>NC_080585.1:74597864-75797864 GCF_029962835.1 Magnolia sinica
ACCTTACTAGAACAATTTGTGTATCAAAAACTCAAATTAAAGAGGAATAAAAAGGAAATAGCAAGAAAGGATATCTAAGCTATTACAACATTCCCCACAATGCTAAAATGTAAAGATTACAACATTCACATCCACAAATACATCCCATAATCTTGAACCAAAAAGAATAAAGAAAGGAAACCACAAAAACCACAAAACACAAAGAATTATAGTGGTTCACCTATGTGTACACTAACAGTTAAACAATAGCCACACAACTACTCCACTCCTAATATCCTCACACAGTGGATATTAACATTCACTATGAAAATAGGTTTTTCCAAGTTCACCTAGAACCCTCACAATTGTCTTTCAAGTGGGCTTACACAATTCAAAAACCCCACACTCTGAGCTTTTTAGATCACCTTAGACAAACCATAATAGATATTTTTCTAGCTCAATCTCAATGAAAACCAAAACAAAGGAATTTACAAAAATTGTAAAATACTTGGATATTCTCTTTGATGCAGCCCGGAAGAACCAAATCGGAGTAGAAGTTCAATGTCCAATACTCAAATATGAAATAGTTCTAGGTTCTAAATTGATTTTAGATTTAAATTACCTTGGGCTAACTTGATTTGATTTTGATTCCAAGAAATAGGAATACCTCAATCACTCTTTCAAATAAAATTATTATGAGAAAATTCAAAATTAAATACAAAGAAAGCTAGTAAAAGAGAATATTAAATGAGCACAATATAGCTTAAAATAATGACTAACTTATCTTTCAAAGTATCGTATTGATTTAGCTTGAATTGAATAAAAAACTCTGAAATTCATCGTCTATTTATAGGTGAAGAAATTGTGTTCACAACTGGTGATGAGGATACCACGACTGGTCATACGACCAACTGATTTATGAAATTTTGAGCGCGATTGGATAAAGTCGTTCCAAAACTGGTTGTAGGCACTCCACGACTGGTCGAGAGACCTCCATGACTGGTCGTGACCTGCCCACGATTAGTTGTGTGGAACCAGGAATAGTTGTTGGACTTTGAGTCATAGCTGTAAGACTGGTCGTGAACGAGTCGAGCACTGTTCACACAACTGGTCGAGTAGTCTCCAGGACTGGTCGTGGCTTAACAAAAAATTCTAAAAATTTGTAACAAATTTAGGACTGGTCCTGGAATTTTTTGGACTGGTCGAGCCAGTGTTAGGACTAGTCGAACAGAGTCCAAGACTAGTCGAGAAACAAACCATTCACTTATAAAATGATATACTTGAATTATGTATTCAAAATGACCTACCCTAAGGTCGATCTAAGGTCATTCATACCTTAACCATGATGTATGAACATTGAAACTTCTTTTCCTTCAGTTGATAGCTAATCTTTGAAGTTCACGAAGCTTGTGATCATTACATGATGAAGCTTGAACTTGAAACCTTTTGAAGCTTTAATTTGAATCTGAATTTGTAACTTTAAGACGCTTGAATTTAAAACCTCTTTAGTCTTGAGCATGAGGTCCGATGAAAAAGACTTTGTCTTGACTTGGAGCTTGATCTATGAATCTTGAACTTGTTGTTGTACTTGACCATGACCATGTAAACCTGCATTTCTTAAAGTCTTTATTCTAGAATGATGCACAATCTTCATTATGTAGGAGTGCTATACAAGACACATATTCATAGAGAGGTTTTGGCACTACAAAATTTGACAATATAGGAGCTAGAAACCATAACACTTACAATCTCCCCCTTTATCAAATTTGTAACAAAACACAAAATACACTCCATATAAACATAAGCATTATATGCACAAAGAATCATGCACCAATGATCAATATAAACTAGTCAACCTGGTTAAAGAATCATGCACTAGTGGTATAAAAAAGAAAGCAAGCATTTTAAGCATTTTGCTACTACTCCCCCTTACTCCTATCTTCCAACCATAATCCACAATCACATGTCAAAATTCTCCCCCCTTTTTGTCACAATATGACAAAGGAAGAACCTAATATAAGTAACAGGAGGTAGATAAATACGAAAGAATAAGATGAGTAATGAAGAATAAAGAAGCAAGACATGAAAATTCATAAGTAAAGTTCAACTATCATCATCCAAGCTCAACCAAAATCAATCCCACAAACCGAAAGGAAGCAAAGTATCAGAAGAGTTATTACAATCCAAACTTAGAAAATACTAATCATATCCTGAAGAGGGAGCAGGAATAGATGGATCAATCTGATATAAACCCTTATTAATGTGCCTCATATTTTTACGCATATAAGCAAATTGAGAATCCTGGGTTACATGAATCTGAGCCGCCTGTTCTTCAAGAGAATGCAACCTCTCAGCAAAATTAGAAGGCTGATAATTAGGGTCAGCATCAGAATCTAATTCAAGCTTATTAAAGATATCATCCATGTTAATATCATCAAGAGGAAGATCGCCTTCTTCTTCATTTACTGCTTCAGCTCCACCACCACCCACATTAACCTAGCTGTCGGCTAACCTCAAATTCATCTTGTTTATATTTGAGTTATTGAAGATGAGGTGATGAATAGGTGCCTCTCCAATAGGTATAGCCACTAACATATGAGTGGCTAACACAGTTATAAGATATGCAAAAGGGATATCACTGTGTCCAGGATGGAGACGGAATTGTATGATGGCATGACAGATTAAAGAAGGAAGACAAACTTTTGTACCAGAGAGGATGGAATGCAAATTCCGAACCATGTAAGAGGTGAGTTTGGTTTTGTTACCAGACCGAGGATAAAGATTTGAAATAAATATCCTATGAAGGACCTTTTATCTGGGTAACAAGTACTTTGAAGCAAGCGCATTCTCATTTTGACTCCATTGTGCATCTATATTAGACAATGCTCTAGTAAGCATATGTTTTTCTGATTTAGAAGGTTTAGCTACTAGACTGCTAATTGGAATACCTTCATCATTAACGGGTATATCCATTAGGCCAGAAATCAAATGATGATCTACTTCAAAAGGGCCTTCTCTAGTTAAGTTAAATTTTAAGTTGAAAAATCAAAAATACATGCAAACATATCCTGTGTAATAGACCGGTATGTCGGCCCACCCCAATGTAGAATGTTATCCCATCCTATAGATTAAAGAAGAGGAAGAAGATCAAATGAAGCAAGATGTTTAACATGAACAGTTCGCTCAACAATAACATTGCACAATCGTAAATCCCGCACATATGGAGGATCATCTTCGGGTGACCGAAGGTGGCGCCTTGTTATTGGTGTCGATCTAGATGTTGAAGGACCACGAGTATGTTTCTTTCTACCTCTAGCATCCATTTGCAACTAGGAATACAAGAAATCAAGAGGTTACAAAAGATAAAGAGTGGGTTTCTTCAAAATCAGATATTGGAGAAGAAAACTTCAAAAACTTCAGGGAAACAAGAAATAAATCACTTCAAGTATGAAAATGAAGTGATATTGACTTGAATCTACAAGAAAAAATGGAATTAACGCACTAACCTTGAAGATCTGGGAAGGTGGGTATGACCGGTCGAGCTTAGACTCATTGGAGAGGAAGCACAGATGAGGAAGAAAAGGGTTTTCCCCCTAAATTAAAGCACCAGACGCGCTACACTGGTCGTGCACAGCCAAATATATGCATTTTACTTGAAATTTGAAATTTTAACAATTTAAAATAATAAATAGATACAATATGATACAGAAATGCATGAATAATCAATTCAAATTGCACATGCCAAGATCAAATTTCAATTTAGAAAACCTTTTTTTGTCAAGCGGTTTTGTGAATATGTCAGCAAGTTAAGTCTCGGTCGGAATATATTCCAAAGAAATTATCTTTTCTTCTACTAATTCACAAATGTAATGATATCTAATGTCAATGTGCTTGGTTCGTGAATGCTGGATTGAGTTTTTAGATATATTAATTGCACTCGAATTATCATATTATAATACAATAGAGTCCTGTGCAATTCCGTAATCGCTTAACATTCTTTTCATCCATACAAGCTAAGTGCATGCATTACCTGTAGCAATGTATTCAGCCTCAGTGGTAGAGAGTGATACGGAACTTTGTTTCTTACTCTGCTAAGAAACTTATAGTTCCCGACATAAAAAAACCACCACTAGTTGATTTCCTATCATTAACATTACCAGCCCAATCAACATCAATGTACCCAGCTAATTGAACATTAGTATCATGTGGATACTAAAGACCCAAATAAGCTATACTTGCAGCATATCGCATAATCTGCTTAACAGCAGTTAAATGTGACTCTTTAGGGTCAAATTGATATCTAGCGCAAATTCCTACACTAAATGTAATATCAGGTCGGCTTGCAGTTAAATACAACAAACTACCTATCATACTGCGATATAATTTAGGATCCACTTTCTTACTTGTGGAGTCCTTTGAGAGTTTTAAAATCGTACTCTTAGGAGTATCAAAATTCTTACCATTCTCAAATTCGAACTTTTTAACTAAGTTCAGAGCATATTTGGTTTGGGAGATAAAGAAACCCTCAGGTTGCTGTTTAACTTGTAACCCTATGAAATAATTCAATTCCTCAACCATACTCATTTCGAACTTAGATTTCATCAAATTTGCAAACTTAATAGTCATGTTAGCATGGGTAGATCCATAAATAATATCATCAACATAAATTTATACTATTAAAATGTGATCATTATATTTATTTACAAATAGAGTCTTATCAACACTTCCCATTAGAAAATTATCACTTAACAAAAACTTAGTCAACTTTTTGTACCATGCCTTGGGGGCTTGTTTTAAACCATAAAGAGCCTTTTTTAGGCGGTATACATGATCAACATTCTTAGGGTCTTCAAAACCCGCTGGTTGATCAACATATACTTCTTTATGCAAATCGCCATTTAAAAAAGCACTCTTTACATTCATTTGATATATTTGAAATTTTTTGAAGCAAGTAATGGATATAAATAGTCCGATTGATTCAAGACAAGCTAATGGGGAAAAAGTTTCATCATAATCAATGCCTTCAATTTGAGTGTACCCTTGTACAACCAGTCTAGCCTTGTTTTGAATTATATTACCAAGTTCAGCAGACTTATTTTTAAAAATCCACTTAGTTCCAATAATATGGTTATCTTTTGGTCTAGGAACTAAGTACGAAACATCATTTCTAACAAATTGATTAAGCTCTTCTTGCATCGCAACTATCCAGTTTTTGTCAGTAAGAGCTTCTTTTACGTTAGCCAGTTCTATCTGGGATGCAAAACACATGTAATTACATATATTTTCTAGTTGTCTACAAGTGCGCACACCAGTAAGAGGGTTTCTAAGAATCTGAGTGGTTGGATGATCTTTAACAGTCTTCAGTTCAGAGTTATTTTGACTTGATGAAGTATCTGGTTTGTCAATTAGAAGAACTTCATTATTATTTGAACTTGAGGCAAATGTATTCAAGTGATCGTCAATGGCCACATTGATGAACTCTTGAATTACACTGGTCCTCTTATTCAGTACTTGATACGCTCGACTGTTCAAAGCATATCCTAAAAAGATCCCTTCATCACTTTTGGTGTCAAACTTACCTAGATTTTCACGGTAATGTAAAATATAACACTTGCTGCCAAAAACTCGAAAGTATTTGACAGTAGGCTTCTTATCAAACCACATTTCATAAGCAGTTTTACTGTTTGATTTTCTAGTGTAAACACGGTTAATAATATAACAAGCAGTATTTACTGCATCAGCCCAAAGATTTTTAGGAAGTTTCATACTATTTAGCATTACATTTGCCATTTCTTAAAGCACTATATTTTTCCTTTCAACAATTCTATTTTGTTGTGGTGTTTCGGGTGCAAAGTATTCATGTGATATTCCCTGATCGCAACAGAATTTCTCAAAACTGGTATTCTCAAATTCTGATCCATGATCACTACGGATCTTACTGACTTAAGAAACTTTTTCCGTTTGGATCCGTTCGAGAATCCTTTTTACTTCATCAAGGGTTTCTGATTTATCCTTTAAGAAGGCTACCCAAGTGAATCTGGTAAAATCATCCATGATTACTAGTAGGTATTTTTTGCCACCTTAACTCTCCGTCCTGGTTGGTCCTATAAGATCCATGTGGAGAAGTTCAAGAGGTTTGGACGTGGCATTGGAGTCCACTTTTTTTGTGAGCACTCCTAGTTTGCTTACCAATCTGCATTCACCATGTATTTTATCTATTTTTCGTATTTTGGGTAGGCCTCTTACTAACTCTCTTTTGCTTGATCTATATAAGTTGTGGTAGTGTGCATGTCCAAGGCGTTTATGCCATAATTCAGTCTCATCAGTATGGACCTTGTAACACGATAAATTAGATGAGCTAGAATCACTTACGATATAGCAGTTTTTAGAAGTTCTGCGACCAGTTAATATTACAGAACCTTTTTTATTTAAAACTTCACACCCTAGGTTAGAAAATTTTACGTTGTGGTTTTTATTGCATATTTGAGAAATGCTTAATAAGTTATGTTTTAAACCTTCTTCATATAAAACTTTCTCAAATAAAGGGAGGTTAGAAAGTTGAACCATACCTTGACCAATAATCCTGTAGTTGCTACCATCACCAAATGTGACTGATCCATCAGTCATGTCTTTAAGAGTGGTGAACAGACCTTTGTCACCAGTCATGTGCCTAGAGCATCCACTGTCTAGGTACTACTTTGAATGGCTTGATGCTTTGAAAGCCATGTGGGTAACCAAGCAAGTAACCTTAGGAACCCATTTCATAACTGTTTTGGGTTTAAGAGTATAGTTGGTCTTTTTATGATTGTAGTTGTTATAAGACCAACCCATTAAGTTAGATTCTAAGAGCTCCTTAAGTAAGTCAACTATTTTCTCAACTAAAGGATTACGATTCTGATTTTTATAGTTGATATGGTGGCTTTTAGGTTATAACGATTGAAAAGTTTTAGCATTTTTAGAATAATTTTGATTTGAACTTTTTCCTTTTGAGTTTGAAGACTCTCCTTTTACGAAGTTAGGAGGAGTATTCTTATATTATAGCCCAAACCGGATCGGTCACTAAATTTTCTGGATCTGAATACTTGTTTTTCTAAGGATCACCTTAGGCATACCTCCATGTATCCTTTAAACTCAAAAGTGAAGAGACTTCAAGTTTTAGTTTTTTATTTTTAGATTTAAGATTTTCAATAAGGGAGGTTTTGAAATCTAAATCGTATTTATTTTTTTCAAAAGAATTTAAAACGTGGGATTTTTTTAAAAACAAGAGTATCAAAATTTTCTTTAAGTTTCAAAAACTTTTATTTATGAAGTTTTTGTTTTACGATAATTTTACAACTTTCCTTGTATAGGGCATTGTAAGCATCCTGAGGATCTTCTTCATTTTCATGATCACTATTCAGATTTTCTTCACTAGTTGAATCTTCATGATCTGAAAAAGTGAACTTAGCTAGAGTCATAAGGGCTTTGACTTCATTACCCGACTTGGTTTCAGAATCTTCTGATTCAGAAGAGGCTTCAGAGCCAGAAGATTCATCCCAAGTAGCCAACATACCTTTACTTTTAGGTTTGTCCTTTTTAAGACACTTGTTCGCTAAATGCCCATATTCATGGCAGTTGTAACATTGACTATCTTTTAAAGATTTTCAAGTTTTAGATTTAGATCTTTTCTTACAATTTAATTTTTGAAAATCAACCCTCTGTTTACTTTCAAAAATCTTATAAAACTTTTTATCTAGAAGGGCCATATCATCTTCAGAATTTTCTAAATCAGAATTACGATTTTCTTGAGAAATACATTTAGAAGATTTAAGGGCAATGGATTTACCTTTAGGAGCTTTAAAGTTTAGCTCATAGGTTTGTAAAGAACCAACTCTTATACCCTCATATTGTCCGTATCACAAAGTTCCTGGCTCGCAATCACTTTTGAATTGAACCGTTCAGGTAGTGAGAGTAGTATCTTTGCACAGATTTTACTTTCTAGGATTTTATCACCGAGACCCCACATAGAGTTGACAATGTCATTCAATATAATATAAAAGTCTATGAAAGTTTCACTTTCCTCCATATGTAATTCCTCAAATTTAGTTGTGAGGATTTGGACTTCAGATTTCTTGACAATTGTTGTTCCCTCATGTGTCATTTCTAAAATATCTCAGGCTTGCTTTGTAGTATTACAGGATATAATTCATTTGAATTCATCTGGTGATAGTGCTCAAGTTATGGCATTTAAAGCCTTTGCATTGGCACTACTCTCATTTTTCTGAAGTGTGGTCCAAGTAAAATAAGGTGTGACTTTCATTGATTTGGATCCATCGATACCAGTTACTTCAGTGGTAGGAGGGGTCCATTCAGTTATAGTGGCTTGCCACACGCTCCCATCCATGGATTTTAAGAAAATCCTCATTCTATCTTTCCAATAGGCATAATTGGAGCCATCAAATGGTGGAGGCCTAGTGACTGAAAGACTATCAAAATTTGACATCTTATATAGCTCAGATTGATTAGCTCAGGAAATAAATCCAAATAGAATAATTAAAAATGAGCTATTAGGCTCTGATACCACTTGAAAAGCCCAAGCTATATGTCCGAGAGGGGGGGGGGGGGGGTGAATAGGATAATGCCAAACAAAAGATAACATCAGAATTAAACAATAAGATAGCCAAATGAATTGCAAATAATCAAAGGAAGCAACAACCTCAAAATTATAGTATTGAGAGGTTGATACAAATGTTGTTCTAAGGACAACCTTACACCATAAAAACTAAGGGTTTATGGCAAGACAACCTTACTAGAACGATTTATGTATCAAAAACTCAAACTGAAGAGGACTAAAAAGGAAATAACAAGAAAGGATATCTAAGCTATTACAGCATTCCCCACAATGCTGAAATGTAAAGATTACAACATTCACATCCACAAATACATCCCACAATCTTGAACCAAAAAGAATAAAGAAAGGAAACCACAAAAACCATAAAACACAAAGAAATATAGTGGTTCGCCTGTGTGTACACCAATTGTAAAACAACAACCACACAACTACTCCACTCCTAATATCCTCACACAGTGGATATTAGCATTCACTATGAAAATAGGTTTTTTCAGGTTCACTTAAAACCCTCACAATTGTGTCTTTCAAGTGGGCTTGCACAATTCAAAAATCCCACACTCTGAGTTTTCTGGATCACCTTAGACAAACCACAATAGAGATTTTTCTAGCTCAATCTCAATGAAAACCAAAACAAAGGAATTTACAAAAACTATAAAATACCTGGATATTCTCTTTGATGCAGCCCGAAAGAACCAAATCGGAGTAGAAGTTCAACGTAGAAGTTCAATGTCCAATACTCACATATAAAATGGTTCTGGGTTCTAAATTTATTTTAGATTTAAAGTACCTTGGGCTAACTTGATTTAATTTTGATTATAAGAAATGGGAATACCTCAATCCCTCTTTCAAATAAAATTGGAATGCAAAAATTCAAAATCAAATACAAAGAAAGCTAATAAAAGAAAATATTAAATAAGCACAATATAGCTTAAAATATTGACTAACTTATCCCTCAGAGTATCGTATTGATTTAGCTTAAATTGAATGAAAAACTCTAAAATTCATCGTCTATTTATAGGTGAAGAAATTGCATTCACGACTGGTCCTGAGGACACCACGACCGGTCGTAGGACCAACTGATTTTTGACATTTTGAGTGCGATTGGATAAATCCGTTCCACGACTAGTCATAGGCCCTCCATGATCGGTCGGGAGACCTCCACGACTGGTCATGTGGAACCTGGAATAGTTACTGGACTTTAAGTCATAGCTGTAGGATTGGTCGTGAACGACTTGAGCACTGTTCACACGACCGGTCAGTCTCCAAGACTGGTCGTGGCTTAACAAAAATTTTTGAAAATCTGCAACAAATTTAGGACTGGTCCTGGAATTTCTTGGACTGGTCAAGTCAGTGCTAGGACTAGTCGAACAGAGTCCAAGACTAGTTGAGAAACAGACCATTCACTTATAAAATGATATAATTGAATTATGTATTCAAAATGACCTACCCTAAGGTCAATTTAAGGTTATTCATACCTTAACCATGATGTATGAACATTGAAACTTCTTTTCCTTCAGTTGATAGCTGATCTTTGAAGTTCACGAAGCTTGTGATCATTACATGATGAAGCTTGAACTTGAAACCTTTTGAAGGTTCAATTTAAATCTAGAATTTGTAACTTTAAGATGCTTGAATTTGAAACCTCTTTAGTCTTGAGCTTGAGGTCCGAAGAAAAAGACTTTGTCTTGACTTAGAGCTTGATCTATGAATCATGAATTTGTTGTTCTACTTGACCATGACCATGTAAACTTGCGTTTCTTGAAGTCTTTATTTTAGAGTGATGCACAGTCTTCAATATGTAGGAGTGTTATACAAGACACAGATTCCAAGAGAGGTTTTGGCACTATAAAATTTGACAATATAGGAGTTAGAAACCATAACACATACATTCAGTCAAATGGATGCTGTTACTTTCGGAATATACTATCATGTATAAGCCGACAAAAGCAGCAAAAGGGCAAGTAGTGGCAGACTTCCTTACAGTACACCCCGTAGCAGTGTGAGACCATCAGTGATGATTTTCCCAATGAACAGGTTATGTTGACCGAGTCGCAAAGCCCATGACAAATGTATTTTGACGGCACTTCCTGAGCATCAGGAGTGGGGGCAGGAGTGATATTTATTACTCCTCAAGTTGACCTGTTACCTTATTCCTTCACATTGGGAACTGCATGCACAAACAATGAGGCAGAATACAGATCCCTCATCATCGGAATGGAAATAGCTCAGGAAATGAAGATAAAAGCACTGCATATCTTCGGGGATTCTAAATTGATCATAAATCAACTAACGACTAAATTTGAGATAAGAAAGCAACAACTTTTGTCGTACTATCAAAAAGCACAGCAATTGCTAGAGCAGTTATATCATGTCAAAATCTTACAACGGAATGCTGCTACGTTGCTTAGACGAACAAGTAGCAGGCCAAATGTTGTGAGAAGCACACTCTGGAGAATGTTGGAGCGCATCAAGCTGGTCGAAATTTGTTTCATTAAATACATTGAATGGGGTATTATTGGCCTACTATGTTCAAAGATGCGATAGATTATGTGAAGCAGTGTCATGAACGAGCGCACGTTGGGTTGAACGACATAGAGTGCGCAAACACCCCGCGTGGCCAAACCACTGCCGACAACTCTAATACGACTCGGGTTCATCTAATCACGTCCTACGTGGCGAAAGTAACCTCAGCCACGAACTTAAGGCCGATTACTGATTTCCTGGACTAATGCATAGTCCCACACACGTTACACTACAACAAATATTCATACCTACATTTTAGAATAGTAATGGAATAACAACTCAAATCATGAGGTACACAAGCATTTGAAGAATATCAACTTAACATAAATATAAGCATAAGTAATACTTGAATTTAAACAACAAGGAATGTAACTTACATGAAGGAAATCATACACACTAGTGGGAGAGTTGAGAATCGCTTCTCAACGCCCGCAATTAGCATAATATATTACACTTTAGATCATTTAGGCATTTCTACAAACACTAGGAATACATAGTACAACATACATGACGTATGATGAAATACACACATTTGGACAATTCCTTTTGCCAAGGAGTTGTCGTACATACCATTAGCATAAGTACACAACAAATAAACATGGCAATCACAGGTTCATATTTTATATGAATACGGTACTTTATACATACACATAGAATACACAAATCTCAATATAGTACATGTATATCAGGAACGCGAAATAAACATAACGTTTGGCATGTGAAATCTCATCCATAGCAAGAATAAACCATTCACTGGCATTAAAAGCCTTGAAAACCATAACCTATACACTTAAAGTCCGCACCTTAAGCCAGAAAAGAACATTGAACTGATTTTAGACGATATGTCTTCGTCAACGGTGACAGAATAGCCTAAGACAAGAATAGAAATAAGATACAACAACACCAAGACTATTCTAAGCTCTAACACAGATTAGGGTTAGGTTAACTTACCCAAAGATGAACTCAGAATCGCCGAAATAACGATTCAAAGTGAAGGTTCAAGGATGAAGAAGAACAAGAAAGAATCTAAGATGATTCACCAACTTCTCTCTCACTTTCTCTCTCTTTTCCTTTCTCTTTCTAAGTTAGGGTTAGGAAATTCTTATGGAAAAGAGAGCTTGGGTTTTAAGGACTATAAATAGGCCTAACATTGATGAAAATAACCCCAGGGCCAAGGTATACTTAGCGTATAACCAAAACTAGCCTCTCTCGATCCAACGAAGCATTTCCGGTGGGCCTATTACCACGAAAGGTCGGACTTAAGCTCTTTGACCTTGGATCTAGGTCAGTGTAACGCCCTGATCTTCAATCAGTGGCGAACCACACTCAATTCAATGGTCACCGAAACTCGATCAGTCCACAAGCACAAGGACATGCATGGGCCACTTCCCTGATCGGAGGGTGAAATTGGGTCAAAATCCAATGGTCGGATTGTTAAAATTGTCGCACAAGCAACACGACTCGATTTCATAAAATCACATTAAATTTCCAACCGTTCTCACACTCTTCACTCGAACTCAATCAAATCGACCCGAACATCACATGGACTTAATTTTCGAGGTGATGGTCAAGCCTAACATGGTGACCAATCTAAGATCATCGCATCGAACTTTCGACACATGGTCCAGGTCAATTCCGAACTTCTAAAAATTCCCAAAAGCAACTAGATTTAGCGATGGATCCGAGTCTGAGTAACATAGCGCTAATTATTCTACAAGTTTTAAATCATGCAGGATACAATTTAAAGTGATTGATGCAATTTCACAAGCAATCGAGTATAGCTCTAATTACCCCAAAAAGAACTACTAAGGAAAGATAAGCACAAAATCTTGGGTCATTACAATCTACCCCCTTAAAGAAAATTTCTTCCCGAAATCCATACCTTCTCATATTCTTCAAGGATCCGAGGGTAGCTCTTCCCGACCTCGGAGATTCCCAAGTAGCCCTTCCTCACTATGATGCGTCCATAACACCTTCACAAGAGGGATAACCTTCCTACGCAATACCTTCCTATTCAGAATATCGTCGGTCGTAGTACATAAATGGCATCCTCACTCAATCGCACTGCTCCCAATCGATAATAGGTGAAGGATTAGAACGTACTTCAAAGGATAGAAACATGAAATACGTTACGCACGCCCGCAAGAGGTGTGGGCAAAGCAAGGAGGTATGCTACCATACCCACTAGTATCTTAAATGGACCAATAAATCTTGGCGTCATCTTTTACCGAACCGCATAACTCCCTTCATAGGAGAGACCTTGAAATACATGGTCTCCAACCTCAACCTCAAGCGGTCGCGCATAACTCTTCTGCTTACTCTGCGCTGTCAAAAGTCGAGTCGAATGATGTCAACTATCTCAAGTCTGCACCAACTCTAGGCCAAGCAAACTACGCCACCAACTTCGCCCAAAGATGTGGTGCTGCACAGCGACCATACACGCCTCATAGGGAGTCCATACCGATACTCCCTGAAATCTTATTATACGCGAACTCGCATACAAGACAATCATCCCAACGCCTTGAAATCCAAAACACAAGCTCGCAACATGTCTTCCAGACTGATTCACGCGCTCCGTCTGCCCATATGTTTGCGGATGACGCGGTGCTGAACTTAGTTTCACACCCATCGCTTCCCGAATACGAGTCCTGAAGATAGATGTGAAACGGTGTCTCTATCGACACAATCTCCAGGGGAACTATCAGACTATCTCCTTGATATACAACCTAGCCAACTCGTATAGAGTTTGTGACTCGATAGGTAAGAAATGAGCCGATTTCATCGGTCGAGATCACCCAAATAGAGTCATATCCCTTCCTCATTCTCGGCAACTGAATAAAATCCATAGAGATGAAGTCCCACTTCCATTCGCTATGGGCATGGGCGGAACCCGAGGTCGGCGATGCTCGCCTTGACTGGCACGTGAGACAAGAGAAACAAACTTAGCAACTGGACCTTCATATTGTCCCACCAATAAGATCTCCTCATATCGATACATCTTCGTGCTACCTGATGCATCGCAAGCTTAAAACTATGGGCTAACTCGAGAACCTCCCGTCTCAAGTCGGATGTCGGGAACACATAACCGCCACGAAATCATAAGCCCCCATCAGAACTAACACTCCAATTGGAGTTCTCATCTATACCAACCGCTTCCTCATCTTCACCAAAAGCTCATCATGTGCCTGCAACGATCTTCTCGTTGATAAGGGGTACATGAATGTGTGCGATAACCTCATATGGCTCAACCACCGTAACTTCTGCTCAAAATCTCGCACGAACTCCAACATATCCCACTCTCTATCATCGGAGCCTCAAACTCAATAGCCTTCTTGCGACTCAACGCATCGCCACAAGGTTCGCCTTGCCGGATGGTAAGAAACATCGAACTTAAAGTCCTTCAATGTTTTCATCCATCTCGCCTCATATTCAAATCACGCTGCGTGAAAATATACTTAAGGCTCTTGTGGTCGAAAGAGCTCGAACTCCTCACCATAGAGGTAATGTCTCCAAAGCTTTAATGGAAAAATGACAGCTAACTCAGGTCGTGCGTAGGGTAATTTTCTTCGTGTTTCCTCAACCGCGAAGCATAAGCAATCACCCGGTCCTTCTGCATAAGGACACAACCAGGCCAACGCGAGAGGCGTCCGTATATATAATATACTTAACCCCTTGCTCGGCAATATAGCACCGGGGCGGACGTCAACTTGTCCTTCGCTCTGAAAAGCTAACTCCGCCTTCTCATTCCAAGCAAACTTCAAATCCTTCCATGTCAACTGCGACAACGGTCCGGCAATCTTCGAGAAGTCTTGAATGAAGCGTCGATAATAGCCTGCAAGACTCGAAAGCTCCTTACCTCGAATGGAACAGTGCTTCATCCGCTGCACTACCTTGGCAAGATCGGCACTATTCCCTTCCTTGGACACCATATGTCCCAGGAACTTGACTTCCTCTTTCCAGGAATCACACTTCTTGAATTGCACAAAGAGCTGATTCTTCCTAAGAGTATCCAAAACCAATCTTAAGTGCTCCTCGTGTTCTTCCCGGCTCACCGAATAAATCAAGATGTCATCGATAAAGACAATGACGAATCGGAACAAGAATTACCGAAACACCCTGTTCATCAGATCCATGAACACGGCCGGTGCGTTCGTAAGACCGAACGACATCACAAGGAACTCATAATGACCGAAGCTAGTCCTGAAAGCGGTCTTCTGCACGTCCTCATCCTTAACGCGCAACTGATGATACCCTGATTGCAGATCACCCTTCGAAAAGTACCGTGCCCCCTTCATTTGATCAAACAGATCATCAATCCTGGGCAAAGGGTACTTATTCTTCACAGTTACCAAATTCAACCTGTGATAATCAATACAAAACCGCAAGGAACCATCCTTCTTATTCACAAACAAAACAGGTGCTCCCCAAGGAGACACACTAGGCCGAATAAAATCCAAATTCAGCCAACCATCTATCTGCTTCCTCAACTCCTCCATTTCACTCGGAGGCATACGATATGTGGGTAAAGAAATGGGCGCCGCACCAGGCATAAGATCGAGAGTAAAATCAATCTCACGCTGAGGAGGTAATCCAGGAATCGACTCAAACACATCTTCAAACTCCCGAACTACCGAAGAAAAGGGTAACTGACCTGAACTGGGAAAGTAACTGTCTCACCCTCAGGTCCATTGATGGTCACCGACCTTACTTCACAATCAATCTCAGCTGTATCCTCGTGAGCTAATCCATACCATAATAACATCGTAATGATAAAGAGGTGCGACTAAGAAATCAACACGGATCGATCCACTTCCAAGATCGACCAAACAATCCATATAACGCTTGCCCAAAGTAGAGGAAATTCCCTTAACGGTAGTAAGCATCACTCCTTACATAGGAACAGATCTCAAACCCAAATGCCTAACTGCCGCATAAGATATAGGAGAAGTAGTAGACCCTGTATCTACCAACATAGAAACAGGAATACCTTCAATGTGCGCTGTCACCTTGAAGGATCTCGGCACCATGTCAGACATAGGCGCTTCAGCTGAGAGCGCATGAACTCAAGCCTACTGCTGACGATTCGACGGAGGAACCATGAGCCGCTGAGGTGGCCTGAAGCTAGGAACTACAGGTCTGAAGGATGGATGAGCTGGCGCTGAACGAAGAGGTGGAGGAGAAATAACCTGAGGCATCGGACGGCTAATCCTCTGCGGTGAAGTAAAACCACTGGCCCGTATACGAGAGAAGCAAAAACAGTCCAAATGCCCTGTCTTCCCACAATACGAACAGCGAAGATCAGCTCGCATCTACTGAGCGGGCGACGCCGAACGCCTAGGAGGAGAATCTGCTCGCGGCCTCTTGCCAAGAAAAGGGGTACCCTGAAAGTCCGGTTGCGGCCTAGGAGCCATCGGTGCTCGCATGCGGAACGACCTATCCCCGTCCTGCTCTGCTCGCAAGGACATGCTCACCAACTCTGCATAAGAAGAAATGCTAGCACAACAAATCTTCAATTGGATCCCAGGTCTCAATCCCTCAGAGAAACGCCGCATCCTCATCGGCTGATCACCCAAAAGCAATGGAGCACCCAACTCAGTGAACCGGTTCTCATACTCCGTCACCGACAACCCTCCCAGGCGGAGGCGAAGAAACTCACTCTCCTTCTCATGTCATGCGTAACGGAAAATACTTCTCATGGAAGCGTGCCTCAAATGCCGCCACGACCACACAAAACCTTCCTCGCAGTGCGAAGAACATGTCCCACCATAAATGGCCTCCTTCTCAAACATGAAGGAGGCAAGCTCAACCTCTGAACAATGCGTGCAGCAGTCTCGGCATCTTAAAGATGCGGTCGATCCAATACTCGGCCTCCTCGGATCTATGAGAAACCCACAAATGTAGGAGGTCGTAAGCGCTGAAATCGCTCAAAAGTGCCGTTGGCACTGGTGCTCCCAGATGGAGGCATAGGTGAAGCAGGTGGAGTCGCCCCCACTGACTGAGTAAAGATGCCAGCCATGGAAGAGAGGAACTCCTGCTGCTGCTACTAGTGCTGCTGCTGGATCTGCTGCTGCTGCATCAATAGCATCATCTGCTCAAACCTATCAGTAGGCGGAGCAGACGAAGGTACACGACTCGGCTCAGGAACCGAAGGCGTGACTGGAGGAGCCATAGGTGTAGGCCCAACACCGGCGTGAGACAGGCCCGCCTATGAATCCGTCTGGCTATCGCTCAAGGGAGGAACCCCAGCAAGCGACTCAACCAAAGAGAGACGGGCCAAAGTCTTCAAACCCTTATAAGGCATCCCTACATTCAACAGAGGATACAACCTGTCAGATTCTACGTCCACATAATCCATCCACACAGCATTCACAGCACAACTCCAAAGATAAACAACATGCATTCCATTAATCAAAATTATCGCAATACAAGTAGTGCAGCATTACATGAATCACGACTAGGAAAGCATGTGAACAACAACATCTAGCACTTCAAACAACAACAAACAACTACAAACAACTCCAACTACAGAGCCAACAATGGCTACACACAGAAAGAAACAACAAATAAAGCAAAGGACGGCTACAACGACAACTACTCGTCGGAATCAGGAGATGGAGGCGGGGCACCCTTATCCTGCAAGCAACACAGGTAGACTTCAGAGTTCGAGTCACCTTCTTAAACTTATGCTTAACAAGGCCTTGAAGATCAATAATATCCTAGCGTAGAATAGCCTGCCCTTCTTCAAGCCGAGCAATACGGGCATCTCTGGCAGCCTGATCTGCGCTCTGCTCTGGTGCCACAGGAGGAGAGCTCTTACTCGTATCCTGTGCCTCTACCTCTTCCTCGTCCTGCTCTATTTCTTCCTCAATCTCAGCACCACCTTCAGCATAACTCTCTTCATCATCGCTCTCTGACTCATCCTCACTCTCTGAGGCATGTCGACCAGAACTAATCTCCATCTGCTTAAGGGTTGTCAGGCTAATATGACGAACAGGAACCGACTTCTCTGCTCCAAGCCTATAGCCAAACTCATGAGCAAGCTTACAAATGAGGCAGCCAAAAGGAAGCGATTCGGTCCTCCTAGTCGAACGAGTGATGAGAATAATCAGGCACAGGATGTACATCGGCACATACAACTTCACTTCTTGCCCCACCTGATACAGGAAATCTACCATCAGGCGCATACACTCACTGCGGTTACTCCACCTTGGGTATACATTGAACGTACACATGTGGTGAAGCAAGCGGAAGTCGTCCGTCATGTTGGTAGCTAGAAGACTCCTATTAGGCTGCCATTCGACCAGACGACCACACAAGGATCGGGTGCGACGATCCCTCTCGCGCATACTATTCAAATTCTTCTCACTGACATGCACCTCACCAAGTGGCACATTCAGGAGTCGGGATATCAAAGGGACGTTAACCGTAGCTTCCCGACCACTACCACAAGGAATCTTGAACTGCAGAGGCTCCAGCGAAGGATCACGAATATTGGCATAAAAAGTTCGAACAATACTTGCATTCGTGCGATACTCGCCCTCAAACAAGGAACACCAACCAGCCCCTTCCAGGCGCTCCAACAACAAGAACTCGCCATACAGCCGCGGATCAACATGAGCCTCAAAAAGGACTCTACGACCTTCATAGACTCCATGCGATAGCTCCGCCAACAGGTTTCTACCAATGGGAGCTCGAGGATCGAGGTCCCGCTTGGTCTGGAATTCACAAGTGGCAGACGTGCTCGCGGCGGCACCTCTCAGCCTCCGTGTACTGGTTGGGTGGCTAGGCCCGGTTTCATCCACGAGAGCTCTCTTCTTCCCCATCAAAGAAAGAAGGGAGGAAATGGAAAAGATGGCCTTGATAAACTCAAAGAGAGCCATGAGAAATGAGAGAAAGAGATAAATAAGAAGGATGGAAAGTTTCCACACACTTGAGATCCCAAAAGAGGACTTGAGAGCCCAAATGAGAAGAAAAGGAAAGGGAAACAGCAAAGGGAGGTGAAGATTTGAGATGGGTGGATGGGGTTTGCACGAAAATGGAGGAAGAAGAAGATTTGTAAGGGATTTGGAGAAGTTTGGAGAGAAACTTGAAAGAAAAGAGAGCTTGGGAGGGAGGTTTGTGAAGGAAATATGTCTTAGAAGGGGTTTAAATCACCGAACCATAGACGGGTGGGCCACACAAGGCCAAACATGCATCGGCCCGCGTCGGCCCGCCCGGCCTGGCCCGCTAATCGGCGAGGCCTCGCCGAGCAGGGGATGGCATCGCTGGTCTCTGGACCTTCCGGTGATGCCTCGCCATTTGGGCGAGGTCCTCCTGGTCCCCCATGCTCAAAATGATGTGGGTCCCCCCTGGACCCCACTGGAAATACCCCGATCGGCCCCTTTGCTTGGTTCGATGCCTATCGGGCCATCTGGGCAGAAATCCGATTCAAATAAAGATTTCTTAAAGATTTAAAGGTTGAAATAGGATAATAAACCATCTAAACTCATTAATAGATGGTTTAGGAAAGGTTTCGAGTCGCTGTGTGTGATCAGGAGAGAGCACAGACTCGATCTCGGCGATCGTTTTCAGGAAACTTTCACCGATAGAAGCTACGGAGAACAAACACACAATCTACGATAAACCCGCACCCAAATACACTAAAGTGGCGACAGCGTGCGGTGTGTGACCATAACCCAGGTCCGGTTTAATCCAAATCATGCTCTGATACCAACTTGTAATGCCCTGAAATTCGGGGGTCGAGCATAACTCAGCTCCCGAGTTCCAAAACATCACTTATGCAACATATTTAATGATGGATGTATGTTATCTGTATTAGTGCATAAAACATGGAATAGATTAAGCCAAATAGCAAATATAATCCAGGGATAAGTGAAGAAAGCAAGCGGAAGACTTTTAGAAATATATGTGTACAAGTGCCAATTCTTGAAGTACATATACATACCAGGTTGTAATGAAAGTGTTACTATCAAAATTATAAGTATCAAAATTACATCATTTAATCTTCCAAAAGAAATCCCAGCATCCCGCGCATCAGAACTAGGCTCATTAGAAGTCGCATCAACAACTGCATAAAAGAGAAAGCACCTTATCATCATCCATCTCCCGCTCTGCCTCGAAGTCACATCAACATCTGTAACACTAAGACAGAGTCTGGTGGGTGTTTAACACCGCCCCAGAATGTGGGAGTGAGTGATCAACTCAGTGGAACAATAAAGCACAGGTTAACATGTTATCAGTTCAATCAAGCAGTAATGATAAAGGAGAACAATTAAACATGTCCTAAGTACTCTTGTTAATGCAAGGATGCATGCAGAATGATGCGTGCCCTCACGCGTACACCCTCAGCGTCTTCATCTTACGTTACGCATGACACCACCTCAAAGTGCGCCATGTCTACAAAGCACATGCAAATGCGGTGCATGAACATGATTACCAAGTTGTTATTAGTCCTTTTCATACAGCAGGATTGGGAAGCTAAGATACCTTCCTCATATCACCATCCAAACGGTGATCCATTCTAGGGTCGTCAATCCTAGACATCTCATATGATCATATGATTTCAGGTCGTTGCAAAGGGCTCGTCACCAATCAATGCACGCCTATCATACATTCGTTACTACACTAAGGCTCGTCACCTCAATGCGGTATCCAGGCATGCTTGAGGTCACTACAGAGGGCTCGTCACCAATCAATGTAGGCTGACAGCGCGATTATAGTGTCCCATACCACCATAATCGGCTCACGAGTTTGGTTGCTCATGGTCACTCGGGGAGGCTCGTCACCCCAGCGTAAGCTGACAGCTCGACCACGGTGTCCCATACCACCATGTCCTGCTCATGAGTCTTAGCGGATCAAGGTACCATGGTTAATAGGATTTCATTGGTAAGTTCGGTACCCTAGATTCAATCAGTAGCGTCCATACATAGTGAACATATATCGGACAATCGGGTTACTTAACGAACTCGACTAGCACGAGCGCACGTTGGTTTGAACGACATAGAGTGCGTAAACACCCCGCATGGCCAAACCACTGCCGAAAACTCTAATACGACTCGAGTTCGTCTAAGCACGTCCTACGTGGCGAAAGCAACCTCAGCCACGAACTTAAGGCCGATTACCGATTTCCTGGACTAATGCATAGTCCCACACATGTTATACTACAACAGATATTCATACCTACATTTTAGAATAGTAATGGAACAACAACTCAAATCATGAGGTACACAAGCATTTGAAGAATATCAACTTAACATAAATGTAAGCATAAGTAATACTTGAATTTAAACAACAAGGAATGTAACTTACATGAAGGAAATCATACACACTAGTGGGAGAGTTGAGAATCGCTTCTCAACGCCCGCAATTAGCATAATATATTACACTTTAGATCATTTAGGCATTTCTACAAACACTAGGAATACATAGTACAACATACATGACGTATGATGAAATACACACATTTGGACAATTCCTTTTGCCAAGGATTTGTCGTACATACCATTAGCATAAGTAGACGACAAAAAAACATGGCAATCACAGGTTCATATTTTATACAAATACGGTACTTTATACATACACATAGAATACACAAATCTCAATATAGCACATGCATATCAGGAATGTGAAATAAACATAACATTTGGCATGTGAAATCTCATCCATAGCAATAATAAACCATTCACTGGCATTGAAAGCCTTGAAAACCATAACCTATACACTTAAAGTCCGCACCTTAAGCCAGAAAAGAACACTGAACTGATTTTAGACGATATGTCTTCGTCAACGGTGACAGAATAGCCTAAGACAAGAATAGAAATAAGATACAACAACACCAAGACTATTCTAAGCTCTAACACAGATTAGGGTTAGGTTAACTTACCCAAAGATGAACTCAGAATCGCCGAAATAACGATTCAAAGTGAAGGTTCAAGGATGAAGAAGAACAAGAAAGAATCTAAGATGATTCACCAACTTCTCTCTCACTTTCTCTCTCTTTTCCTTTCTCTTTCTAAGTTAGGGTTAGGAAATTCTTATGGAAAAGAGAGCTTGGGTTTTAAGGACTATAAATAGGCCTAACATTGATGAAAATAACCCCAGGGCCAAGGTATACTTAGGGTATAACCAAAACCAGCCTCTCTCGATCCAACGAAGCACTTCCGGTGGGCCTATTACCACGAAAGGTCGGACTTAAGCTCTTTGACCATGGATCCAGGTCAAGCTGAGTTTTCATACCAACCGGATCTTCAGATCAGCCGTGGCGGACCACACTCAATTCAACGGTCACTGAAACTCGATCAGGTCCACAAGCACAAGGACATGCCTGGGCCACCTTCCCTGATTAGAGGGTGAAATTGGGTCAAAATCCAACGGTCAGATTGCTTAAAATCGTCGCGCAAGCGACACGACTTAGATTTCATAAAATCACATTAAATTTCCAACCGTTCTCACACTCTTCACTCCGAACTCAATCAAATTGACCCAGAACATCACATGGACTTGATTTTCGAGGTGATGGTCAAGCACAACATGGTGACCGCAACAGCCTAAGATCATCGCTATCAGACTTTCGACGCGCGGTCCAAGTCCGATCCAGAACTTCCAAAAATTTCCAAAAGCAACGGGATTTAGCGATGGATCCCAGATTTCAGAGTAACATAGCGCTAATTATTCTACAAGTTTTGAATCATGCAGATACAATTTAAAGTGATTGATGCAGATTTCACAAGCAATCGATTATAGCGTTAATTACCCCAAAAAGAACTACTAAGGAAAGATAAGCACAAAAATCTTCAGGGTCATTACAATCTACCCCCCTTAAAGAAAATTTCGTCCTCGAAATCCATACCTTCTCATATTCTTCAAGGATCTGAGGGTAGCTCTTCCTGACCTCAGCTTCAGATTCCCAAGTAGCCCTTCCTCACTATGATGCGTCCATAGCACCTTCACAAGAGGGATAACCTTGCTGCGCAATACGTGCTCCTTCCTGTCGAGAATACGCGTCGGTCTTAGTACATAAGTGGCATCCTCACTTAACTGCACCTGCTCCTAACTGATAATATGCGAAGGATCAGGAATGTACTTCTTCAGCATAGAAACATGAAATACGTTATGCACGCCCGTAAGAGGTGTGGGCAAAGCAAGGCGGTATGCTACCGCTCCCACTCGATCCAGAACTTGAAATGGTCCAATAAATCTCGGCGCTTCCCCTTCTTACTGAACCACAGAACTCCCTTCATAGGAGAGACCTTCAGAAATACATGGTCTCCAACCTCAAACTCAAGCGGTCGACGCCTCGTATCAGCATAACTCTTCGCCTACTCTGGGCTATCAGGAGTCGACATCGAATGATGTCAACTTTCTCTAAAGTCACCTGCACCAATTCCGGGCCAAGCAAACTACGCTCGCCAACTTTTGCCCAGCAATGTGGTGCTCTGCGCGGGCGACCGTATAACGCCTCATAGGGAGCCATACCGATACTCGCCTGGAAACTGTTATTATACGCAAACTCTGCATACTGAAGACAATCATCCCAACTGTCCTTGAAATCCAAAACACAAGCTCGCAACATGTCTTCCAGGACCTGATTCACGCGCTCCGTCTACCCATCTGTTTGCGGATGAAACGTGGTGCTGGACTTCAGTTTCACACCCATCGCTTCCTGAATACGAGTCTAGAAGATAGATATGAAACGAGTGTCTCTATCAGACACAATCTCTAGGGGAACTCCATGCAGACGCACTATCTCCTTGATATACAACTTAGCCAACTCGTCTGCAGAGTTTGTGACTCTGATAAGTAAGAAATGAGCCGACTTCGTCAATCGATTGGCGATCACCCAAATAGAGTCATATCCCTTCCTCGTTCTCGGCAACCCAGAGATAAAATCCATAAAGATGAAGTCCCACTTCCATTCTGCTATGGGCATGGGCTGCAGCAACCAAGGAGGTCGGCGATGCTCTGCCTTGACCTGGCACCTGAGACAACGAGGAATAAACTCAGCAATCTGGACCTTCATATTGTCCCACCAATAAGATCTCCTCATATCCTGATACATCTTCGTGCTACCTGGATGCATCGCAAGCTTAGAAGTATGGGCTAACTCGAGAACCTCCCGTCTCAAGTCAGGGATGTCAGGAACACATAACCGGCCATGAAATCATAGGCCCCCATCAGAACTAACACTCTAGTCGGAGTTCTCATCTATACCAACCCGCTTCCTCATCTTTGCCAAAAGCTCATCATCTGCCTGAGCTGCAACGATCTTCTCGTCGATAAGATGCTGTACACAAACGTGTGCGATAACCTCATACGGCTCTTCCACCGTAAGCTTCTGCTCAAAGTCCCGCACAAACTCCAACATATCCCACTCTGCCATCATCAGCGGAGCTGCAAACTCAATAGCCTTCTTGCGACTCAACGCATCTGCCATAAGGTTCACCTTGCCCGGAGGTAAAAAACATCGAACTTAAAGTCCTTCAATGTTTTCATCCATCGGCGCTACCTCATATTCAAATCACCGCGTGAAAATATACTTAAGGCTCTTGTGGTCGCAAAAGAGCTCGAACTCCTCACCATAGAGGTAATGTCCCAAAGCTTTAATGTGAAAATGATACGCTAACTCCATGTCGTGCGTAGGGTAAGTCTCTTCGTGTTTCCTCAATCGACGCGAAGCATAAGCAATCACCCGGTCTTTCGCATAAGGACACAACCCAAGCCAATGCGAGAGGCATCGATATATAATATACTTAACCCCTTGCTCGGCAATACTAGCACAGGTGGACGTCAACTTGTCCTTCATCTCCTGAAAAGCCAATTCCGCCTTCTCATTCCAAGCAAACTTCAAATTCGTGTCAATGCGACAAGGTCTGCAATCTTCGAGAACTCTTGAATGAAGGCGTCGATAATAGCCTGTAAAACCCAGAAAGCTCCTTACCTCAGAAGCTGCTTCCAGTCCTGCACTGCAGCTACCTTGGCAAGATCGACAGCTATCCCTTCCTTGGACACCACATGTCCCAGGAACTTGACTTCCTCTTTCCAGAAATCACACTTCTTGAACTGCGCAAAGAGCTGATTCTTCCTAAGAGTATCCAAAACCGCTCTTAAGTGCTCCTCGTGTTCTTCCCGACTCGCCGAATAAATCAAGATGTCATTGATAAAGACAATGACAAATCGGAACAAGAATGGCCGAAACACCCTGTTCATCAGATCCATGAACCTGGCCGGTGGATTCGTAAGACCGAACAACATCACAAGGAACTCATAATGACCGAAGCTAGTCCTGAAAGTGGTCTTCTGCACATCCCCATCCTTGACGCGCAACTGATGATACCCTGACTGCAGATCAACCTTTGAAAAGTACCGTGCCCCCTTCAATTGATCAAGCAGATCATCAATCCTGGGCAAAGGGTACTTATTCTTCACAGTTGCTCCCCAAGGAGACATAACCGCAAGGAACCATCCTTCATCTTCACAAACAAAATAGGTGCTCCCCAAGGAGACACACTAGGCCGAATAAAACCCAAATTCAGCAAACCATCTATCTGCTTCCTCAACTCCTCCATTTCACTCGGAGGCATACGATAGGTGGGTAAAGAAATGGGCGCCGCACCAGGCATAAGATCGATAGCAAAATCAATCTCACGCTAAGGAGGTAATCGAGGAATCAACTCAAACACATCTTCAAACTCCCAAACTACTGGCATGCTAACTAACGCCGATTCAGCCATACTCTCCAACAGAGAAGTATAATAATCAATACGAAAAGGGTAACTGACCTGAACTAGAAAAGTAACTGTCTCGCCCTCAGGTCCATTGATGGTCACCGACCTTGCTTCACAATCAATCTCAGCTCGCATTCTCGTGAGCCAATTCATACCCATAATAACATCGTAATGATAAAGAGGTGCGACTAAGAAATCAACACAGATCGATCCACTTCCAAGATCGACCAAACAATCCATACAACGCTTGCCCAAAGCAGAGGAAATCCCCGTAGCGGTAGTAAGCGTCACTCCTTACATAGGAACAGATCTCAAACCCAAACGCCTAACTGCTGCATAAGATATAAGAGAAGTAGTGGACCTTGTATCCACCAACATAGAAACGAGAATACCTTCAATGTGCGCTGTCACCTCGAAGGATCTCGGCACCAAGTCAGACATAGGCACTTCAGCTGAGAGTGCATGAACCTACTGCTGACGATTCGGTGGAGGAACCATGGGCCACTGAGATGGCCTGAAGCTAGGAACTGCAGGTCTGAAGGATGGATGAGCTGGCGCTGAACGAAGAGGTGGAGGAGAAATAACCCGAGGCATCGGACGACTGATCCTCTGTGATGGAGTAAAACCACTGGCCCGTATACGAGAGAAGCAAAAACGGTCCAAATGCCCTGTCTTCCCATAATACGAATAACGAAGATCAGCTCGCATCTGCTAAGCGGGCGGCGCTGAACGCCTAGGAGGAGAATCTGCTCGCGGCCTCTTGCCGAGAAAAGGGGCACCCTAAAAGTCCGGTGGCGGCCTAGGAGCCATCGGTGCTCGCATGCGGGATGACCTGTCCCCATCCTAATCTGCTCGCAAGGACATGCTCATCAGCTCCGCATAAGAAGAAATGCTAGCACAACAAATCTTCGATCAGATCTCAGGTCTTAATCCCTCAGAGAAACGCCGCATCCTCATCGGCTGATCGCCCAGAATCAAAGGCACATACCGACCCAGCTCAGTGAACCTGTTCTCATACTCCGTCACCAACAGCCCTCCCTGGCGGAGGCGAAGGAACTCACTCTCCTTCTCATGTCGGTACGTAACCGGGAAATACTTCTCGTGGAAGCCTGCCTCAAACGCTAGCCACGACCACACAAAACCTTCTCGACAGTGCGAAGAACACTGTCCCACCACAGACTGGCCTCCTTCTCAAACATGAAGGAGGCAAGCTCAACCTGCTCAACCTCAGAGCAGTGCAACGGTCTCAGCATCTTAGAGATGCGGTCGATCCAATACTCGGCCTCCTCAGGTCTATGAGAACCTGGAAATGTAGGAGGTCGCAAGCGCTGAAATCGCTCGAAAGTGCCGCTCGCACTGGCGCTCCCAGATGGAGGCATATGTGAAGCAGCTGGAGTCGCCCCCACTGACTGAGCAAAGATGTCAGCCATGGAAGAGAGGAACTCCTGCTGCTGCTATTGATGCTGAATCTGCTGCTGCTGCATCAACAACATCATTTGCTCAAAGCTATCAGTAGGTGGAGTAGATGAAGGTGCACGGCTCGGCTCAGGAACCGAAGGCGTGACTGGAGGAGCAATAGGTGTCGGCCCAACACCGGCATGAGATGGGCCCGCTTGTGGATCCGTCTGGCTATCGCTCAAGGGAGGAACCCCAACAAGCGACTCAACCAAGGAGAGACGGGCCGAAGTCTTCGAACCCTTAGGAGGCATTCCCTACATTCAATAGAGGATACAACCTGTTAGATTCTACGTCCACATAATCCATCCACATAGCATTCGTACCTGTCAGATTATATGAATACGGTACTTTGTACATACACATAGAATACACAAATCTCAATATAGCACATGCATATCAGGAACGCGAAATAAACATAACATTTGGCATGCAAAATCTCATCCATAGCAAGAATAAACCATTCACTGGCATTGAAAGCCTTGAAAACCATAACCTATACACTTGAAGTCTGCACCTTAAGCCAGAAAAGAACATCGAACTGATTTCAGACGATATGTCTTCATCAACGGCGACAGAATAGCCTAAGACAAGAATAGAAATGAGATACCACTACACCAAGACTATTCTAAGCTCTAACATAGATTAGGGTTAGGTTAACTTACCCAAAGATGAACTCAGAATCACCAAAATAACGATTTAAAGTGAAGGTTCAAGGATTAAAAAGAAAGGAAAGAATCTAAGATGATTCACCAACTTCTCTCTCACTTTCTCTCTCTTTTCCTTTATCTTTCTAAGTTAGGGTTAGGAAATTCGTATGGAAAAGAGAGCTAGGGTTTTAAGGACTATAAATAGGCCTAACATTAATGAAAATAACCCCAGGGCCAAGGTATACTTAGGGTATAACCAAAACTAGCCTCTCTCGATCCAACGAAGCATTTCCGGTGGGCCTATTACCACGAAAGGTCGGACTTAAGCTCTTTGACCTTGGATCTAGGTCAAGCTGAGTTTTCATACCAACCGGATCTTCAGATCAGCCGTGGCAGACCACACTCAATTCAACGGTCACTGAAACTCGATCAGGTCTACAAGCATAAGGACATGCCTGGGCCACCTGAAAAGGCCTAGTTATATGTCCAAGAGGGGGGGTGAATAGGACAATGCCAAATTAAACTTATAACAGCAGAATTAAAAAGAATATGATAGCCAAAGTAAATCACAATGCAGGAAAGTAAAACAACCTCAAAATTCAGATCTTGAGAGGTTGATACAAATGTTATTCTGAGGACAACCTTTCACCCAAAACCAGAGTTTATGGTAGGACAACCTTATTTCTAGAAAGATCTTTGTATCAAATCTCAAACCGAAGAGGAATACAGAAATAAATACAAAATGAATTAAAATAAATTGTAATCATAAATGTATTGTTCTAGGGATAGCCATACACCATAAAAATGGCAGGGCAACTTTGCTGGAACAACTTTTAAAGGAAATTGAATATCAAGCTGATAAAGGAATAGCAGAAAATAAATTCTAAACTATTACAAAATTCTCACAATGCTTGAATTAAATGATTACAACATTCACCACCATACATACATCCCACAAAAATTAATTAAAAGAATAAATGAATAAATCAATCAACCACTACTTAAGGGATTATAGTGGTTCGCCTGTGTGTTCACCAACTATTAAACAACAGCCACACAAAATGCTACTCCACTCCTAATATCCTCACACAGGAGATATTAGCGTTCACTAACAAAATAGGTTTTCCCGTGTTCACCCAAAACCTTTACAATTGTGTCTTTATCTGTGGGCTTACACAATTAAAAACCCCACTTCTGGAGTTTTCCGGCTCTCCTCGGATAACCAATACAACAAGATTTTTCGGCAAATCTTGAAAGAAACCAAAATAAAAGAATTTACAATTAAATGTAAAATACTGATTATCTCCTTCGTTGTAGCCGCCTACTAAGTCGAGTAGATGATTGAATGTCCAAGTTCAATGTCCAATACTTAATTACAATGGTTCTAGTTCTAATAGATTTTAAATTAAACCAAATAGGGCTTGCCTTAATTGATTTTGATTCCAAAGAAAGGGAATAATAATTCCTCTTATCAAATTAGATTAGAATATAAGAAACAAAATCAATTAAATAAAGCTAAGGAAAGAGAATATTAAATAAGCACACTTAGCTTAGATGGAGCACAAAATTATCTCTCGAAGTTCGACGAAGATTGGCTTGAATGGATTAATTAATTCAATAATTTCTTGAGATTCGTGCACTATTTATAGGTGAGCGGATCGCTTCGACTGGTCTAGGAGCTCTTCGACTAGTCGAAGCAATAATGAATATTTGAAAAATCGGGCATGATAAGCTTTGATCGTTCTTACGATCGGTCAAGGTCTCCTTTAGTCGAAGAAACTAAAAAACATCCTGGATTTTGAGTCGAAGATTTTAAGCGGTGAAGATCGTCGATATTGTTCCTTTGTGGTCAAGATTCTGGATTAGTCAAAGCCTATGATTTTATCCGAAATTTGTAACAAACTCACGACATATCGAGGATTCTTAGATCGGTCGAAGCAACTCTAGGACTAGTCGAAGAAGGCCTAAGACTAGTAGAAGAACAGACCTAAAATAAACATTCGATTTATGTATCCAAACTGACATACTTCTAAGGTCAACCTAAGGTCAGTCAAACCTCAACCATGAAGTAAGGACATTGAAACATTAGGAACTAGTGACCTTGAAGCATGAGCCTTGAAGTCTTGATGTAGATCAATCTTGAAATCTTGATGTAGCTCAATCTTGAAAGAGTCTTGAGTTCTTTACAAACTATCTTGTAGTCTTCTTGAAGTCTTGTAGCTTGAGTCTTGTCTTGTGAGCAGTTCTTGCATTCAAGATTGATCCTTGTACTTGTGAGCTTTGCTTGTTGTGAGCTTAGCTTGTTTATGAATGTTGATCCTTGAGAGAGCTTCACTTATGCAAGTTATATATAACAGTGATTTTGGCACCACAAATTTGACAACAGACAGGGATATAAACTATAACACTTACAATCTCCCCCTTTGTCAAATTAGTGTCAAAATACATAACCAAGATAAACATAAAGTAAAACACCTGGTTAAAGAGTTAGGAACCAGGTCATATAAACTGGCTTACCTGCAAATCAATATTCAATATTCAACATTCAACATTCAACCAGTTTCATTCAACTAGTGCAAACATACTCCCCCTGAGTAACATAACCAATGCTACTCCTCTCACAATCACATCGTTAAGAACAAACCATTCTCCCCCTTTTTGTCACAATATGATAAAGGAAACAACAATAAAGGAGAACCAAATAAAGGGATATATGAGAGTAAACATGAGAAGTTATGAGAGTATAGCAAAACAGAGATAGAGATACTCAGCATAGCTTCACATAGAATAAATATCCACCATAAAACATAGATAATATCCAACTCAAAATCAGTCAACCAAGTGCTAAGTTATAAAGTTATTACAGACAAGAAGTCTCATATAAACTAGTCAGAACCAGAACCAGATGACAGAGCAGGAATAGAGGGATCAAGTTGATGCATGCCTTTGTTCAATCGCCTAAGATATTTGCGCATGTACTTGAATTGTAAATCATGAGCAATAGACATGTTTTTCATCTTTACATTTATATTCTCAACTTTATCCTCTAATGCACTCAGACGAGCATCAACATCAGATGGTTCAAAATCTGGATCATTTGTTGAGTCAGAATCCAGTTCCTCAAAAATGTCATCCATATTAATGTCATCACCAGCTTCTTCATGACCACCACCACCACCACCTTGTTCAGAAGCAGATCCAACTTCATCTTATTGATATTAGTATTGTTGAAAATCGGATGATGGATAGGTGCCTCATCAACCGGCATATCGACTAACATATGTTTAGCAACACTCATTAAATAGGCAAAAGGAATGTCACTATGACCAGGATGGAGTCTAAATTAAGAATGAAATGACAAATTAAGGATGGTAAACAAATCTATACCATTGGAAATAGCATGGATAACAGAACCATAAATGAAGTCAAGTCAGATTTATTACCCGAACGAGGATACAGATTAGACACAAAGATTTTGTGAAGAATTCTGTACTTAGGTAACAAATACCTTGCGGGAAGCGCATTCCCTTTTTGAGTCCATTGAACATCCATGTTGCACAAGTCTCTAGTGAGCATGCGTTTTTCAGACATTGAGGGTTTATCAGTTAAGTTATGGATAGGAATACCTTCATCATTCACAGGAATGTCCATAAGGGCTGAAATTAAATGACGATCAACGTCAAAAGGCCCTTCTCTAGTAGATATTTTAAAAGTTAAATTATCCTGTGAGAAAGCATTAATACATGTAAACATGGATTGGGCAATGGACCGGTATGCAAGCCCACCCCAATTTAATAAGTTAACCCAACCTACAGCTTCAAGCATAGTAAGGATGTCAAAAGGTGCAATATGATTAACATCAACAGGATGTTCAACAATAATATTACGTAATCTAATGTCCCTAACATATGATGGATCATTATTGGGAACAAGAAGATGATATTTAGAGATAACGGTCGATCTGGAGGAAGAAGAAGGACCACGGAAAGTAGTTTTTCTACCTCTAGAAGCCATTTGCAACAAGGATATCAAGGAAATAAATAAGTTGCAAAGGATTGAGAAGTGGGTTTACTCAAAACAGATTTTTCAAAATCTAAACCCCAAATCTCAATGAAATCTAAAATACAAAGCTTCAAGCTAGAAAAGAAAACAATCTAGACACAAATCTGCAAGAAAAACTTGATTTGGAACACTAACCTTAAAGAACATGAAAGATGGGTTCGACAAGTCGAAGTACGGCTCCTTAGAGAAGAAAGACGAAATGAGGAAGAAAGCAAAAATTCCCAATTTAAGTGAATCCCGAGTTCTACGACTGGTCGTGGATATGTACGACTGGTCGAAGAATGCCCAAAAAATCACATTTCTTGCAAATTATACAAAAATTAGAATTCAATCTAGCAAATATATACACTATAATACAAGTAGGCATAAATAATCAATTTAAAATACACATGCCAAGATCAAATTTCATCTTTTTGAACCTGCTTTTATCGAGAGGTTTTGTGAAAATGTCAGCTCGTTGATCTTCGGTAGGAATATATTCTAGAGATATAACTTTTTCTTCTACTAATTCCCTTATATAATGAAATCTAATGTCAATGTGCTTAGTACGAGAATGTTGAATAGAATTTTTTGAAATATTTATCGCACTGGAATTATCACAATGTAATAACATAGAATCCTTTTTAATTCCATAATCACTTAGCATTCGTTGCATCCAAACAAGCTGTGTACATGCATTACCAGCTGCGATATACTCAGCTTCAGCTGTTGAAAGTGATATAGAATTTTGTTTCTTACTAAACCAGAAACTAGACAATTTCCAATGTAAAAACAACCACCACCGGTTGATTTTCTATCATCTAGATTACCAGTCAGCATCCGAGTACCCAGCTAATTGGACACTGGTCTCATGAGGATACCAGAGACCGAGATTTACAGTACTTGCGACATATCTAATAATTCGCTTGACAACAATCAAGTGAGATTCTTTTGGATCAGATTGATATCTTGCGCAAATACCAACACTTAGAGAAATATCAGGTCTACTAGTAGTTAAATATAACAAACTACCAATCATACTCCGATAAAGTTTTGAGTCAACATTTTTACCATTAGAGTCTTTTGAGAGTTTCAGGGTAGTACTCATAGGAGTATCGAAATTCTTGCCATTCTCAAATCCAAATCTCTTGATTAGATTCAAAGCATACTTAGATTGAGAAATGAATATTCCTTCAGGTTGTTGCTTTACTTGCAATCCAAGGAAATAAGTCAATTCCCCAACCATGCTCATTTCGAACTGTGATTTCATCAAATCTGCAAACTCAGTAGTCAAGTCAGTACAAGTTGATCCATAAATGATATCATCAACATAAATCTGCACCATTAAGATATGATCATTATGTTTTTTAACAAACAAAATTTTATCAGCAGATCCCATTTGAAAATTATAACTTAAAAGAAATTTCGTTAGTTTCTCATATCATGCCCCAGGTGCTTGTTTTAATCCATAAAGTGCCTTTTTAAGCCGATATACATAATCAGTATTTTTGGAATCTTCAAAACCCATTGGCTATTCAACATAGACTTCTTCATGTAAATCGCTATTTAGAAAAGCACTTTTCACATCCATCTGATAGATCTTTATCTTTCTAAAACATGCAATGGATATAAATAGTCTGATAGATTCAAGACGTGCTACTGGTGCAAAAGTTTTATCGAAATCAATCCCTTCAATTTGAGTATAACCTTGTACCACTAGTCTAGCCTTGTTTCTAATTATATTTCCACACTCATCAGACTTATTTTTGAAAATCCATTTTGTTCCAATGATGTGTTTATCTTTAGGTCTTGGTACGAGATACCAAACATCATTTCTTACGAATTAGTTGAGTTCTTCTTGCATCGCAACAATCCAGTTCTCATCAGCAAGAGCTTCTTTTACGTTAGATGGTTCTATTTGGGATGTAAAACATACATAATTACATATATCCTCAAGTTGTCTACGGGTGCGAACACCGGTGAGAGGGTTTTCAAGAATTTGTGTGGTTGGATGATCTTTAACAGTCCTCAATTCAGAATCAGTCTGATTCGATGAAGCATCGGGTTTATTAATGATTAGTACTTCATCATTATCTAAATTAGAAATTAGCGTGTTTAAATGATCATCAATGACAACATTAATGGATTCTTGAATCACACCAATCCTTTTGTTCAGAACCCTATAAGCTTGACTGTTTAAGGAATATCCTAGAAAAATACCTTCATCACTCTTCGTATCGAATTTTCTCAAATTTTCACGATCACGTAAAATATAGCACTTGCTGCCAAAAACTCGAAAGTATTTAATAGTAGGCTTTTAATTGAATCACAATTTGTAAGCCGTTTTATTATTATCTTTGCTAGTGTAGACTCGGTTAATAATATAGCAAGCTGTGTTGACTGCTTCTGCCCAAAGATTTTTAGAGAGCTTCATGCTATTCAACATGACATTAGCCATTTCTTGAAGCACCCTATTCTTTCTTTCTATAATTCCATTTTGTTGTGGAGTTTTGGGAGCAGAGAATTCATGTAATATTCCTTGGTCGGTACAGAACTTCTCAAAATTGCTATTCTCAAATTTAGATCTATGATCACTACGAATTTTACTGATTTGAGAAGATTTTTCAATTTGAATCCTTTTGAAAACTTTTCTTACTTCTTCAAGGGTTTCAGATTTATCCCTTAAGAAGACTACCCAAGTGAATCTGGTAGAGTCATCAACTATTACCAGGATATACTTTTTCCCACCACTACTTTCTGTTGGTAGGTCCAAACGATCCATGTGGAGAAGTTCGAGTGGTCTTGATGTGGTATTTGAATTCACCTTTTGTGTGAGTTCTTTGTTTGTTTGCCTATCGGCACTCACCACATATTTTATCTAATTTCTGAAGTTTGGGTAAACCTCTTATAAGTTCTCGTTTGCTCAATCTATATAAATTTTGATAATGTACATGTCCAAGACGTTTGTGCCATAAATCAGTCTTGTCTGTATGGACCATGTAACATGTTTGATTAGATGAGCTGGATTCGCTAATAATATAGCAATTTTTAGACGTTCTACGTCCAGTTAATATTACAGAACCCTTATTGTTTAGTATCTCACAACTTTGATTAGAAAACCGAACATTATGGTTATTATCACATATTTGAGATATACTAAGCAAGTTATGTTTTAAGCCTTCAACATATAAAACATTTTTAAACACAGGAAGATTAAAAAGTTGAACCGTACCTTGGCCTATAATCTTGCAGTTGCTACCATCACCAAATGTGACTGAACCATCAGTCATATCTTTCAGATCCGTGAATAAAGCTTTGTCACCTGTCATATGCCTGGAGCATCCACTATCTAGGTACCACTTTGAATGACTTGTTACTTTGAAAGCAGTGTGAGCAACCAAGCAGGTAACTTTAGGAACCCATTTCATAACTGTTTTGGGTTTAGGAACATAGTTGGTCTTCTTTTGTGTATATTTGTAGGAATGACCTATAGAGTTAGATTTTAAGAGCTCCTTGAGTAAATCAACTATCTTTTCAGCTAGTGGATTTTGTTTCTGATTAAAGTTGACATGGCTGCTTCTAGGTTTTTGAAAAGTTTTTGAATTTCTAGAAAAATCTTGATAAGTACTTTTCCCTTTTGAGTTTGAGGACTCTCCTTTAACAAACATAGGAGGAGTATACTTTTGTTTAGGAGGTAGATTTTTATCATAGCCCAACCCGGATCGATCGCCACATTTTCTTGATCCGATAACAGTTTTTCTAACTTTGGATCACCTTGGGCATATTTCCATGTGTCCTTTAGACTCAGAAGAGAAGATACTTCAGTTTTAAGTTTCTCAATTTCAGAATTTAAATCAATAATTAGGGAGTTTTTGAATTCCAAATCGCATTTTGATTTTTCAAAACAATCTGAAATTTGTGATTTTTCTAAGACAAGTGATTCAAAACATTTTTTGAGTTTAGAAAACTTTTCTTTTTGAAGTTTTAGTTTGACAGCAATTTTACAACTTTCCTTATATAGGGCATTGTAAGCGTCTTGAAGATCATCTTCATTTTCACATTCACTACTCAGATTTTCTTCACTTGTTGAGTCATTATCTGAAAATGTGAATTTGGCTAGAGTCATAAGAGCTTTAACCTCATTGCCCGACTCAGTTTCAGAATCTTCTGATTCAGAAGAACCTTCAGAATCAGATGATTCATCCCATGTAGCCAACATAGCCTTCTTCTTGGGTTTGTCCCTTTTAGGACATCTATTTGCTAAGTGCCCATATTCTTGAGAGTTGTAACATTGACTATCTTTCAAATATTTTTGAGATTTGGGTCTAAATTTCTTTTTATCATTTGATTTTTGAAAATCAACCCTTTTCTTGCTTTTGAAAATCTTGTAAAATTTCTTAGCTAAAAAAGCCATATCATCTTCTGAATCAGAATTTTCTTCTGAATTACATTTAGAAGATTTTAGTGCGATAGATTTACCTGTAGGAGCTTTAAAGTTTAACTTGTAGGTTTGTAGAGAACCAACTAGTTCTTCTACCCTCATATTATCCGTATCACGAAGTTCCTGGATCGCAGTTACTTTAGAATTGAACCGTTCAGGAAGTGAGCATAATATCTTTGTACATACTTTACTTTCTAGGATTTTATCGCCAAGACCCCACATTGAGTTTACAATGTCATTCAATCTAGTGTAAAAGTCCATAAATATTTCATTTTCCTCCATATGAATTTATTCAAATCTGGTTGTGAGGAGTTGGACTTTAGATTTTTTGACAATTGTAGTACCCTCGTGTGTCATTTCTAATATATCCCAAGCTTGCTTTGCAGTATCACAGGAAATGATTCTTTTGAACTCATCTGGTGATAGTGCGCAAGTAATTGCATTTAGTGCTTTAGCATTTGCACTACTCTCACTTTTCTGAAGAGTGGTCCATTGGTAATATGGTGTGACTTTCATAGATTTTGAACCATCGACCCCAGTAACTTCCATGATAGGAGGTTTCGATTCAGTTTCTGTGGCTTGCCACACACTCTCATCCATTGATTTGAGGAAGATCCTCATTCTGGCTTTCCAATAGGCATAGTTGGAGCCATCAAAGGGTGGAGGCCTAGTGACTGAAAGGCTATCAAAATTTGACATCTTAAATAGCTTAAATCGTTAGCTCATGAATTAAATCCAAGAATAAAAAAGAGCTGTAAGGCTCTGATACCACTTGAAAAGGCCTAGCTATATGTCCTAGAGGGGGGGTGAATAGGACAATGGCAAATAAAACTTATAACAGCGGAATTAAAAAGAATATGATAGCCAAAGTAAATCACAATGCAGGAAAGTTAAACAGCATCAAAATTCAGATCTTGAGAGGTTGATACAAATGTTGTTCTAAGGACAACCTTTCACCAAAAAACCAGAGTTTATGGTAGGACAACCTTATTTCTAGAAAGATCTTTGTATTAAATCTCAAACCAAAGAGGAATACAGAAATAAATACAAACTGAATTAAAATAAATTGTAATCACAAATGTATTGTTCTAGGGACATCCATACACCATAAAAATGGCAGGGCAACTTTGCTGGAACAACTTTTAAAGGAAATTAAATATCAAGCTGATAAAGGAATAGCAGAAAATAAATTCTAAACTATTACAAAATTCTCACAATGCTTGAATTAAATGATTACAACATTCACCACCATACATACATCCCACAAAAGAATAATTAAAGATCAGAAGTATAAATCATTTAACCACAACACAAGGGATTATAGTGGTTCGCCTGTGTGTTCACCAACTGTTAAACAACAGCCACACAGAATGCTACTCCACTCCTAATATCCTCACACAGGGGATATTAGCGTTCACTAACAAAATAGGTTTTCCCAGGTTCACCCAAAACCTTTACAATTGTGTCTTTGTCTGTGGGCTTACACAATTAAAAAAACCCCACTTTTGAGTTTTCCTGGCTCTCCTCAGATAACCAATACAACAAGATTTTTCTGGCAAATCTTGAAAGAAACCAAAACAGAAAGGAATTTACAATTAAATAAAAAATACCTGATTATCTCCTTCGTTGTAGCAGCCCGGTAGAACCAGATCAGCGTAGATGATTGAATGTCCAAGTTCAATGTCCAATACTCAATTACAATGGTTCTAATTCTAATAGATTTTAAATTAAACCAAATAGGGCTTGCCTTAATTGATTTTGATTCCAAAGAAAGGGAATAACAATTCCTCTTATCAAATTAGATTGGAATAGCAGAAACAAAATCAATTAAATAAAGCTAAGGAAAGAGAATATTAAATAAGCACACTTAGCTTAGATGGAGCACAGAATTATCTCTCAGAATTTCGACAAAGATTGGCTTGAATGGATTAATTAATTCAATAATTTCTTCTGAGATTCGTGCACTATTTATAGGTGAGCAGATCGCGTCTTCGACTGGTCTAGGGAGCTCTTTAACTAGTCGAAGCAATAACAGATATTTGAAAAATCAGGCGCGATAAGCTTTGACCGTTCTACGACTGGTCAAAGGTCTCCTTCGACTGGTCATAGGTCATCTTCGACTGGTCGAAAGTCTCCTTCGACTGGTCGAAGAACTTGAAAAACATCGCTAGATTTTGAGTCGAAGATTTTCAACTGGTCGAAGATGCAGTCGACACTGTTCCTTCGACTGGTCGATCAGATTCCTGGACTAGTCGAAGCCTAACAGATTTTATTCGAAATTTGTAACAAACTCATGACAGATCGAGGAATTTCTTAGACTGGTCGAAGCAACTCTAGGACTAGTCGAAGAAGGCATAGGACTAGTTGAAGAACAGACTACACTTATGTAAAATAAACATTCGATTTATGTATCCAAACTGACCTACTTCTAAGGTCAACCTAAGGTCAGTCAAACCTCAACCATGAAGTAAGGACATTGAAACATTAGGAACTAGTGACCTTGAAGCATGAGCCTTGAAGTCTTGATGTAGATCAATCTTAAAATCTTGATGTAGCTCAATCTTGAAAGAGTCTTGAGTTCTTTACAAACTGCCTTGTACTCTTCTTAAAGTGTTGCAGCCTGAGTCTTATCTTGTGAGCAGTTCTTGCATTCAAGATTGATACTTGTACTTGTGAGCTTTGCTTGTTGTGAGCTTAGCTTGTTTATGAATGTTGATCCTTGAGAGAGCTTCACTTATGCAAGTTATATATAATAGCGATTTTGGCACCACAAATTTGACAACAGACAGGGATATAAACTATAGCACTTACACCACCTTCCCTGATCAAAGGGTGAAATTGGGTCAGAATCCAATGGTTAAATTGCTTAAAATCGTCGCGCAAGCGACACGACTTAGATTTTATAAAATCACATTAAATTTCTAACCGTTCTCGCACTCTTCACTCTGAACTCAATCAAATTGACCCAGAAGCTCACATGGACTTGATTTTCGAGGTGATGGTCAAGCCCAACATGGTGACCGCAACAGCCTAAGATCATCGCTATCGGACTTTCGACGCGCGGTCCAGGTCCAATCCAGAACTTCCAAAAATTCCCAAAAGCAACTGGATTTAGCGATGGATTCCAGATTTCATAGTAACATAGCGCTAATTATTCTACAAGTTTTGAGTCATGCAGATACAATTTAAAGTGATTGATGCAGATTTCACAAGCAATCGAGTATAGCGCTAATTACCCCAAAAAAAACTATTAAGGAAAGATAAGCAGAAAAATCTTCAGGGTCATTACAATTACAGATGATGAAAATGCAAAAATAAGGCTAAAGGAGCTAGATTTACTTGATGAGAAACGCCTAGCAGCCCAACAGTGATTGTAATTGTATCATGCAAGGATATCGGCCGCCTTTGATAAACGGGTCAAGTATCGCACTTTCAAAAAAGGGGATGTGGTACTGATGTTGAAAAGACCTATAGTGGTCACCTATAGAACAGGGGACAAATTCAAGCCCAAATGGGACAGGCCGTACATAATAAAAGAAGTATACTCCAATGGAGCAAACAGAGTCATGTATCAAGATGGACAAGGTATCAGTATACCAGTCAATGCTCACTTCATCAAAAGATATTGTCCCTGAAGATACTATCGATTTTGATCTAGAATATTATCAGAATAATGATTCTGTATCAAAAGGGGGCAAGAATAAACAAGACCACGGCCATGTACTGTCAGATGAATGAATAAAGAAGAAATTTGCGAGCACATCAGGACTATGTACCAATAAGTGTTACAAAAAGAAAGTGACCATCGTTACCGTCACCAAGCTAATATATTATGAACAGCACATATGAATATCGTTAAAGATATTAGTAGAAGTGGTGACGTATCAATCTCAATCAGAGATGTTTATCATTCTCGTGGCAATGATTGCCACCTACTATTATCTTTTAAGGTAGCCTAGACAAGCCCTAAAAAATGGCCAGCTACACATAAGACCTATCAATTTCACCATTCCGGCAGCGGACGGAGCCAGCTACTAAAAGCCCTTAAAGGCCAAAAAGTCCTCAACGGCTAGTCACGCGTGAGACCAATGTCGTTTGTATAGCTTTCCGACAGTGTCACAGGGAATGGAGGAAAGTGCCCTCCCGTGAATGGGTCTTACCTTGCAGGCGAAGAAAACGCGGGCTGTAGTGTGAACTCTTTGGCCATGTCCATAGATAGGCCAACCATGAGTAAGACCCCCCAGATTTCTAGCTTAATTTTAGTATTAAATCATAAGGAAGGGCTTAAACCTACTCATTGATGGACTAGCGGCCTTAGATTTGGTATCCTAAGGTCGCCTTGCAAGCCCCGTGAACTCTAAGGAGTTGTTGCGGCCAACCCTGTGCATAAATCTAACCGAGTTCACGGCACCGGTAGCTTCACTGGGCCCCTCTTATGGATCGTAGTTTGTGAACTCACCAGGCTGTGAGAAGTCCAGTGAATTCCTAAGAGTTACAGAGGCCATCACGTGAGACCCAACTCCACTACTCAAGAGTCTAAAAAGCTGCGTGGGCTCCAATACTCAAGAGCTTAAACTGTGTGTGATTATCTGACTAAACTAAAACTTAACACCACCAATCAAGAAAGGATCATATAAGAAATCCCTTACTAACAAGTAATAAGAGGATTTTTAAAAAAAGAGGCATAATACATCAATCATAACACATCAATCAAAACATCATGTAAACAAGACAAGAGCATCATTATCAAAATATCATGAGATACTTATATAACTTGCAATTTTGAAAGTACTTATAGTAGCAAAAGAGAAAATATCAAAATTTCACATCTTATAGTTCTCCTATAATGCCTAATGCTGTTAAGTATTGTTGTAAATTTTCTTTAAGATTAACTTGAGTAGCCACATGTTCTAGTCTGGCATTTGAAATAATTTTGGTAGGATCCCGGATATCAGGTGTCTTTTCTTCAAAAGAGACGATTAGTTCTTCATTCTTAGCTAATTCAGATCTTTCAGAGTCCACAAAATGAAGGCTACACTGTATCTTTTCTTGTACTCTTTCGATGTTCAGATCTTCCTCTAGACTTTGCTTCTCCAACTGGGCAATTTCTTGCTTCAAAAGAGTAATACGATTCTGGATAGCCATCTTATTATCACTGAAAGTCTTCAGTTGCTCTCGCAGAGATATTTGTTTCTGGTCATGGCTAGAGACAATGGGAGCAATCTGAGAAACTTTCTCTTTAAAGTACGTGAGCTGCTTCTTGTATTCCAAAATTTCAGGCGGAACAATTGTAGTCTTAGCTGGTGACAAGGCAATTATCGAATTATGGAATCTTAGGAGAGCATTGCGTACAGAAGAGACATTGACTTTAGCCATCCATGCAGTACTGTCTAAGACATCTAAAGCGACAACCAGATCTGGCCATTGATCAGGATCTTTAAACATCTCAACAATAGCTAATATGGAGTTCCTGATCAGCGCCAATTTGTATGTAGAAACCTTCTCAAAGGACAACACATTTGATGAATTCCTAATAGAGCCAGAACTTGCCACACCACTTTGAGGTAAGTTCTCTATTAGGAAATAAGAAATATAAAGTTATAGTAAAATTGTATGTGTAAATAATATGAAAAGTGTAAATGAGGAAAAGGATATACCTTTTACTGGTATTGAAACAGCGAGCAGTTGCATCTCTCTAACGAGAGAAGGATCAGGTTCCACCATCTCAGCAAAAGATGGAGCCCTAGCTTCATTACTCGAATCAACAGTGGTGGGAGTTGGTAGATCAGTTAACTCCACCGGAAAAGCAATTTCACGTGCCACTGCTTGTGGAGGCATTGAGAATATCGGTGAAGCCATTGGTACAAGGGGAGGTAAATCTATGGGAGAAGTATTATCTGCCTTTGTATTTGCAACATGATCACTTGAAATTAAATATATAAGACGGGAAAGGAGAAAATAAAAAAGTAAACAAAGACAGTAAGATTCTCTTACATGGCAAATTACCATATTCCCCATAGCATAGGGGTTCATCTTCTTCTTCCCCTGTAATGGGTGAAGTTTTTGCAGGAACAACCTTAGAGGTTGGGAGGATATGTCCTTCATCGGCAGGAACGTCTTCCGCAATTATATCATCTTCACTGCTAATATCGACTTCTCCCACCTAATAATCATCATCTTGATATTCTCCTTCTATCTCGTTTACATCAAAAATAATATGTCCAGATGAAGAAGTTGAACTTTCATTGTCCAAATCTCCTTCGCTAGACTCTTCAACAACAACTTGTTTCCCTTTAGAAGGAGGAGACTGGTGGCTTTCCGTTTAAGGATCTGCAGTGGCTAAAACCGGAGAAGCAGTAGCAGTGGTCCCTTCTTAGAGAGAAGCTTAGGCATGCGTTCAAGATCCTGTCATTGGTGAAGGAGGACTAGGATGGACAGTCCTGGGTGCAGGAAAAGAAGTCAACTACTGTTGAGGATGGGTAGAAGAGGTTGGACGATCTTAAGGGTTGGTGATATTCTCTGGTAGAGGGGAAGCATCTTCTGTAACTTCTTCTCTTTGTGGACAATGGAGGTGAATTTTTTCAAACTCACAAATGTCACTATAGGCTATCCACCCTTCAAGAGTGTTGTCAGGCTTCCTCTCATGAATAGGTTCGTACATAGATATCTTGACACAGTGATGGCCAGCAAAAGGAGCATGACTGGTTACCGGTATGAAGCTGACTCCCTCTTTATTTGTACGACCCTTGAGCCTGGGAGGTGGAAACCATATGGGCTTAGTTACTGGAAGACCTTTTCTTACCAAGTATGATTGCTGCACCCACCATCTCTTATGGTTATATGAAGCCCCAGGAGTATGATCGCAGCCCAGGATGATGAAAGAAGAATTGACTCGGCCTAATAGTTACTTCCAAACCATTGCACAATTAAATGGGCCAGTGCCCTAGTTTGTATTCTTCGAGTAACAAGTTAACAACCTTCTGGAACTGCTTGATCGAAGCTGAATTGATGAGAAAAATGGTTAGGATAGTATGGTTCTCTCCAGAATTTTGTCCCTTCCCTCAATGGGAGATTGCACGGTCTAATTGACAGAAAGAATCCCCTTTCTTCTATGGTAAGCGATTTTGTGTCTGATTTCTCTGTGTTTACAATGTAACGAGGTAGACCGAAATGAAATTAATTTATCTTAGCATTAGAGGAGATGGCATCTTTTACCCAGTCATAGGATCTCTTTGCCATGGCTCCCTTTTGAAAAAAAACAGAGAGGGACGTGAGAAGGATGGACGTAAGCTTTTTCTGGCACTTCGAAAGTCCACGGGAAATAGACACCAAGCCAGTTAAGAAAGTAATGTCATGTCATATAAGTCAAAGTAGAACCGACAGAGGGGATTTTTGCGTGAGAAGCAATCTCTTCAAAACCTCTGTAAATCGAACATAGAGCGGGAGGAGCAAGAGAATATTTAACTCCTTCGGCCATGACACCTACTACTACAAACAATGAAGGGCGGATGGCATCTGCTGACTTAGAGCTGGAGAATACCACTACGCTTAGCCAATAAGCAATGAATGCTGCATTCTCCCCATAAACAGAATACTCAGCACGATCTTTCATACCCTTATGAAGACATTCAAGCTCTCGTGAATGATTGCCATTAAACCTGGAAGAAAAAGAGATAAGTAAGTGAAATCAAGATTATGTTCCAGGATACAATAGAGGCGTTAATTGAAGAAGAAGAATTACTAAAGAGCTCTGCTGAAGTGAGTCAGCCATTGCATAGGATGAATCTTGTGGATGTTCGAAAATTTGGACATTTCCTTAAAGAGTTTGGTGGTTGATTCTGAAATGAAGGGGATGCGATCAGGCGAAAAAATAAAGGCTAGTTCCTCATTGGTGGGGACAAATTCATCAAAGAATTTTATGGTTATCGGCAAACCGGTGATCCTGTGAATGTCCCAGAGTGTAATGCTCATTTCACCTTCGGGGAGGTGGAAAGAATTGGTAAAAGAACACCAATAGTTGAGAAAAGCCTTCAAAATGGAAGACTCCTTGTAAAAGGGATGTGACATTGCTTCAATCACGGTGAAAATGTCAATCTTCAAAAAAGTCCCTGCATGTTTCGCTAGAACTGCCATGGTTCATTTGGAAAAATAATTGCGAGGAGTCAGGAGACCTCTTGTTCTGAATTCCTCCAGGCTCCAAATGAGGCGACGATTGCTGAAATGTTGCTGAAGTGTTTCATAAAAATAGGTTGGATATAGGCTATGAAGATCGTAGGATGGGACAAGGAAAATCATAGAGTGAACGCCACTGATCAGTTGTATTAGTTTCGGTGGCTGTAGGATGCCTTCTAATCATCTTGGTTCCCTAAACGACTAAGACTCTGTGTAAGCTAATCTTCCTGCAGTTGGATGATCCTTAGGCTCACAAATCAGGATGGAGTGGTGGCAATGGATACTGATTGGAATCACTATGATGGCCTGCTTATAAGGGTTGTCAAATTTTATGACACCCTGAATTGCACAGATTGATTCTCAGGAATTGTGAAGTTTCTTCCTATTATGTTCCTTGATTTTCTCTTGAAACTCCTGAGCCTTATTTCGATGATTCTTCTTTGGTCTAGAGGGGAGGGGGGGTGAGTATCTTCTCTGGTAGGAGGCCTTTGGCTGATCATCCGATGATGCCCTGTCATCTTTAGCCATTCTTCCCAGTCGTATTCACGACCGTGTTTTGGAGGCCTTTCGAGATCGCCCATCATGATGGCTCTGTGGATGGGATATGGTAGTGTCTCAATGCGTTCAGTGAAGTCGAAGGTGGGGAGTACTAACTCTTTTATATAGGCTAGGTGCAAAGTGGTTGTTTTAAATCGCTTGCATGAGGGTTGGACTGGAGACGATGGGGATTCTGTGGCTTGAGATGTTGCGGCGTGAAAGGGCTTAGAGTTTGGTAATTTTTGGTGAGAAGCTTGATTAGAGGGAGGATCGACAACAATGAAATTTCTTTTTGTGCGAGCCATGATGAGAGAAGTTGTAACCTGAAAAAGATTGGAGTTGAAAGTGAGCAAAGTTGAAGAAAAATTATTAAAGTCTGGAAATGACTATGGGTTGGTTGCACGGATAGCGCAACTGAAGTTTGTTACGTGGGTCGCGCAACTAAAAATTGTTGCACGAGTTCGTGCAATCAAGTCTAGTTGCGACGTTTGCAAAATCAAGTCTGGTTGTGCGGGAAGAAAATGTTCGCGAGAGCTTCACTGCAAAAGTGGAAAGATAGGAAAATGAGTTGGGGCCGACTATTGATGAGAATGAGGCCAAGTACGGTACTCAGGCACTAGTTGCGTAGGTCATGCAATGACTACAGGAAATTTAGAAATTTGAGAAGATTGATCCTGATTTTTTAATTCAAGGGAATAAAGAACGGATCAAGGGGGCATCGGTTGGAGCATAAAAATCATGAAGAAAGTTCAAAGATCAGAAATTAAACATGAAATGAAGAAATGAGAAAGTAAAAAGAAGATCAAGTATTTCAGTCAATTATTGCGTGGGTCGTGCAACCAATAAATTTGTTACGCGGATCACATAACTTATTCCCTTTGTTGCGCGGATTGCCAACTGATTCTTCTATTGCGTAGGTCGCGCAACTGATTTCGTCCATTGCACAAGTTGCGCAACCAAGATCAGAGAGTTTATTTTAAACGGTCAGATCTGATGTAAGGTGGGTCCCATGGCACAAGGATCGAGGGTCCGCACGTGTGAAGGCCTATAAATACCCCACTGCCCCCTCTCATTTGAGGGAGAAGAAGTTTGGAAGAGGAGCAGAACTCTAAGAAAAGACTAAAGGTGAGAAGGGAGTAAGAAAGTGGTTACGCTGGTTGCACAACAAACAAGTCATTGCGCGGACCACGCAACCAACGACTCATTGTGCGGGTTGCACAACCAAGTCACTATATGGCCAGTTATAAAGGGGTCAAGATGTTGCTAAAATCATTCAGTTCGACCTTCATTGCTCCAAGCTCTCCTTTACATAAAGGACAAGCTCAAAAGGGGAGAAGTTAATTAACACAACATTCCTCTTAAGGATATGACCGAAGCGACTGTCAAAATGCTCCCGATTTCGAGATTTGACATTTGAATTTTGTTAATTCCAATTTATGTACTTCAAATGATCTATCATAGAATCAAGGGATATTAGAGGGATGTAAATAAATTCAGTAGTGATAATATGATGGCTGTTCTATATCTATTCTCTTTGTTACGTTCGAATAAAATAATTTCCCCAAATCGAATGCATTTGTTTCTTGTTCGAAACAAAATGGCGACTCTGCGGGGGAATATGTCATTATTTAGATACCAACATTGAGAGTATTATAGAACTTTTGTAGTTTGGCATCTTTCGACGCCAAAATGGCAACTCTCAATGGGAACATCACCCCCTTCATCTCTAAGATGGATTATTTGATTCTTCAAGTAATAACTATAATTATATTTTATAACTGAAAGAATCCAACTACAAATTACAACCAATGGGAATTTCTGCAAGGAAAGTGAGCTTCCATTTCACTGCGACCAGATTCATGATAGAATACACACCGAACCAACTCCCAGAACACATGGTTCGACTTCCTACAAGCAAAAGTGACTTGACCCAAACGATAGCTAGGGTTGTATTTGCTTCACCTCAATCACTGGAGGGAGACAAAGGCTGGACTGTTGTGATGTCTCACAGGGCAAGAGCACGGAACACAAGAAGCTCCAGAATGAATCCGCCTTCGCCAAAAGTTAGAGGGTCGATAATGCATAATGCAGCTAGGAGGAATCCTGAACTTGCTCCTCCTGTGATATATCCCGAGCGGATAGTTCCACAGTTAACGTCGCGTGACTTCCCGTCTTTGGTCTCCCCAAGCGTTAGATAGGTGAAAGAGCAAAAAGGTAAGGCATTATTAGTAAGTTCACCAATGTCTATATCGCCCCAATCGATCAATGCCAATGGAAGCATAGAGAAGTCGAATAAAACTCCATCCTCCTCTCTCTTCGTAAGTCCTATTACGTTGACTTATTCCTGCCCCACTCCAACTATAGCTTCGTCGAAGAGTGGAGAAGTCGCAGTACATATGGCCGGAACAAACCAGGAAAATATGCCGACTATGGAAGATTGTATGAATGAAATGGTAGAAGCATAAGGGCACTAATGGAAGAGTGTAGAAACCTCAAAGAAGCCTTAACAACCCCCGCACACAATGTAGCCCAGATAGCGGTTCCCCCGATAATGGGCACAATGAATGGACAAGAAAACCAACCTGAAGGATTTCAACCACAGGGGGACAGGATCACTGGGTCTGTCCCAACAATAAGAACCATGACACAAGATGAGGTGAGACAAGTCATTAAAGAAGCTGTCAGAGTGGAGAGAGAGCATGAAAATACTGGCCGTTTCAGATACTGAATGTTGTACCCAAGAGAGGTAGAAGATATCCCATTTCTAGCCAACTTTAAACATCTAGATTTTCAAAAGTTTAATGGGGAAGGATCGCCAGAGGAACACTTAATGTACTTCATTACTAGCATGGGGAATTTTTCTACGATACTGCAATATTGCTTGCGATTGTTAGGATCATCCCTGACAAACAAAGCATTCCGATGGTATTCCAGCTTGGCCCCGGGGTCAATACGTACTTGGGAACAAATGCATGATGCCTTTATGTCAAACTTCTTCTCTTCAGAAAGTGATGTTAGTATTGTGGAATTGGCTTCCATGCCGCAGAGAGAAAACGAACAAGTAGAAAAGTTTATACACAGATGGAAGACATTGGGAGCCTCGTGTGGGCAGCTGCCAGAAGAAAAGGAACAGGTCAAGATGTGTCTAAACTCAATGGAAATGGGAATCATGTTTGGACTCACCAGCATTGATATCAAAACTTTCCATGACCTAGCCACTAAGGCTCATGCTGTAGAGTTGATAACTCGGAAGATGCCAGCATTTCACTATGAGACAGCTAAGAGGGCACCTAGCAGGATGTCCGTAAATACCATCGATCGTGAAAAGAGAAACAAAGATATAAGAGACTCAAGAGATAAGAGGCTAGAGCAGAAAGAAGAATCAAATCAGCGAAGAAACAGATAAAGTGGAAAAAGGCCCAAGATGCTCAATTCTCACGAGGGGTTCACGTTCGATAGGGAAGATGTTGTTCCTACGATGAACCAACTGCTAAAAGTCGGTACAATAGAATTACCATAACCCAAACGCCATGAAGATGTGACAAGAACCAGAGAGAGATTTTTGCCACTATCATCACCTGGTGGGACATCCGACAGAGAATTATTATACATTGAAATATATAATACAACGAATGATAGACATGGGTAAAATAGTAATTGGAAAAGAAAATGAAAGCAGTATGATGGCGATAGTAAATATGCTCACGATCCAAGAAAAGGCCCAAGAAATGAACAAGAAAGAGGACTGTAAGACGACAAAGAAGGTAGCGGTGATTACGTTACGATCGGGAAAGAAGATAACAAGCCCTATGAAGCAGAAAGCAGGGATTATAAGATAAGAAGTCGTTGAAAGGTAGAGCGATGATGATGAGAAAGAAAAGAAGAGTGAGACGGTGAAAGTGACCTATGATATAGTAAGTCATTTGAAGGTTATACCGGCTCTATTAAGCGTCTATGATGTGGTTAAGTTGTTAGAGGAATTTCGACAGAGCTTGGTCTAAGCATTGTCCAATCATGATGGCAGAGAAACCTTACTGGCAGAGATGGAACGCGAAGATTACAACGACTAAGAAAACTGCCTACCAATTGCTTCCTTCTCCGATGATAATTTGATCTGTGATGTAGAACATAACAGGCTACTAATGATAGAAGGCCATATCCGTGGGAAGAAGGTTAAGTGGATTATGATAGATAATGGGTCTGCGGTGAACCTCTTACAACTCTCGATGTTGAGTAAACTAGGTTATCGCCGTTTTGATTTACACCCTAGTGGAATGTTGATATAGGGCTTCAATCCAGATGGGCAACATGCCCTTGGTAAAGTTACCTTAATGCTAGAGATAGGAGAGCTGACTACTGATGTCGTATGCCACATTATAAACATAGTAACAACATACAATCTTCTCCTAAGAAGGCCATAGATACATTAGTACAACATCGTACCCTCTACGTTGCATCAATGCTTCAAATACTGTAAAAGTAGGGTACAATATAAAGTAATGGCAGATGCAAAGCCCTATACAGAAGTTGAGGCCTTCTTTGCAGATGCCAATTATTATAAGGGGTTCGCTAAAGAAGAAAGAAAGAATGATGAAAGCAAAGTCGTTAAGGACATTCAAGTAAAAGTGATGAAAGAAGAAACAGAAAAGGCAGAATCATCCAGGACCGTAGAAGCAAAGAAGAAATTCTATTTTGTGCCGAAACATCTGAGACAATCAGGGCAACAGCCACTAACCCTGTTATCACCGGAACAGTTGAAAATTTTATAGTCTAATTATACAGTGACATTGCCATATGTTGAAAGAAATAAGCCATTTTTGGCCACTCCAGGAAGATTTTAGGTCAGGGATAGCGTAAAATTCCTGGAACCAACAGAATTTTGCCCCTCAGTGGAAGCAAAGGCAGGAGAAGAGACCAAGAATAATGTTTACTGCGGTAGGCTGACACCGCAAGATCTTAAAAAATATAGCCCAACAAGCAAGAAAATCATGAGAAACATGGGTTTTGATTACAAAGAACCCACTAGCTTGAATCATGGGAGAGGAATTCAAATTCCTATTGGAGTTGTTCAGGAAAAGCGAGGAAAATTTCAAGGATTGGGGACAGAATCATCAGTGAACATGGTTACAACTAAGCAGAGTTATTGGAAGGAGGTCCTAAAATAGTCGAACATCCTGAAATGGTTCCAAAGCAAGTGGAAGACTAGGGGCAGCCAACGATGGACAGTTTGCGAGAAATAAACCTAGGTACAAAGGAAGAGCCGAGGAACACATTCATTAGCACCAATCTTTCTGAACAAGTGTCTGAGAAATATGTTCAACTTCTCAAAGAAAATAAAGACGTCTTCGCTTAGATGTATGCAGAGATGCTGGGTTTAGAGCCTTCCGTAGCGATGCACCGATTAAATTTTCCAAAGAGAAAAGGCTGGTTAAACAAGCGCAAAGGCGATTTCATCTGAACTTGGTTCCCCTAATAGAAAAAGAAGTGAATAAGTTGATAAAAGTTGGGTTTATCAGGGAGGTCAAGTATCCCAAATGGATATCGAACATTGTCCCAATGAAGAAGAAAAACTGACAAGTCTGGGTATGCGTCGACTTCAGGGATCTGAACGAAGCCTGTCCAAAAGATGATTCTCCTCTCCCGATAACAGAATTGTTGATTGATAGTATGACTCAGTATGCTATCATGTCCTTCATGGATGGTTATGCAGGTTATAATTAAATTAGGAAGGCACCTGAAGATGAAGAAGCAATAGCATTTAGAACTTCGCTAGAGATTTATTGTTATAAAGTTATGCCATTTGGACTCAAAAATGTCAGGGCGACATATCAGAGGGCAATGCAGAACATCTTCCAAGACATGATGCATAAACATGTCGAGTGTTATGTCGTTGACTTGCTAGTCAAGTCAGGAGATAATCAAGAGCATCGCGAATATTTGGCATCGGTTTTTCGTTAGCTCAGAAAGAAATAATTGAAGATGAATCCAGCTGAATGTGCATTTCGGATGTCTTCAGGAAAATTTCTTGGTATTGTTATCCAACATAGGGGCATTGAGATTGATCCAAGGAAAGTTAGAGCCATTCAAAACATGCCACCACCAAAGACACTAAAAGAATTTAAAAGTTTGTAAGGAAAACTAGCCTACATTCACCGTTTCATTTCAAATATGGTGGGGAGATGTCAGCCATTTTCCCATTTGATGAAGAAAGGCATAGAGTTTGTATAGGATCAAGCCTGTCAGAACGTGTTTGATTCGATAAAGGAATTGCTGAAACAACCATTGGTACTAACAGCTCTGATAAAAGGGAAGCCGCTTATTATATATATATCTGCAGCCAAGAATTCTTTAGGAGCTTTGTTGGCACGGGTAAATGAATCTGGAAAGAAACCGCTCTTTATTATTTAAGCTAAACTCTGATGGGCGCGGAATGCAACTACTCTACAATCGAGAAAGAATTTCTGGTGCTGATATTCCTGGTACAGAAATTAAGACATTATTGTCTCTCCCATGACATAACTTTGACTCAAGAGTAGATCCGATAAAATTTTTGATGACAAGACTGATGTTATCTAGGAGATTAGCCAAATGGATGTTCTTACTTTCAGAATATACTATCATATATAAGCTGGCAAAAGTGGTAAAAGGGCAAGCAGTGGCGGACTTCCTTGCAGCACACCCCAAAGCAAAGTGTGAGACCATCAATGATGATTTTCTTAATGAACGGGTTATGTTGACCGAGGCGCAAAGCCCATGGAAAATGTATTTTGACGGTGCCTCCCAAGCATTAGGAGTGGGGGCAGGAGTGATATTCATTACTCCTTAAGGTGACATGTTACCTTATTCCTTCACATTGCGAACTGCATGCATAAACAATGAGGCTGAATACAGAGCCCTCATCATTGGAATGGAAATAGCTTGGGAAATGAAGATAAAAGCACTGCATATCTACGGGGATTCTAAATTGATCATAAATCAATTGACAACTAAATTTGAGATAAGAAAGTAAGAACTTTTGTCGTACTACTGAAAAGCATAGAAATTGCTAGAGTAGTTTTATCATGTCGAAATCAAGCACATACTGCGGTTTGAAAATACAAGAGCAGATGCTTTGGCCAGCTTGGCAGCGGCTCTGTCCTGCCCAAATCGAAGCCCTCTCTAAGTAACTATAGAAGAAAGAAGATTTTTACCATCTTCAGAGGTCATCGATGAAATTGTTGAGACACTTCCTATATCGTGTTTAGAGGTAATGATAGAAGATTGGCGTTAGCCTTTCATAGATTATCTCAAATATGATATCCTGCTAGAAGATCCAGCGTAAAGACAGCAAATCAAGCAAAGGTCAAGTAGATTCATCATATGCAGCGAAGTGCTATATAGAAAATCTTACAATGGAATGCTCTACGTTGCTTAAATGAACAAGAAGCAGGCTAAATATTGCTAGAACCATACTCTGGAGAATGCGAAGCACATCAAGCTGGCTGAAATTTATTCCATCGAATACATCGAATGGGGTATTATTGGCCTACTATGTTCAAAGATGCGATAGATTATGTGAAGCAGTGTCATGAATGTCAAATTCACGGAGATGTTATACACATTCCTCTAGAAGACCTGCATCATTCAGTCCTCTCTTGGCCCTTCTCTGCATGGGGACTTGACGTCATTGTTCCTATAAATCCGCCTTCATCTAAAGGAAAGTAGTATATCTTGACAGCAATAGATATTTCTCCAAATGGGCAGAGCAATTGCATTACGCAGTGTTAAAGAGAATGATGTGGTTAATTTCATCTAACACATAATAATATACCGCCATGGTATTCTAAAGAAAATTGTCATAGATAATGGCACTCCTTTCAAAAACAGAGGCGTGGAGAAGCTATGTTAGAAATTCAGCATTCGTCATTCATTTTCAACACCTTACTATCCACCAGCCAATGGATTAGCAGAGGCATTTAATAAAATGATAGTTAAGATATTGAAGAAAATAGTGATAGGAAACAAAAGTGATTGGGATGAGAGGTTACAATAAGTATTGTGGACATACATAACTACCCACCGAACAATAACCAATGCAACACCGTACTCGGTGGTTTATGGTGTAAAAGCAGTGATCCTGATTAAAATACAAGTAGCGTCACTCTGAGTGGCAGTACATCATTTCATTACATATGATGAAAATGTAAAAATAAGGCCAAAGGAGCTAGATTTGCTTGATGAGAAATGCCTGGCAGCCCAATAACGATTGCAATTGTATCATGCAAGGATATCGACCGCCTTTGATAAATGAGTCAAGTATCGCTCTTTCAAAAAAGGGGATATGGTACTGTTGTTGAAAAGACCTATAGTGGTCACCCATAAAGCAAGGGGCAAATTCGACCCCAAATGGGAAGGTCCATACATAATAAAAGAAGTATACTCCAATGGAGCATATAAAGTCGTGTGTCAAGATGGACAAGGTATCAGTATATCAGTTTATGCTCACTTCATCAAAAGATATCGTCCCTGAAGATACTACCAATTTTGATCTAGAATATTATCAGAATAATGATTCTGTATCAAAAGGGGGCAAGAATAAACAAGACCACAACTATGTACTATCAGATGAATAAATAAAGAAAAAATTTGTGAGCACATCAGGACTATGTACCAATAAGTGTTACGAAAACAATGTGACCATAGTTATTGTCACCAAGCTGATATATTGTGAACAACATGTATAAATATCGTTGAAGATATTAGTAGAAGTGGTGATGTATCAATCTCAGTTAGAGGTGTCTATCATTCTCGTGACAACGATGGCCGCCTACTATTATCTTTTAAGGTAGCCTAGCTAAGCCCTAAAAAATGGCTAGGTACGCATAAGACCTATCGCTTTAACCATTCGGGTAGCAGTGAGAAGCCAGTGGCCCTAAAAAGCTCGTGAAGGCTATCATATGCATACCCATGCGGACAGTGGACAGAGTTAATGACTAAAAGCCCTAAAAGGCCAAAAAGTCTTCAACGGCCAGCCACGCGTGAGACCAATGCCGTCTATATAGCTTTCCAACCGCGTCACGGGGAACAGAGGAAAATGCTTTCCTGTGAATGGGTCTAACCTTGCAGGCGAAGAAAATACAGGCTGCAGTGTGAGCTCTTTGGCCATGTCCATAGATAGGCCAACCATGCGTAAGACCCCCCAACTTTTTAGCTTGATTTCAGCATTAACTCATAAGGAAGGGCTTAAACCTACTCATTGATGGACTGGCGGCCTTAGATTTGGTACCCCAAAGGTCACCTTGTAAGGCCCGTGAACTCTAGATAGTTACTGCGGCCAACCCTTTGCGTAAATCCAACCGAGTTCACGGCCCCGGTAGCTTCACTGGGCCCCTCTGATGAATCACGGTTTGTGAACTCACCAGGCTGTGAGACCTGACTCCACTACTCAAGAGTCTAAAAAACTGCGTGGGCTCCACTAGTCAAGAGGTTAAAATATGTGTGATTATCTGACTAAACTAAAACTTAGCACTGCCAATTAAGACAAGGATCATATAGGAAATCCCTTACTAACAAGTCATAAGAGGATAAAAAAAGAAGAGTCATAATACATCAATCATAACGCATCAATCAAAACATCACGTAAATAAGACAAGAGCATCATTATCAAAATATCATGAGATACTTGCATAACTTGCAATTCTGAAAGTACTTATAGTAGCAAAAGAGAAAATATCAAAATTTCACATCCTATAGTTCTCCTGTAATGCCTAATCCTACTAAGTATAGTTGTAATTTTTTTAAAGATTAACTTGAGTAGCTGCATGTTCCAGTCTAGCATTTGAAATAATTCTGGCAGGATCTGGGATACCAACTAGCTTTTCTTCCAAAAAGACAATTAGTTCTTCATTCTTAGCCAATTCAGATCTTTCAGAGTCCATAGAATGAAGGATACACTATATCTTTTCTTGTACTCTTTCAATGTTTAGATCTTCCTCCAGACTTTACTTCTCCAATTGAATGATTTCTTGCTTCAAAAGAGTAGTACGATTCTACATAGCCGTCTTATTATCACTAAAAGTCTTCAGTTGCTCTCGTAGAGATAGTTGTTCCTGGTCATGGCTAGAGACAATGGGAGCAATCTGAGAAACTTTCTCCTTAGAGTATGCGAGCTGCTTCTTGTATTCTAAAATTTCAGGTGGAACACTCGCAGTCTCAGCTGATGACAAGGCAATTTTTGAATTATGGAATCTTAGGAGAACATTGCATATAGAAGAGACATTAACTTTAGCCATCCATGCAGCAGTGTCTAGGACATCTAAAGTGACAACTAGATCTGACCATTGATCAAGATCTTTGAACATCTCGATAATAGCTAATATGGAGTTCCTGATCAGTGCCAATTTGTACGCAGAAACCTTCTCAAAGGATAACACATTTAATGAAGTCCTAATAGAGCCAGAACTTGCAGCACCACTTTGAGGTAAGTTCTCTATTAGGAAATAAGAAATATAAAGCTATAGTAAAACTGTATGTGCAAATAATATGGAAAGTGTAAACGAGGAAAAGGATATACCTTCTACTGGTACTGAAACAGTGAGCAGTTGCGTCTCTCTAGCGAGAAAAGGATCAGGTTCCACCATCTTAGCAAAAGATAGAGCCCTAGCTTCAGTACTTGAATCAGTAGTGGTGGGAGTTGGTAGATCAATTGATTCCACCGGAAAAGCAATTTCACGTGCCACTACTCGTGGAGGCATTGAGAATCTCGGTAAAACCATTGGTACAACGGGAGGTAAATCTATGGGAGAAGTATTATCTGCCTCCGTATTTGGAACATGATCGCCTAAAATAAAATATGTAAGATAGGAAAGGAGAAAAGAAAAAAAAGTAAATAAACATAGTAAGTTCTCTTACATGGCGAATAACCATATTCCCCATAGTCTAGGGGTTCATCTTCTTCTTCCCCTGCAATGGGTGAAGTTTTTGCAGGAACAGTCTTAGAGGTTGGGAGGATATGTCCTTCATCAGTAGGAACATCTTTTGCAATTATATCATCTTCACCGCTAATATCGACTTCTCCCTCCTCATAATCATCATCTTGATTTTCTCCTTCTATCTCATTTTCATCAAAAATAATATGTCCTGACGAAGAAGTTGAACTTTCACCGTCTGAATCTCCTTCGCTAGACTCTTCAACAACAACTTGTTTCCCTTTAGAAGGAGGAGACTAGTGGATTTCTAGTTGAGGATCTGCATTGGCCAAAATCGGAGAAGCAGTAGCAGTGGTCCCTTCTTGGGGAGAAGCTTGGGCACGCGTTCGAGATCTTGTCATTGGTGAAGAAAGACTAGGATGGACAGTCCTAGGGGTAGGAGAAGAAGTCGACTGCTGTTGAGGATGGGTAGAAGAGGTTGGCCGATCTTAAGGTTTGGTGATATTCTCTGGCAGAAGGGAAACATCTTCTGTAACTTCTCTTCGTGGACGATATAGAGGAATTTTTTCAAACTCACGAATGTCACCATAGGCTATCCACCCTTCGAGAGTGTTGTCAGGCTTCCTCTCACAAATAGGTTCATCCATAGATATCTTGACACAGTGATGACCAGTAAAAGGAGCATGATTGGTCTCTATTATGAAGCTGACTCCCTCTTCAATTATGCAACCCTTGAGCCTAGGAGGTGGATGTCATATGGGCTTAGTTACTGGCAGACCTTTTCTTACCAAGTATGATTGGTGCACCCACCATCTCATATGGTTATATGAAGCCCGAGGAGTATGATCGCAGCTCAGGATGATGAAAGAAGAATTGGCTCGGCCTAACAGCTGCTTCCAAACCATTACCCAATTAAATGGGCCAGTGCTGTAGCTCCGCATTCTTCAAGTAACAAGTCCACAATCTTCTAGAACTACTTGATTGAAGCCTAATTGATGGGAAAAATGGCTAGGATAGTATGGTTCTCTCCAGAATTTTATCCCTTCCCTCGATGGGAGACTGCACAATCTAATTGACAGAAAGAATCCCCTTTCTCCTGTGGTAAGTAATGTTGTGTCTAATTTCTCTCTGTCTACAGTGTAATGAGGTAGACCAAAATGAAAGTAATTTATCTTGGCATTAGAGGAGATGGCATCTTTTACCCAGTCATAGGATCTCTTTGCCATGGCTCTCTTTTGAAAAAAAAAATAGAGAGGGACATGAGAATGATGGGCGTAATCTTTTTCTAGCACTTCGAAAGTCCACAGGAAATAGACACTATGCCAGCCAAGAAAGTAATGCCATGACATATAAGTCAAAGCAAAACCGACAGAGGGGCTTTTTACGTGAGAAGCATTCTCTCCAAAACCTTTGTAAATCGAGCATAGAGCGGGAAGAGCAAGAGAATATTTGACTCCCTCAACCATGACACCTACTACTACAAACAACGAAGGGTTAATGGCATCTGCTTACTTAGAGCTTGGGAAGACCACCGTGCTTAGCCAATAAGCAATGAATGCTGCAAGCTCCCCATAAACAGATTACTCAGCACGATCTCTCATACCCTTATGAAGACATTCAAGCTCTCGTGAATGATTTCCATTAAACCTGGAAGAAAAAGAGATAAACAAGTGAGATCAAGATTATGTACCAGGATACAATAAAGGTGTTAATTAAAGAAGGAAAATTACTAAAGAGCTCTGCTGAAGTGAGCCTGCCATTGCATAAGCTAAATCTTGTGGATGTTTGGAAATTTGGACATTTCCTTAAAGAGTTCGGTGGTTAATTCTGAAATGGAGGGGATGCGATCAGGTGAAGAAACAAAGGCTAGTTCCTCATTGGTGGGGATAAATTCATCAAAGAATTTTTTGGTTATTGGCAAACTAGTGATCCTATGAATGTCCCAGAGTGTAATGCTCATTTCGCCTTCAGGGAGGTGGAAAGAATTGGTAGAAGGGCACCAATAGTTGAGAAAAGCCTTCAAAATGGAAGACTCCTTGTAAAAGGGATGTGACGTTGCTTCAATCGCGGTGAAAATGTCAATCTTCGACAAAGTCCCCACATGTTTCGCTAGAACTGTTGTGGCCCATTAGGAATAATAATTACGAGGAGTCAGGAGACCTCTTGTTCTGAATTCCTCTGTGCTCTAGATGAGGCAACGATTGCTGAAACATTGTTGAAGTGTTTCATAAAAACTAGTTAGATACAGCTGTGAAGATCATAGGACAGGTCAAGGAAAATCATAGAGTGAACACCACCAATCTGTTGTCTTGGTTTTGATGGCACAAGATACCTTCTAATAATCATGGTTCCCTGAACGATCAAGACTCTGTGTAAGCTAATCTTTCTACAGTCAGATGATCCTTGGGCTCACAAATCAGCATAGAGTGGTGGTGATGGATACTAACTGGAATCACTATGATGCCCTGCTTGTAGGGGTTGTCAAATTTTATGACACCCTGAATTTCACGAATCCATTTCCAGGAATTATGTTCCTGATTTTCTCTTGAAACTCTTGAGCCTTATTTTGACGATTCTTCTTTGGTCTAGAGGGGGGAGGAGTATCTTCTCTAGCAAGAGGCCTTTAGCTGATCGTCTGATGAGGCATTGTTGCCGACGACCATTCTTCCCAGTCGTATTCACGATTGTGTTTTGGAGGTCTTTGGAGATCACCCATCACGATGGCTCTGTGGATGGGAGATGGTGGTGTCTCAATGCGTTGAGTGAAGTTGAAGGTGGGGAGTACTGGCTCTTTTATATAGGCCAGGCATGTAGCGATTGTTTTAAATCACTTCCATGAGGGTTGGACTGGAGATGATGGGGATTCTGCAGCTTGTGATGCAGCAGCGTGAAAGGGGTCAAAGTTTGGCAATTCTTGGTGGAAAAGTTGATCAGAGGGAGGACCGACAACAATGAAAATTCTTTTTGAGCGAGCCATGATGAGAGAAGTTGAAACCTGAAAAAGAATGGAGTTGAAAGTGAGTAAAGTTGATAAAAAAATTTTAAAGTTTGGAAATGACTAAGGGTTGGTTGCGCAGATCACGCAACTGAAGTTTGTTGTGCGGGTTGCGCAACTGAAAACTGTCATTGCGCTGGAACAAAATACTCATTGCGTTGTTTGCGCAATCAAGTCTGGTTGCGTGGGAAGAAAAAAGTTCGCAAGAGCTTCGCTGCAAAAGTGGAAAGATACAAAAATGAGTTAGGCTGACTATTTATAGAGAATGAGGCCGAGTACGGTACTCGAGCGCTCATTACGCAGGTCACGCAACGAATGCAAGAAATTCATAAATTGAAGAAGATTGATCCTGATTCTTTAATTCAGGGGAATAAAGAACGAATCAAGGGGGCATCTGTTACAGGATAAAAATCATGCAGAAAGATCAAAGATCAAAAATTAAACATGAAATGTAGAAATGCGAAAGCAAAAAGAGAAGATCAAGTATTTTAATCAACTATTACATCGGTCGCACAACCAATAAATTTGTTGCGTGGATCACATAACTGATTCCCTTTGTTGCGCGGATCGCCCAACTGATTCCTCTATTGTGCGGGTCACACAACTGATTTCGTCCATTGAACGGGTCGTACAAACAAGATTAGAGAGTTTATTTTGAATGGCCAAATCTGATGTAAGGTGGGTCTCACGGCACAAGGATCGAGGGTTCGTACGTGTGAAGGCCTATAAATACCCCACTCCCCCTCTCATTTAAGGGAGAAGACGTTTGGAAGAGGAACAGAGCTCTGAGAGAAGACTGAAGGTGAGAAGGGAAGTAAGAAAGTGGTTGCGTGGGTCATGCAACAAATAAGTCATTGTGCGGACCGTGCAACCAACTACTCATTGCGCGGGTCGCGCAACCAGGTCATTATGTGGCTAGTTATAAAAGGGGTCAAGATGCTGATAAAATCATCCAGTTTGACCTTCATTGCTCCAAGCTCTCCTTTACATAAAGGACAAACTCAAAAGGGGAGAAGTTAATCAACACAACATTCCTCCTAAGGAGATGACCGAAGCAACTCTCGAAATGCCTCCGAATTCAAGATTTGACAATTGAATTTTGTTAATTTCAATTTATGTACTTCAAATGATCTATCTTAGAATTAAGGGATATTAGAGGGATGTAATTGAATTCAGTAGTGATAATATGATTATTGTTCTATATCTATTATATTTGTTATGTTTGAATAAGATAATTTTCCCAAATTAAATGCATTTGTTTCTCGTTCGAAACAGATGGGATAACATATTACATTAGGGTGGACCGGCATACCGCTTCATTGCACTGGCTATGTATGCTTGCATTAGTGACTTCTCTTTTGAGAATCTGACATTTACAATTGTAACCAGAGAAGGTCTAATTAATGTGGACCATCATCTTATTTTAGGGTTAATGGATATACCTGTCAATGATGAAGGTATTCCCATTACTTGTCTTATTGCAAAACCTTCTAAATCTGAGAAGAGAATAGTCAATTGTGCTTTATGTAATATGGATGCGGAATGGAGTACTGGGAATGCGCTTGCTTCCAAGTTTATATTACCCAGATATAGGGTTCTCCATTAGATCTTCATTTCAAATGTCTACCGTCGATCTGGTAACAAAACCAAGCTTATGACATTCATGGTTCGTATTCTTCATTCTATCATTACTGGAGTTTGTGTGTGTCTTGTAAGTGCTATGTTTCTAGCTCCTATGATTGTCAAATTTGTAGTGCCAAAACCTCTTGGAATCTGTGTCTTGTGTAGCACATCTACATATTCAAGACTGTGCATCTCATGTACAAGAACTAAGGTCTTTACCTCAAGAACTTCAAATGCAAGATCAAGAGATATACATGTTCAAGTACAACTCAAAGTTTCATGATAGCTCACTCTCTCAAGCTTCAAAGTTTAAGGTTTCAAAGCTACATCTAAAGGTAAGACAATAGTCTTTACTTTGGTACTCAAAGCTTAAGGTGAAGTACAACTCAAGTACCTCAAGTTCAAGCTTCATCGTATGTTAAGATCACAAGCTTCGTGAACTTCAAAGAACAACTATCAATTGAAGCAAAAGAAGATTCAATGTTCATACATCGCTTATATGGTATAAATGACCCTAGATTGACCATAGGATAGGTCATTTTGAATACATAATTTAATTCGATCATTTTATAAGTGCATAGTCTGTTTTTTTACTAGTCTAAGTTTGACTAGTCCTAGTACTGGCTTGACCAGTCGAAGAAATCCTCGATCAGCCCTAAGGTTGTTACTTATTTTTGGAATTTTTTGTTAAATTCTCGACCAATCTTGGAAACTGCTAGACCAGTCGTGTGAGTAGTGCTCGACCAATCCTGCAGGCTCGACTCAAAGTCCAACAACTAATTTGAGTTCCACATGACTAGTCGTGGATAGGACTTGACTACTCATGGAGGCAACTCGACCTGTCGAGCAGGTCATTCGACTAGTTGTGGAACAGTCTGATCTTATCATGCCTAAATTTTTAAAAGTTTGTTAGTCGTTCGACCAGTCGAACCGACCTTAGGACCAGTCGAAGATGCGATTTCTGCACTTATAAATAGAGCATAAATTTTAGAGTTTGATATCTAATTCAAGCAAAATCACGATACCACTCTGAGAGATAAGTTAGTGATATTCTTAAACTATTTAGTGCTCATTTTATATTCTCTTTAATTAGTTTTCTTTGCATTTGATTTTGAGTTTCTACATTCCAATCTTATTTGAAAGAGGGATTGAAGTTTTTCCATTTCTTGAAATCAAAATCAAATCAAGCTAGCCCAAGGTTAAAATCAATTTAGAACTTAGAACCATTTCATAAGTGAGTGTGAACATTAAACATCTACGTTGTACTTCTACTTCGAATTGGTTCTTCCAGGCTGCATCAAAAGGAGAATATGCAGATAAGTATTTTACAGTTTTGTAAATTCATTCTTTTGGTTTAATTGAGATTATGCTAGAAAAATCTCTTTCTTTTGGTTTGTCTGAGGTGATCCAGAAAACACAGAGTGTGGGGTTTTTTAATTGTGTAAGCCCACTTAAAAGACACAATTGTGAGGGTTTTAGGTGAACCTTGAAAAAACTATTTTCATAGTGAACGCCAATATCTACTATGTGAGGATATTATGAGTGGAGTAGTTGTGTGGCTATTTTTCTAAACAGTTGGTGTACACACAAGTGAACCACTATAATTTCTAGTCTTGTGGTGATTGATTGAATATTTCATTTTATAGATGTTGTAATTTCCCTTTACGCATTTGTGGAGAATGTTGTAATCTTTTTATATATTTGTGGGAATGTTGTAATAGTTTAGTTATTTTCTTTGTTATTTATTTCTTTATTCCTCGGTATCATTTTGAGTTTTTGATACACAGACCATTCTAGGAATCAGGTTGTCCTACCATAAGCCATTGGTTTTTGGTGTAAGGTTGTCCTTAGAACAACATCTGTATCAACCTCTCAATACTTATACACTTGAGGTTGTTTTACATTTCTGCATTGTGGGATTGTTTAAGTGCTATGTTTATTTATATTTGTTTAATTCCATGATTTATTTTTTAAATTTGGCATAGTCCTATTCACCCCCCCCCCCCCCTCTCTACGACTCTTTGCTCGCCTTTTCAAGTGGTTTCAAAGCCTAATAGCTCGTTTTAATTATTATTTCTCTTGGATTAAATTCCTAAGCCAATCGATCTAAGCTTTGTAAGATGTCAAATTTTGATAGCCTTTCAGTCACTAGGCCTCCACCATTTGATGGCTCTAATTATGCCTATTGGAAAGTCAGGATGAGAATTTTCTTAAAATCCATGGATGAGAGCATGTGGCTAGCCATAGTGACTAATTAGACGCCTCCTACCACTGAAGTAACTGGTACCGACAGATCCAAAACTATGAAAGTCACACCTTATTTCTCTTGGACTACTCTTTAGAAAAGTGAGAGTAGTGTCAATGCAAAGGCTCTAAATGAAATTACTTGTGCACTATCACCAGATGAATTCAAAAGAATTATATCCTATGATACTGCAAAGTAAGCCTGAGATATTTTGGAAATGACACACGAGGGAACAACAATTGTCAAGAAATAAAAAGTCCAAATCCTCACAACCAAATTTAAGAAAATACATATGGAAGAAAGTGAAACTTTCCAGGACTTCTATATAAGATTAAATGACATTGTCAACTCTATGTGGGGTCTCGATGATAGAATCCCAGAAAGTAAAGTCTGTGCAAAGATACTACGCTCACTACATGAACGGTTCAATTCAAAGGTGATTGCGATCCAAGAACTTTGTGATACAGATAATATGAGGGTAGAAGAATTAGTTGGCTTATTACAGACCTATGAGTTAAACTTTAAAGCTCCTAAAGGTAAACCCATCGCTCTTAAATCTTCTAAAAGTATTTCTCAAGAAAATAGTAGTAATTCTGATTTAGAAAATTTTGAAGATGATATGGCCCTTTTAGCTAAAAAGTTTTATAAGATTTTCAAAAGTAAAAAGAGGGTTGATTTTTAAAAACCTAATGATAAGAAAAGATCTATATGTAAAACCTAAAAGTCTTTAAAAGACGTATAATGTTACAACTACCATGAATATGGGCATTTAGCATGATAAAAAGGATAGGAATGTTGGCAACATGAGATGAATCTTCCAGCTCTGAAGCCTCTTCTGAGTCAGAAGATTCTGAAACTGAGTCGGGTGATGAAGTCAAAGCCCTTATGACTCTAGCCAAGTTCACTTTTTTTTTTTTATAATGATGATTCAACAAGTGAAGAAAATATAAATAGTGATCATGAAAATGAAGAAGATCTTCAAGATGCTTATAATGCCTTATACAAGAAAAGTTGTAAAATTATTGTAAAACTAAAACTTTAGAAAGAAAAGTTTTCAAAACTTAAAGAAAATTTTGATAATCTTATTTTAGAAAAATCTCACATTTCAGATTGTTTTGAAAAAATGAAGTGCAATTTAGATTTCAAAAACTCCCAAGTTAAAAACTTAAAATCTAAAAATGAAAAGCTAAAACTTGAAGTCTCTTCACTTTTGATTTTAAAAGACACATGGAGGTATGCCTAAGGTGATCCTAAGTTAGAAAAACTTTTATCCGGATCCATAAAATGTGGCGATCGATCTGGATTGGGCTACGATAAAAGTATTCCTCCCAAACATAAGAATACTCCACGTAAATTTGTAAAAGGGGAGTCTTCAAACTCAAAAGGGAAAGTCTGAATCAAAACTATTCTAAAAAGGCTAAGTCTTTTCAAACCTTAAAAACCTAAAAGCAACCATATCAACTATAAAAATTAGAATCATAATCCTTTAGCTGAGAAAATTGTTGATTTACTTAAGGAGCTCTTAAAATCTAACTTAATGGGTTGGTCTTATAACAACTACAAATATAAGAAGACCAATTATACTCTTAAACCCAAGACTGTAATGAAATGGGCTCCTAAGGTTACTTGATTGGTTGCCCACACTGGTTTCAAAGCTGTAAGCCATTCAAAGTGGTACTTAGACAGTGGATGCTCCAGACACATGACTGATGACAAAGGTCTGTTCACCAATTTTAAAAATATGACTGATAGTTCAATCACATTTGGTGATGGTAGAAACTGTAGAATAGGTGGCCAATGTACAATTCAACTTTTTAACCTCCCTCTACTTGAGAATGTTTTATATGTAGAAGGGTTAAAATACAACTTATTAAGCATCTCTCAAATATGCGATAATATTCACAGTGTAAATTTACTAACCTAGGGTGCGAAATTTTAAATAAAAATGGTTCTGTAATATTAACTGGTTGCAGAACTTCTGAAAACTACTACATTGTAAGTGGTTTAAGCTTATCTAATCTATCATGCTACATGGTCCATATTGATGAGAACGAGTTATGGCACAAACGCCTTAAACATGTACACTACCGCAACTTGTATAAATTGAGCAAAAGAGAGTTGGTAAGAGGCTTATCTAAAATACAGAAAATATATAAGATATGTAGCGAATGCCAGATTGGCAAACAAACTAGGAGTACTCACAAATAAGTGAACTCCAATATTACATCTAAACTGCTCGAACTTCTCCACATGGATCTTATTGGACCAACCAGAATGGAGAGTCGAGGTGGCAAGAAGTATATACTGGTAATTGTTGATGACTTTACCAGATATACGTGGGTAGTCTTCTTAAGGGACAAATCAGAAACTCTTGATGAAGTAAAAAAGGGTACTTAAACGTATCCAAACGGAAAACGGATCTCAAGTCTGTAAGATCCATAGTGATCATGGATCAGAATTTGAGAATAACAGTTTTGAGAAGTTTTGCAGTGATCAGGGAATATCACATGAATTCTCTGCGCCCAAAACACCACAATAAAATGGTATAGTAGAAAGAAAAAATAGAGTGCTTTAAGAAATGGCAAATGTAATGTTAAATAGTATGAAGCTCCTAAAAAATCTTTGGGCCGAAGCCATAAAAATTGCTTGTTATATAATTAACTACATTTATACTAGAAAATCAAATGATAAAACAACTTATGAAATATGGTTTGATAAGAAGCCTACTGTCAAATACTTTCGAGTTTTTAGTAGCAAGTGCTACATTTTACGTGACCGAGAAAATCTGTGTATGTTTGACACCAAAAGTAATGAAGGGATATTTTTAGGGTATGCTCTGAATAGTCAAGCATATCGTGTTCTTAACAAGAGGACTTGTGTAATTCAAGAGTATATTAATGTGGCTATTGACGATCACTTAAATACACCTATCTCAAGTTCAGAAAATGATGAAGTTCTTCTAATTGATAAACCAGACTCTTCATCAAGTCAACATAACACTGAACTAAGGACTATTAAAGACCATCAAACTAATTAGATTCTTGAAAACTCTCTTAGTAGTGTACGCATTCGTAAATAGTTAGAAGATATGGATAATTATTGTGTGCTTTACATCTCAGATAGAACTGGCTAACGTAAAAGAAGCTCTTACTGACAAAAACTAGATTTAGCGATGCAAGAAGAGCTCAATCAATTTATCAGAAATGATGTTTAGTACTTAGTTCCTAGACCTAAAAATAAACACATTATTGGAAAAAAATGGATTTTTAAAAATAAGTCTGATGAACTTGGTAATATTATTAGAAACAAGCCTAGGTTGGTTATACAAGGGTACACTCAAATTGAAGGCATCGATTATGATGAAACCTTTGCCCTAGTAGCCCGTCTTAAATTAATCAGACTATTTATATCTATTGCATGGTTTAAAAAGTTCGAAATATACCAAATGGATGTAAAGAGTGCTTCCTTAAATGACGATTTGCATGAAGAAGTGTATGTTGAACAACCAACAGGTTTTGAAGACCCTAAGAATGTTGATCATATATACCACCTAAAAAAAGGTCATTTACAGTTTAAAACAAGCTCCCAGGGCATGGTACGAAAAGTTGACTAAGTTTTTATTGAGTCATAACTTTATAATGGGAAGTTTTGATAAGACATTGTTTGTAAAGAAACATAATGATCACATTTTAATAGTGCAAATTTATGGTGATGATATTATTTATGGATCTACCTATGCTAAAATGACTGTTGAGTTTGCAGATCTTATGAAGTCTAAATTTGAAATGAGCATGGTTGGGGAATTGAATTATTTCCTAGGGTTACAAGTAAAATAGCAACCTAATGGTTTCTTTATCTCTCAAACCAAATATGCTCTGAACTTAGTTAAAAAGTTCGGATTTGAAATGGAAAAAATTTTGATACTCCTATGAGTACTACTTTAAAACTCTCAAAAGACTCTACAGGTAAGAATGTGGATCCTAAGCTATATCACAGTATGATAGGAAGTTTACTTTATTTAACTACGAGTAGACCTGATATTGCACTTACTGTAGGAATTTGTGCTAGATATCAATCTGACCCTAAAAAGTCACATTTAATTGTTGTTAAGCGGATTATGCGATATGTCGTTAGTTCCGCAAATCTTGGTCTCTGGTATCCACATGATACTAGTGTGTAATTAGTTGGTTATATAGATGTTGATTGGGCTGGTAACATTGATGATAAAATATCAACCGGTGGTGGTTGTTTCTATGTAGGGAACTATTTAGTTTCTTGGCAAAGTAAGAAGCAAAGTTCCGTGCCGCTTTTAACTGCTGAGGCTGGATACATTGCAGCAGGTAATGCATGTACTCAGCTTGTATGGATGAAAAGAATGTTAAGCAATTACGAAATTGCTCAAGATTCTATGGTTTTATACTGTGGTAATTTTAATCCAATTAATATATCTAAAAATCCAATCCAGCATTCATGAACCAAGCATATTGACATTAGATATCACTACATTCATGAATTAGTGGAAGAAAAGACAATTTCTTTGGAATATATTCTGACCGAGACTCAACTTGCTGGCATATTCACAAAATTGCTTAACAAAAGCGGGTTTGCTAAATTGAAATTTGATCTTGGTATGTGTAATTTGAATTGATTATTCATGCATTTCTGTATCATAATGTACATATTTGTTATTTTAAATGTTTAAATGTTCAAATTTTATGAAAATTATATATTTTGGCCCAGTCAAGTACATACTCGACCAGTCGTGGCATGATTGGTCGAGCATGTACTCGATCAGCCGTCTAGAGCGGGTTTGGTGCTTTATTTGTGGGAAAAATCATTTTTTCCTCATTTTAGGTGTCTTCTCCAATGGTTCCTAGGTTGACTGGTCGAACTCATCTCCTATTTCTTCAAGGTTAGTGCATGGTTTTCATTTTTGTTGTAGAATCAAGTTCTTTACACTCCCTTTTCATCATTGGTGTAGTTTAATTCTTCATTCATAGTTGTTTTAATCTAGTTAAAACCCTCTCTACCTCTTTTGTAATCTCTTTGTTCTTTGTTATCTTTGGTACAAATGGATGGTAGAACCAAGAAGAAAGGATCTCGTGGTCCTTCTATTTCTCGATCAACTCCTATAATAGTGCTCCACCTTCGGTCACTCGAAGATGATCTCTCTTATGTATGGGATATTAGGTTGCATAATGTTATAGTTGAACAACCTGTTAGTGTTGATCATCTAGCTCCATTTGATATCCTTCCTCTCCTTCAGTCTGTAGGATGGGATAACATACTACATTGGGGTGGGCCGGTATACCACTCCATTGCGCAACTTATGTATGCCTGTATTATTGATTTTTCTACTAAAAATCTGACATTCGCTATCTCAACCAGAGAAGGTCCAATTGATGTGGATCAATATCTTATCTGTGGCTTAATGGATTTACCTATCAATGATGAAGGTATTCCCATTAACACTCTAGTAGCAAAACCATCTGAAACTGAGAAACGTATGCTTATTAGAGATTTATACAATATAAATGCGGAATGGAATACTAATGGAAATGCGCTTGCCTTAAAGTATTTGTTACCCAGATACAGAGTCCTTTACAGGATATTCATTTCAAATGTTTATCCTTGTTCTGGTAACATAACCGAACTCACTACGTTTATGGTTTGTATTCTTCATTTCATCATCTCTGGTACATCTGTATGTCTTCCTTCTTTGATTTGTCATTGCATCATTCAATTCCATCTCCATCCAGGACACAATGACATTCCTTTCACTTATCTTATGACTGTGTTGGCCACCCATTGTTCAGTGGCAATGCCTATTAGAGAAGCTCACATTCATCACCTGTCATGCCCCAAACTCGGAAAATGGGCTCATAAAATTCCCGATCGTCGAATCCAGCGCCAACGGCCTCCGTAGTGCCCCATTCTCGGATCCCGGCACTCACATACCAGATTCCGATCCTAGGATCCTACAAGGAGGATTTTCAATATGAATTTTTTTGTAATGGAGCATAACCACAAGCATAACCAAGTCACCAAAACAACGTCATCATCACATATCCACTAATATAATCATTTGAATACAATGTTGAAAGGGAAGTACACATATATATTGAAATCAAAGCTCCAGAGGACAGCTGCATACTCCAAGCTCAACGCTGCTGCAACCTAACGCCACCTGCACGCATATATCGTGCATAAGCTTACAAAAGCTTAGAGGGTGGTGAAAGTGTGTGCACAAGATAAGTGCCAAGTATACCATAAAGCTCATAAGTCATACATCATCGGAATAAGCAGAAATACTGACAAGATCATGAATCATACGATATCAGAGTAAGCAGAAATATACTGGTAAGTCCATCAGTGCTATCAGCCGTACCAAGGCTATGCAATGCAAAACATAATAAGACAATAACAGATGCTGGGGATGCAATGCAATATGAAAATCCTGACGAGCCATGAACACCATCAACCTCATCTAAGCCATATAAGTGCAAAAACATAGTAACCCAAAATGCTAAGTACTGTAGATGCAATGTGATATGCGGTGCGAATGAAATGACCATGCTAGAATGTGAAGTCGGGATGATAGTACGAAGTATCATAGGCTATGGGGTCCATCACAAGGGACTTTTATCCAAACTAGTCCCATACCTAAATTTGGATAGTCAGACACAATGTGGTAAACTCCTGATCTCAGGTTAGTTGCGCGCCCAACCGAAATCCTGGCCATGCAATGGTACACGTAACAAATAGTTACGCACCACCAGCCCGAGTGGATAGTGAATGAATGGATGAATGGATATGCAATTCCTGCTCAATAAGACCACATATCAGTATGGTTGCTCTCTGAAGAAATCACCGGGGTCTATTACACTCGACACCGACTGCCTCCTCCCTAGCTGCACAGCCCAGCGAGCGGAATAGACCTCACTATCCGCCTGACCAGTAGTCTGCCAATACCTAACCGACTCGTCGATAGCGGACCCATTTACGAGCTGGTCATACTCAGCCTAGCTTATAGCCCCCTCACTCGGGCGGATAAGGCCACACCCCCTCCCAACCGACCATAACACAGTGGGAGACGCGGCCTACTGGTATTCGGCACTTGGGCGCTCATGTTCCACTCTGATTAGACGTTGGGGCTACTCTGGGCCTCGGAGGTTCTGGGATTTTCACCCAAGGACATCCTAAGTGCCCATAGTGCTGGAATTATATATTTTCGGTGTCCCATCTGGCCATCCACGATGTGTCTGTGGAGACTACGACCCTAATGTCGCTAGGGTGTACTATGATCAAGTCACATATATCCGAGATGCATGAGTCACACTATCCAGTCATGCAGCAACCCTGCGCGTACGGTGCGATAATGTGGGCACTTCATCTCATAAGGAGTCCCGTAAATAGTTTGCCTAATGGTGTATGCTATGATCAAACATTCCTCATATCAGGCATACATATGATGCGTATGGGTATGAATCATGGAGTTATACTATGCATTTTATATGGTGATGAACTATCCTCACAATAAAGATGGGCCTTGATGGCCTACACACAACAAGTATGGGCCTATCACTAGCCCCTAGGGAGAGATACAATGCGGATATTTAACCAACATTATCCTCACAATGTGGACGTCAAACTAACATTGCTCCCAAGGCACGACCCACCATAAAGGTCAACACATACACCACGGTGGAATCACATTCAAAGGGCTTTAGGTACATCCCATTGGGCCTCGACCCATGGGCCTCCAATACATCAAATGGGCCTCACAGCATGGGCCTCATGTATATCAAGGTGGGCCTCAACAACGAGCCACAAATGCATCGAGATGGGCCAAACACATGGGCCTCATGTATTTATCAAGGTGGGCCTCCACAAATGGGCCTTATGTATATACTAAGGTGAGCCTCAACATCAGGCCACAAATACATTAAGGTGGGCCTAAACACATGGGCCTTATGTATATATCAAGGTGGGCCTCCTCAAATGGGCCTTATGTATATACCAAGGTGAGCCTCAACATCAGCCCACAAATACATTAAGGTGGGCCTCATAGATGGCCACAAAACATATCAAAGGTGTGCCTCACAAATGGGCCATAAACATATCAAAGGTGTGCCTCAATAACGGGCCTTGAATACATCACAAAGGGCCTTACCAAATGGGCCGGAAATATATCACAATGGCCTCTACCCATGGGCTCCAAATACATCGCAATGGGCCTTAACCCATGGGCCCTAATACATCACAATAGGCCTTAACCAATGGGCCGGAAATATATCACAATGGGTAGGATCAACGGGCCAAATCAAATGGGTCAAAACAAATGGGCTTCATGTATATCAATCGGGCCCACCCTTATGTATTTTTGGAGATCCAACCTATTCATAAGTTAACATAGAGGTAAATGAAGTGAAAACAAAAACATCAACTTGATCGGAACTACCATGGCCCTTGAGAAGTTTTGAATGGTGGATATCACTGTCCTTACTATTTTAAATGGTGGGATTCCACTTGAACTTTAGATCTGACCTATTTTTAGTCTCAAACCTATAAGACAAGATTGCTAAATGTTTGGATAGCTTGGGTGCAACACATGCACCATGGTGGGTCCCATTCTAGCAAAACAGGCGGACGACTAGGGTAAAACACATACACCAGGGTGGGTTCCACCCCTTAGACGATGTGGATATAATAAGTACAACTAGGTGTGGCCCGCCATCCAAATCTGCTGGACCGTGTGAATATAATAAATACCTCAAAGTGTGGTCCACCTAATAGATCTGCCCCAATTTTATCTCAAGCCTTAAAGCAAGCCCGTCAACTGTATGGACGGTTTGAATATATCACATACATCAGACGAGGGCCCCACTGTCCGGAGTCTGGACGGGGTGGCAAAACACATGCATCAAGTGGTTGACATGCTGCACTGAGCATGGCACTAGGGTGGGTTCCACCGTCCACGGTCAGTGGACGGTGTGAAAGAAACACATACATCACTGTAGTCCCACGTGGGGCCCACCATAATGTTTATTTGCAATCTAACCCGTTGGTAAGGTCACACGACCCTGGGTGAAAGGGAAAAACAAATTTCATCTTGATCCAAAACTTCTGTGGACTCAAAAAGGGTTTCAATGGCAGACGGTCAGCCTTACTGTTTCCTGTGGTGTGGGCCACCTGAGCTTTGGATGAGCCTGATTTTTGGAGGGCGGCCTGCTGCCCTAAGGGGCCACGGAGTGGACGGAGTGGATACATAACACACATCATGGTGGGGCCCACGGCTGGGACCGTGGGTCCCTGTTCATCTGCCCGTCAGATGCCCAGGTGCTGCCTGCGCCTCTGGCAGCAGCAGTGCCTGCTGTATTTATATTTTTTTTTTTTGGAAATCGCATTTTTTCGTGATTTTTCTGTGGTAGAGCCCGCATCGGGTGAATTCGACCCACCTAATGGATTTTATAGTCCATAATCCACCCATCAAGCCCAATATTGAGCATCTTTTAACGTGTAGAAAAATTCAGGTGACTTTAAACGGTGAGAACTAGTGTTTGCTAAGGTATGGCCCACCAGAAAGTTGGATCAGCTTCATTTTTCGGCTCAATGCCTAAAATGAGCTGGTAAATAGGATGGACGGCATGGATTGGATACTTACATCAAGGTGGGGCTTACACAAGCGGTCCACATAAAAGCTTGAATAACTAAGCTAATATTTGTGTTTTCTTTACACGTCCAGCATCCTGGACGCTTGACATTCTTCGCATACACATGCATAAGGTGGGCCTTGCTCGGGTGGGCCACCAAATAGATGTGTCGTATGGATAAAACATATATTAAGGTGGGGTCCATCCAAGTGGGCCACACACTACATCATCACTCAACAAGAATAAAAGAAAGAGAGGGAAAGAGAGAGAAGGAGAGGGAGATCGAGTGATGGAGGGACCCCGGCACTATGGGCCCTCTCTTCCATGTTTACAACATAAATCAAGGTGGCTCCCAATACATATAGGCCCACCAATTTGAAATCAACGGTGGAGATCCTTTCTCCACCAAAATGTACGATCTAGATGACCCTATTTATGCAAAGAAGATAAACATCCTGATGGGGTCCATGGAGAATGGCCTCATTATGGAATGATCATGAGGATCAAGGTAGTCCATCGGCCACATCAAGGGTCCAAAGTGAGATCCATACTATCAATCGGTAGGCCTCACTTGGCCCATTATCAAAACATATATATATATAAAATATCTAGCCTAATAAGCACCTACTAATTGATCTTCTTGGTCCGTTGGAAAGTCAATCTCCTTGTGCTTCACTTTGATGGAGGGTGATGAGGGATGAATGGCTAGGATGAAGGTTTTGGGATGGGAAAGTGGGCCACCAAAAATCACTTTCTCTCTCTTGAAAATGGTTGGACATGAGCTCATTTGGTTGCTTGAAATTTGTGAAGAGAGAGAGAGAGAAAGGTTGAAAGAGAAGTGTGGGAGATGGGTGATGGATGTGAGTGATGGGTGAGGTGATGGATTGGTTGAATTTTGGGCTTGCTTAACTTGTGGAGGAAGAAAGCATGGGTTGCTTTGTACTTGACATGAGGTGATTGATGGGATTGATTTGACATGTCGTAGAGATTCTCTTGAGATTGCAAACGCGCGGCGTTTTTCTCAAACTGAACGTCGGCCCACATCTTCCTGCCAGGGTATTGGATCGGTGCACGAGTCGCGGCATTCAAACCGCGACGACGGTGCGGTCGTAATGGTACAAGTCTCGAGTTTAGCCGACTCTGATATACGGGACACGACTCATGATCACGCGCAACTGCTGTCTACGCACCGCAGGTCGCCAGAATTCAATTGGGAGGACCGTAGAAGCCTATAGAACAGTATAGGCTAGGATACGGGTCTTACATCACCTACCATTCAACAACTCTAATATTAATAAGATGAATTTGAAGTTGGCCCTAGGCCAAGTCATTGTAGGTGTTGGTGGAGCTGATGCTGCAAATGAAGAAGAAGGTGATTTGCCTCCAGATGACATCAATATGGTGATATTTTTTATGAGATCGAATCCAATTCAATAGATGATCCTGATTATCAGCCATCTGACTTTGATGTACGGTTGCGCTTGCTTGAGGAGAAGGTAGAAAACATGAATGTGTCCCATGAGTTGCAATTCAAATATATGTACAAATATCTTTAACGCCTTAACAAGGGACTTCATCAACTTGATCTTACCATACCTGCTCCTTCATCGGGTTCGGATTAGTATTTGAATATGTGCATGGTTCATAATAACTTTTAAGATACTTGGATTTCTTTTGTTTTATCGGTTAAACATGGTTGATCATACTTGAACAATGCTTATTTATGAATTTATTATCTTGAATATCTTGTTCATTTATTCCTCATTACTCTTCTTATTCTTCCTTATTTATCTACTTCCACTATCATTTATTGGTTCCTTCCTTTGTCATGTTGTGATAAAAGGGGGAGAATTTTATCATGCTTATGATATGTGTGAATTGTAGATTGTGGATAGGTAACCATCCATTTTTTTATATGGGGGAGTAAGGGGGAGTAGATGCGATTTGTTTTGTCCTATTTATAACTGGTGCATGATTCTTTAACCAGGTTGTAACTAGTTTATATTGATAATTGATGCAGGATTCTTTATTGTGCATATTATGCTTATTTCTTTACGAAGTGTGTTTTATCACTAATTTGACAAAGGGGGAGATAGTAAGTACTATGTTTTCTAGCTCCTATGATTGTCAAATTTTGTAGTGCCAAAACCTCTTGAAATCTGTCTTATGTAGTGCATCTACATATTTAAGACTGTGCATCTCATGTACAAGAACTAAGGTCTTTACCTCAAGAATTTCAAATGCAAGATCAAGAGATATACATGTTCAAGTACAACTCAAAGTTTCATGATAGTTCACTCTCTCAAGCTTTAAAGTTCAAGATTTCAAAGCTACATCTAAAGCCAATACAATAGTCTTTACTTTGGTACTCAAAGCTCAAGGTGAAGTACAACTCAAGTACCTTAAGTTCAAGCTTCGTCATATGTCAAGATCTTAAGCTTCGTGAACTTCAAAGAACAACTATCAATTAAAGCAAAAGAAGATTCAATGTTCATACATCGCTTATAAGGTATGAATGACCCTAGATTGACCATAGTATAGGTCATTTTGAATACATAATTTAATTGGGTCAGTTTATAAGTGCATAATCTATTTTTCAACTAGTCTTAGACTAAGTTCGATTAGTCCTAGTACTGGCTCGACCAGTCCTAAGGTTGTTACTTATTTTGAAATTTTTTTTAAAGCCTCGACCAGTCCTAGAGATTGCTTGACTGGTCATGTGAACAGTGCTCGACCAGTCATGCAGGCTCTACTCAAAGTCTAGTAACTAATTTGAGTTCCACATGACTAGTCGTGGACAGGACTTGACCGGTCGTGGAGGCCACTCGACCGGTCAAGCATGTCCTTTGACCAGTCATGAAACGGTTTGATCTTATCACGCCCAAATTTTTAAAAGTTTCTTGGTCTTTCGACCAGTCGAAGATGCGATTTCTACACTTATAAATAGAGCACGAATTTCAGAGTTTGATATCTAATTCAAGCAAAATTAAGATACCACTCTGAGAGATAAGTTAGTGATATTTTTAAGCTATTTAGTGCTCATTTTATATTATCTTTAATTAGCTTTCTTTACATTTGATTTTGAGTTTCTACATTCCAATCTTATTTGAAAGAGGGATTGAAGTTTTCCCATTTATTGGAATCAAAATCAAATCAAGCTAGCCCAAGGTTAAAATCAATTTAGAACTTAGAACCATTTCATAAGTGAGTGTGAACATTGAACATCTATGTTGTACTTCTACTCTGAATTGGTTCTTCCGAGCTGCATCAAAAGGAAAATATCCAGATAAGTATTTTACAGTTTTGTAAATTCATTCTTTTGGTTTCATTGAGATTGTGCTATAAAAATCTCTTTCTTTTGGTTTGTCTAAGGTGATCAAGAAAAATTAGAGTGTAGGGTTTTTGAATTGTGTAAGCCAACTTAAAAGACATAATTGTGATGATTTTAGGTGAACCTTGAAAAATCCTTTTTCATAGTAAACGCTAATATCCTTTGCGTGAGGATATTAGGAGTGGAGTAGTTATATGGCTATTTTTCTAAACAATTGGTGTACACACAAGCGAACCACTATAATTTTTGGTCTTATGGTGAATGATTAAATATTTCATTTTGTGGATGTTGTAATTTCCCTTTATGCATTTGTGGAGAATATTGTAATCTTTTTATGTATGTGTGGGAATGTTGCAATAGCCTAGTTATTTTCTTTGCTATTTATTTATTTACTCCTCTGTATCAGTTTGAGTTTTTGATACACAGACTGTTCTAGGAATCAGGTTGTTCTACCATAAGCCATTGGTTTTTGGTGTAAGGTTATCCTTAGAATAACATCTGCATCAACCTCTCAATACTTATACACTTGAGGTTGTTTTACATTTCTAAATTGTGGAATAGTTTAAGTGTTATCTTTATTTATATTTATTTAATTCCGCAGTTTATTTTCTTTAATTTGGCATAGTCCTATTCACCCCCCCCCCCTTCAGGACTCTTTACTCGGCCTTTCATATCTTCCTTCTTTGATTTATTATCTCATGATTCAGTTCCGTCTCCACCCAGGTCACAGTGACATACCCTTTGCTTATCTTATGACTGTTTTAGCCACTCATAGTTTAGTGGCTATGCCTGTTAGAGAAGGTTCCATTCACAATCTACCCTTCAACAACTCTAACATTAACAAGATGAATTTGAAGTTGGCCCCATGCCAAGGTGATGTAGATGCTAGTGGAGCTACTGAAGAAAATGAAGAGGAGGGTGATTTGCCTCCAGATGATGTTAATATGGATGACCTCTTTGATAAAATTGAATCTGATTCTACTGCTGATCCTGGTTATCAGTCATCTGATTTTGATGCACGTTTGCACTTACTTGAGGAGAAGGTTGAAGGTATGCATGTGTACCAGGAAATGCAATTTAAATATATGCATAAATATCTTAGGCACATTAATAAGGAACTGCATCAAATTGATCCTTCCATACCTGCTCCTTCTGGTTCAGATTAGTTTTGAATATCTATTATGTAATAACTTTTAAATACTTGAATTTCTTCTTGTGATTGGACATGTTTTTAATGATTATCTTGTCTCTATGTTATCTTAACCCTACCTATCTCATTACTCTTGTGTTTCCATTATCATTTATAGTGTCTTTCCTTTGTCATATTGTGACAAAATGGGGAGAATTTATTCTGACATGCCTATTTCATTATGATAAATTTGGTGAATGAATGTGGAACTGTGGAGTATGTGGTTAGGTGATAGGTAGGTATTTTTTTTTCCTCTTGGATTCTATGTAGTAAGGTATTTAGGGGGAGTATTGATGAGTATTGATTTGACTAGGTTGTAACTGGTGCATAATTCCTTGACCAGGTTGTAACTGGTGCATGATTCTTTATTGTGCGTATTATGCTTATCTTATTTTAGTGTAGTGTATTTTGTCACAAATTTGACAAAGGGGGAGATTGTAAATGCTATGTTATCTAGTTCTTATAATTGTCAAATTTTGTAGTACCAAAACTTCTTGGAATGTGTATCTTATGTAGCTCATCTTCATATTCAATATCAAGCAATTCAAGTACAAGTTCAAGATGTTCCAATTCAAGATTCAAGTAGCACATGTATAAGAACAAGAGATTCTTACACAAGTTCAAGTACAACATCAAGTGACAAATCAAACTTTTAAGCTTCAACTATGTCAGGACAATGTGCTTTGCTCAAAGCTCAAGGTGAAATACAAGCTTTAAAGTACTTCAAGTTCAAGCTTCAACATATTTCAAGATGTCAAGCTTCAGGTACTTCAAGATCAACTATCAACCAAAGCGAATGATGATTCAAATTTCAAATATTTCTTATAAGTATGAATGACCCTAAATTGACCATAGGTTAGGTCATATTGATTGCATACTTAAATTAGGTCACTATATAACTTTATAGGCTTTTTCTCGACTAGTCTTAGCCTATGTTCGACTAGTCCTAGTACTGGCTCAACCAGTCCAAGAATTCCTCGACATGTCCAAGGTTTGTTACTAATTTTCGGAATTTTTTGTTGGACCCTTGACCAGTCCTGGAAACTACTCGACCAGTCGAGCAGGCTCGACTCAAAGTCCAGCAACCATTTTTGTTCCCACTTGACCAGTCGAGTGCATGGATTGACTGGTCATGCAGGCCACTTGACCAATTGTACCAGTCGTGGAACAGTCTTATCTTATCGCGCCCAAAAATTTTGAATTCTTATTGGTCCTTCGACCAGTCAAGCTGACCTCTGGGCCAGTCGAGTGAACAGTTTCTGCACTTATAAATAGAGCACGATTTTTAGAGTTTGATAATTCATTCAAGCAAAATCAAGACACCACTCTGAGAGATAAGTTTGTGATATTCTTAAGCTATTTAGTGCTCATTTTATATTCTTTTTAATTTAGCTTTTTACATTTGATTTTGATATTCTATATTCCAATCTTATTTGAAGAAGGGATTTAAGTTTTCCCATTTCTTGGAATCAAAATCAAATCAAGCTACCCTAAAGTGATTTAATCTAAAAATCATTTAGAACTTAGAACCTTTTCATAGGTGAGTGTGAACATTGAACATCTACATTGAACATCTTCTTCAAATTGGTTCTACCGGGCTTCATCAAAGAAGAATATCTAGAAAACTATATTTACATTTATGTAAATCTATCTTTGGTTTTTTTGAGATTGTGCCAGAAAAATCTCTCTTGCTTTTTGGTTTGTCTGAGGTGATCCAGAAAACTCAGAGTGTGGGATTTTTAAATTATGTAAGCCCACTTGGAAGACATAATTGTGAAGGTTTTAGGTGAACCTTAAAAAACCTATTTCATAGTGAACACCAATATCCATTGTGTGAGGATATTGGGAGTGGAGTAGTTGTGTGGCTATTTTTCTAAACAGTTGGTGTACACACATTCAATGCAGTCAAAGGGACCTCAATGTCATCGAGAATTTCAGTGAGAAATCCAGTTTGATTGCTAGACATTCCTAGACTCTCGATCAATGTCATCGATTGTTTTCAATTTCATCGAACATCAAGCTTTTCATGTCATCAAAGGGGTTCGATGTCATTGAAGTCTTATTGAAAACTGCTGTTTTGAGCTATCTTTTGCACAACAGTTTTGCACCTCTTTTAGCCTTGTTTATCATGTTTTTCTTATCTTCTTAAGGCTAAGGGGTGATCAATTAATTATTCATATCAAGTCAATATCATCTAGAGGTGTAGGGACTGTTTTGGGTTAGGGTTAGGGACATCAAGGCCACTTGTTTACCTGTTCTTGCCGCCTTGATGCTTTGTCTTCGCTCGTGTCTTCAGTCTTCACTTTCCAAAGGTTGAACTGACTTTACGACACAATGAATCACATGGTTGACATACTAAGGTGCAAAAATGAGTGCAGTAATAATCTCCCCCTTTGTCAATTACGTGAAAAAACCTAACCTATACCATGTCATGGTCCATACCAATGACATACCAAAACTACCAAAAATAATTGCATGTCAAATATAAAATATACAACTCGAAACACTAAGACATGTAATGTTTGCATTGCTCCCCCTAAGTTACTTCTCCGATAAAACCTGCAATAACAAACAAACCCTACATAAGAGAAAGCATGTTTTAGTGAGATTGATCTTCCTCCCCCTTTTTGTTAGTATTTGACAAAGGGCAAGTCCAAAACATATATACCAATAAATTCAAGTATGAACTAACTCTATAGGTCAAACATTTACCAATTGAAATGTTTATACTAACAACGATTAGGGATGCATATTAACATTAAAAACATAGAGCATGCAAATAAAGGTCATTCAAAGAATATACCAATGAAAATAAGAATGACCAAAGATAATATAAGCTATAAACATCTAATATTCAATGCAACACATTTAAAGCTCAAATGATCAAATAAATGAGTCTAAATCATCAAATTTTATAATAAAGTACAAAATGAGTCTAAAATCCTCTAATTTAACTATATGTTTAAGTATGAGGATGAAATCCTCAAATTTAGCAATGGAGCTCATATAGGAGGCTTGGTCCTCTAATTTACCAATTCAGCTTAAATAGACCTTTAAGGTCACCTCCTTGTGGAGTTATGGTGTGATATGAGTTGACAAAATGCACATGTGGCTCTTATCTTCCACATTAGATGAGTCATTTGAAGTGGATTCAGACTCTTCTGTATCATCCCATGTTGCTGCCATTGTCTTGCCTTTCGATTTTGTTTTGCAATGGAAATCAGGAGAAAAATGTTAATACTCTCCACAGTTGTAACATTGGACCTTTTTAGATGGTTTAGTTGATTTTACTTTATATTTGTCCACCTTCTTGTTCTTCTTGTCACAACTCTTCCCTCTATTAAATTTGAAGAATTTCTTGAGTATATTAGCTAATTCCTCTTTGTCCATATCATCACTATCACTTTCTAATTTAATTTCTTTATGTTTATGTGAATGCTTATAAGATGATTTGAGGATAGCTAGTTTCGTAGCTTTAGAGGGGGTCTTAAAGTGTAGTTTAAATGTTTGTAGGGAACCTATAAGTTCTTTTACTTTTATATCATCTATATTCCTAAACTCTTCTATTAAGGTTCTCTTATGAGTGAACCTATCTGGTAGGGATCTAAATACTTTTCTACATATACATCCTACCGGAATCCTCTCCTAAACCCCACATGGAATTACAAATGTCATTCAATTTAAATTAGAATTCCATGAAAGTTTCACTCTTTTATCTTAATATTTTCAAATTTTAGAGCTAAGAGTGGAAGCTTTGATCTTTTTACCGTGCTAGTTCCTTCGTGGGTTATTTTCAAGATGTCCCACGTTTCCTTCCCCATTGTGCATGTACATATGCTTCTAAATTCATCGAGGAAAAATGTACAGTAAATAGCATTGAGAGCTTTGGCATTATAGGAATACTCAACTCTCTCAATAGCACTCCATTTAGATTTTTTCTTTAGGAGAGCTAACGGTGTTACCATCAATCACGACATGATTCATGGGAATTATCCATCCTTCTTCGACAATATCCCAAACTGAAAGGTCTAATGACATTAAAAATATCCTCATCCTAGCCTTCTAATAGGTGTAGTTAGACCCGTCAAAGTATGGTGGTTGTGTGATGGCATCACCCTCTTGGTTAGACAACATTCTTAAGCTCCTAAGATCAACTTTGGGCGGTTAAGCCTTTTAAGAGCTATCCTCTCTGATACCAATTGAAATTGTAGTTAATGTGCCACAATGTGTCTAAGTGCAGAATATGGTGGACCTATAGAATGTGAGCTAAGTCCTAGAGGGAGGTGATTAGGACCTATTTAAAATTATGCAAATTAAAAACTCCAATAGCCTAGTATAAACTAAATTCCACTTAAACTAAACTAAGCAATGTAACACTAAAGGGTTCCAAGCCAATAGAGGGTCTAATCACATAAAGAAAACAAAAGATATGCCAATAAGCAGCTGCTCTATAGGATAGTGTGCATGTGTGTGTTGGATGTGCTACCTATAAATCTTAGCATACATCTAATCATATAAGCATATAATTAAATGTTCAACATATAAGCAAAATTAAACAAATGCGCAAATCACAATCCCAAATACAAGGATGTATAGTGGTTCGACTACATGCCTAGTCCACTCCCGATGGATGCATCCCTCTTAGAGTGTAGTGGATTTCATTATCAGAGGTTTTAAATCGGGTTTACCTTAAATTTTTATCGCCCAACATAATGAGTTTAATGTTTATGCCCTACATAAGAGCAAGGGTCCAACACAAGTACCTAAGAGTTTATGCCCTATACAAGAGCAATGGTCCTACACAAGCACACAACAATTTAGGCCACCCAAGCCAAGGTCCTACACAAGAACCTGAGTTTATCTCCTACACAAGCACCCGACTATTTAGGCCACACAGGCTAAGGTCCTACACAAGAACCTAAGGGTCTAGGCCACACATGCCAAGGTCCTGCCCAAGAAACTAAGGGTTTAGGCCACACAGGTGTTTAGAAGCCCAAGTGTAGGGTCACGATATAGTAATAATCTTGGTGAGACCGAGGTTGAATCCACAGGGACTAATCTCATGTGTATTCTGAAAGCAACTAGATGTAGAACTAGAAAAAGATATGAATCTAAATCTAGAATTAAAGGAGTAATTGTGAAGTATATAATTAGAAACTTAAGAATTCAAAGGTGGGAACTAGGGTTTCCAATGATCCACTTGTAGAGATTAGGGAAATCTATTACCTGATTTAAGGACATAACTGAAATCAGAGTCCTATCTTATCTAGTTGGAAGATGTAGCAATTAAGATTAATCTGATCTTTTCTTCACCTAATTCTCAATTGAGGAGAATTGTGATGATTGAAAGTGATTCCATCACCAAACCATGCCCATGAGACGATGGCTAACAAGAGGATTTACCAATCCCACAATCTCAAAATTAGGAAAAGAAGATACTCAAAGCTATTGCAGATCCACTGTAATTTGAGTCACAATAAACCATTAAGAACTGAAAGTATTCTATTAAAATTAAACTAGAATTAAGGAAGGTTCAACATAAACATGAATTAAAGTAAAATAAACATCCCATCCACTACAAGCTTCACCTCTTAGCCCTAGCTAAGAGGTTTAGACAACCCTAGACATGATTGGATCTAAAACCCTAGAAGAAAACATGAAAAACTAAGGAATAAAGGAAGAAAAATCCTTGGCGATAACTCTCCACCCTTGTGCTTCACTCCTCCAAACCCTAGATGATACACAGGGATGCCCTGGGGACTCCTATTTATAGTTTTGCAGCACCTCCATTTGCACCGACTTGGAAAAATCTAAAAATCACCTTAAATTTACACAATTTCAATTTTATCAAAGAATATTTGATATGTCCTTTGATATGTCCTTCAATTCTATCGAATAGTCTTCGATAGAATCGAAGATCAGTCCAGAACTGTCCAGTGAGTTTGGCTTGAAATCATAAATTTCTCGATTCCATTGAAGTGTCTTCGATATGTTCTTTAATATGTCCATGGATATGTTCTTCGATACTATCTAACATTCTTCGATAGAATCGAACATCATTCTGTCATTTTTTCAAAATTAGACTTTTTTGGCTCCTGAATTTATTTTCAGGACAATTTTCAGGATTCCTTTTCTTTACTTCAAATCATCGATTCTCTTCCTTCATTACTTGGTTTCCTTAGATCTTTAGCATGTGAATTCTTCAATCTTGGTCTCCTACGATCCATCCCTTGCCTTGGTGATTCTTAAGCATTAAATTCATGCTTTTAGCACCCTTTTCAATCCAAGCTCTTAAATTCACATTGCAACACAAACATGAGCAAAATAGAACATTATTCATTATCATGTTCATAAAACTGAGATATAAATGGGGGATAACATACAATATTTGACCCTCAACATAATCCCCAACTAGCATTTTGCTAGTCTCGAGCAAAATATGTGAAAATTATTTCGAAATCATTGTATAATCTTTATACACTCAAGAGATTTCAAAATCAATCCAGGTAATAAAGTTTCAGAGTACATTAATGTTAAGTCTTATACTTTCTTAAACTCTAGCACTTGGTAGCTTCATAATCAAGTTCAAAACATTAATCCATGAATTAGAATAGTTCCAAACATTGAGTTCCATAGGTGTATAATGAAGTCTAGACTTATCACAATCAAAGGTTCAATTCTTTATTTTCATGATAACATTGATAATCAAAAGAACATTCAGGACAACCAAAACCTAAAACAAAACTTGCCTTACAGTTCATCTTTTAATTCCCTTTTTTATTCCTCCAGCTTTTAATTTTTCCATCAATGGCTTTCACGCTATGTCAACCTTTTAAAACATCTTTAATAGGTGGCCTTTTTTGAGACAACTATTTTTTAGCTGGGTATTAGTATTATTTTTTTTTGAATATGATGAAAAAATTTCCCAGGTTGGTTCCTTTCATGCTAAACAATCACCAAGTTAACAATTCAAAATGAAGCTTTAATGTGAAAACTAGATGTGACATATGCCATCATGACTCGATCAACGTTTAAAACTCCTAATCATGGATTAATAATTTGAACTTATTTTAAAATCTCCAAGTAATTGAATCTAAGAGACGTAAATCATCAACATGAAGCATCTTATAATTCTAATTTTCAAAAAATTTACACTTTTCTGCAATTTTTGCTTAAAGACTAAAAAACAACTGATTAGTTTACCTAATCTCCCAGCCCCAACCTAAAATCTACATTATCCTCAATGTAAAAGAAATAAGCATGTAATGCAAAAGAGACAATGAAAAGAAAAAGGGGAGTAATAGGAAGATAGTACCTGAAGAAGGAATTTTGAGGCTTTTCTAATGATATCAATATGAAGATGGGCTAACACAAAAGACTTAAACAGACAAAAGAAAACTATCCTAAAACGGTAGAAAGCAAACTATCCTAAAATGGCAGAAAGTAAACTATCCTAAAATAGCATAAAGTAGTAAACCTAACTACACCTCCATTAGACAAGGAGGTCAATCATAGTAAACAGGATCATTAAGAGGTATGGACATGTCCTCTGAATCAAGTTGTTCAATAAATGGATTTAACCGATGTCCATTCACTTTGAAATCATTGCCATTGTTTGGATTCCGAATCTCGATGGCTCTATGAGGATAGACATTAGTAACAATGAAAGGGCTGATATAATGAGATCAGAGTTTTTTCAGAAAGAGATGTAACCGTGAATTGTACAAAAAGACCTTCTGACCGGGTGTGAATGATTTCCAAAGAATGTATTGGTCATGAAACACCTTCATTTTATCCTTGTAAATTCTCGAATTCTCATATGCATCATTTCAGATTTCCAGAATGCTCCCATGAAATCAATGCCCTAGTAATCAAATGCTTCAATGATCAGAATGGGGTTCAAAGGCATCATATTTCGATGAGACAATGCTCCCAATTTCTGGTAACGCTCATAAGCTTTACAAAACCCATGGGTGTCCTTGAACATAGTGGGCTAGTAAAAAGTTACACTACAGAGTTTTGGCTGTAGTCTTTTTAGCAGAAAAGTGACCACCACCGGCCTAAGAGTGACAAAAGGAGATGGCACTTTGTTGTTCATTGTTTGACACACATCTCCTTAAGATTTGGTTTGGGCAATATTTAAACAAGTACGGATCACCCCAGAATAACTTACGAACTTTTGTGTAGAATTTTTCTTATCTTGGATAGTTTAACGTGTCAACGTGAAACTTGTAGCAAGATAATTAGCAATATCAGCAAACCAAGGTGAATGAGAGACTTTGAACAATTCTTTATCAGGGAACATTTCATTTATATGTGTCGACTCAAGGGAATCAGGGAGATCAAGATAGGAAAGATGGTCAGCCACTACGTTCTCTACTTCCTTTTTTATCTTTTATTTCTAAATCAAATTCCTCAAGTAAGAGGATCCATCTTATCAAGCGGGGTTTAGCATCATTCTTAGAAAGAAGATACTTGAGTGCCGCATGATTAGTGTAGATAATGATCATGGATCCGATCAAGTAAGACCTAAATTTGTCCAAAGCGAATACTATGGCTAAGAGTTCCTTCTTCGAAGTAAAGTAATTCACTGGGGTAGAATTTAAGGTTTTACTTGCATAATGTATAACATAGGGCTTCTTATCTTTTCTTTGACCTAACACCGCCCCAAGAGCATAATCGGATGCATCGCACATAAGTTCAAAAGAAAGGTTCCAGTTCGGTGGCTGCATGATCGGTGCTGTAGTTAACATGCTCTTGAGCTAAGAAAAAACTTCCTAGCATTGCTCAGTCCACCCATATGGTATATCCTTTTGAAGTAGATTGCATAAAGGATGTGAGAGGTGACTAAAGTCCTTTATGAATCTTCTATAGAATCTGGTGTGTCCTACGAAGGATGGCACGTCGCGTATGTTCTTAGGTGGAGGTAAGTTAGAGACAAGATCAATCTTAGCCATATATACCTCAATTCCTTTCGACAAGATGATATGTTCAAGGAAAATTCTCTTATGAACCATGAAATGACACTTCTCCCAATTTGGTACCAAGTTCTTATCCTCACATTGCTTCAACACATATTTAAGATTCTCCCAACAATCGCTGAAGGATGGACCAAAACTAGAGAAATTGTCCATGAAGACCTCTAGATATTGCTCCACCATGTCAAAAAAAATACTCATCATGCATTGCTGAAAAGTGGCAGGGGCATTACATAGTCTGAATGGCATCATTCGGTAAGCAAAGGTGCCAAAGGGACATGTGAATGTGGTCTTTTCCTGATCTTCAAGGGCTATCTCTATTTGATTGAAGCCTAAATACCTATCAAAGAAATATTAATAGGAATGACCAGCTAGCCTTTCCAAGATTTGATCATTGACGGGCTAAAGAAAGTGGTCCTTCCTTATGATGGTATTCAACTTCCTGTAGTCAATGCACATTCTCCAACCAGTAGTAACTCTAGTTAGCATGAGTTCATTGTTGGCATTGGCTACGATGGTGATTGCAGACTTCTTAGGAACGACCTGAGTTCGACTCACCTATTGGCTATCCGATATAGGGTATATGATACCCATATATAATAGCTTAAGAACCTTGACCTTAACCACTTCCTTCATATTTGGATTTAGTCTACATTGTGGTTGTCGGGAGGTCTTAGAATTATTATCTAGATAAATGCGGTGAGTACAAATCAAAGGGTCAATTCCCTTAAGGTCCACAATCGACCATCTAAGGACTCTCTTGTGCTCAATGAGAGTAGAGATAAGCATACTCTCCTGTTCTGGCTGAAGGTGAGAAGAAATCACCACCGGGTATGTCTCATCTTAACCTAAATAGACATATTTCAAATCAGAGGGCAAAGGTTTTAGGTTAAGCTTCGGTGCCTTGAGGTTAGACGATAGAGGCATTACATCAGTTAGAGGCAATTCTTCAAATCATGGCCTCCACTGGTTAAGTTCAAGTACTGACACTGTATCCAGTATGGTCCCCATCTCCCTAATCATATCATCATTAAAATCATATGAGTGGGCTAGACACGTCCTTAGAGGGTCAGAGGATAAGGTCAAAAGTGTTTTACCTTCCACGAAGGAGTCAATCATGTTAATATCATGGGAATCATCATTATCCTCTAAGTTTACCCGTATTAAAAAATATATTCAACTCCAATGTCATATTCTCAAAAGACATACTCATGACTCCATTCCTGCAATTAATGATTGAGTTTGAAGTAGCAAGGAATGAGCGACCAAGAATGACTGGAATTTGAGTGCTCATGTCCGTGATGGGTTGAGTATCCAAGATGATAAAAATCTACCGAATAGTAGAATTTCTCAACCTGGACTAACACATCCTCGATTATCCCTCTCGGTACACGGACTGAGTGATTGGCAAGTTGTAACGTGGTCCAGGTGGGTTTTAATTCACTTAGACCCAGTTGCTCGTAGACCCAGTATGGGATCAGGTTCACGCTTGCTCCTAAGTCAAGAAGTGCGGGCTCAATCTGGTAGTTCCCAATTACGTAAGCAATTGTTGGGCTACTTGGATATTTGTACTTTTGTGGCACTTCTTGCTTTAGGATGGAAATCACTTTTTCAGTTAAAAAGATTTTCTTTTGGATACTTTGCTGTCTTTTGGTCGAACACAAGTATTTTAAAATTTTAGCATATGAAGGTATTTAATTAATGACATCTAATACAGGAATATTAACATTTACTTGCTTAAGCACTTCTAGAATGTCCTGAGAATTAGAAAGAGATTTTGGTACAATCAACCGTTGGGGAATGGAGAAATCAGCTTGCTCTGAGGTTCTAGTTCTAATCCATGTGGAGCAATGCTAGGTATGTCCTTTATTTCTTCTTCTTTTGGGTCCTTAGACTTTTTAGCCCTTATCAAAATAGATTTGTCAATTATCCTCCCACTCCTAAGAGTGGTGATGGACTTAGCTTGCTCCATTTGATTTGAAGAGCTTATATCACTTATTTCGTATTGCGGTTTAGGATTGGGGAAAGGTTGGGCTAGTCCCTTTTTCCCCAATTGAATTTTTTTTATCTCATGCCCTTATATGGCCTTTGAAAGGTCTTAAAGGGCTTGCAGTATACTCTGAGTGATAAGCTCTTGGTTTTGAATATGTTTTCAGACCGGATCCTCTTGAGGTTTCATTTGATTCAAGAATTGGTTAGGGATTCCTTAAGGAGTAACAGTTTGTCCATTCCTCCAACTAAAGTTCGAATGATTTCTCCAACTATGAGTGTATGTGTTGGAGATGGATCCATTAAAAGGTCTTTGGTAATTGTTCACGACATTCGATTGCTCGTTTAGTGCCTCATGAAAAGTAGGTATCATTGGGAAATTTTCATTTGTGTGTATATTGCAAGTACAAATACCGCAAACAACTTCCTTAGCCTTATCTTTCTCAAGTTTCTTGGCCTTGACCTTCCTTGTGAGACTGGCCACATTAGCATTTATATCATCATCCTCTTTCAGCAAGTATATCCCACCCCTCCCTTACTTGAGTAGGCTTAGATGTGGTGGTAGGTTTTGAGGAGGTGTCCCATGATTGTGTGGTTTCAGTGAGTTTGTCAAAGTAATCCCACACCTCATCGACATTTTTATTCATGAATTCCCTATTGTACATCGTCTCGATGAATTGGGACATGGAAGATGTCAGTCCATCGTGGAAGAAAGTTGTTATGCATCACGTTTCAAAACCATGTTGTGGGCATGAACTGACAAGATCCTTGAACCGCCCCAACATTGGAAGAATGTTTCACCTTCCTTTTGGGCAAAGGTCATGATCAACTTCCTCATGGTGTTCGTCTTATGGTATGGAAAGAATTTTTTTATGAACTTCTTCCTCATGTCATTCCATGTACCAATAGATTGCAGGCATAGTGAGTGTAACCACATCTTAACTTTCTCTCTCAAGTAGAAAGGAAAGAGTTTTAGCCTGACGATGTCCTTAAACACATTAGGAAAGTATAAAGTGTCTATAACCTCATCAAACTCTTGCAAGTGCAGGTATGGACTTTCAGATTCAAGTCCAAGGAACTTTGGAAGGAGTTGGATCACTCCATGCTTGATATCCATATTTCTTATGTTCCCTGAAAAAATCATACAAGAAGGGGTGTTCACCCCTGTTGGTTGTACGTAATCTCATAAAGTACGAGAGGGGGGGGGTGCATGGTGCACCTTATTTTCATCCTTGACTTTCGTAACACGAGGTTACGGCTGATTCACCGGTTGATTTACAGATTGATTTTCAGCCATAACCTCAATTAACTTTGAGGATCTCAAGTGATGTCTAATCCTGTGATGGATAGATAACCTCCCAACTAATCCTCCTTCACTCAAAAGATGTCGAGTGTTGTCACGGACCCACTTGGGCATAAAACACTCTCAACCCTCAATTTCAGAATCTAACCTAAACCAATATAAAAAAAGAAGGAAATAGAAATCTAGAAATAGAAAAAGAGAGGGAATTAGAAAGAAGTTGCCAAATTAGAAGATTATATGTTAGGATCTTGTAAAAGAAAAAGGAAAGTGAATTAGTTTTTAAATAAAAATAAAAAATAAATAGAAAGATGAGTTAGTTTCTAAAAACAAATTAGGAAAGTTTCTAAAAAAACAACCTAGTTTTCAAAAATGAAAAAGGAAAGTTTCTAAAAACAAATTAGGAAAGTTTTTAAACCTACAAAAAGGAAAGTGAGTTAGTTTCTAAGAAAGCAAACTAGTTTCTAAAAACAAAAAGGAAAGTTTCTAAACCTAGATATAGAAAGCTAAGTTAATTTCTAAAATAATTCAGAAAACCCTAACCTACAAATAGAAGGTAGAAAAACCCTAATCTTAAACTAATTCCAAAGCTAGTTAACCTCAGAAAAATGCAACCGTTAGTCCCCGACAACGACACTAAAAACTTGTTCACAACCTCAAGTGTAGGGTCGCGATGTAGTAATAATCTCGATGAGATCGAGGTCGAATCCACAAGGACTAATCTCATGTGTATTATGAAAGTAAAATTAGAAGTAGAACTACAAAAAGATATGAACCTAAATCGGAATTAAAGGGAGTAATTATGAAGTGTGTAATTAGAAATTTAAGAATTCAATCTAAATCGGAATTAAAGGGAGTAATTAAGGCTGCGTCTAGTGTTACTGCATGCCTCTATCGTGCATAATCTTACAAGAAGCTTAGAGGGTAGTGTATATGTGTGCGATGGATGTGCCAAGCATATAAATATCGAGTAAGCGAAAATATTGGTAAGTCCATGAATACCATCCACCTTATCCAGGCTATGCGATGCAAAGACATAATAAACCAATGTCATATCGAGGAAGCAATGTAGATCAGAGATATGCAATGCAGAGACATAGTAAGTCGAATGTCATATCTAGGCCATGTAATACGAATCATAGTAAACCAAATGTCATATCTTTGAGGGTGCAATGCAATAAGCCTATATAGTGAATATACCCAGCCTGATATCACATATTCTTCTATCTACGGCAAGGGGAATGATGATGATGTACTAATGTCAAGGATGAGCCTCACACTTGTCCTAAGAAGGTAAATGGACGGTGTGGTTGATACATACATAACACAAAGTCCTCACAATTGATTCAAAGGTAGGGCACATCACAAGGGGTGAGTCAAGCGGGTATACAACAGCGGGTATACAACAAGTGGGCATCCTCACTCTCTTAATCATGTAACAACTGGGCTTTCTTATGGGGGCCCAATATGAATACGAGGCGGACCTTGGTAGGGTCCATACATCTAGGACTATGTGTCCTTACAAACGGATCGAGTAGTTCACTCATCATCTAAGTGGGCCTCCGGTTTAGGTCACTAAGTTTGGGCAAACACATGCATCTAGGTGGACCACATTTACTATGGAAGGCCCGATACGAACATAAGAAGGGTTCTAAGGCTTGGGGTAGTTTTACAGGGTATGGTGGAAAGCATCATTATCAATGGGGCCTAATGTTTTGGGGTAGCCCAATAAGGGAGGATGGGCATCATGGGGGCCCAACGATTTGGGATAGCCCAACATGGCGAGGTCTATCTGCCACACATGTAGGGCGAGAAATGGACTTATCAATGAGCCCTTGGGGGGGGGGGGGGGGGGGGGGTTATTAGTGCGGTAAACTTGGGGGTTGAAGAACAGGGGGGGGCCCACGACCTTCAGACTAATTGGGAAAGTGGATGGGCAGCGTGTATAGAACACATATGTCAAGGTGGGTAGCCTAAAGACTAGAAACTGGATGAACAATGCACACAATATGATGGGCTGCACAAGGCAGTCCCGCAGCTTGGGTATGGATGGACTACATGCATATAATACACCCATCAAGGTGGTCTTCAAGGTTTGAGCAATCCTACAAGGCATGGTGGGAGTACCATCAATACTGGGGGCCCAACAATTTAGGTTAGCCCATTAAGGTGAGATGGACAAAACTTATGGGGGCCTAATGATTTGGGATAGCCAAATAAAGGATAGATGGGGAATGGGCTTAACAATAGGCCCTAAGGAGTTTATAATGTGGACATTTAACCACCATTACTCCCAAGGTGTGGCCCATTTGGGATATGGAATCTAACTTACAATGGGGCCCATGGACCTTATTTCATGAAAAGGCCCATGATCTACATACATCAAGGTGGGCTACATGGGGCAGCCCATAGACCAAAAATAGAATGGCCAAGGGAACGTACAACATATGCATCATGGTGGGCCTTATAGGCAGCCCATATGCCCTGAGAAATAGTTGGACAAGGTGTACATCACATATATCATTGTGGGCCTTATAGGTCTGCTCAAAATTTAGCAATTTGGATGGGCAACATAGTTACAATCACATACATCATAGTGGACTTGCAAGTAGCCTATAAGGTCCGGCATAATGGATGGGCAGCACTTGCATTGAGAAGGGCTCTAAGGTTGGACGTCGAGCCCATCTGGGCCTGCTGCACATCCAAAAATCTGGACAACAAGTTGGTCATATACATAAGGTGGGCCTTATATATTAATGGGGCACACAGCCCTGAAAAATGGCCCAATAGAGTGTATGAAACATATATATCAAGGTGGGGCTCATGCACACATAAATGGGTAGCACGGATATAAAAATGGCTAGCAAGTGGGCCCTACACATACACAGCTGGTAGTTTGTCAATTAGCGTGAGTGTTGAGTCAGCTAGATAGCAGAGCCTCATAGGAAGATCAATTCAAAGCGTCTGCCTCAATCGGATGTGTGTAAGCTCGCCACAGGTAAATCTAAGCCTCACATCCCATGTCCCAAAACACCAGGTAAATAAAACCCTTAAAACAAATTAGAACATCATAGGGTTTTTAAGTTAAGAAAACTTTTTCAAAATCAGAAAATCTCTAAGTTTTCTTGCTTTGTCGATTTATCGATAACAGGTTCGATAAAATTGAGATGTGCTGTCGATGTCCTCGAAAGCTCAATCGATAAAATCGAATGAGGACATAAAGTGTCCAGCAACTGCATATACATCTGGATGGAATTATCGATGTATCGATACCCCTATCGATATCATCGATATTTGAATCTCGAGTTTATCGAAGTAGACTCGATATAATCAACAGCAGAGTATTTGTGTCCCTATTTTTTATAGGAAAATCATGAAGACCTTTGATATATCGAAGTACCCTTGATATCCTCAAAATTTAAAAATCGATGATATCGGAAGTCCTTCGATGATATCGGTCTTGGACATAGTCTTTCCAGCAACATTTTTCAGGTGGTTTTTATTTCTGATCGAGGGTCACTCGATAGAATCGATATTCAAATATCGATGATATCGAGGCAGGATCAATGGCATCGAGAATGGACATAAACTTGTCCAGCAAGCTTACTGAAAAATCCTTTGGATTTATTGATGCATCAACACTGCCTTCGATATCATCGGTATTTAAATTTCGACGATCGATATCTGTTAATTTCGCCGGTTAGCGAAACTGAGAACCCTCTGCCTGTTTTTACATTTTCTCGCACCCTTCTACGTTGAAATACATCAGCGTACGTCGTGTAACCATAACACTACCAAAAAAATGGGCAAAGGCTACGGATTAAATCCGTAGCCATAGACCTATAGCTACGGATTTAGTCCATAGCTAGTCCGTAACATGACCGTCGTCGTAGGTGCCATAACGATAGGTCCGGAACCTATAGCTACGGATTTAATCCGTAGCCATAGGTCAAATGGCTACGGATTTAATCCGTAGCAATTATATCTGTAGCAAAAAACTTAAACAGCTACGAATATTATTTGTAGCTGAAAGTCCGTAGCAATAAGCCAAAATTTAAAAGGCTACACCTGTCTGATTATTGACTACGGATTTAATCCGTAGCTATATGTTAAATAGCTACAAATATAATCCATAGCAATTATATCTGTAGCAAAAACTTCAAACAGCTACGGATATTATTTGTAGTGAAAGTCCGTAGCAATATGCCAAAATTAAAAAGGCTACACTGTCTGACTAGTGACGGTCAAGATCCGTAGCTATTTTGTACATTGAAAAATTAAATCACTGTTCATTCAATTACCACTGTTCATTCAATCACCACCTGTACAATCATTCATTCATTCAATTACAATTACAATCCTTCATTCATTCAATTACAATTACAATCCTTCATTCAATTAATTACAATTACAATCAATTACAGTTACAATTACAATAATGCTGAAAATACAAATCTTTGGCTTCATTAGAGAAATGTGCTCGACTTCACCCTGAAATTTCAACAGCTTCGTATATTCCATCGTCCTACAAACAGTCATGTCATTCATAAATTAGAATGCCCATTGGAGAAAAAAAAGACAGTGAAAGAAATGCATCACGTATAACCACTTTTTTTTCTTAATGAATAAAAAAAACTCAAAGAGGAATAAAATTGACACAAAAGAAATGGTCTCACCATATGATTATAGGTTTAGGTTTGGTTTAGGTTTAGGTTATAGGTTTAGGTTAAGGTTAGGCTATAGGTTATAATTAAGTTTAGGTTATAGGTTAAGGTTTAGGTTATAGGTTTTGGTTTAGGTTTAGGTTAAGGTTTAGGTTATAGGTTATAGCTTTTGGGAACTTGATTACAGGTTAAGGTTTAGGTTTAGGAAATCGGGTTCGGGTTCGGGATCGGGTTTAGGTTTGGGTTTTCAAGTTTAGGTTTAGGTTAGGGAGTTGAGATTAGGATTAGGTGTAGGTTTGGGTTTAAGGATTTGAGAATACATTTAGGTTTTAAGTTTAGGTTTAAGTTAAAGGTTTTAGGAAGGGTTATAAGTTTAGGTTAGGTTTATGTTTAGGTTTAGGTTTAGGTTATAGGTTATAGCTTTAGGGAATTGAGAATGGGTTACGGTTAGGGAAAGGTTAGGTTTAGGTAATAGGTTTTGGGATTTGGGAATAGTTTTAGGTTATAAGTATAGGTTTAGGTTAGGTTATAGGTTAAGGTTTAAGGATTTGAGTTTAGGCTATAGGTTTAGGTTTAGGTCTAGGTTGAGGTTTAGGGAATTGAGTTTAGGTTATAGGTTTAGGTTTAGGTTTAGGTTTAGGTGTCGGTTTGGGTTTTGGGGATTTGAGAATGGGTTCGGGTTTAGGTTATAGGTTTTGGTTTTGGTTTAGGTTATAGGTTTTGGGATTTGATAATGGGTTCAGGTTTAGGTTATAGGTTTTGGATTTGAGAATGGGTTTAGGTAATGGGTTTTGGGATTTGGGAATAGTTTTAGGTTATAAGTATTGGTTTAGGTTTTGTTATAGGTTAAGGTTTAGGGAATTGAGTTTAGGTTATAGGTTTAGGTTTAGGTCTAGGTTTAGGTAATAGGTTTTGGGATTTGGGAATAGTTTTAGGTTATAAGTATAGGTTTAGGTTAGGTTATAGGTTAAGGTTTTGGGATTTGAGTTTAGGCTATAGTTTAGGTTTAGGTCTAGGTTAAGGTTTTGGGAATTGAGTTTAAGTTATAGGTTTAGGTTTAGGTTTAGGTTTAGGCGTCGGTTTGGTTTTTGGGGATTTGTGAATGGGTTCGGGTTTAGGTTATATGTTGTGGTTTTGGTTTAGGTTATAGGTTTTGGGATTTGATAATGGGTTCAGGTTTAGGTTATAGGTTTTGGATTTGAGAATGGGTTTAGGTAATAGGTTTTGGGATTTGGGAATAATTTTTGGTTATAAGTATTGGTTTAGGTTTGGTTATAGGTTAAGGTTTAGGGATTTGAGTTTAGGCTATAGATTTAGGATTAGTTGTAGGTTTAGGTTTAGGGAATTGAGTTTAGGTTATTGGTTTAGGTTTAGGTAATAGGTTTTGGGATTTGGGAATAGTTTTAGGTTATAAGTATAGGTTTAGGTTAGGTTATAGGTTAAGGTTTTGGGATTTGAGTTTAGGCTATAGGTTTAGGTTTAGGTCTAGGTTAAGGTTTAGGGAATTGAGTTTAGGTTATAGGTTTAGGTTTAGGTTTAGGTTTAGGTGTCGGTTTGGGTTTTGGGGATTTGAGAATGGGTTCGGGTTTAGGTTATAGGTTTTGGTTTTGGTTTAGGTTATAGGTTTTGGGATTTGATAATGGGTTCGGGTTTAGGTTATAGGTTTTGGATTTGAGAATGGATTTAGGTAATGGGTTTTGGGATTTGGGAATAGTTTTAGGTTATAAGTATTGGTTTAGGTTTTGTTATAGGTTAAGGTTTAGGGAATTGAGTTTAGGTTATAGGTTTAGGTTACGGTTTAGGTTTAGGTTATAGGTTTTGGGATTTGAGAATGGGTTTGGGTTTAGGTTATAGGTTTTGGTTTTGGTTTTAGTTATAGGTTTTGGTTTAGGTTATAGGTTTTTGAATTTGAGAATGGGTTCGAGCTTAGGTTATAGGTTTTGGTTTTCGTTTAGGTTATAGGTTTTGATTTAGGTTGTAGGTTATAGGTTTATGTTAAGGTTTAGGTTTAGGTTAAAGGTTTTGGGATTTGAGAATGAGTTCACGTTTAGGTTATAAGTTTTGGTTTAGGTTATAGGTTTTGGGATTTGAGAATGGGTTCGGGCTTAGGTTATAGGTTTTTATTTTGGTTTAGGTTATAGGTTTTGATTTAGGTTATAGGTTATAGGTTTATGTTAAGGTTTAGGCTTAGGTTAAAGGTTTTGGGATTTGAGAATGAGTTCACGTTTAGGTTATAGGTTTTGGTTTAGGTTATAGGTTTTGGGATTTGAGAATGGGTTCGGGCTTAGGTTATAGGTTTTTAGTTTTGGTTTAGGTTATGGTTTTGATTTAGGTTATAGGTTATAGGTTTAGTGTTAAGGTTTAGGTTTAGGTTATAGGTTTAGGGATTTGAGAATGGAGTTCGGTTTAGGTTATATGTTTTGGTTTAGGTTATAGGTTTATGTTTGGGTGGTTAAGTCTATAGGTTATAGGTTTAGGTTAGGTTTTGGTTTAGGTTATGGGTTTGGTTTAGGTTTAGGATATAGGTTTAGTTAAGGTTTAGGTTTAGGTTATAGGTTTAGGGATTGAGATAGGTTAGGTTTAGGTTTAGGTTTGGTTATAGGTTATAGGTTATAGGTTTAGGGAAGGTTAGGTTTAGGAGTAATAGGTTTTGGGATTTGGAATAGTTTTAGGTTATAAGTATAGGTTTAGGTTTAGGTTATAGGTTTAGGTTTAGGGATTTGAGTTAGGTAGGTGTAGGTTTAGGTTTGGAATAGGTTTAGGTTTAGGTTTAGGTTAGTTAAAGGTTTTGGAATTTAAGAATGGTTTCGGTAGTTAGGTTTAGGTTAGGTTATGGTTTTAGGTTTATGGATTTGGTTTTAGGTTATAGAAGGTTTTAGGTTTAGGTTATAGGTTTTGGAATTTGAAGAATGGGTTCGAGTTTAGGTTATAGGTTATGGTTTTGGTTTTAGGTTATGGTATAGGTTTTGATTTAGGTTATAGGTTATAGGTTTATGGTTAAGGTTTAGATTATAGGTTATGGTTTTGGTTTGGGTTAGGTTATACGTTTTAGGTTATAGGTTATAGGTTTTGGTCATAGGTTTTGGTTTAGGTTATAGGTTATAGGTTTTGGGATTTGAGAATGGGTTCAGGTTTAGGTTATAGGTTTTGGTTTTGGTTTAGGTTATAGGTTTTGGTTTAGGTTATAAGTTTTAGGTTTAGGTTTTAGGTTTAGGTTTTGGTTTATGTTTAGGTTATAGGTTATAGGATTTGAGAATGGGTTCGGGTTTAGGTTAGGTTTAGGTTTTGGTTTTGGGATTTGTAGGTTATAGGTTTTGAGATTTGAGAATGAGTTTGGGTTTAGGTTATAAGTTTTGGTTTTGGTTTAGGTTTAGGATATATGTTTTTGGATTTGAGGATGGGTTATGGTTTAGGTTTAGGAAATAGGGTTCAGTTTAGGGATTGGGTTTAAGTTTGGGTTTTCAAGTTTAGGTTTAGGTTTAGGTTAGGAAGTCGAGATTAGGATTAGGTGTAGGTTTTGCTTTAGGGAATTGAGTTTAGGTTATAGGTTTAGGGAAAGGTTAGGTTTAGGTAATAGGTTTTGGGATTTGGAAATAGTTTTAGGTTATAAGTATAGGTTTAGGTTAGGTTATAGGTTAAGGTTTAGGGATTTGAGTTTAGGCTATAGGTTTAGGATTAGGTCTAGGTTTAGGTTTAGGGAATTGAGTTTAGGTTATAGGTTTAGGGAAAGGTTAGGTTTAGGTTATAGGTTTTGGGATTTGAGAATAGTTTTAGGTTTGGGTTTTATGTTTAGGTTTAGGTTTAGGTTTGGGTTTTGGGATTTGAGAATGGGTTCGGGTTTAGGTTATAGGTTTTGGTTTAGGTTATATGTTTAGGTTTAGGTTATAGGTTTTGGGATTTGAGAATGGGTTCGGGCTTAGGTTATAGGTTTTGGTTTTGGTTTAGGTAATAGGTTTTGGGATTTGACAATGGGTTCGGATTTAGGTTATAGGTTTTGCTTATAGGTTAAGGTTTAGGTTTACGTTTAGGTTTAGGTTATAGGTTTAGGGATTTGAGAATGGGTTCGGGTTTAGATTATATGTTTTGGTTATAGGTTATAGGTTATAGGTTTAGGTTATAGGTTTTGGTTTAGGTTTAGGTTAAGGTTTAGTTTATAGGTTATAGCTTTGGGGAACTTGATTACAGGTTAAGGTTTAGGTTTAGGAAATCGGGTTCGGGTTCGGGATCGAGTTTAGGTTTTGGTTTTCAGGTTTAGGTTTAGGTTAGGGAGTTGAGATTAGGATTAGGTGTAGGTTTGGGTTTAAGGATTTGAGAATACATTTAGGTTTTAAGTTTAGGTTTAAGTTAAAGGTTTTAGGAAGGGTTATAAGTTTAGGTTAGGTTTATGTTTAGGTTTAGGTTTAGGTTATAGGTTATAGCTTTAGGGAATTGAGAATGGGTTACGGTTAGGGAAAGGTTAGGTTTAGGTAATAGGTTTTGGGATTTGGGAATAGTTTTAGGTTAAAAGTATAGGTTTAGGGATTTGAGTTTAGGCTATAGGTTTAGGATTAGGTCTAGGTTTAGGTTTAGGGAATTGAGTTTAGGTTATAGGTTTAGGTTTAGGTTTAGGTTTAGGTAATAGGTTTTGGGATTTAGGAATAGTATTAGGTTATAAGTATAGGTTTAGGTTAGGTTATAGGTTAAGGTTTAAGGATTTGAGTTTAGGCTATAGGTTTAGGTTTAGGTCTAGGTTGAGGTTTAGGGAATTGAGTTTAGGTTATAGGTTTAGGTTTAGGTTTAGGTTTAGGTGTCGGTTTGGGTTTTGGGGATTTGAGAATGGGTTCGGGTTTAGGTTATAGGTTTTGCTTTTTGGTTTTGGTTATAGGTTTTGGGATTTGATAATGGGTTCATGTTTAGGTTATAGGTTTGGGATTTGAGAAATGGGTTTAGGTAATGGGTTTTGGGATTTGGGAATAGTTTTAGGTTATAAGTATTGGTTTAGGTTAGGTTAATAGGTTAAGGTTTAGGGATTTGAGTTTAGGTATAGGTTTAGGATTAGGTTAGGTTTAGGTTTAGGATTTTAGGTTATAGGTTTAGGTTTAGATTAGGTTTTAAGTTGGATTTGGGAATAGTTTTAGGTTATAAGTATAGGTTTAGGTTAGGTTATATGTTAAGGTTTTGGGATTTGAGTTTAGGCCATAAGTTTAGGTTTAGGTCTAGGTTAAGGTTTAGGGAATTGAGTTTAGGTTATAGGTTTAGGTTTAGGTTTAGGTTTAGGTGTCGGTTTGGGTTTTGGGGATTTGAGAATGGGTTCGGGTTTAGGTTATAGGTTTTGGTTTTGGTTTAGGTTATAGGTTTTGGGATTTGATAATGGGTTCAGGTTTAGGTTATAGGTTTTGGATTTGAGAATGGGTTTAGGTAATAGGTTTTGGGATTTGGGAATAGTTTTAGGTTATAAGTATTGGTTTAGGTTAGGTTATAGGTTAAGGTTTAGGGATTTGAGTTTAGGCTATAGGTTTAGGATTAGGTGTAGGTTTAGGTTTAGGGAATTGAGTTTAGGTTATAGGTTTAGGTTTAGGTTTAGGTTTAGGTAATAGGTTTTGGGATTTGGGAATAGTTTTAGGTTATAAGTATAGGTTTAGGTTAGGTTATAGGTTAAGGTTTAGGGATTTGAGTTTAGGCTATAGGTTTAGGTTTAGGTCTAGGTTGAGGTTTAGGGAATTGAGTTTAGGTTATAGGTTTAGGTTTAGGTTTAGGTTTAGGTGTCGGTTTGGGTTTTGGGGATTTGAGAATGGGTTCGGGTTTAGGTTATAGGTTTTGGTTTTGGTTTAGGTTATAGGTTTTGGGATTTGATAATGGGTTCAGGTTTAGGTTATAGGTTTTGGATTTGAGAATGGGTTTAGGTAATAGGTTTTGGGATTTGGGAATAGTTTTAGGTTATAAGTATTGGTTTAGGTTAGGTTATAGGTTAAGGTTTAGGGAATTGAGTTTAGGTTATAGGTTTAGGTTTAGGTTTAGGTTTAGGTAATAGGTTTTGGGATTTGGGAATAGTTTTAGGTTATAAGTATAGGTTTAGGTTAGGTTATAGGTTAAGGTTTTGGGATTTGAGTTTAGGCTATAGTTTAGGTTTAGGTCTAGGTTAAGGTTTAGGGAATTGAGTTTAGGTTATAGGTTTAGGTTTAGGTTTAGGTTTAGGTGTCGGTTTGGGTTTTGGGGATTTGAGAATGGGTTCGGGTTTAGGTTATAGGTTTTGGTTTTGGTTTAGGTTATAGGTTTTGGGATTTGATAATGGGTTCAGGTTTAGCTTATAGGTTTTGAATTTGAGAATGGGTTTAGGCAATAGGTTTTGGGATTTGGGAATAGTTTTAGGTTATAAGTATTAGTTTAGGTTAGGTTATAGATTAAGGTTTAGGGATTTGAGTTTAGGTTATAGCTTTAGGTTTAGGTTTGGGTTTAGGGATTTGAGTTTAGGTTATAGCTTTAGGTTTAGGTTTGGGTTTAGGTAATAGGTTTTTGGATTTGGGAATAGTTTTAGGTTATAAGTATAGGTTTAGGTTAGGTTATAGGTTAAGGTTTTGGGATTTGAGTTTATGCTATTGTTTAGGTTTAGGTCTAGGTTAAGGTTTACGGAATTGAGTTTAGGTTATAGGTTTAGGTTTCGGTTTAGGTGTCGGTTTGGGTTTTGGGGATTTGAGAATGGGTTCGGTTTTAGGTTATAGGTTGTGGTTTTGGTTTAGGTTATAGGTTTTGGGATTTGATAATGGGTTCAGGTTTAGGTTATAGGTTTTAGATTTGAGAATGGGTTTAGGTAATAGGTTTTGGGATTTGGGAATAGTTTTAGGTTATAAGTACTGGTTTAGGTTAGGTTATAGGTTAAGGTTTAGGGATTTGAGTTTAGGCTATAGGTTTAGGATTAAGTCTAGGTTTAGGTTTAGAGAATTGAGTTTCGGTTATAGGTTTAGGTTTAGGTTTAGGTTTAGGTAATAGGTTTTGGGATTTGGGAATAGTTTTAGGTTATAAGTATAGGTTTAGGTTAGGTTATAGGTTAAGGTTTTGGGATTTGAGTTTAGGCTATAGGTTTAGGTTTAGGTCTAGGTTAAGGTTCAGGGAATTGATTTTAGGTTATAGGTTTAGGTTTAGGTTTAGGTTTAGGTGTCGGTTTGGGTTTTGGGGATTTGAGAATGGATTCGGGTTTAGGTTATAGGTTTTGGTTTTGGTTTAGGCTATAGGTTTTGGGATTTGATAATGGGTTCAGGTTTAGGTTATAGGTTTTGGATTTGAGAATGGGTTTAGGTAATAGGTTTTGGGATTTGGGAGTAGTTTTAGATTATGAGTATTGGTTTAGGTTAGGTTATAGGTTAAGGTTTAGGGAATTGAGTTTAGGTTATCGGTTTAGGTTTAGGTTTAGGTTTAGGTAACAGGTTTTGGGATTTGGGAATAGTTTTAGGTTATAAGTATAGGTTTAGGTTAGGTTATAGGTTAAGGTTTTAGGATTTGAGTTTAGGCTATAGGTTTAGATTTGGGTCTAGGTTAAGGTTTAGGGAATTGAGTTTAGGTTATAGGTTTAGGTTTAGGTTTAAGTTTAGGTGTCGGTTTGGGTTTTCGGGATTTGAGAATGGGTTCGGGTTTAGGTTATAAGTTGTAGTTTTGGTTGAGGTTATAGGTTTTGGGATTTGATAATAGGTTCAGGTTTAGGTTATTGGTTTTGAATTTGTGAATGGGTTTATGTAATAGGTTTGGGGATTTGGGAGTAGTTTGAGGTTATAAGTATTGGTTTAGGTTTGGTTATAGGTTAAGGTTTAGGGATTTGAGTTTTGGCTATAGGTTTAGGATTAGGTGTAGGTTTAGGTTTAGGGAATTGAGTTTAGGTTATAGGTTTAGGTTTAGGTTTAGGTTTAGGTAATAGGTTTTTGGATTTGGGAATAGTTTTAGGTTATAAGTATAGGTTTAGGTTAGGTTATAGGTTAAGGTTTAGGGATTTGTGTTTAGGCTATAGGTTTAGGTTTAGGTCTAGGTTGAGGTTTTGAGAATGGGTTCGGGTTTAGGTTATAGGTTTTGGTTTTGGTTTAGGTTATAGGTTTTGAGATTTGATAATGGGTTCAGGTTTAGGTTATAAGTTTTGGATTTGAGAATGGGTTTAGGTAATAGGTTTTGGGATTTGCGAATAGTTTTAGGTTATAAGTATTGTTTAGGTTAGGTTAAAGGTTAAGGTTTAGGGAATTGGGTTTAGGTTATATGTTTAGGTTTAGGTTTAGGTTAAGGTAATAGTTTTGGGATTTGGGAATAGTTTTAAGTTATAAGATAGGTTTAGGTTAGGTTATAGGTTAAGGTTTTGGATTTTAGTTTAGGCTATAGTTTAGGTTTTGGTCTATGTTAATGTTTAGGGAATTGAGTTTAGGTTATAGGTTTAGGTTTATGCTTAGGTTTGGGTGTCGGTTTGGGTTTTAGTGATTTGAGATTGGGTTGGGGTTTAGGTTATAGGTTTTTTTTGGTTTAGGTTATAGGTTTTGGGATTTGATAATGGTTGTTTAGGTTAAGGTTTTGGATTTGAGAATGGGTTTAGGTAATAGGTTTTGGGATTTGGGAATATTTTAGGTTATTAGTATTGGTTTAGGTTAGGTTTAGGTTAAGGTTTAGGGATTTGAGTTTAGGTATAGGTTTAGGATTAGGTGTAGGTTTAGGTTTTTTTTTTTTTTTTTTTTTTTTTTTTTTTTTTTTTTTTTTTTTTTTTTTGGGGGGGGGGGGGGGGGGGGGGGGGGGGGGGGGGGGGGGGGTAAGGAATTGAGTTTAGGTTATAGGTTTAGGTTTAGGTTTAGGTTTAGGTGTCGGTTTGGGTTTTGGGATTTGAGAATGGGTTCGGGTTTAGGTTATAGGTTTTGTGGTTTTGGTTTAGGTTATAGGTTTTGGGATTTGATAATGGGTTTAGGTTTAGGTTATAGGTTTTGGATTTGAGAATGGGTTTAGGTAATAGGTTTTGGGATTTGGGAATAGTTTTAGGTTATAAGTATTGGTTTAGGTTAGGTTAATTAGGTTAAGGTTTAGGGATTTGAGTTTAGGTTATAGGTTTAGGTTTAGGTTTAGGTTAGTAGGGATTAGGATTTAGGGAATTGAGTTTAGGTTATAAGTATAGGTTTAGGTTAGGTTATAGGTTAAGGTTTTAGGATTTGAGTTTAGGCTATAGGTTTAGGTTTGGTTTAGGTTTAGGTTTAGGAATTGAGTTTAGGTTATAGGTTTAGGTTTAGGTTTAGGTTTAGTTGTTGGTTATAGGAGAATGGGTTGGGTTTAGGTTATAGGTTTTGGTTTAATGGTTTAGGTTATAGGTTTTGGGATTTGAAATGGGTTCAGGTTTAGGTTATAGGTTTTGGATTTGAGAATGGGTTTAGGTAATAGGTTTTGGGATTTGGGAGTAGTTTTAGATTATGAGTATTGGTTTAGGTTAGGTTATAGGTTAAGGTTTAGGGAATTGAGTTTAGGTTATAGGTTTAGGTTTAGGTTTAGGTTTAGGTAATAGGTTTTGGGATTTGGGAATAGTTTTAGGTTATAAGTATAGGTTTAGGTTAGGTTATAGGTTAAGGTTTTGGGATTTGAGTTTAGGCTATAGGTTTAGGTTTAGGTCTAGGTTAAGGTTTAGGGAATTGAGTTTAGGTTATAGGTTTAGGTTTAGGTTTAGGTTTAGGTGTCGGTTTGGGTTTTGGGGATTTGAGAATGGGTTCGGGTTTAGGTTATAGGTTTTGGTTTTGGTTTAGGTTATAGGTTTTGGGATTTGATAATGGGTTCAGGTTTAGGTTATAGGTTTTGGATTTGAGAATGGGTTTAGGTAATAGGTTTTGGGATTTGGGAATAGTTTTAGGTTATAAGTATTGGTTTAGGTTAGGTTATAGGTTAAGGTTTAGGAAATTGAGTTTGGGTTATAGGTTTAGGTTTAGGTTTTGGTTTAGGTAATAGGTTTTGGGATTTAGGAATAGTTTTAAGTTATAAGTATAGGTTTAGGTTAGGTTATAGGTTAAGGTTTTGGGATTTGAGTTTAGGCTATAGTTTAGGTTTAGGTCTAGGTTAAGGTTTAGGGAATTGAGTTTAGGTTATAGGTTTAGGTTTAGGCTTAGGTTTGGGTGTCGGTTTGGGTTTTAGGGATTTGAGAATGGGTTCGGGTTTAGGTTATAAGTTGTAGTTTTGGTTGAGGTTATAGGTTTTGGGATTTGATTAAATTGGTTGTTTAGGGTTTAGGTTATAGGTTTTGGATTTGAGTTTGGGTAAATATAGGTTAGTTAGTTAGGTTTTGGGATTTGGGAATAGTTTTAGGTTATAAGTATTGGTTTAGGTTAAGTTATCGGTTAAGGTTTAGGGATTTGAGTTTAGGTTATAGGTTTAGGATTAGGTCTAGGTTAAGGTTTAGGGAATTGAGTTTAGGTTATAGGTTTAGGTTTAGTTTTAGGTTTAGGTAATAGGTTTTGGGATTTGGGAATAGTTTTAGGTTATAAGTATAGGTTTAGGTTAGGTTATAGGTTAAGGTTTAGGGAATTGGGTTTAGGTTATATGTTTAGGTTTAGGTTTAGGTTAAGGTAATAGCTTTTGGGATTTGGGAATAGTTTTAAGTTATAAGCATAGGTTTAGGTTAGGTTATAGGTTAAGGATTTTAGGTATTTTAGTTTAGGCTATAGGTTATAGGTTTAGATTCTAGGTTATAGGTTTAGGTAGTAGGGAGTTAGTTTAGGTTATAGGTTTAGGTTTAGGTTTAGGTTTAGGTGTCGGTTTGGGTTTTGGGGATTTGAGAATGGGTTCGGGTGTAGGTTATAGGTTTTGCTTTTTGGTTTAGGTTATAGGTTTTGGGATTTGATAATGGGTTCAGGTTTAGGTTATAGGTTTTGGATTTGAGAATGGGTTTAGGTAATAGGTTTTGGAATTTAGGAATAGTTTTAGGTTATAAGTATAGGTTTAGGTTAGGTTATAGGTTAAGGTTTAGGGATTTGAGTTTAGGCTATAGGTTTAGGATTAGGTGTAGGTTTAGGTTTAGGGAATTGAGTTTAGGTTATAGGTTTATGTTTAGGTTTAGGTTTAGGTAATAGGTTTTGGGATTTGGGAATAGTTTTAGGTTATAAGTATAGGTTTAGGTTAGGTTATAGGTTAAGGTTTAGAGATTTGAGTTTAGGCTATAGGTTTAGGTTTAGGTCTAGGTTGAGGTTTACGGAATTGAGTTTAGGTTATAGCTTTAGGTTTAGGTTTAGGTTTCGATTTGGGTTTTGGGATTTGAGAATGGGTTCGGGTTTAGGTTATAGGTTTTGCTTTTGGTTTAGGTTATAGGTTTTGGGATTTGATAATGGGTTCAGGTTTAGGTTATAGGTTTTGGATTTGAGAATGGATTTAGGTAATAGGTTTTGGGATTTGGGAATAGTTTTAGGTTATAAGTATTGGTTTAGGTTAGGTTATAGGTTAAGGTTTAGGGATTTGAGTTTAGGCTATAGGTTTAGGATTAGGTCTAGGTTTAGGTTTAGGGAATTGAGTTTAGGTTATAGGTTTAGGTTTTGGTTTTGGTTTAGATTATAGGTTTTGGGATTTGGGAATAGTTTTAGGTTATAAGTATAGGTTTAGGTTAGGTTATAGGTTAAGGTTTAGGGATTTGAGTTTAGGATATAGGTTTAGGTTTAGGTCTAGGTTGAGGTTTAGGGAATTGAGTTTAGGTTATAGGTTTAGGTTTAGGTTTAGGTTTAGGTTTAGGTGTCGGTTTGGGTTTTGGGGATTTGAGAATGGGTTCGGGTTTAGGTTATAGGTTTTGATTTTGGTTTAGGTTAAAGGTTTTGGAATTTGATAATGGGTTCAGGTTTAGCTTATAGGTTTTGAATTTGAGAATGGGTTTACGTAATAGGTTTTGGGATTTGAGAATAGTTTTAGGTTATAAGTATTGGTTTAGGTTACGTTATAGGTTAAGGTTTAGGGAATTGAGTTTAGGTTATATGTTTAGGTTTAGGTAATAGGTTTTGGGATTTGGGAATAGTTTTATGTTATAAGTATAGGTTTAGGTTAGATTATCGGTTAAGGTTTTGGGATTTGAGTTTAGGCTATAGTTTAGGTTTAGGTCTAGGTTAAGGTTTTGGGAATTGAGTTTAAGTTATAGGTTTAGGTTTAGGTTTAGGTGTCGGTTTGGGTTTTGGGGATTTGAGAATGGGTTCGGGTTTAGGTTATAGGTTGTGGTTTTGGTTTAGGTTATAGGTTTTGGGATTTGATAATGGGTTCAGGTTTAGGTTATAGGTTTTGGATTTGAGAATGGGTTTAGGTAATAGGTTTTGGGATTTGGGAATAGTTTTAGGTTATAACTATTGGTTTAGGTTAGGTTATAGGTTAAGGTTTGGGGATTTAAGTTTAGGCTATAGGTTTTGGATTAGGTCTAGGTTTAGGTTTAGGGAATTTAGTTTGGGTTATGGGTTTAGGTTTAGGTTTAGGTTTAGGTTATAGGTTTTGGGATTTGGGAATAGTTTTAGGTTATAAGTATAGGTTTAGGTTAGGTTATAGGTTAAGGTTTAGGGATTTGAGTTTAGGCTATAGGTTTAGGATTAGGTCTAGGTTTAGGTTTAGGGAATTGAGTTTAGGTTATAGGTTTAGGTTTAAGTTTAGGTTTAGGTAATAGGTTTTGGGATTTGGGAATAGTTTTAGGTTATAAGTATAGGTTTGGGTTAGGTTATAGGTTAAGGTTTAGGGATCGGAGTTTATGCTATAGGTTTAGGTTTAGGTCTAGGTTGAGGTTTAGGGAATTGAGTTTAGGTTATAGGTTTAGGTTTAGGTTTAGGTTTAGGTGTCGGTTTGGGTTTTGGGGATTTGAGAATGGGTTCGGGTTTAGGTTATAGGTTTTGGGATTTGATAATGTGTTCAGGTTTAGGTTATAGGTTTTGGATTTGAGAATGGGTTTAGGTAATAGGTTTTGGGATTTGGGAATAGTTTTAGGTTATAAGTATTGGTTTAGGTTAGGTTATAGGTTAAGGTTTAGGGATTTGAGTTTAGGCTATAGGTTTAGGATTAGGTCTAGGTTTAGGTTTAGAGAATTGAGTTTAGGTTATAGGTTTAGGTTTAGGTCTAGGTTTAGGTAATAGGTTTTGGGATTTGGGAATAGTTTTAGGTTATAAGTATAGGTTTAGGTTAGGTTATAGGTTAAGGTTTAGGGATTTAAGTTTAGGCTATAGGTTTAGGTTTAGGTCTAGGTTAAGGTTTAGGGAATTGAGTTTAGGTTATAGGTTTAGGTTTAGGTTTAGGTTTAGGTGTCGGTTTGGGTTTTGGGGATTTGAGAATGGGTTCGGGTTTAGGTTATAGGTTTTGGTTTTGGTTTAGGTTATAGGTTTTGGGATTTGATAATGGGTTCAGGTTTAGGTTATAGGTTTTGGATTTGAGAATGGGTTTAGGTAATAGGTTTTGGGATTTGGGAATAGTTTTAGGTTATAAGTATTGGTTTAGGTTAGGTTATAGGTTAAGGTTTAAGGATTTGAGTTTAGGCTATAGGTTTAGGATTAGGTGTAGGTTTAGGTTTAGGGAATTGAGTTTAGGTTATAGGTTTAGGTTTAGGTTTAGGTTTAGGTAATAGGTTTTGGGATTTGGGAATAGTTTTAGGTTATAAGTATAGGTTTAGGTTAGGTTATAGGTTAAGGTTTAGGGATCTGAGTTTAGGCTATAGGTTTAGGTTTAGGTCTAGGTTGAGGTTTAGGGAATTGAGTTTAGGTTATAGGTTTTGGTTTAGGTTATAGGTTTTGGGATTTGAGAATGGGTTTAGGTAATAGGTTTTGGGATTTGGGAATAGTTTTAGGTTATAAGTATTGGTTTAGGTTAGGTTATAGGTTAAGGTTTAGGGATTTGAGTTTAGGCTATAGGTTTAGGATTAGGTCTAGGTTTAGGTTTAGGGAATTGAGTTTAGGTTATAGGTTTAGGGAGAGGTTAGGTTTAGGTAATTGGTTTTGGGATTTGAGAATAGTTGTAGGTTATAAGTATAGGTTTAGGTTAGGTTATAGGTTACGGTTTAGGGATTTGAGTTTAGGCTATAGGTTTAGGTTTAGGTCTAGGTTGAGGTTTAGGGAATTGAGTTTAGGTTATAGGTTTAGGTTTAGGTTTAGGTTTAGGTTTCGGTTTGGGTTTTGGGATTTGAGAATGGGTTTGGGTTTAAGCTATAGGTTTTGGCTTTAGTTTAGGTTATAGGTTTGGTTTAGGTTAGAGGTTTTAGGTTTAGGTTTACATTTATTTTATGGGATTTGAGAATGGGTTCGGGTTTAGGATATAGGTTTTGGTTTTGGTTTTGGTTATATGTTATAGGTTTAGGTTTTAGGTTTTGGTTGTGGTTTTGATTTAGGTTATAGGTTAAGGTTTTAGGGAAAGGTAATAGTTTTTTATTTAGGTTATATGTTATAGGTTTAGGTTTAAGGAATTGATTTATGTTATAGGTTATAGGTTTAGGTTTAGGTTTAGGTTTAGGTTATAAGTTTTGGGATTTGAGAATGGGTTCGGGTTTAAGTTATAGGTTTTGGTTTAGGTTATATGTTTAGGTTTAGGTTATAGGTTTTGGGATTTGAGAATGGGTTCGGGCTTAGGTTATAGGTTTTGGTTTTGGTTTAGGTTATAGGTTTTGGGATTTGAGAATGGGTTCGGGTTTAGGTTATAAGTTGTAGTTTTGGTTTAGATTTAGGTTATAGGTTTTTGGATTTGAGAACGGGTTATGGTTTTGGTTTAGGAAATCGGGTTCAGGTTCGGGATTGGGTTTAAGTTTGGGTTTTCAAGTTTTGGTTTAGGTTTATTTTAGGGTGTTAAGATTAGGATTAGGTGTAGGTTTAGGTTTAGGGAATTGAGTTTAGGTTATAGGTTTAGGGAAAGGTTACGTTTAGGTTATAGGTTTAAGTTAAGGTTGAGGTTTAGGTTATAGGTTAAGGTTTTAGGTCATGGGTTTTGATTTAGGTTATAGGTTACAGGTTTAAGTTAAGGTTTAGGTTTAGGTTTAGGTTTAGGTTTAGGTTATAAGATATAGGTTTAGGGAATTGAGAATAGGTTAAGGTTTAGGTTTAAGAAATCGGGTTTGGGTTCGGGATCGGGTTTATGTTTGGGTTTTCAAGTTTAGGTTTAGGTTTAGGTTAGGGAGTTAAGATTAGGATTAGGTGTAGGTTTGAGTTTAGGGATTTGAGAATACATTTAGGTTATAGGTTTAGGTTTAGGTTTTAGGTTTTAGGTTAAAGTTATATGTTTAGGTTAAGGTTTAGGTTTAAGTTAAGGTTGAGGTTTAGGTTATAGGTTAAGGTTTTAGGTCATAGGTTTTGGTTTAGGTTAAGGTTATAGGTATAGGTTAAGGTTTAGGTTTAGGTTTACGTTTAGGTTATAAGATATAGGTTTAGGGAATTGAGAATAGGTTAAGGTTTAGGTTTAGGTTTTGGGTTTAGGTTTAGGTTTTAGGTTTTAAGTTAAGGTTTAGGTTTAGCTTAAGGTTGAGGTTTAGGTTATAGGTTAAGGTTTTAAGTCATAGGTTTTGGTTTAGGTTAAGGGTATGGTCCCTGCAAAGCAAATACAGATATAAACACGGCCATCCGACACAAATGTCAGGCCCTTCCAATGCTTTCCATAAAAAATGGACAGCTTCATCATGGTCATAATAGCGGTTCCCTCTTTCCAGGGAACCCCGCTCTTCCGAATAGCTTCGACGCACATCTGGGTTTGCTCCATTAATTTCGAACAAATACATAAATATGGCCTGTCCAAATGGTCAGGCCCCTCCAATGTTGTTCATAGGAAATGGACAGCTTCATCATGGTCATAACAGCGGTTCCCACCTTCCAAGGACCCCCGCTCATCTAGATAACTCCGACGCACATCTGGGTCTGCTCCATTAATTTCGAGCAAATTTAATGGAGCAAATACGTAACCACTTGGTCCCAAATACTTACTTTATAAAAGAAAATCCTCCCTGTTTTCTCAAATTTTCCATTTCGATCTTTTTTAGCTCAAATCCATGTCAATGCATGAGAATCATACATAAACATGGATTTTAAGCAAAATACATGAGGGAAATTACAACATAGATATCATGCACACGATATCACATAATGTATTGTTTAATGAACTACACATGTGCATTCTTGACAAGAGATGTACTAGATGCTTGAATCTGAAATATGCAGCTCCAACCCTCCCACATGCAACATCCACCTGAAAGAATGCGCATAACCGTCATGCTTGAGTAATCAATATAGGAATGTACAAGTAAAACTATAAAACCAGAGATACTCACTGCATTTTCAAGATCTCCTCCATAGTTGACGATTCATTCTAAAGCCCTTCTCCCTCCTCCTTTACCCGGGCTTGGGACCGCAATGCAAGGAGTTGCATTGGCGGAGTTAAAAAAGAGCTTAGGCTCCATTTGGTTTTCAAAAAAAAATATTTTTATAAATACTAATGTGATGACCAAATGGAGCCTAAGACTATAAATACGTTCAAATATAGAGTACAAAATTCATTCAATACTAAAAAAAATTAAAAAACAAGTGCCAAATTAGTTCAAAATTAATTCAAAATGCACACAATACATGTTCAATTATACAATACCAAATTTGTTCAAATTATTGAATTCTCAAAGTCTCTTTCCCTCATTGCACAAATGATCCTGGATCGGCCTCTTCAAGTGTAGATGCGAACCCATCTTTTTTCCACAAAGGAGCGTGAGATTGTATAACCTCAATCAGGACAACAAGAAAAGCTCCATCTTCTAACGGCTCGCAATGGACAGTTGCATTTGGATTAACTTCGTGTACTTCACCACGAGCAACTACACCACATTTTTCAAAACCAAGCAAGTCGCATCTCTTACCGATATATATAATATCCGGCTACATTTACACATAAAATGGCATTGGTATTGTTAGCGTTTATAATATAATTGTAAGCTCATTATAGTAAAAAATTTATACTTGCATACCGACGACGCCTAAGTAGATTTAACGACTATTGGTGATGAGAGATTTTGAGTATACTATCTATCTTTCTGCATATCAACCAATGTTTTCTTCATCTCAACTATATCTTGGGTCATACCATCCAATTTTTTCTTCACCTGAGATAACTCTTGAGTTACGTTCTCTTTTTCTTTTGTCACATTCTCTACCTTTGAACGAGCAGGGGCTGACTTCTTTAGTCCGACCTTGCTTATTGAGCAACCTAGACCCCGCATTCGCCCTCTATTGTCAGACCCCAACCAACTGTAAAACATTGTAAATTAAGTTATTAGGATATTCATAATTACCATAAAACTCTACTAATTTTTAAATTTTATTAGTACCTCTGTAAGGGCATCATCCATGCCGGTCATCCTAGAAGCAGGATTGCTACTATAGAGCTCATCTAGTTTTTCCTGTGAAAAAATACAAATGAATGCAATATAATTCAAAGTTATACTTAGGCTTTTCATAAGGGTACTAGTTAGTGGTACGAGGGATACACTTACAGCAAGGTCAGGATATTGAACAAATTTGTCCTTTCTTATATGGGCTCTTAAGAAGACTTCACATCTACCTATCTCGACATCAGAGGTAAGATTCTTCTCCATCGCCTTTGGCACATTATATATCATTCAAATACACATCATTAATAGATTTAGATGAATGATAATTCAAATTTAAATTCAATTTTAAACTATAATATTTATTTTTAAATACATACCATCTTATGGCGAGTAATAGCCATGCTGTGCCTCCCAAGACACGCAGGTCCTTTTAGCTTGGCCCGATTGACTTTATTCCTTATGCTTACCCTCTTGAATTCCTTGGTGGTACGTTGATCCACGAAGGCCTTCCAATCCTCCATAGGGATACCTGGGGGGCAAGACCATCTCTTACAGTAACAGGATCCTTATTTGTAATATATTTTATAGTCAATCTTCTCTTGTGATTCCTCTACGCTTCATTGATGCGTTTTGTAACGTAATCAAGACTTGCAGCCCAACTTTGACCCTCAAACTCATAAAACTGTGACAATCTTTCTGTGACCATATGAATTTGTTCATGAGGCACTTGGCGAAAGTCCAGGTATATGATCGGGATATGAGAACGGGTGAGGACACCGACATGCGATGCAAAGTCTCTGTGATCGGAACAGTCCTCATTCGGTTGCCCGAATTCATTCGTCTTTAGGACTTTTTTCCTATCAGGTGGCACAAGTAAAGAGACCCCCCTAGTAATGCCTCTTTTTTTAGATGAAGAAGAAGCTGACACAATTACATAAAAAGAATAACAGTTATATATACACATCATTGATTACTGCCAATATATAAGGAAAAGGAAATTTACATATATAATTAAGGAGAAGTATCTTATTACCTTTGGTGTTGCTTGAATCTGTACTCCCAAGCACCTGCGCACCCAATACCTCTGGTTGTGAATCCATGTGCTTATTTCTTCCCTAATATGAAAAGATAAGAAAAGATTTTTTTTTAAAAGCTAATAGTTAAGAAATAATTTAGATCACATATAAAGTACAAAAATTCACTATATTATCCAAACCTTGTTTAGACTTCCTCCAATAAATATCATTCTTTTACATGCTTAGAAAATACAAATAAATTAGTAGATTCTCTTCGATCGTTTTCTTTTCCTTATTTTCTCAACCACAACACTGACATCAGATTCATTGAATATCAACTCATCAACCATTGCTAATGAGGTGAGATCAGGTCTTGCATCGGCATTACTTACAACCTTTAATCATTCCGATAGAACGCACGTCTCTTCTTTAATAAATTTTTTTAAGAACCTCTAAGACCACATGCCAGTCAGGATTTTTTGGATCTCTAGAGTAGAAAACTTGCATGGCATGCTCTGCAAGAATGAAGGGCTCGTCACCGACTTTGTCTGAACTGTAAAGACTAGCCAAATTTACTAATCTCAAATTCGCTTCCGCATCAAAAGAAACACCATGATGTGTCACTTTCACCCAATCACACTTAAATAAGACGGGCTTGTACCCTGTTCGATACTCCAATTGGATAATTCTACGAAGGACTCCGTAGTAAGGTTGATTTTCATCCACTGTATTGATATCCTTAGCACTTGATCGAAAGGTTGTCATACCCTCTGTCCTAACCCCATTGTTTTGGTTCATTTTATTCTCCTCATTGTCCTCAGTGACAAAGAGGAAACTATTAATACAATATTTATTGTATTACATAGAAAAAGCTAGAGGTCCTCTCACAACATCTTTGAATTCATTATCGTCAGATTCAATGAACTCTGGTTGCCTCTTCAACTAAGATATGAATTCGTCCTCGCTAAGCACCCTGTTGGTCCTCTTATAGCATTGCTACAAGAAATCTTTGTGCTTCTTGTGCGATATTCGATAACATTGTTATATTGAAATCGCATAAAGTAAGGAAGATATATATATACATATATATATATGAGCTTATTATATGTACCCTTCCCACTCGTCATAGCTGGGATGACTCTTCAGTACCCATCTATGAGCTTGTTCGTATTCGATACCCGCTAGGATAACACTTTGACCCGAACCTACTGGACCAACATCGTCATTATTAGGGTCATCATCAATGATATCTTCCAACTTACGTAGTCATGGAATGACTCTGTTAAACCGTTTTTTCAGCTTTTCCAGTAGGCTTGTTTTCTGTTTTCCTTTATATTGGTTGCAGAATATAACTGTCTCCTCTTGGATGTACTGCTCTGCAATACAACCCTCAGGTCGTGTCTTGTTACGGACATAGGCCTTGAATGTCTTCATGAACCTGACAAAGTTAATGATACATTATATATACATGCAAATGTAGATGTTAAGCCGATTTATTCTTATTAAGCTCACAACGTACCTTTCGAATGGATACATCCATCGATAGTATATAGGATCACATATGCGAGCCTCGTAAGCCAAATGGATTGACAAATGCATCATAATGACAAATATCGATGGCGGGCATATAGTCTCAAGCTGACATAACGTCTTAGCTATGCCTCTCTCGAGAGTAAGGAGTGTTTGAAGGTCTACGGTTGTCAAGCACAAGGCATTAAAGAAGGTGTAAAAGCTTGTAATTATAGGACGAATGACCTTTCTATCCCTAAATGCATGCTGGATGAGAACTGGGAGCAGATGTTGCATCAACACATGGTAAGAATGAGACTTCATTCCCTTTAAATCCACGCAATCTTCCTTTACGATGGTCCTCCAATTCACACTAAACCAATCGGAACACGCAGCTCATGCAAAGTCTGGATGAAAAGTTTTTTCTCTTCTTTTCTTAGACAGAAAAGACTTTGTTTCTGAATCACCTTGCCATTGTTCTTTTTCAGCCATAGACGCTTCTTAATTCCCAATTGTTTCAGGTCCCTGCATGCATTAGCATCATCCTTAGTTTTGGCAGGCGTGTTCAACATCAAGGCAACAAGGATTTCACATATATTGTTCTCAATATGCATGACATCAAGGTTGTGACGCACGGGAATATCTTTCCAATACTCCAGATCAAATAATATAGACCGTTTGAAGAACCACGTTGATTCAACATCATCCGCTAGCTCTTGTTGTCCTCCATCAATACCCCTTATATTACTCTTCCTAGTCTTCCCCCACTGCATATTCAAGTTCGCAGTTTGTCTTTTAACCTCAATCCCATCCAGACGGATCGGCTGATGTCGTATCTCCACCTTCTTATTGAACGTGCCAGCACTTGTGTCCTTCCTAGCCTGTTCTGACATTGGCAACCATCGTCTGTGGCCCATATAAACATGTTTCTTACCATATTGGAGTCGCAAAGAATCTGTGTTAGGACCACATACAGGACAACCATACTTACCCTTTGTCCTACAACCAGAAACGTTATCATATGCTGGAAAGTCATGAATTGTCCAAAGCAGAACTGCACGCATGTTGAATTTGTTTTCATGGTATGCATCGAACGTCGTGACCCCTTCTCGCCATAACTTTTACAGTTCATCAATCAATGGTTGTAAATAAACATCAATATCCTTTCCCGATTGTCACGGTCCCTCAATGAGCAAAGTCAATATAGTAAACTGAGGTTTCATGCAAAGCTTTGGTGGAAGGTTGTACGTCACACACATAACGGGCCATGAACTATGCGACATACTGAAAGTGCCGAATGGGTTAAACCCATCTGTAGCCAAACCCAATCGAACATTGCGAGGCTCAGCTGAAAAATCTGTGTACTTGTCATCAAGATTCTTCCATGCAATAGAATCAGCCGGATGCTCCATCTTTTCATGTTGAAATTTTCTGGTTGAGTACGAAGACATTTCTTTCGCTAACCATGGCACACTGAACATTCTTTGTAGCCTTGGTGTTAATGGAAAATACCTTAACACCTTCCTAGGTATTGTAGATCCTTTTTTCTCAGAACCCATTTCAGTCTTGTACCTAGAAGTTTTACAATTTGGACAAATAGTTTTCATCTCGTTCTCTCTCTAGTATAAGATGTAGTCATTTGGACAAGCATGAATTTTCACATAATCAAGACCCAACTTTGTAATGATCTTCTTCGCTAGGTAGGTATTAGTTGGGGCCTTGTTACCGGAAGGTAACACCTTCTTTAGTAGTTGAAGGAGCTCTGTAAAGCTTTTTCACTCCATCCATGATTCACCTTTAATTTGAAAAGCTGTACAATGAAAGTCAGCACGGTGAAATCTAGGGCCCCAGGGTATAGCTCAGCCATTGCGTCTCGTAGATTTGCTTGAAACTTATTAGTTTCATTTTCTCCTAAGACGCCTTCAACTATAGGGGTCATGTTGGGCTCATCCTGTACAACTTCATCTAGGTTATTACCACCAAGTTCTTGAACGATCGCGTTGTGAACCTCATTTAAGTTCAAGACACTATGGTATTATTGGGAACTTAATTCACGTACAGTACACTTAGGTGATACATGTTCCCCATGCATGTTCCAAACCCTATAGCTTGAGTCGAATCCATTTTTCATTAGATGTATTTCCATATCATCATAAGAAACTGGAAAACGTGCACATCTGCAAGTGGTGCATGGACAAGGAAGAAATTCTCTACCAAGAAGGTTTTCTTGCACAAACTTTGAAAAACTTCTGATTCCAGAAAGATAACGTGGGTCAGGGAAACTTAGTGTCATCCACTCCCTATTCATTACAGCCAAATCTCGATTAACCAATGGGTCCATTTTCAACCTGCACCTTACCAAAAATTAAAGTTGAAAATTAACCTAATGCACCATCCTCCTCAAAAGTTGAAAATGAAGGAAGTGCTATCAGATGATTGGACCCATACAGATATTATCTACCAAATACAATGTATTAAGGAGTTTGCAATCATTGTATTTTTACAATAAATTAATAATGTAATTAATAAGTAAAATATTAAACCACTTGCATAGATGAAAAGTCTCGCATGCAATTCTAATATATCAAGCTAAATGATGAATCATACCAGTCAAAGACTTCACCACACAAGGGCAATGGAATGCTTACAAAGACCTAGGATGAAGAAACCACACAAATATCAGCTCTATCCAAAATTTCTTCAACCCACATTAAGTTTTAATGGTGAATTACCACTGTTTCCTGTGCATCCAATCCATTCATATAGTATTGGCTCATCATGATGAAAAAAACTACCCAAAAATTGTATTATTCTTAGACTGAAGTGGACCATGCGATGTATATTTATAATTTTTAAGTATAATTTTATAAGTGGCCAGACTAGGAGTTGAAATAGCCTGATTTTTCGAATAAAAGCCAAAAATGTTTGCCCCCAAGCTTGATTCCTGATGAATGCAATGCAGTGGATTAACATGTTTTATGACACGTGTGGTGGATGAGTCACCAACATTTAAAAAATGGTGTAAATGCACATGCTAGTCTAGCACTTCAATCATATTTCTCAATATATATATGAATGCCTGTGCTAGTAACATAAAAGACATTGTAAAAAAATATATATATAGAAATTCAAATTGATTTCACAATCTGACAAACCCAAAAAAAATAATAATTCTGGAATTCCTTTTAGGGTCTTAAGACAATACACTGACATCACCATGATTACCTTTAAATCCCATTTGATCCACCCTAATCCCTTTAAAATTACTTGGGACGTGTTTGGTTCAAGGGATTAAAAGGGATTGGAAGGTTTAATCCCGGGATTGGCTAGGCGTCCCAAACAGACCGAAAATAGCAATCCCGGGATATAGCAATCCCATAGATCTTGCACCAATCCGTTGATGCAGCTATCATTACCTTGAAATCTGTGCAATCCACTCTAATACCATCCAAATCCATCCAATCTGCCCACCAAACTGGCCCTAATAGTGGGCATTCAATCACCACAGCTTTCTATGGTGTGGTCCACCCGAGATTTGGCCCTAAAATGAAGTTGAAAAAATGAATGGCCTCGCATACACATATTATGGTGGAGCCCACAAAGCATTTTTAGGGCCCATTTGGCAGAACGGATTGGCTACTCCCGCCACCAGCCCATGGAAGCTCGTGGGCCCTACCATGATGTATGTTTTTCATCCATTCCGTTTATCCATTTTTAAAGATCATTCTATGGTATTATCCAAAAAATTAGAAGGATATAAATCTCAGGTGGTCCACACCCCATGAAAACAATACTGATTGGATATCCACCATTAAAATCCTCCTAAGGCCCACTGTACTGTTTATTTGACATCCAATCTGTTGATTTGGTCAGACAGACCTAGATGAAGGGAAAAAACAAAAATCAGCTTGATCCAAAACTTTTATGGCCACCAAAATTTTTTTAATGGTCGACGCTCATTCAACACTATTTCCTGTAATGTGGTCCACTTGAGATTTGGATATATCTCATTTTTTGTCTCATATTTTACAATTATCTGTAAAAATAGATGGACGGCATGGATGAAACACATACATCATGGTGGGGCCCACAGAGCACCGACCACCAGCCATTGGCTGGTGTCAGGGGGAGTAGCCAATCCGTTCCCGCCAATGGTGGATGGTGGTCGGTGCTCTGTGGGCCCTACCATGATGTATGTGTTTCATCCGTTTCATTCATCCATGTTTAAAGATCATTTTAGGGCTTTATTCCAAAAATTAGAAGCTATATAAATCTCATTCCTTCCAATCCCTCGAGCCAAACGCGCCTCAGGGATTGGGATCAGATCACCGACTCTGTTTGGCACGCCCGACCAATCCCAGGATTTAACTTCCAATCCCTTCCAATAACATCCAATCCCTTCCAATCCGACCGGCCAAACGGCCCTTACATTTCAGAAACAGAGAGGGGAATGCGGATTGAACCTCTGAAAGATTTGAGAAAGAGATAAAGAGGGAAAAAGAAATAAACTAACCGTACGATGCTTCTTCTTCTTCTACTTCATGCAGCGAAATGGGTTTCGGGAGATGCGGAATGCGGCCTTGAGACAGGGAGAGAGGGTGAGGGAGATCGGGAGATGAAGAGAGGGCAAGGGAACGAGAGAGACTGAGTGCGTGAGAGAGAGAGAGATGGAGACAGAGATGGAGAATGGGTTTCGGCGGGAGAAAATGGGGATGGGTTTCGGTTTTGGAGGGAGCCGTGGTTTTGGACGGGCGGGTGACGGACGGCCCTGAGTTGTTTTTAAATTTTAGTTACGTGGGGCCCACTGTGATGTATTTCATATATCCACTCCATCCAATAAATTTAAATTATTATTTTAAGTATAATAAAAAACTTATTTAGATCAAATCTTTAAGGTGACCACACAACAAATTAACAGTAAACATTTAATTTATATTATTTCTTATGGTGTGGTCCACTTAGATATTCAATCCACATAATTTTTGGGCTTAGGTAATAAAATTATATATCCGAATTTTTGGACGGCTTAGATCAAACACATATATTCCAATGGACCTCATGGATCCCCCTAAGCACCATCTATATTTAATATGCTTTAGGTTAAGAGGTACGCTTTAGCTACAGAGCACTTAGGCTATAGCTACGGATTAAATCCGTAGCTATTTTGCTATGGATTAAATCCATAGCTAAAAGCTTTCAACTTCCATAACCATTACTCGATTTTTTGGTAGTGTGCCAATAGGTTTCAAAAGCGTATGACATTTGAGTTTGTGTCATCAAGCAGACTGTCAATGATATCGAGAGTATACGCACGATGATATCGAACTCTGTCATAAATGTGACCGTTTTATATCCATTAGAACCTTTTGCCTATATAAAGAGGACTTGTCTATTATTTCTAGTAGAGAAAGAAAAGAGTGCTTTTGAGTATTTAACCTTAGATCATTTACCCAAAACCCTTTCTCTCAAGGGAGTTCATCCTCCAATCCACCCTTATCATTGATATTCAATAGAGTGGATTGGGGAATGAACTTTTGCATTCAAGGATCCTCCAGTTACCACCTTAATGGCAAATCATTAAGCTGGGATGCCTTGAATGCATAGATGATTGGAATCACTCTATATCCTTTATAGGAAAATACTCGAGAGTAGGATTCCATCATAACCTTGACCCAACCCGTCGCCATGTATCGGTATATCTTCTGAGTTATGGTTCAGGGGAGCAAAAGACTCTTCATCAACAAAGGAGGAGATCTTCATCAACGAGCTAAAATGAGACTCACCCACTTATCTGTAAGTAACTAGAGTCCAGAGGACCCTTGTAATCATTCCTTTGTAGGATTGGGTCTAAGGTGTTTCTCACCCTTACAAGTCCTCTAGGAGACCTCCGACGGGAGTGTACATGGTGGGAACGCAATGTTGACCCTTGCTCTGTGGAGAGCATAAACTTTCGATTAAAGGTGAACCTATCTAAAACCTTGGGTTCAAGGTGAACCGTGTGAAACCTCCGTTAGGGTCTTGTGAAGATCCTTGGCCAGTGTGCCTAAAAGTGGGTGCGATGTGTTGACCCTTGCTCGTGAGAGCATAAACAGTCAGCCTAGGTGTAGGTTGTAAAGGTTAAAGGTGAACCTGATTTAAAACCTTGGGTTTGGGGTGAACCCTTGGAAACCTCCTTAGTGAAATCTGGCACACTCAAGGGTTGAGTGCATCTGCCGGGAGTGGAGTAAACAAGTAGTCGAACCACTATAAAATTAACTGTGTTTGTGATTGTTATTTGTTTCCTATTATTTGTGTGATTTCTTTAAACGCTCGCATATTTGATCACACTTTACACATAGTCACATCCATCATAAACTCTTAACTATTTCATGTTTATCATTCAATAGTTTTGTGATTGGATCCTCAATTTGGCTTGGAAGCCATTTGAGTTACTCTGATGATATCCTGATGCCTTTCATGCCTATTCACTCAGGATTAGATTAATAGGTTTTTTAATAAGCATAAACTATTTAAAAAGTCCTATTCACCCCCCTATAAGACATATTGCCATATTCCTACTTCAACTAAAGCGGTCTTTACGCCTGCCAAGCTGGAGTGTGAAGTCGGGATGATAGTACGTATTGGCATATTCCTACTTCAATGAAATGACCAAGCTGGAGTGTGAAGTTAGGATGATAGTATATAGTATCGCAGGCTACGAGGTCCACCACGAGGGACTTCTATCCAAACTAGGAAGGTGGGCCCTTGTCCAGGGACTATGTGGTGTCGATAAAACACTTACATCCAGGTGGTCTCATGGACGGATGATATGGATGAAAGACAAATCACCAAGGTGGGTCCCACCGTCCCATGTGCGAACGGTGTGGACAGCACATACATCTAGTGGGTCCACGTGGTGGCCCACCAGCTTTAAATACAAGCTGATATTTGAATTTTCCCTCCATCCAGGCTTGTACAAAATGGACAGGTAGGGCCTTCGGATGGTGTGGCCCATTGACGGTGTGCATACAATACATACATCACGTGGGCCCCACAACGACTGGGCGACATGGATATGCAACGCATTCATCATGGTAGGTCCCACCATCCCAGCTGGACGGTGTAGATAGCACATACATCATGGTGAGTCTAGTCCATGTTCAGGGACTGGACAGTAGGGATAAAACACTTACATCACGGTGGATCCCACTGTCCCTTGCTGGATGGTGTGGATACCACATGTACATCATGGTGGGGGGTCCACATCCCATGCACAGACGGTGTGGATACACACATAAATCATGGTGAGTTCCCACCATCCCTAGCTAGATGGTGTGGATATACATCATATATATCAAGGTGGGTCCATGTGGTGGCCCACCAAAGTTTAGATCAAACTGATATTTGTGGTTTCCCTTCATCCAGGCCTGTTGGACGGTAACGGCATGCTAGATCGTCCAGGCCTTTCACTGGATGTCAGTAAGGTGGGCCCCACATGTGGATGGCATGGGCAAAGATACATGTATCAAGGTGGTGTCATGTGGTGGGCCATACAGCCGCAAATCAGGTTGATGTTTGTGCTTTCCCTCCAGCCAGGCCAGCTCCAAAATGGGCAGCAAGGGTGTTAGATGGTGGATAGTAAGGTGGGCTGGTCCCACTGTTTGGACAGCCATGTGGTCCACCATTTGGAGAGTGTGGATCACACCCCTTCATCATCAAGCGGGCCATCATACAAGGAGAGAGAGAGAGAGCGGTTGTGGGAGGGGCCCCGCCACTATGGGCCCCCTCTAAGTGCCATACATACATTAAGATGGGTCCCATCCATGTGTGGGCCCTCAAACATAAAAGATCAAGGGTGGAAATCACATTTCAACCATGAATCAGGGCCTAGATGGCATCTATACATGCTAGATATCAAAGAAAAACATCATGATGGGGTCCATGGAGAATGGCCCCATCATGGAACATGCATGCAAGCATGGTGGGCCATTGGCCACACCTAAGGGCCAAGATAGGATCCCTACCATTGATTGGTGGGTCCCACTTGCCCTGTGCTAGAAAATGGAAGGATCTACCTAAGAATGCACCCACCTTTCCTTCTTCTTCTTCCCTTGGGTTCTCAAGCTTCAATGGAGGTCTTTCAATGGTTGAGATGGGTTTTAAATGCTTGGATTATGAGGGATTGAAGGTGGAAGAGGGCTAGATTTTTGGGATGCGTTTCTCTCTAGCATGGGATGTCCAAGCTCGTGGTTGCAATAGAGAAAGTGAGAGAGAGTGGGAGGGAGAGAGGGGTGTATATGGAAGTGATCATAAAGATGTAAGAGAAATCATTGCTTGTGTAAGAGGCATGGGGCTAGTCATTATGGCTAGCAAGCATGAGATGGGGTAGGGTGATGTCACCCTAGGCTAGGTGGCCTAGGATGATGGCATACTCTTGATGGGTTGTAGAGATATTTCTATACCTAAAAATATTGGGTCCCACAACATACAATCAACGACCGGGATAATGAGCGGGCCGGATCTCTTAGTCTAGGTATCAAATTAACGCACACGATGCGGCGTTGGAATCGCAGTGACAACACGTTGCGATGGCATAGGTCTTGGGTTGAGCTGACTCAGGTTTATCAATGCAGCTTAAGGTCATGCGCAAATCCTATCTACAGGTCACAGGTCACCAGAATTCGATGGGGAGGATCACAAGATTCTAAGAAACAATGAGATACTATGACACAGGCCTGACAGCTCTCCCCTCTTAATAAAAATTTCATCCTCAAAATTTATATTGTCATGCAGAACTCAAAAGGATGAGGAAACATGACATCATATATATATATATATATATATATATATATATATTAGAAATTCAATACAAGGTACAATCAAACATCGAAGAGATGAGGATAATGCTGATGCCTCATCTATATTATGATGACCCCTACAAACCCTCGGATCCTGGATTAAGAATGATTGAAACTGGGATGCCCTGCTGTAACAGCCTGAGATTTCACGGCCAAAGTTTATACTTGTGCCCGAGAAAATTGGGTGTTAATAATGTATAAACTAGATGCTCTAAATTTTGCACCCTATTTTTTTCGTTTGGTTTACATCCAGATACATTTTTGAAAGTAACATTCACAAGGATAAAATCAACAGTATTGATTCTATTGCATCAGAGTAAAAGAATAGTCAAAGGCCTTCCTAGTGGAAGCTTATTACATTCATGGAGTTCGCAGCAAAAGTATAAAATTCAATCCTAAATTGTCTTCTCATTCTTTCAATGTAATCTTCCGTAGGGAGAATGTTCACTACGTCCTCAATCTGTATGTCACCTGCATAATCTGTGTGGTTGGGAGACGGTTAATGCCCTACTCATAGTGAAGGTTATCCTTTAAGATTAACAGTAATTCAATCAATGCACAAGCAATCTATGTGAGATGCATGCCTAGTAAAGTATATGTGGTGTATCACTCTCAGTGATCGCCACAATGTGGATTACGATTACAGTCATCCGACTTGACTCGCATCCCATACTATGGATATTTGCCAGTGTGTCCCACATTTAACATGGTTTTACACAGTTATCCTAAGATGATCACAACACATATCCCGGTGAATATGCACCCAGAGATTGGGGTGACTATTGCGATAACCAATCCCCCCCCCCCCCCCTCCCCCAAGATAGGAATTGATGCACTGCATATATAGAATGACTCACATACACCAACCAGTGCAACATCATCCGAGGACCCTGAAATTATGTGGCACCTCAGGGCCACTATCGAAAATGCATTACGTCCACGATATTTAATCGATCACTAGAGGAGGGATTTCCAACATAGTACTTGCATCAAGAAAATATAAACTGAATCATAGAGAATATATTTGAATCATGAAGAACATAATCTGAATCATGGAGGTTTTGGAGTAGCAAGACACATGCCCAAGCCTTAAAGATAGACGGCACGAGGCCTACATAAAAAAGAAGAAGAGTGACAATGGTCAACTCAACAAAAGAAGAGTAACAATGGCTAACTCAATAGATAGAAGAGTGGCAAAGGCCAACTCAATAACAAGAAGAGTGGCAAGGGCTAGCCCACATAAAGAGATGAGTGGCAAGCCCAACTCAATAAATTTGATAAGGCAAGGCAAGGCTTGTATCCATAGCCTCACATAAAATCAAATAAATCACTTGTATATGCCATCATGCCATAATCCCAAAGGGGCCAATAGTTGTAAGGATATTAACCAAATCAATTGATAGGATAATTCCCAAAAAATATAAACATGAAAGGTGGAATAACTCACTTCAATAAAGGCATGAAAAGGTAGGATAATTCATATCCCAAAAGTCATGAAAGATGCTAATAATTGATGGTGAAACATATAATAGCATGAAAGATTCAAAGTGGTATGTAAAAGGAATATATGTAAAGGCAAGATATTCATGAAGGCATGTATAAAAGAAGGATGAATTTAACGGCTTAAATTAATGTAAGCTCAAAGGATAAAACCCCCACCTTTAAAGTTGAATTGTCCTCATCCAAGGCTAGGGGTTCCTGCATACTCCTTCACATTCAACCATATCCTATATCATAAAATCTACAAGGTTTACACGGTTAGGATTAAATATAGGTTTATGTTTATGTCCTAGATATTGTGCTTAACTAATCAAGACATTAAATATTACACACTTTACCATAACATGGCCTTAACTCAGTCCTAGGACTCGGTTAGTCGGCTCATCACACCATCTTTCTCTTTCTCTTTCTTTCTTCCCTTTCCATTTTCTTTCTTTCTTTCTTTCCTCCTCTTTCTTTTCTTCTAATTTTTTCATTTCTTTTGTCCTTTCTTCCCTGGAAATGGCTGGACGTTACTCCTATGCTGGATGGACAAAGCTCCCTCTCTCTTTCTCTATTCTTTCTCTCGGCTCAAGCGTTGCGGACGGACCATTCTTTCTCTCCTTGTTTCTCTCTCTTGCCATTTCTTATTTTTTTCCTTTTCGGTCCAATGCATGGCTTTTATAGGCGTAAGGGATTTCTAGACTATTCCAGCGTGGTTTGTACGCAGAGTGTCCGTGTGAACAAGCTGTGCAGAAACTTTGCGGGCGGACTGCATAAGGCATTTCGTAGCTATCTTACTCCGCTTGTTTTTTTTTTTAATCTTACATTGCTCTTAATGGTTCGTTGAATGATCATTTTTATCATGGAATGGATGGTCAATGAGGAGTGGACGGTCGATCTTCCGACGGGGAAGATGACCTCTATTTTAATGGCAAATTTCCCTATGATTTGTTTTCCCTCGTGTTGTTTCTTTCCATTGGTTTGGATTAATCCAAGGATGCTTGAGTGGGCCTTAGATCGAAGGTCCGGATTTGTTCAGATGCCCATTGCGTGGTTCTCTTACGCAAGGTGTTTGAAATAGCACCAACTTTTCTTTGCGCTGCTCGCGGACGGATACCGGACAGGAATGCGTTCGGTTTTTCATGTCAGGTTGAGAGTGAAAACTATTGAGGCTCGGTCGGCTACATCCTACGAATACTCTATATGGTTCGGATCACTCTAAATGCTCGCGATCGTGGGCCACACTAATTCCCAACGTAGGTAGCCCGTGCTTGGATGTTGCTGGAGTCACATAATCTACGTGATTGGCTAACCACGTAACAAGATACGTGTTTCATAGTGGCATTTGGTGGGGTCTATTCTTTATGTCTGGTGGGCAATCCGCTCCATTCACCGTCTTCAGCTCGCTGTGTGAGCTAATGGCCCCAAGTTTGAAGTAGATCTGAGCTATGGGTGGGCCACATAGAATGTGTGAGTGCTCAAAGGTTAAAAAAAAAAAACCTATTTCACGTCGCTATGTATATGAATTTTGATATATAATTTACAAAATATCCCTTTTCCATTGTTGTAACTTCTATCGTACGTAACTTCTAACTGCACCATTAATTATAGGCGAAATTTCACCACTGATCACTATTTCTTAAGATCTCTCAACCAGTTAAATTTGGGCCAGAACTCTTAAGGATGACTAAGATGCTCCTTTAGTGGTTAACACACCCTGTAATTCTCAATAACATCTGTACACCTCTGATTGACAAGTTATCGAGTGGTTTAGACCTATACCCGAAGATCTTCATGGTGATCGGTTTACCATATATCCGTGTGGCCCGTTTAGTGGATCCAAACATGACGGATGGTTCGATGACTTGATAAAAATAAGGAATCTTGATGGTTAGCACTCTAACCTTATATATAGGTGGATATATGGTCATTTTCATAAATGAATGGTCATAAAGTGGGTTTCCAGAGTGATTAGGGTAGGACATGTATACTGTTAGATTCGAGTGACTTGTTCACATGTGTAGTTCCTCAGATTATAATTCTAATGGTGGGTTAAGCATATTCATATGGGGTAAACAAGATAAACATATCAAAATCTTGATCTGATAAGTGTACGGACAAATGTAGAGGTCAAGTGGCTAGTTTACTATGATCTAAGGGCTGAAATTTAACGTGTATGGTTAATTTTTAATAGTTAGGCTTGGTATAAACTTTTACATGAAACAGATCATGAGAACCATGTGATTTGGAATTCAGAGGTATAGGTTGATAGCATTTTCATAATTATTTCTGATCTGAGAGTTTTTTAAAATCTAATGGTTCTGCGAGGTTGTATGCACCTTTCTAAACAAATCTTATAAGAGGACTTACACCGGATCCCTATGGATAAGAAGTTATTTACTGATCTAGTTAAAGGAAGGTATGCATATCATACCACATGATCAACGGTCGGATGACTTGATTTATGGATGGAGATCATTTTTAATTGGTCTGATTCATATTGGAATGCGGATGTGAGGCCCGTATCCTAGACCGTACCATTTCTTAGGCTTCCGCAGTCCTCTCGGTCAAATTTTGGCAACCCGCGACACTTAGATAGTATTTGTGCGCATCCCTAAGTCCTACCCTGTCAATCTGAGTCAGCTCAACCCGAGACTTGCACGCTTGCAACTGCGTAGTCACCGCGGTTCTAACATGACGTCTCACATGCCGATGTGATACCCAGGCCAGGAGATGTAGGCTCGCCCACTGTTCGAGGAAAACGCCGCGCATTTACAAACCCAAGAGAACATGTCCCATCAGTCACATCAAGTACATATCCCATCCACAAGTATAAGCAACCCCTAAAGTCAACTCTCTCTCTTACACAAACCCATACATGTTAAGTACAGCCATCACTCACTCACCCATCACTCACTATCCATCACCCATCCCTTACATCATCTCTCTCTCTCTCTCTCTCTCTCTCTCTCTCTCTCTCTTTCTCGAGCCATTCTTCCAAGCTACCATAAGAAAGAATGTCTAAGGGAGAGGAGATAGCTAGGTGTCACCCACCTTCCTACTGCCCAATACAACCCTTAAATCATCATCTCCACTATTGAAGGAGCTTCTTAGGAGCCTTGGAGCACTAGGGAGGAAGAAGAAGGAAAGGTGGGTGTTCATAGCATTAAATTTTTAATTTTGATGATTTGAGGGCCCACATATGGTGGGACCCATTTGATGTATGGTTTGTATCGCCTAGAGGGGCCCATAGTGGCGGGGTCCCTCCATCACCATTCGATCTCTCTCTCTCTCTTGATGTATGGCCCGCCCGATGTTGAATGTATTTTATCCATGCCGTCCGGTCGTGTGGTCCACCTCGCTGCTGACCATTTTTGGGCAGATCCTAGGTATATATATATATCAATTTGGTCCGGCTGATGAGCCACCCACGTGGGACCACCTGATGTAGGTGTTTTACCCACCGTCCACACGTGGGACACCCTGATGTATGTTTTAATCCACATCGTCCAATGTGTGGGATGGTGTGAATCACTGTAATATGTGTTAAATTCACATCCTGCATCCAAGGGCCCACATGATGTATATGTTTACATCCAGGCCGTCCAACGTGGCCCCGCCTGATGCAAGTGTTTATCCTAGTCGTCCCTCCTAGACAGACCTCAGATGAAGGGAAATATTAAATATCAACTTTGTTTCAAGCTGAGGTGGGCCACATGTGTGGACTATGAGACCCGTATCCTAGCCTGTACTGTTTCGTAAGCTTCCACGGTCCTCCTGGTCAAATTTTGATGAACTGCAATTTGTTATCGACATTTGCACATGATCCTGAGTCGTGTCCTGTATATTAGAGTCGACTCAACCCGAGACTTATACCCTTGCGACCGCGCTGTCGCCGTGTATTACACGCTGAGGCGATACCCGAGCCAGGAGATGTGGGCCGGCGTTCAGTTTGAGAAAAACTTCTACGTGTTGCGAATTTTGAGAGAATCTTTATGATACATCACATTAATCAACCAATGTACAAGTATATATCACATCACACCCATCTTTCTCTCACCCAAAGTCAAAATAATCCATTCTTAACCCATTCCTTTCTTACCAAAAGTCAAGAGAACCCATCCCTTTTCATCCCATCACCACTCCTCTCTCTCTCTCTCTCTCATTTTCTCATTCCAAGCAAATCCCAGAGGGAGATCCAACGTCCAAGCTCCAAGCTCCATGGATAGAGCTTGTGTGGCCCACCTTCCTACCTCCCGTCTCCACCCTACAAAATCAATCTTAACCATGGAATCTTGTTTCCTTGGAGCCCCAGAACCCATTGGTGGAAGAAGGAAGAAGAGATCTTGAGGTGGGTGATTCTGTGATTTGAGGGCCCACATATGGTGGGACCCATATTGATGTATGCATTGTATTGAGGGGCCCATAGTGGGGGGGTCCCTTCACTATTCTGTTCTCTCTCTCTCTCTCTTTCTCTCTCTCTTTCTCTCTCTTTGTATGTGTGTGGCCCACCCTGATGCACCCCATCATGAGGGATGTATTATATCCATGCCATCCATATGTCGGGCCACCTTGCTTAACTGTCTAGTGGCGGGAAGAGAAACCACAAATATTGGCTTGATCAAAATTTATTGGTGGGTCCCACACATATGGACCCACCTTGTACACGTATTACAGCTGGGCCGTCCATCATCTGGATGCCCAGCAACACCTGCTACTGTTGACAACTCACATGGGCCACGCCCTGGTGTATATGTTAACCCACATCGTCCAGCTATCTGGACGGTGGGGTGCACCATGTTGTATGTGTTATATCCATACCGTCTATCATTGACGGTGGGACCCACTAATGTGGATGTATTACCCACTGTCCATTCTACTAGATGTGGTTGGCCAGTGTAAACTAGCTATTTAGCTATTATAGTTACGTACGGACCCTACTTTGATTTGTGGGTTGCAATTGCAACCATCCACCAGTTGTGGACCCCATGTGATATACGTGTGGGAGCCATGTGATGTGTGTATCTCCACCGTCCATCAGGGACAGTGGGATCCATTGTGTTATACTTGTGGATGGGACCCACCTTTAAGTATGTATTTTTCATCCCAGCTGTCTGTCCATTTTACTGAACGATGGGACGTTTACAAGTTTCGTGGGCCTGATCATCAAGTGACCGTCCATCAGGTGACCATTCACCTGTTGGTGGTCCCACGTCAGCCGTTTAGAGGGTTTGATCATGAGGTGTGTGTTTTATCACACTGCCCATTTGATCGACGAACAACACCTAGCTGCTGTTGTACATGATGTCAGCAAGCTTTGTGGGTCCCACCTATTTTGACATTAGCTAGTTCTATGGGACCCCATTATGATGTATTTATTCGATCCATACCATCCAGATGGTGTTGGACAGTACTGGATAGTGGTTGGATGGTGCTGATTTACACGAGAAGTGTTTGGGTGGTGCTGATCTACATAGGCAATGTTTGGATGGTACTGATTTACCTAGTCAATGTTTGGACAGTGTTAATCATCATTAATGGCCATGTGCCCCATGGAATGATAGTGTACAGTGATACACATGATACACCTACAACTATTGAAATGATTTTTGGTGTGGTCCAAGCCCACTTAAGGCCCATCTTAATGTATATTTGAGGCCCATGTGACAGGGCCCACCTGCCTTGTATTTAAGGCCCATATGTTAGGGCCCACCTTTTGTGTATATGAGGCCCATGGGAAAGGCCCATTATGATGTATTTTCGGCCCATGGATACGACCTAATTGTCATATATGCAACACCATATATTGCGGCCCATTGTGATGTGTATTTGGCCCATGTGATGAGGCCCGTTGTGATGTATATGTAGTCCTTGTATATTAGGCCCTTGTGTGAGGCCATGGGCCCACGATATGTTTGGCTCTATGTGGGTCACTCCTTGGAAGCAATGTTGGTTAAAGGTCCACATTGATGGGCAATGATGGTTAAATGTCCACATTGTGACCTTCCCTTAGGCCTTGTTAGGCCCATTCTCGCAAGTTAACCCAAATGCTTGGGCCCCATTGATTTTAATTGTCCATCATCGGCTGTCCATTTATCGAGGCTGATTCCGATTGTCGAGGTCGATTACATAGGTCAATTATCGATGCCAATTATCAGTGTCGGTTGTCGATGCCAATTATGAGTATGTGACAGCATAACATCATGATAGATGCCCATACGCATCATCTGCATGTTTGTTATGAGATGTGGTTGACCATTGCATATGTCATTGGGCAGGTTATTTATGGGACTCCCTAAGAGACGGAGTTGCCCCACATCAACATGGGGTATGCCTAATGTAAGACTCGTATCCAAGTTCGTACTGTTCCGTAGGCTTTCGCGGTCCTCCCGGTCGAATTCCGGCGACCCGCGATCTGTTATCGGTGTTTACGCGCAATCCTGAGTCATGTCCTGTATATTTGAGTTAGCTTGACCCGAGACTTATACCCTAGCGACCGTGCCGTCGCCGCGGTTCCAACACTGCATATTACAGGCTAAGGCAATACCCAGGCCAGGAGATGTGGGCCCGTGTTCAGTTCGAGGAAAAATGCAGTGTAAAAGAATCTCTACCAAATATCAAATCAATCCCATTAATCAATTAAAGTACAACCCATCACTCCATCCCATCCCCAAGTACACAAGTCATTCCCCAAGTCAACTCTCTTACACAACCCATACCATCCATCACCCATCATGCATCACTCCATCCATCACCCATCTCTCTCCCTTACATCACTTCTCTCTCTCTCTCTTCACTCCATTTTCTCAACCAACCCTATGAGAGTAATCGTCCAGGCTTCATGGATAGAGTTTGTGTGGCCCACTTTCTATCTCCCATCTCCACCATCTAAGTTTCATCTCAACCGTTGAAGTTGTTCCTTTAGAGCTCTAGCATGCATTGGCGGAAGAAGGAAGAAGAGATCAAAGGTGGGTGATTTTGTGATTTAAGGGCCCACATATGTGGAACCCATCTTTATGTATGCGTGTATAGCGAGGGCCCATAGTTGCGGGGTCCCTCCCCTCTCACGATCGTCTCTCTCTCTTTCTCTCTCTCCTTCTCTTTTCCTCTCTCTTGTGATAGAGTGTGTGGCGCACCTGTATTATTATTTGATGATCCTGACTGTCTAGCAGTGGGACACCATTGCTGTCCACTTTACTATCCACCCAACTGGACAGTCCATCCAGCTAGCCATTTGGGTCATAGGAAAACACCTATATTAGCTTGATTATAGGTTGGTGGTCCACGTGTACGTGGATCCCACCTTGATGTGTGTAAGGTGTCCCCATTGTCCAGACATGGGACTCACCATAATATGTATTTTGTCCACGCCGTCTATTAGCCTGGACGTGGGAACCACCATAACATGTGTTTTGTCTCACCGTCCTGGGACGGTGGGACCCTATGCACATGTGGTGTCCTCACTATCCAACTAGGGTGGTGGGACCCACCATGACATATGTTTTCATCCAAACCGTCCATTTAATTTCCCCTCTCATTTTAGGCATTGAGTCGAAAAATGAAGCTAATCCGGATCTTTGGCGAGCCCTATAGTAGAAATTAGTGGTTTTGGGTGATATAAATTATTAGGGCCCGCTGTGATATTTTTACACACCAAACATACCCAATATTAGGCTTATTAGACCCGTCATGAGTCATAGAACCCAGCCATCTGCATGGATCCCCCTGATGTGGGCCCCACCTATGAAATACCTTAGAAAAATAAATAATAATAATAATAATAATAATAATAATAATAATAATAATATATAGCTGATGCTGTTGCTGTCAGCGTCTAAAGGATGCTGCAGCAAGTAGCGCCCTGCTGCTTTGTAATAGGGCAGGGATTGTGGGTCCCAGCCATAGGCCTCACCATGATGGATGTTGAACAACAGCACTGTGCATTTGATGGGTCCCCTTTGGGAACTGGGATTCCCAAAAATCAGTCGTTCATGGGGCTCAGGTGGTCCACACCACTAAAAACAGCGGGAGGTTGAACGTCTACCATTGTATCCTTTTTCAGTCCCAAAAGTTTTGGATAAATATGAAATTTATTTTTCCTCCTTATTTAGGTTTGTGTGACCTTATCAACAGATGGGATGGGACATAAACGTTATGATGGGCCCCACGTGGGACCCACTGCAAGAGGATTGGCTGGTGTACGAATACACCAGCTATATAGCTACTGTATTGACGTCTCGGGTTTTGAGGGCCCCACACATAAGGTATCTGTTGAACCCAAACTGTCCATCTGTGTGGGACCCACCTTGGTATATCTATTGTGCTTGTGGACTCCACGTGATGTATATATTTTATATCTCCACCGTCCACTGTCTGGACGATGGAAACCCACCTTAATATGTTGTATATCCTCACCGTCCACGTGTATGGGATGGTGGGCCATGATGAATGTGGGGCCACCTTAATGTATGTGTTGGTGGGCCATGTGTACGTGGACCCCACCTTCGATGTGTGTATTATATTCCACGCCATCCACCTATTTTGCATCCACGCCGTCCATTTGTGCGGCCCATGAGTAGGGCCCACCTGTTGTGTATATGCGGCCCATTAATGTGGCCCACTCATTATATATGAGGACTATTGGTGCAGCCATTGATGCGGCCCACTTGATGTATATTGAGGCCCATGGGTAGTAGCCCATTATGATGTATTTGAGGACCATGGGTCGTGGCCCATGGTGATGTATATTAGACCCCTGTATTCGGCTCATCGTGATGTGTATTAGGCCCTTGAGTGAGGCCCATCATGATGTATATAGCCCCATGTGTAGGGCCCACCTATTGTGTATTTGAAGCCCATGGGTTGTGACCCATTGTGATGTATTCGAGGCCCATGGGCAAGGCCTGGTGTGATGTGTTTATGGCCCTTATGATGAGGCCCATTGAGATGTATTCCAGGCCTATGTGATGTAGCCCATAATGATGTGTGTCAGGCCCATGTATTGTGGCCCATTTGATGTATACAAGGTCCGTTGGTGTAGCCCATTGATACGGCTGATTCCGATTATTGAGGTCGATTCTGATTGTGAAGGCCGATTCTGATTCTGATTATTGAGGCAGATTCCGATTGTCGAGGCCGATTGTTGAGGTCGATTCTGATTTCAATTATTGAGGCCGAATCCGATTGTCGAGGCTGATTTTGATTCCGATTGTCGACGTCGATTGTTGAGGCAAATTTCAATTCCAATTATCGAGGCCAATTCTGATTGTCGAGGCCGATTTTGATTCTGATTGTCGAGGTCGATTCTGATTTCGATTATCGAGGCCGATTTCGATTTCGGTCGAGGCCGGATATTGAGGCCGATTGTCGAGGCCTAATGTGATGTATATGCAGCCCATATTTGAGGCTCGTTGTGATGTGTATTCAGCCCATGTTTAAGGCCCAATGTGATGTATATGCGGCCCATATTTGAGGCTCATTGTGATGTGTATTCAGCCCATGTTTAAGGCCCAATGTGATGTATATGAGACCTATGTGATGAGGCCCATTATGGTGAATTTGAGGGCTAGGCGATGTAGCCCATCGTGATATATATTAAGCCCATATGAAAGGCCCATCGTGATGTATATTAAGCTCTCGAGTGAGGTCCATGATGTTGTATATTAGGCCCTTGTGTGAGGCCATGGGTCCACTATATGTTAGGCTCTATGTGGGTCATTCCTTGGGGGCTGTGGTGGTTAAATGTCCACATTGTCGAGGTCGATTGTTGATGCTGGTTATTGGTATCGATTATGAGTATGTGACATCATAACATTATGATACATGCCCATACGCATCATCTATATGTTTATTATGAGATGTGATTGACTATTGTATATGCCATAGTACAGATAGTTTATGGGACTCCCTGATAGGTGGAGTTATCCCACATGAGCGCACAATATGCGCAGGATTGATGCATGACTGGATTGTATGATGCATGCATCTTGCATTGTGTGTTGTGATTACTGTATGCCCTAGCGACATCAGGACCATAGCCTCCACATGCATATCACTGATGGCCAAATGGGACACCAAAAGTTTGTTCTAGCATTGGGCTGCCATAGATGACCCTGGTGAAAATTTTTAAACCCTCTTAGTACCAGAGGATGCCCCAACGTTAAGACCAAGTGGATATATGAGCGCCCGAGTGCCGAATACCATGAGGCTGCGTCTCCCACTGTGTTGTGGTCGGTTGGGAGGGGGTGTGGCCTTATCCGTTCGAGTGAAGGGGCTTTAAGCTCAGCTAAGCTTCACCAGCTTCGAAATGGGTCTGCTATCGACGAGTAGGGTAGGCATTGGTATACTATTGGCAGGCAGGTAGTGAGGTCTTTTCCACTCATTAGGCTACGTGGCCGGCTGGGCCAGTATCCATCTTAAAGTGTACTAGACCCCGGTGATGATCCTAGAGATGTACAGTACTGATATGTGGACTTATTGAGTAGGAGTTGCATACTCATTCATTCATCTATTCATTATCCACTCGAGCTGGTGGTGCGTAACTAATTGTTACGTGTACCTTCGTAATGGCTAGAATTTTGGTTGGGGCATGCGACTAACTTGAGATTAGGAGTTTACCACACTGAGTCTGACTATCCAAATTTCAGTATGAGATTGGTTTGGATATAAGTCCCTTGTGGTAGACCCCCTAGCTTGAGATACTACATACTATCATCCCGACTTCACACTCCAGCATGGTCATTCCATTCGCACTGCATATTCCATTACATCCTTGGCATCTAATATTTGGCTCTTTATGACTCCTCATTTACATAGCTGATTTGTATTACATACTCTAATATTGTATGACTCATGGACTTTTCAGTATTTCTGCTTACTCTGATATTTGCATGCTTGACACTTACCTTGTGCACACATTGACACCACCCTCTAAGCTTTCTTAAGCTTATGCACAATAGATGCGTGTAGGTGGCGTTAGGTTGCAGAAGCATTGAGCTTGGAGTGTGCAGTGGTCTTCTGGAGCTTTGATTTTTAATTTATGTATTTCCCTTTTAGCGTTGTATTCAAATCTTTATATTAGTGGATATGTGCTGATGATGTTGCCTTTGTGATTTGGGTAAACTTGTGGTTATACTTCTTATGAGATAAATGTATGTTGGAAAATCCTCTTTGTAGGATCCCAAGATTGGAATCTGACATATGCACACTGGGAACCGAGAATAGGGTACTACGGAGGCTGTCGGCAACAGATTCGAAAATCAAAAATTTTGTGAGCTCGGTTTCTAAGTTTTGAGCGTGACATGTAAAATTAATGCATGATTGGACTATGTGATTCATGCATCTTGCATTTTGTGATAAAACCACCATACGCCCTAGCGACATCAGGGTCGTGACCTCTATAAACATATCATGGATGGCCAGATGGGACACCGAAAATGTTTAATTCTAGCATCAGGCCGCCATAAATGGCCCTGGGTGAAAATCCCTGAACCCTCTTGGTATTAGAGAACGTCCCAATGTCTAGACCAAATGGATATATATAAGCGCATGAGGGTCGTATACCAGTAGGCTGCATCTCTCACCATGTCTCGGTCGGTTGGGAAGGGGTGTGACCTTACCCACCTGAGTGAGGGGGCCATATCTAGGTTGAGTTTGACCAGCTTGAGAAATGGGTCCGCTATCGACGAGCCGGGCACAATATTGCCAGGCGGATAGTGAGGTCTCTTCCACTTACCTAGTTGTGCGCTTGATAGAAGCAGCAACTTGGCGTAGAGTGTAATAGACCCTGTTGATGATCCTAAAGATGTACGGTACTGATATGTTGACTTATTAAGCATGAGTTGCATACTCATTCATTCATTCATTCACTATCCACTCGGGCTGGTGGTGCGCGATTATTTATTACATGTACCTTCGTAATGGGTGGGATTTCGGTTAGGGTGCGTGACTAACCTGAGATCTAGAGTTTACCACATTGAGTCTGACTATCCAAATTAGGTATGGGACTGGTTTGGATAGAATTCTCTTGTGGTGGACCCCATAGCTTGCGATACTACGTATTATCATCCCGACTTGACACTCCATCATGGTCATTCCATTTGCACCGTATATTGCATTGCATCCTCGGCATCTGATATTTAGCTCTTTGTGACTCCTCATATGCATAGCCGATTGGTATTGCGTACTTTGACATTGTATGACTCATAGACTTGTCAGTATTTTCATTTACTCTGATATTGTATGATTCATGACCTTGCTAGTAATTTAGATGTTGAATGATTATGGCATTATATTGAATACTTGGCACTTACCTTGTGCACACACTTACAACACCCTCTAAGCTTTTTACAAGCTTATGCATGATGGATGTGTAGAGGTGATGTTAGGTCGCAGTAGCATGGAGCTTGGAGCATATAGCTGACTTCTGGAGCTTCGATTTTTAATATATGTGTATTTCTTTTTCAGCATTGTATTTAAAATTTTTATATTAGTGGATATGTGATGATGATGTTGCCTTTGTGATTTGGGTAAACTTGTGGTTATGCTTCTTATGAGATAAATGTACATCGGAAAATCCTCCTTGTAAGATCCCAGGATTAGAATCTGGCTTATGTGCGTTGGGAGTCGAGAATGGGGTACTACGGAGGCTGTCGGCACCGGATTCGACGATCGAGAATTTTGTGAGCCCAGTTTCTGAATTTGGGGTGTGACATGGACCCACCTCATGCATGTGTTTGATCTGGACCATCCATCAGTGGGATGCCCAACAGTTGACGGTGCTGCTGTGTTGATGTCTATAAGTTCCATGGGAGCCCACCTTGATGTATCTTATATCCACGTTGTCCGTTTGGGCACCGGCCACCCCACACATGTGGGTGGGACCCACCTCGATGCTTTATGTTTCCCACCGTCCAGAGAAGTCTGGTCGGTGCTGCATGCACCGTGATGTATGGTTTCATCCACACCATCCCTGGTTGGGACGGTGTATCCCCACTATGACATCTGTGTATTATTCATACCATCCATCTGTTTAAGAGGGTGGACCCACCCCACACGTGTGACATGTGTGTGCAGGTGGGACCCACCTTGATTTATATGTTTTATCCACACTGTCGCTGGTGAGGGATGTAGATACCCACCATGATGTATGTGTTCTCCACACCATTCATCTATTTTGGCAGTGCGTGGGACCACCCCCACATGTGTTGCACATGTTGTGGTGGGGTCCACCTTGATTTATGCATTTTATATTCACGTCTAAGGAGGCGTGGGGTGGGACCCACCTCTGATGCATTTGTTGTATCCAACCGTTCACCCACCTTGCTGTATGTATTCCCCATCCTCACCATCTAATGTTAGGGTTGTCGGTCCCCTTACTGGATGACGTCAGTAAGCTTTGTGGGCCATCATGATGTATGTTTTTGTGTCAACACCATCCGTCCTAGATGATGCAATGTGGGACCCACCTTGAAGTAATTATTCTATCCGCATCGTCCATCTGTCCAAGACGATGGCCCAGATTATGAGGTTGTGTTATATCCACCGTCCTGAGCAGATTGTGGACCCCTCTTTAATGTATGTAGTGTATATCCATGCCGTCCCTCGATGTGGCCACTTGACGTTTATAAGGCCCATTGGTGCAGCCCGTTGATTCGGCCCACTTGATATTTATAAGGCCCATTGGTGCAGCCCATTGATGCAGCCAACTTGATGTATATGAGGCTCGATGTGATGTATTTATGGCCCATGTATCAAGGTCCACTATGATTCATTTGAGGACCATTGTCATGGCCTATTGTGATGTATATGAGGCCCTGAGATTTGGCCCATTGTGATGTATATGCGGCCCACGAGTGAGGCCCGATGTGATGTAATTATGGCCCATGTGTCGAGACCCATTATGATGAATATACAGCCTATGAGTGAGGCCCATAGTGTTGTGTATTAGGTCCTTGTGTGAGGCCATGGGCCCACGATACGTTTGGCTCTATGTGGGTTACTCCTTGGGAGCAATGATAGTTAAATGTCCACATTAATGGGTGATGATGGTTAAATGTCCACATTGTGACCTTCCCTTAAGCCCTTTATTAGGCTGATTGTCGATGCTGATTCTGATTATCCAGGCTGATTCTAATTGTTGAGGCCGATTCTGATTGTTGAGGCCGATTCTGATTGTTGAGGCCGATTCCGATTATCGAGGCTGATTTCGATTGTCAAGGTCGATTATCGAGGCCGATTCCAATTGTCGAGGCCAATTCTGATTGTTGAGGTTGATTCTGATTATCGAGGCTGATTCCAATTGTCAAGGTTGATCCCAATTGTCGAGGCCGATTCTGATTGTCGAGGTCGATTCTGATTATCGAGGCCAATTTCGATTATCAAGGCTGATTTCAATTGTTAAGGTCGATTCTGATTGTCGAAACCGATTCCGATTGTCGAGGCCAATTCCCATTATCGAGGACAATTCCGACTATCGAGGCCAATTATATAGGCCGATTATTGATGCCGATTATTGGTGTCGGTTGTCGATACTGATTATGAGTATGTGACAGCATATCATCATGATACATGCCCATACGCATCATTTGCATGTTTGTTATGAGATGTGGTTGACCATTGCATATGTCATTGGGCAGGTTGTTATGAGACTCCCTGATAGCAGAGATTGTCTCACATGAGCGCACGGTATACGCAGGATTGATGCATGACTGGATTATATGACTCACGCATCTTACATTGTGTATTGTGATTACTGTACACCCTAGCAACATCAGGGTCGTATCCTCCACAAGCATGTCATGGATGGCTAGATGGGACACCGAAAATCTGTTACTAGCATCGAGGAGTCATAAATGTCCCTAGGTGAAAATCCCTAAACCTCTGTAGCCAGGAGATGCCCCAACGTCTAGCCAAGTGGATATATTAGCGCCCGAGTGCTGAATACCAGAGGACGCATCTCCCACTGTATCATGGTCGGCTGGGAAGGGGTTGTGGCCTTACCTGCCTGAGGGTAGTGGGCATAGCTAGGTTGACTTTGACCAACTTGTAATTGGGTCCGCTATCGATGTGCCACGTAGATATTGGCTGACTATTGGCCTGGCAAATAGTGAGGTCTCTTCCACTTGTATGGTTACGCGTCTAGTGGGCGACGATTGCATGTAGAGTGTAATAGACTCTGGTGATGATCCTAGAGATGTACAGTACTAATATGTGGACTTATTGAGAAGGAGTTGCATACTCAGCATTTTACTCATTCACTCACTATCCACTCGGGCTGGTGGTGCGTAACTAATTGATATATGTACCTTCTCAATGGCTAGGATTTCAGTTGGGGCACGTGACCAACCTGAGATCAGGAGTTTACCACTTTAAATATGACTATCCAAATTAGGTATGAGAATGGTCTAGATAGAAGTCCCTTGTGATGGACTTCATAACATGTGATACTATGTACTATCATCCCGACTTCACACTACTGCATGGTTATTTCATTCACACCGCATATTGCATTGAATCCTAGGCATTTGATATTTAGCTCTCTATGTCTCTGCATTGCATAATCGATCTGCATTGCATACTCTGATATTGTATGATTTATAGACTTCAATTATTTCTGACATTGTATGATTTATAGACCCGCATTGTATACTTGGCTCTTACTTTGTGCACACACTTACACCACCCTCTGAGCTTTCTATAAGCTTATTCACGATAGATGCGTGCAGGTGGCGTTAGGTCGCAGCAACATTGAGCTTGGAGCATACAGCTATCTTCTGCAGCTTTAATTATTGATATATGTATTTCCATTTCAGCATTGTATTCAACTGTTTATATTACTGGATATGTGATGATGTTGTTGCCTTTGTGATTTGGGTAAACTTGTGGTTATGCTTGTTATGAAACAAATGTACGTTAAAAATCCTCCTTGTAGGATCCCAGGATCGGAATCTAGCATATGGGCACTAGGAGCCGAGAATGGGGTACTAAGGAGGTTGTCAGCACCGGATTCGGCGATCGAGAATTTTGTGAGCCCGGTCTCCGAGTTTGGGGTGTGACAACGGATGTGAGGTTAGGTTGGCTGTAAGGCCCGTATCTTAGATCATACCATTCCATAGGCTTCCACGGTCCTCGTAGTCGAATTTCGGCAACCCGCAACCTGTATCTAACATTTGTACATGATCTTAAGCTGAGTCCTGCATATCGGGGTCGGCTCGACCTGAGATTTATACCAGTGCGATCGCGCCGTCGCCGTGATTCCGACTCGGTGTCCCGTGCGCCAAGGCGATACCCAGGCCAGGAGATGTGGGCCCACATTTAGTTCCAGGAAAACGCCGCGCATTGCGAATTCTGAGAGAATCTCTACGACATGTCCCATCAATCACATCAATCAAAAGTCAAGTACATCACATCACAAGCCATCACTCACCCTTACCTCTCCTTACCCAAAGTCAAAGAAACCCATGCTTAGCCTTCCCTTTCTTACCAACAAGTCAAGAGAGCCCATACCTTCCATCCCATCTCTTTTACATCCTCTCTCTCTCTCTCTCATTTCTCATTTCATTCCAAGCAAATTCCATGAGAGCAACGTCCATGGCTTCCATGGAGAAGCTAGATGTGACCCACCTTCCTACCTCCCTTCTCCACCATATAAAGTCCATCTAAACTGTTGGAATTATTTTCCTTAGAGCTCTAGAAGTTATAGGCAGAAGAAGGAAGAAGAGATCAAAGGTGGGTGTCTTTTTTTTGGGTTTAATTTGATTGATTTCTATTTGAGGACTCACTTGTGGTGGGACCCAATTGATGTATGCATTGTATCTTGCAAAGGGGAGCTCATAGTGGTGGAGCTCCCCCACCTCACGTCTCTCTAATCTCTCTCTGTATCTTTTCCCCTTGCGGCCCACCTTGATGAATGGATTAGATCCTCACTATCCATTAGTGGGCCACATCTACGTAGGGCCGCCTTAATGTATGTGGCTGGTGAACCACGTGTACGTGGACCTCACCATTGATGGATGTATTTCCTCCATATTACCGTCCAGCCAGGGGATGTCCAGTAGCCTTTGCTGCTGGACCGTATGAAGAATAAAACATAAATATCATCTTAATCTAATAGGTGGTGGCTCCCACATGTGTGGAACCACCTTGATGTATGGCGTTATCCACCATCCAATATAGGTGGACAGATTGGCTGGAGTACGGCCCTGATTAAGGTCATGATCTATTTATCCAAGCCGTTCATCTGTGTCGAGCCCACACGTGATGCATATGTTTCATATCCTCACCATCTATTACTTGAACGGTGGAAACCCATCCCATATGTGGGACCCACATGTACATCTATACTGTCCAGTGTCCAGGGACGCTGGATGTGTTTATGCAGTGAAGTGTGAGCTGGCAGTAAGGTGTACTAGCATACTTAAAAAAGGAAGAGAAATATAATATATAATATTATATATATATATATCATGTTATGGTGGGCCCTACGTGGGACCCACCTGCTCTGCTGTGTTGAAGCAGTTGTAACTGCAACGTACAGCAGCTACATGGCCGTTGTGTACGTCTAGAGTGGGACGTGGGCCCCACCATGATGCATGTGTTGTATCCACCATCCATTAAGATGGGATGGTGAGACCCACCAGTAGGGGAACAGATTGGCTGGGGTACCTCATACCAGCTACATGGCTGGTGAGTTGCCGTCAACAAGTTCTGTAGGGCCCTTATGATGTATATGTTTTATCTACACATCCACTGTTTGGACGGTGGGACCCATCATGATGCGTGTGTTGTATCCATACCATCCAACCATTTTGAGATATCATTTTATGGTATGAGGTGGAGAATGAGTCAGAACTAAAGTTCAAGTGGGCCCCACCATTGAAATAGTGGACAGTGACATCCACTGTTCAAAATTTCTAAGGGCCACAGTCGTTTCCAATTAAGCTGATATTTGTTTTCACTTCATCTATCTCTATGTTAATTTATGAATAGGTTGGATCTCAAAATATATCATGGTGGGCCACATCGTGCAATCCAGTCGTGGTATGGTCTAGATGATCTTTTGACTTGATATATTTGAGGGTCATGTGCATGACCCACTTGTTATGTATTTGTGGCCCATTTGGTAAGGCCCGTTGTGATATATTTACAGCCTACTTGAGGCCCACTTATAATGTATATTTGAGGCCCACCTGTAATGTATATTTAAGGCCCATGTGATCTGGCCCACCTACTTAAATCTGAGGCCTATGGACAAGGCCCATTGTGATATGTATTAGGCCCATTAGTGCCCCTCATTGATGAATCCTAATCGATGTATATGAAGCCCATTGGTGCGGCCCATGGACGCGGTCCACTTGATGTATATGAGGCCTATTGGTGCAGCCCGTGGATGCAATCCACTTGATGTATTTAATGGCCCATGGGTTGAGGCCCAATATGATGTATATAAGGGCCATGAGTGAGGCCCAATGAAATGTATGTGGGGCCTTTGTATGGGACCGAATGTGATGTATATGAGGTCCATTACGATGTGTGATCACTCCATAATGTATGTAATGATGATTATGACGGGCCATGCCTTGGAAGTAATGATGGTTAAATGTCCGCATTGTGACCTTCCCTTAGGCCCTTTGTTAGGCCGATTTTGATTGTCGATTTCGATTGTTGAGGCCGATTCCAATTGTCGAAGCCGATTATCGAGACCGATTCCGATTGTTGAGGCCGATTGTATAGGCCGATTATCGAGGCTGATTCTGATTGTCAAGGCCTAATGTGATGTATATGCGGTTCGTATTTGAGGCCCATTATGATGTGCATTCACCCCGTGTTTGAGGCACAAAGTGATGTATATTAGGCCTATGTGATGAGGCCTATTGTGGTGTATTTGAAGGCCAGGCGATGGAGCCAATTGTGATGTGTCTTAGGCCCATGTGAGAGGCCCATCATGATGTTGTATGGTAGGCCCTTGTGCGAAGCCATGGGTCCACTATATGTTAGGCTCTATGTGGGCCATTCCTTGGGGCAATGTTAGTTAAATGTACACATTGTCGAGGCCAATTGTTGATGCTAGTTACCGATACCGATTATGAGTATGTGATATCGATACCGATTACTGATGCTAATTATGAGTATGTGACAGCATAACATTATGATATATGCCCATACACATCATCTGCATGTTTGTTATGAGATGCAGTTGACCATTGCATATGTCATTAGGCAGGTTGTTATGAGACTCCCTAATAGAAGGAGGTTATCTCACATGAGCGCACGGGATTGTATGACTCATGCATCTTGCATTGTGTGTTGTGATTACTATACTCCTTAGCGACATCAGGGCCGTAACCTCCACAGGCAAGTCGTGGATGGCTAGATGGGACACTAAAAATATTTGGTTCGAGTATCTGAGCACCTCAGATGTCCATGGGTGAAAATCGCTACACCTCCGTAGCCAGGAGATGCCCCAACATCGAGATCGAGTGAATACATGAGAGCCCGAGTGCCGAATACCAGTAGGCCGCATCTCCCACTATGTCGTGGTCACTTGGGAGGGGTGTGGCCTTACCCCTCGAGAGTAGGGGGCATAGCTAGGTGGAGTTTGACCAACTCGTGATTGGTTCCGCCATTGATGTGCTGGGTAGATATTGACTGACTACTGGCCAGGCGGATGGTGAGGTCTCTTCCACTTGCATGGTCGCGCGTCAGTGGGCAGCGATTACATGTAGAGTGACGAGACCCTGATGATGATCCCATAGATGTACAGTTCTGATTTGTGGACTGATTGAGCAGGAATTGTATACTCAGTATTATAATCATTCATTCATTCATTCATTATCCACTCGGGCTGGTGGTGCGCAACTAATTATTACGTGTACTTTCACAATGGCCAGGATTTTGTTTGAGCGCGCGACTAAACTGAGATTAGGAGCTTACCACATTGAGTCTATCTATCCAAATTTAGGTATGGGACTGGTTTGGATAGAAGTTCTATGTGATAGGCCTCATAGCTTGCGATATCACGTACTATCATCCTAACTTTACACTGCAGCTTGGTTATTTCATTCACACCACATATTGCATATTGCATTACATCCTCGGCATATGACATTTTGGGTTGCTATGTTTCTGCATTCATATGGCTTAGATGAGGCTGATGGTATTCGTAGCTCTTCAAAATTGCATATGGTATTGTATCATTGGTATCTAATATTTAACTCATTATGTCTCCGCATTGCATAACTGACCAATATTACTTTCTCAGTATATGACATTGGCTTTCTATGTCTTTTCATCGCATATCCTGTATTAGGTTGATGATATTTTTATGGATTTGTCAGTACTTCTGGTTACTCTGATATTGTATGGTTCGTGGACTTACCAGTATTTCCCTTTACTCTGATATTATATTCTGAGCATGCATATACTGCTCACACACTCACACCACCCTCTAAGCTTTCTATAAACTTATGCATGATAGATACATGCAGGTGACGCTAGGACGTAGTCGTAGCTGACCAGGAGCAGTAGCGTGCAGCTTAGCCTTGTGAAGATTTTTATTATATACATGTATTTTTGCCTTTCAGCATTGTACTTAAATGATTATATTAGTAGATATGTGGTGATGATGTTATTTTTTTAATTTGGGTATACTTGTGGTTACGCTTCTTACGAGACAGATTCATATTAAAAATCCTCCTTTGAGGATCCCAGGATCAGAAACTGGCGTATATGCGCTGGGAGTCGAGAATGGGGTACTGTGGAGGCTGTTGGCACCGGATTCGGCAATTGAAAATTTTGTGAGCCTGGTTTCCGAGTTTGGGGCTTGGCATTAGCTACATTGGTACCGTACATATGTGCATAATAGGTTAAATCTGTTGTAACACTCGAGGACTTTCAATACTCGGGTATTGAAAAGTTCGGGGTGTTACAATCTACCCCCCTTAAACAAAATTTCATCCCTGAAATTTATTTATTCATTTCACTTGCATTGATCCGTTATGTTTAGTATTTTACTTTATCCCTCATGAGGTAGATGTACATGTATTGGCGTGAGTGTAATGGCTATGTGGAAGTCGAGACGCTACAATCTACCCCCCTTAAATAAAAATCTCGGCCTTGAGATTTTGTAATTGAATTAGAACGCTTATGCCTTACTTGAATGTAGTTCCAATCATTTTAAATTTTGAGGAATACCATGAAATTTTTGTTTCGTCATATGAGAATCCTAGCCAGACTAGACGACCATGGAGATGAGATTTTAGAGGAAGATTGATGGAGACCTAAGCTCTGATCAAGTTTATTTGGAATTATTATGGGGCTATCTGATTTCATAGTTTCTAAATTTCAGTCTAACCTAATGTTTTCAATGAGGAACCTAAATATGAGTTTCTAATTTATTGACTTCGTATTTCTATGAGAGTTCAATTGAGTATATGTATCTAATTCATATATGTCCTAATGGCGTAAAGTTTATGGTGGTCTACTACCTCAAGCCCAGTTAATCTCATTCTCATGTTCTGATACCAACTATAATAGCCTGAAATTTCACGGCCAGAGTTTATACTTGTGCCCGAGAAAATCGGGTGTTAATAATGTATAAACTGGATGCTTTGAAATTTGCATCCTATTTTTTCGTTTGGTTTACATCCAGATGCATTTTTGAAAGTAACATTCACGAGGATAAAATCAACAGTGTTGATTATATTACATCAGAGTAAAAGAATATTCAAAGGCCTTCCTAGTAGAAGCTTATTACAATCATTGAGTTCGCAACTGAAGTATAAAACTAAATCCTAAATTGTCCTCTCATTCTTTCAACGCAATCTTCCTTAGGTAGAATGTTCACTAGGTCCTCAATCTATACATCACCTGCATAATCTGTGCAGTTGGGAGAGGGTCAATGCCCTACTCATAGTGAAGGTTATCCCTTAAGATTAACAGTAATTCAAGAGATTCATGAAAGCAAGATAAATGTTCTAATACGTCAAGTACTCCACACTACAAGGGTTATCAATGCACAAGAAATCTATATAAGATGCATACCTAGCAAAGTATATGTGGTGTATCACTCTCAGGGATCGCCACAATGTGGATTATGATTACAGTCATCCAACTCGACCTGCATCCCATACTACGGATATTCGTTGGCATGTCCCACGTTTAATATGGCTTTACACGGTTATCCTAAGATGACTACAACACATGTCTCGGTGAATACACACCCACAGATTGGAGCGACTATTTGTAATAACCAACACCCCCCTCTTAAGATAGGAATTGATGTACTGCGTATACAGAACGACTCACATACACCAACCTGTACAACATCACCCGAGAACCCTAGAATTACGTGGCACCTCAGGGCCGTTACTGAAAACACAATACATCCACGATATTTAATCGATCACTATAGGAGGGATTTCCAACATAGTACTTGCATTAAGGAAATATAAACTAAATCATAGAGAATATAAATTTAATCATGAAGAATATAATCTGAATCATGGAGGTTATGGAGTAGCAAGACACATGCCCAAGCCTTGAAGAAATATGACATAGGGCCAACATAATAAAAAGAAGAGTGACAATGGTCAACTCAAAAAAAAAAAAAAGAGTAGCAATGGCTAACTTAATAGATAGAAGTGTGGCAAGGGCAAACTCAATAACAAGAAGAGTGGTAAGGGCTAGCTCACATAAAGATATGAGTGACAGTGCCAACTCAATAAATTTGATAAGGCAAGGCAAGGCTTATATCCATGGCCTCACATAAATTTAGATAAATCACTTGTTTTTGGCATCATGTCATAATCCCAAAGGGGCCAATAGTTGTAAGGATATTAACCAAATCAATTGATAGGATAATTCCCAGAAAATATAAATATGAAAGGTGGAATAACTCACTTCAATAAAGGCATGAAAAGGTGAGATAATTCATATCACAAAAGACACAAAAGCGGCTAATAATTGATGGTGAAACATATAATAGCATGGAAGATTCAAAGTGGTATGTAAAAGAAATACATGTAAAGACGATCAAATTCATGAAGGCATGTATAAATGAAGGATGAATTTAATGACTTAAATTAATGTAAGCTCAAAGGATAAAACCCTCACCTTTAAAGTCGAATTGTCCTCATCCAAGGCTCGGTGTTCTTGCATACTCCTTCACATTCAATCTTATCCTATATCATAAGATCTACAAGCTTTAGAAGGTTAGGATTAAATCTAGGGTTATATTTATGGCCTAGATATTGAGCTTAACTAATTAAGACATTAGATATTATACACTTTACCTAAACCTGGCCCTAACTTAGTCCTAGGACTCGGTGAGTCGACTCATCACACCATCTTTCTCTTTCTCTTTCTTTCTTCCTTTCCTGTTTCTTTCTTTCTTTCTTTCTTTCCTCATTCTCTTTATTTTCTTCTTCATTTTTCCTTTCTTTTGTCCTTTCTTCCTTGGAAACGGCTGGATGTTGCTCCTTCGCTGGACGGATAGAGCTCCCTCTCTCTTTCTTCATTCTTTCTCTCGGATCGAGCGTTGCAGACAAACCACTCTCTCTCTCCTTATTTCTCTCTCTTGCTGTTTCTTCTTTTTTCCCTTTTCGGTCCGGTGCATGGCTTTTATAAGCGTAAGGGGTTTCTATACTATTTTAGTGTAATGACCCTGAAAATTTTGTGCTAATCTTTCCCTAGTAGCTTTTTGGGGTAATTAGCGCTCTACTCGATTGCTTGTGAAATTTGCATCAATCACTTTAAATTGGATCTGCATGACTCAAAACCTGTAGATTAGTTAGCGCTATGTTACTCTGAAATCTGGGATTCATCGCTAAATCCAGTTGTTCTTGGGAATTTTTGGAAGATTTGGATCGGACCTGGACTACGCGTCGAAAGTCCGATAGTGATGATCTTAAGCTGTCGCGGTCACCACGTTGGGCTTGACCATCACCTCAAAAATTAAGTCCATGTGATGTTCTGGGTCGATTTGTTTGAGTCTGGAGTGAAAAGTGTGAGAACGGTTGGAAATTTATTAAGCTTTTATGAAATCTGAGTCGTGTCGCTTACGCGACGATTTTAAGCAATCTGACCGTTGGATTCTGACCCAATTTCACCCTCTGATCAGGGAAGGTGGCCCAGGCAGGTCCTTGTGCTTGTGGACTTGATCGAGATTCGGTGACCGTTGAATTGAGTGTGGTTCGCCACGGCTGATCTGATGATCCGTTCGGTACGAAAACTCAACTTGACCTAGATCCATGGTCAGTGAGCTTAAGTCCGACCTTTCGTGGTTCTAGGCCCACCGGAAGTGCTTCGTTGGATCGTGAGAGGCCGGTTTTGGTTATACCCTAAGTATACCTTGGCCCTGGGGTTATTTTCATCAATGTTAGGCCTATTTATAGACCTTAAAACCCTAGCTCTCTTTTCCATACGAATTTCCTAACCCTAGCTAAGAAAGAGAAAGGAAAAGAGAGAGAAAGTGAGAGAGAAGTTGGTGAATCATCTTAGATTCTTTCATATTCTTCTTCATCCTTGAACCTTTGCTGTAGAATCGTTATTCCGGCGATTCTGAGTTCATCTTTGGGTAAGTTAACCTAACCCTAATCTGTGTTAGAGCTTAGAATAGTCTTTGTGTTGTTATAGCTCATTTCTATTCTTGCTTTAAGTTATCCTATCGCCGTTGACGAAGACATATCATCTGAAATCAGTTCGGTATTCTTTTCTGGCTTAAGGTGCGGACTTTAAGTATATAGGTTATGGTTTTCAAGGCTTTCAATGCCAGTGAATGGTTTATTCTTGTTATGGATGAGATTTCACATGCCAAATGTTATGTTTACTTTGCGCTCCTGATATACATGTGTTATATTGAGATTTGTGTATTCTATGTGTATGTATAAAGTACCGTATGTGTATAAAATATGAACCTGTGATTGCCATGATTAATTGTCATGTACTTATGCTAATGGTATGTGCGACAACTCCTTGGCAAAAGGAATTGTCCAAATGTGTGTATTTCAACATATGTCATGTATGTTGTATTATGTATTCTAAGTGTTTGTAGAAATGTCTGAATGATCTAAAGTGTGATATATCAACCTAGTATGGGCATTAAGAAGCGATTCTCAACTCTCCCTCTAGTGTGTATGATTTCCTTCATGTAAGTTACATTCCTTGTTGTTTAAGTTCAAGTGTTACTTATGCTTACATTCAGGTTAAGTTGATATTCTTCAAATGCTTACATACTTCATGATTTGAGTTGTTGTTCTATTACTATTCTAAATTGTAGATATGAATATCTGTTGTAGTGTAAGGAGTGTGGGACTATGCATTAGTCTAGGAAATCGGTAATCGACCTTGAGATCGTGGCTGAGATTACTTTCGCCACGTAGGATGTGATTAGACGAACTCGAGTCGTATTAGAGTTGTCGGCAGTGGTTTGGCCACGCGGAGTGTTTGCACACTCTATGTCGTTCAACTCAACGTGTGCTCGTACTAGTCGAGTTTGTCAAGTAACCCAATTGTCCGATGTATATTCACCATGTATGGACGTTACTGTTTAAATCTAGGGTACCGAACTTACCAGTGAAATCCTACTAACCATGGTACCTTGATCCGCTAAGACTCATGAGCCAGACATGGTGGTATGGAACACCGTGGCCGAACTGTCGGCCTACGCTGGGGTGACGAGCCTCCCCGTAATGACCAGTGAGCAATCAAACTCGTGAGCCGATTATGATGGTATGGGACACTATATTCGTGCTGTCGGCCTACATTGATTGGTGACGAGCCCTTTGTAGTGACCTCGAGCATGCCTGGGTACCGCATTGAGGTGACGAGCCTTATCGTAGTAACGAAGGTATGATAGGCGTGCATTGATTGGTGACGAGCCCTTTGCTACGACCTACAACTATATGATCGTATGAGATGTTTAGGACTGAAGACCCTAGAATGGATCACTGTTTGGATGGTGATATGAGGAAGGTATCTTAGCTTCCCAATCCTGCTGTATGAAAAGGACTAATAACAACTTGGTAATCATGTTCATGCACCGCATTTGCTTGTGCTTTGTAGACGTGGCGCACTTTGAGGTGATGTCATGCGTAACGTAAGATGAAGATGCTGAGGGTGTACGTGTGAGGGCACGCATCATTCTACATACATCCTTGCATTAACAAGAGTACTTAGGACTTGTTTAATTGTTCTGCTTTATCATTACTGTTTGATTGAACTGATAACATGTTAACCTATGCTTTATTATTCCACTACGTTGATCACTCACTCCCACGTTCTGGGGCGGTGTCAAATACCCACCAGACTCTGTCTTAGTTGCTGATGTTGCAGATGTTGATGCGACTTCTAAGGCAGATCGGGAGGTGGATGATGATGAGGCTGCTTTCTCTTTTATGTAGTTCTCAGATGGGTTCTAGCGAGCCTTGTTCTGATGCGTGGGATTCTGGGATTTTTTTTGGGAATTAAATGATGTAATTTGATACTTGTAATTTTGATAGCAACACTTACATTACGACCTAGTATGTGCATGTATTTCAAGGATTTGCACATGTGCACACATATTTCTTTAAGTCTTCCGCTTGCTTTCTTCACTTATCCCTAAATTATATTTGCAATTTGGCTTAATTTATTCCATGTTTTATGCACTAATACAGACAACATACATCCATCATTAAATATGTTGCATAAGTGATGTTTTGGAACTCGCGAGCTGAGTTATGCTCGACCCCCGAATTTCGGGGCGTTACATTTAGCGTGGTTTGTATGCGGAGTGTCCTTGCGAACAAGCAGTGCAGAAACTTTACGGGTGGATTGCGTAAGGCAGTTCGTAGCTGTCTTCCTCCGTTTGGTCTTTTTTCTAATCTTATATTGCTCCTAATGGTCCGTTGAATGATCATTTTGGATCATTGAACGAATGGTCAATGAGGAGTGGACGGTCGATCTTCCGACAGGGAAGATGACCTCTGTTTTAATGGAAAATTTCCTTATGATTTGTTTTCCCTCATGTTGTTTCTTTCTGTTGGTTCGAATTAATCTAGGGACGCTTGACTGGGCCTTAGATCGAAGGTCCGGATTTGTTTAGATGCCCACCGTGTGGTTTTGTTACGCAAGGAGTTTGAAACAACACCAACTTCTCTTTGCGCTACTCGCGAACGGATTCTAGACAGGAATGTGTTTGGTTTTTCATGTCAGGTTGGGAGAGAAAACTGTTGGGGTCGTCGGTTATGTCCTACAAATACTCTATACGGCTCGGATCACTCTAAATACTTGCGATGGTGGGCCACACTGATTCTCAACGTAGGCAGCCCGTGATTGGACGTTGCTGGAGTCACGTAATCTACGTGATTGGCTAACCACACAACAAGATAACGTGTTTCACAGTGGCATTTGGTGGGGTCTATTCGTTATGTCTGGTGGGCAATCCGCTCTATTCATCGTCTTTAGCTCACTGTGTGAGCCAATGGCCCCAAGTTTGAAGTAGATTCGAGCTATGGACGGGCCACAGAACGTGTGAGTGCTCAGAGGTAAAAAAACCAAAAAAAAAACCTATTTCACATCATTGTGTATATGAATTTTGATATATAATTTACAAATTTACCCTTTTCCATTGCTGTAACTTCTAACTGCACTGTTAAATATAGGCGAAATTTCGCCACCGATCACTATTTCACGAGATCTATCAACCGGTTAAATTTGGGCCCGAATCTCTCAAGGATGACCAAGATGCTCCTTTAGTGGTTAACATACCCCGTAATTCTCAATAACATTTATTCACCTCTGATTAACAAGTTATCGGGTGGTTTGGACCTATACACGAAGATCTTTATGATGATCGGTTTACCATGATATTCACGTGGCCTGTTTGGTGGATCCAAACATGATGGACGATTAGATGACTTGATGAAAATAAGGAAACTTAATGGTTAGCACTCTAACCTTGTATATAGGTGGATGTACGGTCAGTTTCGTAAATGAATGGTCATAAACTGGGTTTTCAGAGTGATTAGGGTAGGACATGTATACCATTAGATTCGAGTAACTTATTCGCATGTGTAAGTTCCTCAGTTTGTAATTCTAATATTGGGTTAAGCATATTCATATGGGATGAACAAGATGAACGTATTAAAATCTTGATCTGATAAGTGTACGAACAGATGTAGAGGTCAAGTGGCAATTTTACTATGATCTAAGGGCTGAAATTCGACGTGTATGGTTAATTTATGATAGTTAGGCTTGGTATAAAATTTCACTTGAAACAGACCGTGAGAACCATGTGATTTGGAATTCAGAGGTATAGGTTGATGGCATTTTCATAATTATTTCCGATTTGAGAGTTTTGTGAAATCCAATGGCTCTGCGAGGTTTTATGCACCTTTCTAAACAACTCTTACAAGAGGACTTACATCTGGATCCCTATGGATAAGAAGTTATTTACTGATCTAGTCAAAGGAAGGTATGTATATCAGACCACATGATCAACGATCGGATGACTTGATTTATGGATGGAGATCATTCTTTATTGGTCTGTTTCGTATTGGAGGGTGGATGTAGGGTTAGGTTGGCTACATTTGTACCATACACGTGTACATAATAGGTTAAATACATGGTAACACTGGAGGACTTTCAATACTTAGGTATTGGAAAGTTCGGGGTGTTACACTTGCAGTCTCACAATCTTATAAATGACTAATCTAACAAGACAATCCTAAGGCCTGGTCGCGCGAATCATTGACAACTCCTCCTGACGACTAAAGGTCCTGCTGGGGAGGTGTATGTCCCCTCTGTGGTTGTTGCTGCTACGGTTGCTGCTGGGGTCTCGGCGGCATGTACTATCATCACTGCTGTTGCTGTGGAGGCTGCCGCTGAGGATGGAGATGCTCGTGATTATGATGCCCCGTCCCACCGCATTCGAAGCAAACACCTGAGAATGGTCTCGGTGGTGCTGAAGGTGCTGCTTATGCTTGAAAGGATGGACGGTTCCTGTGCCTCTGCGGTCGTCGATAATGCCGTTGCTGGGAGCTACCAGAGGGGGCTTTCCTCTTTCGGTCTCCTCCCTGGCCACAGACCCATTGGGAATCGGCCCATTTCGCCTCGTATCAGGGCCCACTGCACGACTTGCTCAAATGTCGGGAGTATGTGTCCAACGATACGACTCTGAAAGCCACGACACAAGTTGCAGTCGAAACGGCGGGCCTTCCACCCCTCATTAGCTACCTGGTATGGAACAAATCTCGATAATGCGATGAATCGAGCCTCATACTAAGACATCGACAGGTCCACTTGCACAAGAGTCTCAAACTCAAATGCACGCTGTTGATGGACGTGCTCCAGGAAAAACTTCCAGTTGAACTTGTCATGCCCCAAACTCGGAAATCAGAATCACAAAATTTTCGATTGTTGAATATGGTGCCAACAGCCCCCGTAGTACCCCATTCTCGGCTCCCACCACCTATACGCCCGATTCTGATCCTGAGATCCTATGATGAGGATTTTTTTGAAAATTTCCAATGTACATTTAACTTGTAAAAGGCATAACCGCAAGTTTACCTAAATCACGAAGGCAACATCATCATTACATATCCACTAATAGAAATAGTTGAATATAATGTTGAAAGGAAAATACATACATACATATATATACATACACACACACACACACACACACACATATATATATATATAATCAAAGCTCCAGAAAATAATTGCACGCTCCAAGCTCAATGCTGCTACGACCTAACGTCACCTACACGCATCTATCATGCATAAGCTTATAGAAAGCTTAAAGGGTGATGAAAGTGTGTGTGATACACGTGCCAAGCATATAAATATTAGAGTAAGTAAAAATATTGACAATCCATAAATCGTACATTATCAGAGTAATGTAGAAACATGCTGGTAAGTACATAACTACCATCAGCCTTATCCAGGCTATATGATGCAAAGACATAATAAACCAATATCATATACTGAGAAAGCAATGTAGATCAGCTATGCAATGCAGAGACACAATAAGCCAAATATTAGATACCGAGGATGTAATGCAATATACAGTGCGAATGACTATGCTGGAGTGTGAAGTCGGGATGATAGTGCGTAGTATTACAGGCTATGGGGTCCATCACAAGGGACTTCTATCCAAACTAGTCTCATACCTAATTTGGATAGTCAGACTCAATGTGGTAAACACCTGATCTCAGGTTGGTCGCGCGCCCTAACTGAAATCATGGCAATTGAGAAGGTACACATATCAAATTAGTTGCGCACCATTAGCCCAAGTGGATAGTGAATGAATGAATGAATAAGTAAGATGCTGAGTATACAACTCCTGCTCAATAAATCCACATATCAACACCGTACATCTCTGGGATCATCACCGGGGTCTTGTACACTCTACATGCAATCACTGCCCACTAGACGCACAACTATGTAAGTGGAAGAGACCTCACTATCCACCTGACCAGTATTCAGTCTACCTGGCACATCGATAGTGGACCCATTTAAGAGCTAGTCAAACTCAGCCTAGCTATGCCCCATACACTCTGAAGGGTAAGGCTACACCCCCTCCAACCGACCATGACCCAGTGGGAGATGCAGCCTACTAGTATTCGGTACTCGGGTGCTCATGTATACACTCGGTCCAGACATTGGGGCATCTCCTGGCCACGGAGGTTTAAGAATTTTCACCTAGGGACATCTATGACTCCCTGATGCTAATAACAGATTGGGTGTCCCATCTGGCCGTGGAGACATCTATGACTCCCTGATGCTAATAACAGATTGGGTGTCCCATCTGGCCATCCACGGCATGCCTGTGGAGGCTATGGTCCTGATGTCGCTAGGGTGTACAGTAATCACAATACACAATGCAAGATGCATTAGTCATACGTCCAGTCATGCATCAATCCTGTGCATACCGCGAGCTCATGTTAGATAATCTCCACCTATTAGGGAGTCTCATAACAACCTGCCGAATGACACATGCAATGGTCAACCACATCTCATAACAAACATGCAAATGATGCGTATGGGCATGTATCATGATGCTATGCTGTCACATACTCATAATTGGCATCGATAATCGGCCTCGATAATCGGAATTGGTCTCGACAATCAGAATCGCCCTCGACAATCAGAATTGGCCTCGACAATTGGAATCGACTACTACAATCAGGATTGGCCTCGATAATTGGAATCGGCCTCGACAATCAAAATCAGCCTCGACAATCGACCTCGATAATCATAATCGCCCTTGACAATCAGCCACAACAATCGGAATTAGCCTCGACAATCAACCTCAATAATTGGGATCAGCCTTGACTATTGGCCTCAATAATCGGAATCGGCCTAGACAATCAGAATTGGCCTTAACAATCGGCCTCAAGAATTGAAATCAACCTCGACAATCAGAATCGTCCCCGGCAATCAGAATCGGCCTCAACAATCGACCTCGACAATCGAAATCGGCCTCGACAATCGGAATTGGCCTTGATAATCGGAATCGACCTGGACAATCAAAATTGGCTTTAATAATCAACCTCAACAATCAAAATTGGCCTCGACAAATAAGATTAGCTTCGACAATCAAACTCGACAATCAGAATCAGCCTCGATAATCGAATCGGCCTCGACAATCGGAATCGGCTTCGATAATCAAATCGACCTCGACAATCAGAATCGGCCTTGATAATTGGAATTGGCCTAACAAAGGGCCTAAGGGAAGGTCACAATGTGGATATTTAACCATTATTGTCCATCAATATGGACATTTAACCAGCATTGCTCCCAAAGAGTGACCTTCATAGGGCCAAATATATATAGTGAGCCCATGGCCTCACACAAAGGCCTCATACACAATACAATGGGCTGCATATAATTTCAACGGGCCTCATATAATCATAATGGGCCTCACACAAGGGTCTCATATATCACAATGGGCCACGTCACATGGGCATAATGCACATCACATGGGTTGTATCACATGGCCGTGTCACATAGGTCACATTACATGGGCCCAATACATATCATATGGGCCGTATCACATGGCCGCATCACATGGGCCACATTACATGGGCATATATATACATCTCATCAAGCCTCACTCATGGGCCACATGCACATCATAATGGGCCATGACATATGGATAATAAATACATCACATCGGGCCTCACTCATAGGCCGCATATACATCACAATGGGCCTCGACACATGGGCCGCACCAATGAGCCTCATATAAATCAAGTAGGCCGCATCAATGGGCTGCACCAATGGGCCTCATATACATCAGGTCAGGCCTCATCATATGGATCTAATATACATTACAATGGGCCTCCCCCATGGGCCTCGAATACATCACATTGGGCCTTACCCATAGACCTCGAATACATCACAATGGGCCTTGCCCATGGGCCTCAAATACAATCACATTAGGCCTCGCCCATGGGCCTCAAATACATCACATTAGGCCTCAGATACATCTCCATGGGTCGTGCCCATGGGCCTCAACACTGGGCCTTATATATCAACTGGGCCCCATGACATGGGACACACCATAAATAGCAGTGGAGATGAAGATCGAAGATCATCTGGACCATACCACAAATAATAGTGGAGATAATGATTTCCATGGTTTAAAAATTCACAGGGGCCCACATAATGTTCATTTTCCATCCAATCTGACAGGAGGTCACCAAGACCTAAATTAAGATGAAAAACAAGTTTCATATTAATCTAAGGCTTCTATGACCCAAATGGTTTCAGTGGTAGGTGTTCAATCCCACTGATTGTAGTGTGGTCCACTGGATAGACAGCGTGGATATGGAATAAATACATCAAGGGTGGGTCCCACCATCCAGCCATCTGGACGGTGCAGATAATAAGTACATCACGATGGAGTCCACACTGATGGATGGTGTGGAGTATAATACATACATCAATGGGTTCCACAGATGGATGGACGGTTTGATATGAACATCAAGGTGGGCCACTGCACGGATGATGCAAGTACAACATACATCATGGTGGGGCTGTACATGGCACCGTCTAGATGGACAGTGTAGATGAAACACATACATGTAAGGTGGGGCCTACACAGCACCGTCCAACAAATGGATGGTGCAGATGCACATACATCCTGGTGAGGTCCACATGGTGGCCCACCAGAGATTTAAATCGGTTTCAGTCCCTGGCCCATGGCCAGGGATGGATGGAGTGGATGAGATGCATATATCATGTGGGTCCACGTGGTGTGGCCCACCCATGATATACATATATATATTATATATAATATTATTTATTTTATATTATATATATATATATATATATTTACAAATGCAACATCCAGCATCTAGGCCTAGATGGACGCTGGATATACACATACATCATGGTGGGCCCCACACGCTGCCATGGTAGGGTCCATGTCCAATGAATGGACAGTTAGGATATAACATATACACAATGGTGGGGCCCAGATCTTGCTAACGTCTACATTAGCTCCCAACTGCAACATTCCCACCATCTATCTAGGTGTAAAATACAAACATCACGGTGGCCCCTGCACAGCACCATCTAGAAATGGACAGTGCAGATAACACATAAATCAGGGGGGCTCCACTGTCCTAGCTGGGCGGCTGAATGAAACACATAAATCAGGTGGGCCACATGGTCGTCCCGAGAGAGAGAGAGAGAGAGAGAGAGAGAGAGAGAGAGAGAGAGAGAGAGAGAGAGAGAGAGAGAAATCAGATGGTGGAGGGACCTCGCCACTATGGGCCCCTCTTTACAATGCATACATCAAGATGGGTCCCACCATATGTGGGCCCTCAAATCACAATAACAACGTTGGAAGCCATGAAATCACCCACCATTTTCGTTTCTTCTTGGTCTGATGAAATCCCTAGCTCCTTGGCTTCGACTTTAACAGAGGATGATGGAGATTAAACGGTTGGATTGGGTGGTAAGGAGTGGGCCTCACTAAGCTCCTCCTCTCTTTGGGAAGCCATGGACGATTCTCTCCTTTTGGGGTTGCTTGGGAGAATGAGAGAGAGAGATGAGAGAGAGAGAGAGGTTGTAAGAGAGAGAGATGGGTGTGAGTGATGGAGTGATGGGGAGTGAGTGATGGGTGTACTTGACTAGGTATGGGTTGTAAGAGAGAGAGTTAACTTTGAGGAGGGTGGTTGTGATGGGAGTGATGGGATGTATACTTGACATTTGATGTGATGGATTCTCTTGGGATTGCAAAGCACGGTGTTTTTTCTCAAACCGAACGCAGGACCACATCTCTTGGCCTAGGTATTGCATTGGCGTGTGAGACGTGGTGTCAAAACCGTGGTAATGGCACGGTCATAAGGGTATAAGTCTCTGGTTAAGCTGACTCTAGAATACGAAATACGACTCAAGATTGCGCATAAACATTGGTTACAGATCACAGGTTGTCGAAATTTGACTGGGAGGACCGCGGAAACCTATGGAACGGTACGGGCTAGGATACGGGTCTGACAAAACTAGTCTACAAAATCCTCCTAAGTCTATATAAAATTGTCTCTTACCGCTTGGGTAACCAATGCCCACCAGTGCTCGGCCTCACCCTGGCGAGGAAATACTGCTAACGGAACCCACTGCTAAGTGGTACACCTCATAGTATCAAAGATCTTCTCCACCTCAGACCTCCATCTCTCCGCTACTGACGAGTCAGGCTCTCCCTGGAAACGTGGGGTATCGAATTGCCTGAAGTCGCATAGAAGGGAGCTCGCGCGCTCCTGTTAAGTCTAGGTGGGTGCATCTGGGGGTTGCCTACTCTGCCCCTGAAGAAACGCAATATTGCCTGAAGCATCTGCTGAAGTTGATTCGCACTCACTGATATGGTCGGTACCGCATTGGTCTCGGATGTGGGAACCACTTGGCAAGGGACCATTAGCCTTGAGCACTCTCGAATACACATACGATAGGGAGCTATATCAAAAAGTTTCTAAGTTATTCGAACACAGGGATCTAATCATTCTAAGTTCTCAACAATCATATTATGATGGGCAGTTATCAGTAGATATGTGATGTTATCCTTAGGTATTCTCAAGTTATGCTCTGATATCAACTCCCTTCACGCCCTAAACTTGGAAATCTGGCTCACAAAATTTCTGATCACCTAATCCAGCGCTGACAGCCTCCGAGTACCCTGTTCTTGACTACTAGCAGCCATATACTGGATTCCGATCTTGGGATCCCATAAGGACGATTTTCAACATGAAATATTTTGTAAGGAGCATAACCATGCCCAGGAGATAAGGAAAACAACAGGATTTACCAATCCCATAACTAATCATAAGAGAATTGTAAAGGTTAGGAAGGATTCCGTTATCCTACCATGCCTAAGGGACGATGGGGAACAACGGGACTTACTAATTTCACAATCTCAATTCAGGAAAAGAAGATATTCAAAGAAATTGCAGATCTATTATAATTTGTCACAACAAACCATTAACAACTAAAAATATTCCTTATAATCAAATTAGAATCCAAGAGAGTTCAACAAAACATGAATCAAAACAAAGCTAACATCCCAATCAAGGTACAAGCTTCACCTCTTAGCCCTAGCTAAGAGATTTATCCAATCATAATCATGATTGAAACTAAAACCCCAGAAGAAAGCATGAAAAACTAAGAAGGGAAGAAGAACTCTTGGGAAGCGGCTCCGCCCTTTTGCTCTACTCCTCTAAACCTTAGATACTAGAAAGACTTAAAAAAATCCTATTTATAAGCAAAGTTCCGCAAAATCGTAAAACTAGATCAAATTTATGCAATCCGTGTAATGCCTTCAATGTCATCGAAGGGGTTTGAATCCGGATGTCGCACCTTTTCTTCTTTCGTAGTGTAAGTCTTTGTGTCAACGAACCATCCTTCGATGTTATCGAACGAATCTTTCATTCATCGAATGGGTCTTCGAGTCATCGATAAAGTATCCGAAATAGTCCAGCGAGTTGCACCTGCACCTTGATTCTTTAATAAATTTAATGCCATCGAGTAGTCTTCGATGTCATCAAGCACCTTCCTTCGAGTCATCGAACATGTCTTTGATTAATCGAGAAAAGCACCTAATATTTCTAGCAGCCAACTCAATTTTTCCTTATAAATTCGATGTCATTAACCAGTGTTCAATGTTGTAACATCTTAAAAAATCCGTACAAAGGCACGAATACAATCTCAGGCAGAATAACCCAAGGACCGCATCCGGTCATATAACGTAGATGGAATTTAGCTAAGTAATCCATGGATTAGGCTTGGGCCACCATCTTCACAAATGAGAAAGCTTAAAATCATGAGTACCATTGGCTCAATGCTACCTAAAGACCTAGGAGAAATCCCAAGAGCTTGTCACTCTCGGGAGTACATTGAGGCCCCATATCGGACCTAGACTGCACATTAAGGGTTCGATGACCGTGAAATTATAGGACTATGTCCATCCTACTAGGCTTGACAACCATTGCAGGAATTAAGCCTAGATAGTGTCCAGAAACATCCAATTTGAACGATGAGTGAAGTGTGTGAGAAACGTGAATATCTTTAGAAACCGAAATAAAACTTAAGTGAATTGGGCCATTCACTCTCACACGAAATTGAGGATTTCAGACCGTTAGTTTCTAACCAAACTTCACCCGTGGGCAAAGGAAATTTCCCTGCACATATCCATATACTTGTGGCCCTGATCGAGTAAGTATGATTGTTGATCTGACATAAGTCCTCCATGGATGATCAGCCTATCCGATCTCATCAAAATCATGTCCTGGCATAGATCTATTGACAAGGATCATACCCTAAGATGTAGGTGGGAAGTGGGTCTCCCTATGAGCCCTGTTTGTCAAAAACAGTCACCCAAAGGGTATAAACCATGTATATAGTAGCCATGGGGCCATTTTCATCACTTTTGGGCTTATAAATAGCCCTTATTTCATCCCACCTCTCTCATATACGAATTTCACTAAACCATAAGGGAGAGAGGAGAGAAAAGAAGAGAAAAGAGGAAAGAGAGAAGAAGGATTTTTGAAGATTGTTGCAGTAATCCTCTCCCACAATTCCACGCACCAAATCGCCTCCCCGTCACACTACTGAATCTCTTTTGGTTATGATTTTGGGTAAGAAAACCTAACCCTAATGTCATTATAGAGATCTAGGTTGATTGTTCATCAAACTAGCTAACCTATTTCGTCATTTAGGTGCCCAACGTTCTATTTTCGGCAACTTAGAGTTTGAACCGAGTTCGAATCGAGTAGTCCGATGAAAGGTGCAGACTATAAATGCTTAGGTTATGGTTATTAATGCTTTCAATGTTAGCTAATGATTTATGTCTAACTTGATTGTTGCCGTATTGTCTTAGATATACAAATTTTTGTATGAAATGTTCATATGAACTGTGATGAGTAAAAGAGGCATTCCATGTGTTTATTGAAATGTTCGAATGAACATTTGAATATGATTTGTGCTTTTCATGATTACTGATCTAGGATTAATCATTGTCACATGCATGTTGCCCTCTATGTATAAGGAATTGTTAAATTATAGGTTGTAACTAATCTAATTTATATATTTGGTGTAGTGTAAGTGTTTAATGAATTGTCTGAATGAAAAATCGTTAGTGATTTGTATTTATTACGAGTATTAAGATCAGATTCTTAATTGCCTTATACATATGTATAGCTTCTTTCATGTAATCATATTTGTCTCTACGCAATTCATTGATAAAATATAAGTGTTTGGTGACATGATCAATGTATTTGATGAAATGCTCAAATGAGGAAATTACTTGTATTGTTTGTTAAATGCTGAAATGATAATCACATGTATTTATCCACTGCATCTGAGTAAGATTGGGGCTACAATGTAGCCCAGGCAATCAGTAACAGTCCTTGTTCGGGTGGCGGAATTAGTCTCGGCACATTGGGTATACTCAATGAATCTGGGTCGCACGACGATTGTCGACAGTGGTTAGGCCACAAGGGGTGCTTATGCACTCTATGTCGGTTAAGTCAATGTGTTCCCATACCAATCAAACTTGCCTAATAAACCTATTGACCTATTGTGTGTTTACCATGTATGGGCATTACTGCTTGAATCTAAGGTACCCCTCACCTATGTAAAGGCCCACTTTAACTATAACGCCTCAGATTTTGAGGGTCGAGCAAAGCTCTACTCCCGAGATCTAACGCATCACTTATGCAACATAGATAATGATGTTTAAATGTTGTCCATATTAGTGCATTAAACATGAGAGGTATTAGACTAAATCACCATACCATACTCCAGAGATAATTAAATTAAGCGAGCGGAAGACTGAGATAGGTATATAAAGTATGTAAGTGTTTCTCAATCCCCATAGTATGAGTATGATACCAAGCTGAATATATACATGTATTGTTCCAAAATTTATAAAATCTCAAAGTGTAAATGTCCAACTAATCCATAACCCTGTAATCCTGGCGACGTAGCTCTAGGTCTATGTAGACCCGCTTGAGAGCTGTACGTAGGAGAATTCCTCCTCCTCGTCTAAGAAATTTGGCTCCGTCGCGTAAGCTACATCATCATCTGTAACTAAAATAGGGTCTGGTTGGTGTTTTAAAATACCGTCCTAGAGTGGGAGTGAGTGATCAACTTAGTGGTACTATAAGGTAAAGGTTAACATGTTATCAATTCAGTCAAGCAGTAATGATAAGGCAGTAAAACAATCATATCCTAAGTACTCTTTGTTAATGTAGGGATAGTATGTTGTAATGATGCATGCCCTTACCTGCACTCCCTCAGCGACTTCATTTAACGATCGCGCATGGCAAACTCCCTAAACTTGCGCTTCCTCGCCAAAACACATGCAATGCGGTGCATGGTCGTGTTAGCTAAGTAATTGATTAGGCTTATTCATACAGTAGATTCGGGAAGCTAAGGTACCTCCCTTTATATTATTAACCTAAACGGAGATCCATCTAGGGTCGTCAATCCTAGTTCACATACGATAGGCAAGTTGTAGGGCATCACTCCTAATGAAAAGCAGTGAATAGGCAAGTTCAATTGATTGTACTCGAGGTCACTATGGGAGGCTTGTCACCTAAACGTTGGCCGACATTTTGAATACAGTATCCCATACTACCGTATTCGCCTCACGAGTTTGGGTTACTCACTAGACACTACGGAGAGGCTCGTCACACCAGCATAGGCTGATAGCTCGACCATGGTGTCCCATACCACCATTCTTGGCTCATGAGTCTTAGCAGATCGTGGTACCATGGTTGAAACGGGCTATACATTGGTAAGTGGTACCTTAAATTCAAGTAGTAGTGTCCATAAATGGTAAACACACAATAGGCCAATCGGGTTATTTGATAAGTTCGATTGGTACGAGCACACGCTGAATTAATCGACATGGAGCACATAAGCATTCCACGTGGCCTAACCACTGTCGACAATCATTGTACGGCTTGGATTCATCGAGCGTATCTAATGTGGCGAGAATAATTTGGCCACTCAATCGAGAACCGTTATCGATTGCTTTGACTACATTGTAGTCTCAATCATACTCAAATGCAGCATGTGGATACATGTGATATTCATAACGGCATTTAACAAACAATTTTAAATATAAATCCCATTTGAGCATTTTATTAAACACATTGAACATATTGTTATTTATATGCATTTCATCCGTAAATAACGTAGTAACAATTTATATTACATGAAGGAGACTATAATTATGGATAAGGTAGTTGAGAATCCTATCTCAACACCCTTATTAAATACAATTCATCAAACAATTTCCTATTCAGACATTTTGTCAAACACTTAGACTACACATTACTACATACATGAACTAACTTAGTTACAACATATGTTCTGGCAAATCCTTTCACAAAGGAGTTATCATACATACAACAAACATGTTTTCTTGATTAATAGTCATAGCAAGTGCAAATCATAATTTCAATTTCATTCAAACATTTCAACAAACACATGGAATGTATTATATATACACATAGTTCACACACATGTATAATTTATCAAAATCATCGTAATTAAGATCCTATGGCAGCAATCAAGTCAAACATAAATCATTACTGATATTGAAAGCCTTAAAAACCATAACCTAAACATTTATAGTCCGTACCTTTTGTTAGAATACTTGATTCAGACGCAGTTCGTATCCTACATTACCGTAAACGGAATAACGGGTACCTAAATCACGAAATAGGTTAGCTATTTCACATATTACCCTATCTGGATTTCTAAAGCAAGGTTAGGGTTAGGATTCCTTACCCAAATCATAGTTAGAAAGGTTCGTGTAGCGATGGTGGGGAGGCGAAACGACATGTGGAGTAATGGGAAAAGATCCCAGTAACGATCTTCAGGAATCTCCCTTCTCTCCTTACTCTTTTCTCTTCTTTTCTCTCTTCTCTCTCCTAGGGTTAGAGAAATTCGTATGGAATGAGAGAGGGTGGTTTAAGGTCCTTATATAGGCTCAAAACTGATGTCAATGACCCCCAGGGCCACGGTATACTTAGGTTATAGCCAAAGGGTGCCTATTTTTTATGAACGGGGCCCATCTGGAGGTCCATTGTCTAAATATGTTATGGAGCAAGTTCCCTGACCATGGATCTAGGCCTGAATGTGATTTCAACGCATTTGGATAGTCCGATCAACCCATACAGAGCCGTATCAGATCAACGGTCATTGTCACTCGATCAGGGCCACAAGTATACGGATATGTGCAGGAAAATTTTCCTGATCCATAGGTGTAATTAGGTCAGAATCTGATGGTTTGAAGTCTTCAATTTCATTCGTAAGCAAACGGTCCAATTCACTTAAGTTTAAGTTCATTTTCTAAAGATATTCGTGTTTCTCAAACACTTCGCTCAGGGCTCAAGTTGTACATTTCTGGATATTGTTTGGGCTCGATTCCCACGATTGTTGTCAAGCCTAATAAGATGGTCATAACCTTATAATTTCACGGTCATCGGACTTTTGACGCGTGGTCCAAGTCCGATATGGAGTTTCAATGTGCTCCCAAGAGCAACTGGGTTTTGGGATTTCCCCGAGGTTTTTAGGTAATGTTGAGTTAGTGATTTTAATGGTTTTGAGTCTTGTAGTTTATATAGATAGTGGTTCAAGCCAATCCACTGATTAATTTAGCTTAATACTTTATTAATTTTCATCTAATTTCCACAGAATTCGGTCGTTAGTAATTTCTGCCTGAGGTGGTACTCGTGTCCTTGTACAGATTTTTTCGAGACGTTCCATTAACCATGGTACCATGATCCACTAAGACTCATGAGCTGGGCATGGTGGTATGGGACATCGTGTTCGAGTTGTTGGCCTACGCTGGGGTGATGAGCCTCCCTGTAGTGACCAGTGAGCAACCAAGACTTGTAAGCCGAGCATGGTGGTATGGGACACCGTGTTCAAGCTGTCGGCTTACGTTGAGGTGACGAGCCTCCCTTAGTGACCGCGAGTATAAACTCTTGAATTTTCCTATCGACTATTTTTCATTGGCAGTGATGACCCTACAACTTGCCTATCATATGTGCTTACCTAGGAGTGAGAAACCTAGATGGATCCTTTGGTTCGGGTCAATGATATAAAGGGAGGTACCCTAGCTTCCCAAATCTATTATATGAATAAGCTTAATTAAGTACTCGGCTAATATGACCATGCATCGCATTACATTAGTTAGGATGTGCTTTAAAGGTGATGAAGTTGCATGGGAAGCAGTGATGTCGCTTGTGAGGGAGCTTTGATGCGAGCCCATACATCATTACTTGCACTCCATTCCTGCATTAACAAAAGTAGTTAGGAAGTGATTGTTATGATTGCCTTATCATTACTGCTTGATTGACTTAATGGCATGTTAACTTTTGCCTTATAGTACTACTGAGTTGGCCACTCATTCCCACTCTAGGACAATGTTTTAAAATACCAACTAGTCTCTGATTTAGATGTAGGTGCTAATGAAGTCTATGCGATGGAGTAGGACTTTATGGATAAGGAGGAGGAGTTCTCCTACTTTTAGCTCTTGGGCACGTCTACGTAGACCTTGTGCCAATGTGCAGGGACTATAGGGATACTTTGCTTAGTTGAATACCTTACATTTCCACATTTTGTATATTTTGAAACAATTTATGTATATATTAAGCCTGGTTACATAATCATACTCTGGAGGTTTGTAAAACACTTACATGTTTAAATATATATATTTCAGACTTCTGCTTGCTTAATTTAATTATATTCAGAGTATGATAAGTTGTTTTAGTATAATCCCATTCATGTTTAACTTATTAATATGGGCGAAATCTGAACGTCATTATCCATATTGCATAAGTGATGTCCTGTATCTTGGGAGTAAAGCTTTGCTCGACCCTCGAAATCCAGGGCGTTACAAGTTGGTATCAGAGAATAATTTGGATTAAACTGGACCTGGGTTATAGGTAACACGACGCACTCTGATGCACTCTGACTTAGGAAGGGGGCGATGGAATTTAGAGACCACATTAGGATCCCAATGTTTCGCCAACGGGTGAGACCAAACACAGTTGTATGGTCCGCGACGTATCTTAGATCACGTGAATTAATCTCAGTCGCCTTTAGGCCATCAGTCAACGGGTTCGAGTCGTACTTGACAAATTTTGAACCAAAAATGGATCCAAATGGTATGAATACGCGCGCGTTGGACCGCGAAAATGGACCGTATGGGCTAAAGACCCTAAACCACAAGGTTTAGTGGGGCCCAGGGGTTCTCAGGGACCAAAACATGACAGTGGGGGAGGGGGGGTGGCCACGCACAGCTGGACAGCCCAGATAGGGGCGGCAGCACTGCCTAATCGGTGGCGCACCACCGGACAGCTCAGGCGGGTGCAGCAGCACCCCCGACCGGTCTAGCCAACCGCGGAGGCGCCAAGGGATCGGCGTCACACCGCCATCTGGCCGACTAAGTGGGGTCCCTCCCATGTGTGGGGGCCCCCTTTTAACACCCTTTTCCCCATGTTCTCCCTCATTTCACCCCGTTCCAACCCCTCAAACACTTTCAACCCTCTAAAACTCCCTTTCTCTCTCAAATCTTCATTTCCATACTTCCAAACACCCATTTTTCTCTACATCCTACACCCCTCCACCACTATTTCTCTAAAAATCATCCCTTACAACCCCTAATCTCCCTTATTCTCACCCATTTAAGCACATAACCCTCTTTTGGTGTCTCATGACCTTCATACTTTCAAATCCACTTCATCCTCAAAGCTTTTCCATCTCAATGGCTCTCTTTGAGATTGTGACCACCATCTTCTCCATTTCAACACTCCTTTCCCTTATGGGAAAGAAGAGAGCGGCCCCGGATGTGGTCAGGCCTAGCCGTCTAAGCCGTTCTAAAAAGAAGATGAGTGCCGAGACAAGTACGATCGCCGAATGGAAGTCAAAGCGGAACCTCAATCTCAAATCCCGGTAGAGAGGTCCCTACTAGTGGGCACCTAACTCGATAAGTTCCGTAATCGTGAAGTTGTTTTCAAAGCACACATGGATGAGAAGTTATTTGGGATATATCTTGTGATCGACCACCTCCTGGAGATCAGGTGGTGTCCCATATTTGAGGGAAAAACACACACTAGTGAGGGCACTGTACCAGCCTTTCATGTACACATACGAGACCAAACTCTTGAGCCTCTCCAGTTTACCATTCCGTTGGGAAGAACAGAAGTTAGGGTCGATGTGGATATCATGACACATATCATGGGAATAGAGCGTGGAGTTGTACATGCCAGTGTACTAATCTTGCTAGTGGACGGGAGCGAGATCGCCGTACATGTTTCCTTTGCGACCAACTTGTTAATTGGAGGCGAGGAAAGAGCCTCGCATCAACACGTATAATGGAAGCTTTTCACCTGCTCCACCATATATGTGCGTATAACGTCTATCTTAAGTGGAGTAACCGCACAGAATGCATAAGATTTATGGTGGACTTCTTGTATCAAGTTGGACAAGGAGGAAAAGTGTGCCTGCTTACTCTTGCCTTGAGTCAGATAATTAATACTGCATGATCTACTAGGGGGGATGCCTCCCTCTCATTTGGCTGACTCATTTGCAAGATCGCCCAACTTCGAATTCAGTCTCCATATAGATAATCTTGCCCCTATCCATTTCATCAATGAAACTACACTCAACAATATGAGAATAGGCCCCAGGCAATGCCAAGCCAAAATTGATGAGTTCGGGAATGAAATAGAAGAAGAGACCAAAGACGAGGAAAACAGTGAAGAAGAGGAAGGTAGTGAAGAAGAGGGGCAGGAAGAAGAAGAGGAGGCCCAGGACTCAGACGGGGGACCTCCTACTGCTCGTGAGGACCGCCATGACCGGGCCACCCTAGAAGCCCGCATGGCCAAGATCAAGGAAAATCAGGTCTGCTTAAAGCAGAAGTTCGAGGAGAACCAGGCCTACCTAAAGCAAAAGTTTAAGAGAATGTCCCGTATCCTGAAGGCCCTCCTGTGCTGCATGCAGGATAGGGGAGCACCTTCACCTTCACCAGAATCAGAGGACTAGTAGTATAGTAGTAGTTGCTTCTTGTTATTTTTTGTAATAGCCTTTGATAGGCATAGTTTAGATGTTAGGTTAGTGAGTGTTGAAGTTTCTTTTTATAAGTTATCATGTATACCCTGTCATTGTACTTGAATACCACTTCATATTTAACTATGACAATTTTGTTAAATGAAATGCATGAAGCTTCTTTTGTGTAGAAATGTCTAGAATGTGTGGAAAAAGTGGATAATGTTATCCTAATCATATAAACATTGCACCTTATGTTGTATATAGGGAATGCCTCCTAAAACTACTCAAAATATGGCACGTCTCCCACTTGGCAGGTCGATTGATGGGGCCCCTCCCCCAAGCAATAGCTACACAGAGCCTAGTTTAGGCCCGTGTAGCAAGACGATGCTGGATTCACAACTAGCCACTAGCCCCACAAATGGGCCGACACCGAGTGCACCACCAATTCTGGGTCAGAACTGCGCGTCTTTGTCGATGCTACATGTTTGGAGGAACGTGTATAACAACTCTGTGAATCTGACATTCTTGACACCGCTTTGCATAATCTATCACATCTTGGAACATGGTAGGCCAATAATACCCTATTCGATGTATTCTGTGGAATAAATTTCGGCCAGCTTGATGTGCCTCACATTCTCTAGAGTGTGCTTCTTGCAATGTCTGTCTTGCTCCTTGTTTGTCCAAGCAACGTAACAGCATTCCATTGTAAGATTTTCTGTACAATACTTCACTGCATATGATGTATCTACTTGACTGTTGCTTAATTTGATGTCTCTGTACTGGATCTTCTGGTAGGATGTTATATGTGAGATAATTGATGAAAGGCTGACGCCAATCATCGGTTGTTACCTCCAACCATGACATAGGAAGTGTTTCTAGAGTTTCATCGATGACCTCTGAAGACATCAAAAAGCTTCTTTCTTCTATAGTTACTTGGAGAGGGCTTCGATCTGGGCAGGATAGAGCTGCTACCAAGCTGGCCAAAGCTTCCAGTCTTCCATTCTCAGATCACGGTACATGCTTGATTTTGACATGACAGAACTGTTCTAGCAACTACTGCGCTTTTTGAAAATATGGCAAAAGTTCTTGCTTTCTCACTTTGAAGTCAGTCATCAATTGATTTATAATTAACTTAGAATCTCTAAAGATGTGCAACGTTTTTATCTCCATTTCTTGAGCCATTTCCATTCCATTGATGAGGGCCCTGTATTCGGCCTCATTATTCGTACACATATTACCTAACGTGAAGGAGTAAGGTAGCAAGTGACATTGAGGAGTAATGAATATCACTACTACCCCCACTCCTGATGCTCGGGAGGTGCCGTTAAAATACATCTGCTCTTGAAATCAGCATTATGTCATGGGAGAGATAATAATGTCTCAATTTCTGAACCCCAAATATTAACGCCAGACATTCTTTCTCGATTGGAGAATAATTGCACTCCGCGCCCATTAGAGTTCGGCTTAAATAGTAAAGAGCAATTTCCTTCCCAGATTCATTCACCTGAGCCAACAAAGCTCCTAAAGAATTCTCAGCTGCAGATATATACAAAATCAATGGCTTCCCTTTTATCGGAGTTGTTAGTACCGGTGATTGTTTTAGCAATTCCTTTACTGAATCAAATGCATTCTGACAAGCTTGATTCCACATGAACTCTATACCTTTCTTCATCAAATGGGAAAATGGCTAACATCTCCCTGCCAGATTTGAAATGAAACAGCGAATATAAGCTAGCTTTCCCTGTAAACTTTTTAATTCCTTTAATGTCTTTGGTGGCGGCATATTTTGAATGGCTCGGACTTTCCCTAGATCGATCTCAATGCCTCTATGCCATACAACAAAACTGAGAAATTTACTTGAAGATACTCCAAATGCCGATTTAGCTGGATTCATCTTCAGCTGTTTCTTTCTAAGTTAATGAAAAACTGATCCCATATGTTCACGATGCTCCTGATGATCTCCTGACCTGACCACTAAGTCATTGACATAGCATTAAACATGCTTGTGCATCATGTCCTGGAAGATATTCTGCATCGCCCTCTGATATGTCACCCGGCATTCTTGAGACTGAACGACATAACTTTGTAACAATAAATTCTCAATGACGTTCTGAATGTTGTAGCTTCTTCATCTTTAGGTGCCATTCTAATCTGATTATACTAACCATCCATGAAGGATATAATAGCATACTGAGTCATACTGTCAATCAGTAATTCAGTGATCGGGAGAGGAAAATCATCTTTCGGACAGGCTTCGTTTAGATCTCTAAAGTCAACGCACACCCTGACTTGTCCATTTTTCTTCTTCACGGGGACAATATTCGATATCTACTCAGGATATTTGACCTCCCTGATAAACTTGACTTTTATCAACTTACTGACTTCTTCTTCTATCAGGGGAACCAAGTCCGGATGAAATCGGCTTTGCGCTTGCTTCAACGGCCTTTTCTCTTTAGAGATATTTAATCGGTGCAGTGCTACAGAAGGTTCTAAACTTGGCATCTCTGCATACGTCTAAGTGAAGACATCTTTATTTTCTTTGAGGAGCTGAACGTATTTCTCAGACTCTTGCTCAAAAAGACCGATGCTGATGAATCTATTCCTTGGCTCTTCTTCAGTACCTAGGTTTATCTCTCGCAAACTGTCTATTGTTGGCTGGCCCCTGTCTTCCATCTGCTTCGGAGCCATTTCAGGATGCTCAACTGTTTGAGGACCCTCTTCGGATAATCGTTCAGTTGTAACCATATTCACCGATGACTCTGCCCCCATTCCTTGAAATTTTCTTTGCTTTTCCTGGTCGACCCCAATAGGAATTTGAATTACTCTCCCATGATTCAAGCCTGTGGGTTCTTCGTAATCAAACCCCATACTTCTCATGATTTTATTGTTTGCCGGACTATACTTTTGAGGTCTTGCGATGTTATCCTACCGCAGTACATGTTATTCTTGGTCTCTTCTCCTACCTTCGCTTCCATTGAAGCATAAAATTCTACTGGCTCTGGGTGTTTTGCGCTAGCCTTGACCTGAAATCTTCCTGGGGCGGCCGAAAATGGCCTATTTCTCTCAACACATGGCAATGACACTGTATAATTAGACTATAAAATTTTTAACTGTTCAGGTGACAACAAGGTTAGTGGTAGCTGCCTTGGTTGTCTCAGATGTTTCGGTACAAAATAGAATATCTTCTTTGCTGCTGTAGTCTTGGATGATTCTGCCTTTTTTGTTTCTTCTTTCATCACTTTTGTTTAAATATCCTTTAAGACTTTGCTTTCATCATTATTTCTTTCATCTTTAGCAAACCCTTTATAATAACTAGCATCTGCAAAGGAGGATTCAGCCTCTGTATATGGTTTCGCATCGGCCATTATTTTATACCATATTCCATCTTTACAATATTTGAAGCATTGGTGCAGTGTAAAGGGTATAATCCCATATTGATGGATCCATGGCCTTCCTAGGAGAAGATTGTATGTTGTCACGACATTTATAACATGGCATGCGACATCAATAATCAACTCTCCTATTTCTAGCGTCACTGTAATCTTACCAAGTGCACGCTGCCCATCTTGATTGAAGCCCTGTATTATCATTCCACTAGGGCGTAGGTCAGAATGATGATAACCTAATTTACTCAACATCGAGAGTGGTAAGATGTTCACCACTGACCCATTATCCATCATAACCCACTTGACCTTCTTCCCGCGGATATGGCCTTCTATCATTAGTGGCCTATTATGCTCTACCTCACAGATCAAATCATCATCGGAGAAAGAAACGACCGGTAGGCAGTTTCTTGTGCATCATGCTCTTCATGCTCCAATTCTGCCAGTAAAGTTTCTCTGACATCATGATTAAACAATGCTTGGATCAAGCTCTGCCGAAATTCCTCTAATAACTTAAGTGCATCGTAGACGCTTAATCATAAGTCACCTTTGCCGTCTCATTCTTCTTTTCATTCTCGTCATCATCACTCTGTCTTCCAATGACTTCTTTTCTTATAATCCCTGCTTTTTTGCTTCGTAGGACTTGTTATATTCTTTCCTGATCGCAATGTAATCACTGCCACCTTCTTTGTCGTCTTATGGTCCTCTTTCTCTCTCATTGCGTGGCCCCTTTTCTCGGATCATAAGCATATTCATCATTGCCATTATACCCCTTTCCTTGTCTTTCCCAATTACTATTTCACCCTTGTCTATCATCTGTTGTATTATGCACTTCAATGTATAAAAATTCTTCGTCGGATATCCCACCAGGCAATGATAGCGGCAAAAATCTCTTTCTCTGGTTTTTATCACATCTTCAGGGCGCTTGGGTTCTGGTAATTTAATCGTATCAGCTTTTAACAATTGGTTCATCATAGGAATGACATCTTCCTTGTCGAACGCGAACCCTTCATGAGAATTGAGCATCCTAGACCTCTTTCCACTGTATCTATTTCTTGATTGGTTCCATTCTTCTTTTCGTTCCAGCCTCTTTTCCTTTAAGTCCCTTGTATCTTTGCTTCTCTTGTCATGATTAACAGTATTTACGGCCATTCTGCTAGGCACTCTCCTAGCTGTCTCATGGTGAAACGCTAGTATCTTGCAGGTCATTAATTCCAAAGCATGAGCCTTGGTGGCCAGGTCACAGAAAGTTCTGATGTCGATGCTGGTGAATCCAAACACGATTCCTGTCTCCATAGATTTTAGACACATTTTGACTTATTCTTTTTCTTCCGGAGCAGTCTACACAATGCTCCCAATGTCTTCCATCTATCTATAAACTTTTCCACCAGCTCTCCTTCTCTTTGCCGTACAGAGGCCAATTCCATAATACTAACATCATGCTCCGAAGATAAGAAGTTTGACATAAAAGCGTCCTATATTTATTGCCAAGTACGTATCAATCCTAGGGCCAAACTGGAATACCATCGAAATGCCTTGTGTGTCAATGACGACTTGAACAATCATAAGCAATATTAGGGTATCATAGAAAAATTCCCCATACTAATAATGAAGTGCATTAGGTGTTCTTTTGGCAATCCCTCCCCATTAATCTTCTGGAAATCTAGATGCTTAAAGTTGGCTGGAAATAGGATATCTTCTACCTCTCTTGGGTACAGTGTTCGGTACCTAAAATGGCTAGTATTTTCATGTTCTCTTTCTATTCTGATGGCTTCTTCAATAACTTGTCTCACTTCATCTTGTGTTACGGTTCTGACGGCTGGGATAGACCCTCGTGATCCTGCCCCCTGTGGTTGAAAACCTTCAGACTGGTTTTCTTGTCTGTTCATTGTGCCCATCATTGGTGGAGCCGCTATCTAGGCTACATTGTGTACAAGGGTTGCTAAAGCTTCTCTGAGATTTCTGCATTCTTCTATTAGTGTTCTTTGTGCTTTTGCCATTACATTCATACGATCTTCTATAGTTGGCATATCGTCTTAATTTGTTCCGACCATATGTACTACAGCTTCTCCACTCTTTGGCGAAGGTGTAGTTGTAGTGGGGTGAGAGTACATCGACATAATAGGGCTTATGAAGAGAGGAGAGGATGAGGATGGGGTTTCATTTGACTTCTAGACACTTTCGGTGCTATTGATCGATTGAGGCGATATGGTCATTGGTGAGCCTGTTAATAACGCCTTACCTTTCTGTTCTCTCGTCCATCTGACCCTCGGGGCGGTCAAAGCCGGGAAGTTGAGTGACATTAATTGCAGAACTATTTGCCCAGGATATATCACAGGGGGAGAGAGTTCAGGATTCCTCCTGGAAATATTACGCATTACCGTTCCCCTGACTCTTGTCAGTGGTGAATTTGTTCTTGTCACAGTTACACCTTGGGTCCTTGTCCTCCTGTGAGTGACAACGATCCATTCATCTCTTTCTTCCCATGCTACCAGTGAAGCAGTTACGATTGTAACAGCTGCTCGTGATTCTATTTACTGGCTCGGTATTTCTTTATCTTTGTTACCCTCAGTTTGTTTATCGGCATACTCCATGACAAACCCTATTGCAGTGAAGTAGAAAACTGCTTTTCCTTGAATGATTGCCATTGCTTAATTGGTTGCGGTATTCTTTTCTCTCTGTTCTCCTCCTTTCAATAACAAAAAAAAAAAGAAAAGAAGAAAATAAACAAACAAAATTAATACTTATATTAAGTGCTATTTTATTTTGGATATGAAAGGTGGGATGTTCCCGTCGAGAGTCGCCATTTTGGTGCCCCGAAAATAAAACATTTGCAAATTATAATAGAAAGCATATATTTAATTATATTAAATATCATGTTAAAAGCCACCGAAAAGGTCCATTGTGCACTGGAGGCTGAAGACTTTGTGCGTTGGAGGCTGAAGCCTTTGTGCACTAGAGACTGTGTGCGCTAGAGGCTCTGTGCGCTAATGGACTTTGTGCACAACAAGTCTTTACGCATAGCAAGCCTTTATGTGCAACAAGCAATGTGCGCCGTACAATGACTGTTCCGTACAACAGACAGCGAACTCAACTCTACCTCCTCTCTCTTTGGTCCACTCCTTTCCAATTGATAGCTAATGACCCCTTTAGAGGGGTCGAGGGGTATTTATGGCCCTCTCAGACATGTGAATGTGCCTTGTCAGCAACGCGCGGCCCCCTTTGTGCAGACTTTTCTGTGTGCTCCTCTTTGTGCAGACTCCTTTGTGCACTCCTCTTTGTTCACATTCCGGTGTGCTCTCCTCTTTGTGCACATTTTGTTGTGAGCTCCTCTTTGTGCGGACTCCTTTGTGCGCACCTCTTTATGCGGTAATTTGTTTCTCAATGATAATTTTTACACAAGGCTGATTTTAACTGTTTGCGCACAACAGTTGATTTCCGCACAATAACTTATTTCAATTGTTTTCTTCTTTCCTCTCACTCATTTTTTATGCCTCAATAGCAGTGCATAAAGGCGCAACTTCTAGAATTCAACTTACGTTTGATGACATCAAAGGTTGTTTGATGTTATCGAACGTGTTACCCAAAGTTATGTAGACTTCGTAAATTGAGGCGATTTTGTGATATTATGTGAACTAGGCTATAAATATGGGTTTCCTATGGACTTTTTAAGTTATCTATGGTTTGGAGAAGCAGATCAAAGGGGTTGAGCCCTCATCCAAGAGTTTCTTCTTCCTTTCTTCATTATTTTTAATGCTTTCTTTGAGGATTTTAGATCTAATCATGTCTATGGTTGGCTAAATCCCTTAGCTAGGGCTAAGGGGTGAAGCTTATAGTATGATTGAGATGTTTTTTTTGTTTGATTCTTGTTATTGTTGAACTTCTTTGATTCTAATTTGATATTTAAGGAATACTTTTAGTTTTTAATGGTTTGTTGTGACTCAAATTATAATAGATCTCCAATAGCTTTGAGGATTTTTGTTTCCTGATTTGAGATTGTGAAGATAGTAAATCCTATTATTCACCATCGTCCCTTAAGCATTGTTGGGTGATGGAATCCCTTCTAACCTTCACAATTCTTCTATATTTCATTGTGGGATTGGTATATCCTGTTGTTTGCCATCATCACCTAAGAATGGTTAGATGATGGAATCACTTTCAATCCTCACAACTCTCATCCGTTAAGAATTAGGTCAATGGAAGTTCAGATTGATTTTACAGATATATCTTCCAATTAGATGGGATAGGACTCCAATTCCAATTGTGTTCCTTAAATCAAATAAGAAAACATCCTAATAGTTGCAAGTAGATCCCTGGGCACCCTAGTTCCCACCTTTGAATTCTTAAGTTTTATTAAATTACTCACAATTACTTCCTTATATTCCTAATTTAGATTTAGATCTTCTTCTAGTTTTGATTCTAATCACTTTTAGAATACACACAAGATTTAGTACCTATGGATTTGACCTCAGTCTTACTGAGATTATTACTACATTGTGACCCTACACTTATGAACAAGTTTTTGGTGCCATTGCCAAGGACTAATGGCTGTGTTTTTTTAAGATTGATTAGTTTTGGAATTATGTTAAGATTAGGGTTTATTTGCTTTCTATTTCTAGATTAGGGTTTTTCTGAATTATTTTTAGAAACTGACTTGTCTTTCTATTTTTAGGTTAGGAATCTTCCTAATTTATTTTTAGAAACTAATTTGAATTTTTATTTTACAAGTCTTAAATATAGAAACTTCTAGTTTGGTAACCTCATTCTTTTTCTAAATTTCTTATTGCTTAAGGTTTCTTTCTTTTTAGGATTAGGTTAGATTTTGAAATTGAGGGCTGAGAGTGTTTCATGCCCAAGCGGGTCTGTGACAACACTCGACGTCTCTTGAGTGAAGGAGGATTAGTCGAAGGGTTATCTATCCATCCTAGGATTAGACACCACTCAAGATCCTCAGAGTTAATTGAAGTGATGACTACCAATAAACCTGCAATTCAACCTCAACCTTCAGTTGAGGAAGTGTAGGATGAGAATGAGGTGCATCAAGCACCCTAGCCTCATACTTTACGAGATTATTTACAACCGGCGGGGGTGAGCACACCTTCCTATATGATTTTTTAAAAAAGAAAATATAAGGAACATGGATATCAAGCTAAGGGTGATCCAACTCATAACAAAGTTCCACAGACTTGAATTTGGAAGTCCATATCTACATATGAAAGATTTTGACGAGATTATAGCCACTTTATATTTTCCTAACGTGTCCGAGGACACGGTCAGGCTGAAACTCTTTCCCTTCTCCTTGAAAGAGAAAGCTAAGATGTGATTACACTCCTTGAAAGGGAGTTCATAAAGAAAATTTTCCCATATCATAAAACGAACACCCTTAAAAAGTCAATCATGAACTTCGCCCGAAAGGAAGATGAAACATTCTTCCAATGTTAGGAGCGGTTCAAGGATCTTTGTTAGTTCATGCCCACAACACAGTTTTGAAACGTAGTGCATAACAAGTTTTTTTTTATATATAATACACTGGCATCTTCCATATGCCAAATGGTTAAGACAATGTGCAATGGGAAATTCATGGATAAAGATGTTAATGATGTGTGGGATTATTTTGGCAAACTTGCTTAAAACACACAATCATGGGACATCTCCCCAAGACCAAACACCATGTCTAAGCCTACTCAATCAAAGGAGGGTGGAATTACCTATTGAAAGAGGAAGATGATATAAATGTTAAAGTGGCTAGTCTCACAAGGAAACTCGAGTCAATGGAACTTAAGAAGGATAAGGCTAAGGAAATTATTTTCGGTATTTGTGCTTACAATGTTCATACAATTGAAAATTGTCCAACATATCCTGCTTTTCAAGAAGTTCTAAACGAGCAATCAAATACCGTAAACAACTACCGAAGGCCTTATAAAGGAACTTCTTCAAATACATACAATTTCAGCTGGAGAAATTATCCAAATTTCAGTTGGAGGAATGGACAAATTGCCACTTCTCAAGGTATCCTTAACCAATTTTTGGATCAAAGGAAACCTCAAGAGGATCTAGTTCTAAAACATGTTCAAAATCAAGAGCTTTTTAACCAAGGTATGCTACAAGCCTTTTAAGACCATATAAAGGCTTTAAGACCTTACAAAAGCCATATAAGAACTTGAGACAAAAGAAAATATAATTGGGGAGAAAGGGATGCTTCCAGCTTAACCTCTCCCCAACCCAAAGCCACAATGTGAAATTGGCGACCCAAGCTCTTCACATCAGTTGGAGCAAGTTAAGTCTATCACCACTCTTAAGAGTGGGAAAACAATTAACAAATCTATTATGGTAAGGGCTGAAAAACCTAAGGACCCGGAAGTAGATGAAATTGATAGACTTAGCAATGCTCCACATGAGTTAGAACCAGAATTCAAATTAAACCAATTGCTCGTTCCCCCAACGGTTGGTTGCACCAAAACCTCTCTCTAACTCTCAAGACATTGTAGAGGTGCTTAAACAGGTGAAGGTCAACATTTCTCTATTGGATACTGTTAAACAAATATCATCATATGCCAAATTTCTAAAAGATCTATGCACTACCAAAAGATGACAAAATATTCAAAAGAAAATCTTTTTGACAGAAAAAGTGAGTGCCATCTTAAGATAAGATGTTCCATAAAAGTACAAAGATCCTGGTAGCCCAACCTTCACTTGTGTAATTGGGAACTACCGGATTGAGCATGCACTTCTTGACTTATGAGCGAGTGTAAATCTGATTCCTTACTCAGTTTATGAACAAGTGGGTCTGGGTGAATTAAAACCCACTCGGACCACGTTATAACTTGTTGATTGATCAGTTCATGTATTGAGAAGGATAATTGAAGATGTGTTGGTCCAGGTTGAAAAATTCTACTTTTCAATAGATTTTATCGTCGTGTATACCCAACCCATCATTCATATGAGCACTGAAATTCCTTTCATTCTTAGTCGCCCATTCCTTGCCACATCAAACACAATCATTAATTGTAGGATTGGTGTCATGAACTTATCTTTTAGGAATATGACATTAGAACTAAATATATTTTTCAATATGGGCAAACATTTAGATGATGATGACGATTCCTACGATATTAACTTGATTGATTCTTTCTTAGAAGATAGAACAATCTTAACTCTATATTCTGACCCTTTAGAGATGTTGTTGGCCCACTCCCCTTATTAGGACGATGATATGATTAGAGAGATGGATGCCTTGCTTGATGCTACATCGGTACTTGAAGTTAACCAATGGAGGCCATAATTTGAGAAATTGCTTCGAACTAATGTAGGGCCTCTATCATCTAGCTTCAAAGCACCAAATCTTAACCTAAAACCTTTGACCTCTGATTTGATATATGTCTATTCAGGTCAAGATGAGACATACCCAGTAGTGATTTCTTCCCACCTTGAATAAGAACAGGAGAGTATGCATATTTTTACTCTCATTCAACATAAAGGAGCCCTTGGATGGTCGATCGCGGACCTCAAGGGAATTGACCCTTTGATTTGTACTCACCGCATTCATCTTGAGGATAATACGAAGACCTCCCGGTTACCACAACGTAGATTAAATCCAAACATGAAGGAAGTGGTTAAGGTCGAGGTTCTTAAGTTATTGGATGTGGGTTTCATCTGCCTTATATATGACAGTCTATGGGTGAGTCCAACTCAGATGGTTCCCAAGAAGTCCAGAATCACTATCGTAGCCAACTAGGGTCACCATCGGTTGGAAAATGTGCATTGACTACAGGAAGTTAAATACCATCATAAGGAAGGACTACTTTTCTTTGCCCTTCGTTGATCAAATTTTGGAAAGGCTAACTGGTCACTCGTACTATTGCTTCCTTGACAGGTACGCGGGCTATAACTAGATAGAGATAGCCCCTAAAGATGAAGAAAAGACTACATTCACATGTCCCTTTGGCACCTTTGCTTACTGAAGGATGCCATTTGGACTATGTAATGATCCTGCCAATTTTCAATGATGCATGTTGAGCATTTTCTCTGACATAGTAGGGAAATACTTAAAGGTCTTCATGGACGACTTCTCTGTTTTTAGTCCATCCTTCAGCGAATGTTTGAAAATTTTGAAAAATGTGTTGAAGCAATGTGTAGAAAAGAATTTGGTATTAAATTAGGAGAAGTGTCATTTCATGGTTTATAAGGGAATTGTTCTTAGACATATCATCTCGTTTAAGGGAATTGAGGCAGATAAGGCTAAAATTGATTTTACCTCTACCATGCCTTCACCCAAGAGCATACGAGACATGCGATCATTCTTAAGACATGTAGGGTTTTACAGAAGATTTATAAAGGACTTTAGTCACCTCTCTCATCCTTTATGTAATCTACTTCAAAAGAATGTACCATACGAGTGGACTGAGCAATCGCAATAAGCTTTTTCTAAGCATAAGGGCATGTTGACTACCTCACCATCATGCAGCCACCCGTCTGGAGCATTCCTTTTGAAATTATGTGTGATGCATCTGACTATGCTATTGGGATGGTGTTAGGCTAGAGAAAAGAAAAGAAGCCTTACATTATTCATTGCGCAAGTAGAACTCTAAATTATGCCCAAGTGAATTACTGTACTATAGAAAAGGAACTCTTAGCTGTGGTATTCTCTTTAGAAAAATTTAGATCCTACTTAATTGGATCTATGATCATCATCTACACTGATCATGCGGCACTTAAGTATCTTCTTTCTAAGAATAATGTTAAGCCCCGCTTGATAAGATGGATCCTCTTAAAAGACAAAAATGGAGTAGAAAACGTATTGGCTTACTATCTATCGAGACTTGACCTCCCCAATTCCCTTGAGACAGCACCTATAAATGACATGTTCCATGACGAACAACTGCTTAAACTCTCCTATTCACCTTGGTTTACTAACATTGTAAATTATCTTGCTACAGGTTTCACACCGACAATTGGACTGCGCAAGATAAGAAAAAGTTTTTGCCGAGGTACATAAGTTCTTCTAAGACGATTCATGCTTGTTTAAGTATTGCCCAAACCAAATTCTAAGGAGATGTGTGCCAGACAATGAACATCAAAGTGTCATCTCCTTCTGTTACTCTCAGGGCTATGGTGGTCACTTCTCTACTAAAAAGACCACGACCAAAATTCTATAGTGCGTTTTCTATTAGCCCACTATGATAAGGGACACTCATGAGTTTTGTAAAGCTTGTGAGTATTGTCAGAAATTGGGAGCATTATCCCATCAAAATATAATGCCTCTGAACCCCATTCTGATCATTGAAGCATTTGACTGATAGGGCATCTATTTCATAGGACCATTCCCCCAATCCTTTGGGAATGTATACATCTTGCTAGTAGTAAACTATGTCATTAAATGGGTCGAAGCAATCTCGTGCTGGAATAATGACCATAGAATGGTCATTAAATTCTTAAAAAAAAACATCCTTTCTTGGTTCAGAATGCCTCGGGCCATCATTAGTGATGAAGGCTCACATTTTTGTGATAATCCATTTGTAAATTTGATGAAGAAATATAGCATCTCTCATAAGGTGAGCACTCCATACCACTCACAAATAAGTGGGCAAGCTGAGAGTTCCAATAGGAAAATTAAACACATTTAGAAAAGCCGGTTAACCTGGATCGCAAAGATTGGTCAATCCATTTGAGCTTACCATATAGCCTTTAAGACTCCCATTGGAATGCCTCCCTTTAGACTCATCTATGGGAAAGCTTGCCACTTGCCTGTGGAATTGGAACATTTAACCTAATGGGCTATTAAAAATCTGAATTTCGATTTGGATAATGCTAGCTTGCTCCACAAAATTTAGTTCAATGAACTCGAGAAAATCCGGAATGACACATATGAGAACTCGAGAATTTACAAGGACAGGATAAAGGTGTTCCATGATAAAAACATCCTTCGAAAATCATTCTTGACTGGTCAAAAAGTCCTTTTGTATGATTCTCGGTTACATCTTTTTTCGAAAAAACTCAGATCTCATTAGACCGGCCCTTTCACTGTTACTAATGTCTATCATCATGGGGCCATTGAGATAAAAAATTTAACCAATGGCAATGCTTTTAAAGTAAATGGACATTGGTTAAAGCCATTTATTGAGAAACTTGATTCAGAGGACATGTCCATGCCTCTTACTGATCCTGTATACCAGGACTGATCTCCTAGCCTGATAGAGGTATAGTTAGGTTTATGTTTATTACTTTCAAAGGATTTAGGATTAGGGTAGTTTCTTTCATATGTTTTTTTGCTAACCCATTTCATGTTAAGATTCGTGGAAACACTTCTAATTTCCTTCCTTTAAGTACTATCTTTCCCTCATTACGCCCTTTCTTTCCGTTGCCTCATGTGCATTATATGCTTACTTCTTTTACATTGAGGACAATGTCGATTTTAGGTTGGGGGTGTGGATTAGGTAAACTAATCAGTGTTTTCTTAGTTTTTGAGCAAAAATTGTGGATATTTTTAAAATTTTCAAGTTAAAATCTGTTTGGAAATTGATAATTTATGGATTAAGAATGCCTTGAGTATGATGATAAGATAGAAATCAAATTTTAAATTGTTGGAGTTTGATCATCTAAGTAACTCATTACTTAAGGTTCTTGAATTCATCTAATTAAGAGGAAATTTGTATATCATGTTAATCTAAATCACAAAACATGTTCAAATTGCTTTCTTGGGATATGCTAGGATTTCTAATGGTAGCATGTAAATCATTGATAGATATTGTGAATTGAGTCTGGAGAATTTTATCCACCTTAAAAGATGAAAAACTAGTTTAAAAAATAGGAGAACGACAAAAAGGTCATGTATAATGAAAAGAATGACAACATCTCTGAGGAGAATAAAAACGGTCTCTAAAAAGGATGTAATGTTTAAAAATAAATAAATAAGGGTGATCATCGATATAAAATAAAAACTAGAAAAAGAAGGAAAAGGGGATAAGTTTGTAGTCAGTACTTAAGATTTCAATTAACCTTGATATGATGAACATGGCTAACATTATGAAACAATAGTATTCTTATGAGAAGTAGGTTGATTTTTCACTAAGCACAATGGAAACTTGATATATGAACTTCTGCTCTGATTTAATTGATAAGGACCTATTTGATTGATTGCTTGTATGATTCGGCTCAAGATTTTCAAAATCCCACTTTCTGACCTTAAATTCTACTCATGCATACTTGATTGCATAAAAGATTGTTTTTTGAAAAAGGTTTTAAACTTTGAAGATGGAAGATTATTTCACACATGTTTTGCTTGGGACTAGTAAATGTTGGTTGGGGCATGTGTAAGTGTCAAATATTGTATATTTTCCCCCATTTATATCTTGGTTTTATGAACATGATAGTGCTTAAAGGTATATTTTGTGCATGTTTATGTTACAAGGCGAGTTTAATAGCTTGGATTGAAAAGAGTATTAAAAGCATGGATTTAATGCTCAAGAATTGCCAAGGCTTAGAATGGATCTTTGCAGACCAAGATTGAAGATTTCAAGACCCCAAGATCCAAGATAACAAAGTAGAGAAGCAAGAAAGTCGAAAGAACAAAGTGCTGAAATTCACTTCATTGTCTGTGTCATCGACTACTATTCGATGCATCGAAGCCAGAGTTCGATAACATCGAACACAGCTCGATGATACCGAATTTTTACATGAAAGTCAAGTTAGTCGCTAGACATATTAGGTGTTATTCTCGATTACTCGAAGCCTCTCTCGATGACATTGAGGAGTTGCTCGATGACTTAGAAGTCTGTTCATTAGCATTGAATTTTCTGAAGAATTATGAAGCAACTTGCTGGACTATTTTGGACACTTTTTTGATTACTTGAAGACATGTTCGATGACTCGAAGAAATGCTCGATGACATCAAAGAGTTGTTCAATGACATAAAAAGTTACGCAGTGCGTACATGCGCGACTTTCGGAATTCAACTTACGTTCGATGAAATAGAAGGTTGTTCGATGTTATTGAACACGTTACGCAGAGTTACGTAGATTGTGAAAATTAAGGTGGTTTTGCGATCTCACATGAACTTGTATATAAATATGGGTTTCCTACGGACTTTTTGAGTTATCTAGGGTTTGGAGAAGGAGAGCAAAGGGGTGGAGCCATCATCTAAGAGTTTTTTCTTCCTTTCTTCTTAGTTTTTAATGCTTTCTTTGTGGATTTTAGATCCAATCATGTCTATGGTTGGCTAAATCCCTTAGCTAAGGCTAAGGGGTGAAGCTTGTAGCATGATTGAGATGTTTTTATTGTTTGATTCTTGTTCTTGTTGAACTTCTTTGATTATAATTTGATATTTAAGGACTAATTTTAGTTTTTAATGATTTGTTGTGACTCAAATTATAATAGATCTACAATAGCTTTGAGTATATTCTTTTCCTAATTTGAGATTATGAAGATAATAAATCCTATTATTCACCATTGTCCCTTAGGCATGATTGGGTGATGGAATCCCTACTGACCTTCACAATTCTTCTATGTTTAGTTGTGGTATTGGTACATCCTGTTGTTTTCCATCATCTCCTGGCCATGGTTAGATGATGGAATCACTTCCAATCCTCACAACTCTCATCCATTGAGAATTAGTTCAATGGAAGTTCAAATTGATTTTACTGATATATCTTCCAATTAGATAGGATAAGACTCCAATTCCAATTGTGTTCCTTGAATCAAATAAGGAAACATGCTAATAGCTGCAAGTGGATCCCTGGGCACCCTAGTTCCAACCTTTGAATTCTTAAGTTTTTATTAAATTACTCATAATTACTTCCTTATATTCCTGATTTAGATTTAAATATTCTTCTAGTTCCGATTCTAATTACTTTTAGAATACACATAAGATTTAATCCTTATGGATTCGACCTCAGTCTTACTGAGATATTACTACATCGTGAACCTACGCTTGGGGTTGTAAACATCTTCCTATCTTGATGGTTGGGGTCATTGATGTTCGGTTCGAATTGGAGCCACAAATCCAATTTTGGCACGCTCGCACAGCGTGTGAGAAAAACAACGGTCGAACAGGTTTGAAGGGAGAATTAAGGCAGTGGGATTTTTATAGTTTTTGTTGTTCATCCCCACCATGGTCATACCCTACCATAACTAATCATAAGAGATTACGTGTGATCTATATGGATGCACTTTGTGCGATGAGAGATTTGTACATATTTACGGAGGAGATTTTTCGTTAAGTGGAGCTAGGATGTATCAAGTGATGTCATGCGTTACTAGAGCAGTCGAGAGAAAGGCGGTCGAGCTCGAGTGATTGCATGATAGATGGTGAAAGAGAAAGCAAATGAAGCAGAATGTGGGAAGTATCTAAAAGCTAAGTAGTGGAGAGCAGTTATAATAACCATCAGAATGTGGGAAGGATCCATAACAGCGGATCAAGGCTATGAATAGAAAAGAAATGCAACAACAAAAATCATCTCATACCAACCCAAATAAACCAAATCTATCTTTCAAATTATCCTATCAATATACATTCCTCAGTGTAATCATTTACTTTCCTTGTTAAACAAATTAAATTTCCTTAGAGTAATCTTTAGTTTACAAGCTTGCCGATTTACATTCCTCAGCGTAATTCATAGCGGTATTCAAGTAGCTGGTAATTCTACCTATAATTCGAGTCTACGCTTACACGGTGGACTCAAATCATCCATCGAGGAGGCATCCTTCAGTTGTTCTTCATGGCTGATTGTAAGGATATCTTTCTCATTTTTATTTCAACTGTATCGAAAAGTCCTTTTGTACAGAAGGCAAAAGGTGTAACCCATCATCAGAGGATGAACCCCACCCTTTGAATACCACCTGATCTAATTTACACATTACGCAAGTGGCTGAATAGGTGACTAATCTCTCCAGATCTCAGTCATACACTACATGCCTGCCTACCTCGGCACTTAGGGTCATTGTTGTTCGGTTCAAATTGGAGCCGCAATTCCAATTCTAGGACACCCGTACACCCAGTGCTAAAAATAACGACGAACACTTTTCTGACACTCTTGGTGGGACCCTATTTCTAGATTATTGGTGTGATATTGCCAAAATTGCATAGGAGTAATATTGTCAAGGCTGAGCCCTCAACATTGACTGCACCACCTCTAGGCGAGGATGTGTTAGTTCTTATACCTCTTGATTCGTTAAATCTGAATAATAAGTCGACCAGAGACCTAGCAGGGCCATCCAAATTCCGAACAATGCTTGTAGACGAGGTGTCCATTGTACTTCAGTATTTTCATATGAGCATTCAAATGGTGTAAGAATATGGAAGGGCCCAAGGGGAACAATTCTGTATTCAGGCTGAGAGCACTAGTCATTACATGGTCAACCAGATTGAAGCCATGTAATGACCAGTGGCTTTGATAAAGTAACAAACACCACCAACAACACAACATAATGTCGATGGAAGTTTGGTCAGCAATGCGGTTCCATTACTGCCTATGCCACCTTACAACGTAACCCGCCACCTTATAACGTAACCCACCCCCAGTTCCTACCTCATAGGTAAGGAATGAGCCACCTCCTATAGAAGTTAGGCGACCTAAATGGGAAGTAAGGAATTTTGTACTTGAAAATAAGTATCATGGATTATCTAGTTGGTTTAATCCATAACAGGGACTTACATTCCAAGATAATCTTAACCGGTTTGGTCCGGATCACCTACCAGCCTTAGAGCCTTAACGGGTGGACCATGACCATATAGTACAAATTGTTTAAGAAGTTGTTCACCAGGTGCTCAGCCGCAACGTTATCCCCATGTATCACAAACCATGTCTCAAGTGGAGAGATAGATAACATCTATTGCTGAGAAATTATCGACCGGATTTTTCCTTGTTCTCGGGCGAGCTTGGTCAGTTGACTAGTGAGCATGTCGGGTGATTCACAATGTAGTGTGTTGAGATGGCCAACAATGATTATTATGAGTTACAGTTATTATTGAGGGTCAAATATTGCATATTAGCCACATCATATGAACATGATAATACTTAACGCTCTATTTTAATCATGTTTGTGTTGCAAGGTGAATCTAGGAGCTTGGACTGAAAAGGGTGCTAAAAGCATAGATTTGATGCTCAAGAATCACCAAGGTAAGGGACAGATCTTAGGAGACTGAGATTAAAGCGTTCAAATGCCAAAGATCTGAGAAAATCAAGCGATTGAAGATAAAGAAGCCTGAAAATAGCCTTGAATGTAAGATCACAGGGTTCCCACCATCTGTTTGGCACGAAACTTTATATCTGGCCTGAGGATTATAAAGTAACTGTACACATAAAATTTTAGCCATTGGATCTTTGTGAAAGTGGTCCAATGGACAAGATCAGCCATAAATCACTGATTTGGGGCCCACTTGATATCTAGATATGCTTCAATTTTGGTCTCAGCACCTTAAATTAGATGGAAAAATGGAAGAACGGAGTAGATTTCTCATGAACATCACAGTGGACCCCACCTTGAGTGGCGTGCACATGTAGCACACGCGCACTCATAGTGCACCAAGCCAACGAGTCCGGTTAAGGGTCCACGACACGACTTCCACCTTAAGTGGCTTGCACATGCAGTGCATGCACCCACAAGGAATGGACACTTTGATGCTTAGTGGCCCTCCACTGTGGACCGGGTTGATGATCGAAGCCATTCATTGTCTCCAGTGGGGCGCCGACCATAACCATGGAGCCCACATGCATCCATGCATGTGTGCACACGAAGATCACCGTCAAATGTAGGATGAATGATAGGAAGATTTAATACAGTAGGCTGCACCAAACTTAAGCAAAAGTGTCCATTCCTGACTAAAATTTCACCACGAATCTAATGGATGGGATGGATTTCTCTGAAAACATCACTGTGGGGCCCACCAAGCATCACAGCACAAGAGATGCACAATTACACTCGTCCAGACGTCTGGCCCTTTATGGGCTGTTGTATGATCATGGACACTATCGGTTGGACAATCTGGATCATCCAAATTCTTCCCATGGGGCAACCGACCACCACCAAGAAGCCTGAATGGATCAAATGGCCGAAACAAATCTATAATTCGCCCAAACATGTGCCGAGTGCAAGTTCGCTGTGCACGTAACTTTTGCTGCAAAAGCTCTCCACCGCCACAACCACTGACTTCTCCCTAGCCGTCTTACCTCATGAAGGTTATAAAAGAGAGAGAGAGAAAGGGATGTGGAGATCATCCTTGGACGTGGGAAGCAAAGAGAGAAAGAGAGAGAGAGAGAGAGAGAGAGAGAGAGAGAGATGTGGGCCGATTGAGTTTTCCTCTTCCTCTTCTTTTTTTTTTCTTTGTTTTCCTTGATGTTTTTCTTAGTTATAGCTTGATCATGCTTATGATGAGCTAAACCTCTTAGTTAGGGCTAAGAGGTGAAGCTTGTAGCGTGATGGGATGCTGTCTATGCTTTTGATTCATGTTTAAGTTGAACTATCTTTGATTTTAGTTTAATTATGAGTAATATTCATAGTTTTTATTGGTTTGTTGTGACTTAAATTAAATAGATCTGCGATAGCTTTGAGTATACTCTGTGAATGTATCGAGATTGTCAGCGTAGGAACCCTATTGTTCACCATCATCTCATGAACATGGTTAGATGATGGAATCCATCCTAACATTCATAACTCTCTTAAATTGGTTGTGGATTGGTTAAATTCTGTTGTTTACTTTCTCTCATGGGCATGGTTTTGTGATGGAATCAATTCTAATTCTCATACCTCTGATCTCTTAAAAACTAATTCAAAGGAAGGTCAGATTTGGATTTTAATGAATTATCTTCCAATTGGATGAAGATGTGACTTTGATTCTAGTTGTATTTATGAATCAAGCATAGATCTCCCTAATCTCTACAAGTAGATCCTTGGAAACCCTACTTTCCCACCTTTAAATTTTACAAGTTTTAGTTAAATAATTTACCATCATTCTCCTACATTCTCATGATTTAAATTACATCTTCTTCTAGTTCTAGTTCTAATTACCTTCAGATTACGTAAAAGGTTCAGTCCCTGTGGATTCAACCTCGGTCTTACCAAGATTATTACTACATCACAACCCTATACTTGGGGTGGTGAACAAGTTTTTGGTGTTGTTGTCAGGGATTGACGGTTGCGTTTTTCTAAGATTGACTAGTTTTAAAATTAGGTTAAGAATAGGGTTTTCTAATTTTAGGTTTAGGTTTTTCTATTTGATTTTTAGAAACTAACCTAACTTTCCTGTTTTGTAGGATTCTGATATATACTTTCTAAATTAGTAATCTCTTTCTAATTTTTCTATTTTTCTATTTTTAAGATTAGGATTTATTTTTTGTTTTTAGAAACTTTCTAATTTAAGGATGTTTTTTTTAAAAAATTTTAGAAACTAGTTTACTTTCTATTTTAGGAACTTTCTAATTTTAGAATTTCTATTTTTAGAAACTGACTTGTTTTGTTTCGTTTTTGTAGGACCTAACTTAGGAACTTTCAATTTGGTAACTTCTTTCTAATTCCCACTCTCTTTCTAATTCTAGATTTCTATTTCCTTCCTTTCTTTCTTTTAGGTTTAAGTTAGAATCTGAGATTGAGGGCTGTGAGTGTTTCATGCCTAAGTGGGTCCGTGACAACACTCGATGTCTCTTAACTGAAGGAAGATTAGTTGATGGGTTAACTATCCATCGCACGACTAGATACCACTCGAGATCCCCCAGAGTTAATTAAGGATATGACTGCAAATCAACTGGCCAATCAACCAAAAGGACAACCTCAACCTAGGATTAGGGAAGTCCAGGATGAGAATGAGGTGCATCAAACACCCCCGCCCCATACTTTTCAAGATTATTTACAACCGGTGGGGGTGGGCACACCCTCATGCATGGTTTTTTCAGAGAATATGGGACACATAGATATCAAGCCAGGGATGATCCAACTCCTTCCAAAATTTTATGGGCTTCAGTCAGAAAATCCATATTTACACATGAAAGAGTTTGATGAGATCATATCCACTCTATATTTTCCTAACATGTCTGATGACACAGTCAGGCTGAAACTCTTTCCTTTTTCTTTGAAAGAGAAAGCTAAGACGTGGTTGTATTCACTACATCCTCGATCTATTGGTAGATGGAATGACATGACAAGGGAGTTCATAATTTTTTTTTTTCCATACCATAAGACGAATACCCTTAGAAAGTCGATCATCAACTTCGCCCAAAAGGAAAATGAAACATTCTTCCAATGTTGGGAGCGGTTCAAGGATCATGTCAGTTCATGCCCACAACATGGTTTTGAAACATGGCGCATTACAAACTTTTTCTATGATGGACTGACATCTCCCATGCACCAATTAGTCGAGGTGATGTGTAATGGGGAATTTATGAACAAAAGTGTCAAGAGGTGTGGGACTATTTTGATAAGCTTGCTAAAAACACACAATCATAAGACATCTCCCCAACACTAAGCACCATGTCTAAGCCGACTCAATCCAAGGAAAATGGTGGAATATATCTCCTGAAATAGGATAATGATATCAGTGCTAAAGTGGCTAATCTCACCAGAAAACTCGAGGCCATGGAATTAAAGAAGGATAAGGCTAAGGAAATAGTTTGCGGTATTTGTGCTTGCACCATTCACACAACTGAAAATTCTCCAACAATACCTGTCTTTCAAGAGGTGTTGAATGAGCAATCCAATGTCGTGAACAATTACCAAAGACCTTTCAATGGACCTACCTCCAATACATTCAATCCTAGTTAGAGAAATCATCCAAACTTCAGTTGAAGGAAGGGACAAACTGCTATCCCTGAAGGTTTCTTCAATCAAATTCCACATCAAAAGAAACCTCAAGAGAACCCAGTTCTAAAACATCTTCAAAGGCAAGAGCTTTTCAATTAGGGTATGCCATAAGCCTTTTAAGACCTCACAAAGGCTATACAAGGACTTGATACTAAAAGTGTGATTGGGAATAAAGGGAGCCTTCCAGCTCAACTTCTTCCCAATCTAAAACCACAATATGAAGTTAGCGACCCAAGCTCTTCAAATCAGATGGAGTAAGCTAAATCTATCACCACTTTTAGGAGTGGGAAGACTATTGACAAAACCATTCCAATTAGGGCTGAAAAGTCTAAGGACCCAGAAGAGGACAACAAGGATAAACCTAACATTACTCTACAATAATTAGAATCAGAACCTCAAGGGAAGCTGATTGCCCCATTTCCCCAATGGTTGGTTGCACCAAAACCTCTCTCTAACTCTCAAGACATTTTAGAGGTGTTGAAACAAGCAAGGTCAATATATCCTCTACTTGATATGGTTAAACAAATGCCTTCATATGGAAAATTTCTGAAAAACTTATGTACGACCAAAAGACGAAAAAATATTCAAAAAAGAATCTTCTTAACTGAGAAAGTGAGTGCCATCTTAAAGCAAGATGTGCCATAGAAATTTAAAGATCCTAGTCGTCCAACCATACCTTATGTAATTGGGAACTACCGAATTGAGCACGCACTTCTTAACTTAGGAGCAAGCGTAAATCTAATTCCCTACTCGGTCCATAAACAGTTAGGTTTAGGTGAATTAAAACCCATCTTAACCACATTATAACTTGTTAATCACTCTGTTCGTGTACTGAGAGGGATAGTTGAGGATGTGTTAGTCAAGGTTGACAGGTTCTACTACCTAGTAGATTTCATCGTCCTGGATACGGAACCCATCAATAACGTGAGCACTCAGATTCCCGTCATTCTTGGTCACCCATTCCTTGCCACTTTAAATGTAATCATTAATTGCAATAATGGAGTTATGAGTATGTCTTTTGGGAATATGACATTGGAGTTGAATATCTTTTGAACATAGGTAGATGGTTAGAGGATGATAACAATTTCTATGACATTAACATGATTAACTCTTTCGTGGAAGATAGAACACCTTTGACCTTATCCTCTGATTCTCTAGAGACGTGCCTGACCCACTCCCATGATTTTGATGATGACATGATTAGAGAGATGTGTGCCATGCTTGATACTATGCTGGTACTTAAAGTTAACCGGTGGAGGCCACAATTTGAAGAGTTGCCCCAAATTGATGAAGTGCCTCTGCCGCCTAACCTCAAGGCACTGAAGCTTGACCTAAACTCTTTGCCCACTGATTTGAAATATGTCTATTTAGGTCAAGATGAGACATATCCAGTGGTGATTTCTTCCCACCTTAAACAAGAACAGGAGATTATGCTCATATCTACTCTCATTGAGCATAAGGGAGCCCTTGGATGGACGATTGCGGACCTCAAGGGAATTGACCATTCGATTTGTACTCATTGCATTTGTCTTAAGGATAATGTGAAGGCCTCTCAATAATCACAGCGTAGACTAAATCCAAACATGAAAGAAGTGGTTAAGGTCGACGTTCTTAAACTATTGGACGTGGGCATCTCTTATAAGGTTACCTAATCCGTATTTTAGTCTTGAGCAAGAATTGTGATTTTTTTTTAAAAAAAATTTCTAGAAATTCTTGTAAATTCAAGTGATTTTGAAGGATAGTCTTAATTTAAGAAGTATAAGGTACTTAATAGTGGTGATTTACGACTCTTGGATTTAGTTACCTATTAGATTTCACAGTTAAGTTTGAATTATTAATCTATGATTAGAAGTTTTAAACATTGATTGAGTCATGATTTCACATGTCACATCTAGCTTACACATTATGGTTTCAGTTCGATATTGAAGGGTTAACTTAGTAATTACTAAGTATGGAAGGAACCAACCTGAGGAATTTGTTCAACATGTTCAATGAAAAAAAAAAGAATATCCAACTAGAAAAAATAGTTGTCATCGAAAATGGCTACCTATTAAAGATCTTAAAAAAGGTTGACACAGCGTGAAGCCATCGATGGAAAAATCAAAAGATGGAAGAATAAAAAGGCTGAACTGTAAGGCAATTTTTGGTTTAGGTTTGGCTATCTAGAATGCTCTTTTTGGTTATCAATGTTATCATGAAAATTGAGAATTAGACATTTAATTGTGAAAAGTCAAGGTTGCACTATACACCCATGAAACTCAATGTTTAGAATTTTTCTAATTGATGGATTAATACTTTAAACTTGACCATGAATTTTACCATGCACTTGAGTTAGGAGAAGGGAATGCCCAACATTGATGTATCTTAGAATTCTATTAGCTAGATTGTTTTCCAAAAATCACTCGAGTTTATAGAAATTGTCTTGTAATTCTCAAAATATTTTTCACATACTTTGCTCAGGACTAGAAAAATGCTAGTTGGGGATTGTATTGAGGGTCAAATATTGCATATTAGACCCTAGTTATTACTTGATTTTATGAACATGATAATGCTTAACACTTTATTTTAATCATGTTTGTGTTGTAAGGTGAATTTAGGAGCTTGGATGAAAAGGGTGCTAAAAGCATAGATTTGGCACTCAAGAATCACCAAGACAAGAGACAGATCTTAGGAGACCGAGATTAAAGTTTTCACATGCCAAAGATCTGAGAAAATCAAGTGATTAAAGATAAAGAAGCCTGAAAATTTCCCTAAATGCAATATCATAGGGTTCACACCATCCGTTTGGCATAAAGCTTTATATCTGGCCTAAGCATCATAAAGTAATCATACACGTAAAATTTCAGCCATTGGATCTTTGTGAAGGTAGTCCAACAGACAAGATCAGCCATAAATCACTAATTTGGGGCCCACGTGATATCTGGACATGCTTCAATTTTGGTCTCAACACCTTAAATTAGATGGTAAAATGGAGGAACGGAGCAAATTTCTCATGAACATCACAATGGACCCCACCTTGAGTGGTGTGCATACACACACTCGCAGTGCACCGGACCAATGAGTCTAATCAAGGGTCTTTGACCCAACTCCCACCCGACTTTCGCAAAGCACCCATAAGGAACGGACGCTGTGATGCTTAATGGCCCACCACCGTGGACCGGGTCGATGATCGGAGCCGTTAATTGTGTCCAGGGGGCGCCGACCATAACCATGATGTCCACTGCATCCATGCACGTGTGCACATGAAGATCACTGTCAAATGTAGGATGAACGATGAGAAGATTTGATACAGTGGGCCGCACCAAACTCGACTGAAATTTTGACATGAATCTAATGGACAGGGTGGATTTCTCTGAAAGCATCATTGTGGGGCCCACCGAGCATCATAGCTCAAGACATGCGCAATTACGCATGTCCGGGCATCTAGCCCTCCATGGGCCATTGTATGATCATGGACATGATTAGTTAGACAATCTAGACTATCCAAATTCTTCCCATGGGGCAATCGACCGCCACTAAGAAGCCTGAATGGATTAGATGGCCGAAACAGATCTGCCATCCACCCAAACATGAGTCGAGCGCAGGTTCTTTACTCATGCGTCTTTTGCTGCAAAAGCTCTCCACCACCACAACCACCGACTTCTCCCCAGCCAACTTACCTCGTGAAGGTAATAAAAGAGAGAGGGAAAGGGATGTGGAGATCATCCATGGATGTGGGAAATAAAGGCGAGAGAAAGAGTGAGAGACGTGGGTCGGCTGAGTTTTCCTCTTCCTCTTCTTTATTTTTCTTTGTTTTCCTTGATGTTTTTCTGAGTTATAGCTTGATCAAGTTTATGATGAGCTAAACCTCTTAGCTAGGGCTAAGAGGTGAAGCTTGTAGTGTGATGGGATGCTCTCTATACTTTTGATTCATGTTTAAGTTGAACCATCTTTGATTTTGGTTTGATTATGAGTAATATTCATAGTTTTTATTGGTTTGTTGTGACTTAAATTAAATGGATCTGCGATAGCTTTGAGTATACTTTGTAAATGTATCGAGGTTGTGAGCGTAGGAACCCTGTTGTTCACCATCATCTCATGGACATGATTGGATGATGGAATCCTTTCTAATGTTTATAACTCTCTTAGATTGGTTGTGGATTGGTTAAATTTTGTTGTTTTCTTTGTCTCATGGGTGTGGTTTTGTGATAAAATCAATTCTAATTCCCATAGCTCTCATCTCTTGAAAACTAAATCAAAGGAAGTTCAAATTTGGATTTTAATGAATTATCTTCTAATTGGATGAAGAGGGACTTTGATTCCAGTTGTGTTTATGAATCAAGCATAGATCTCCCTAATCTCTACAAGTGGATCCTTGGAAACCCTAGTTTTCCACCTTTGAATTTTACAAGTTTTAGTTAAATATTTCACCATTATTCTCCTACAGTCTCCTGATTTAGATTACATCTTCTTCTAATTCTAGTGCTAGTTACCTTCAAATTACATACAAGGTTCAATCCCTGTAGATTCGATCTCGGTCTTACCGAGATTATTAGTACATCGCAACCCTATACTTAGGGTGGTGAATAGTTATTCGGTCACTCATTGACTACAGGGGCCTTCACCTGGTACTGAAACTTGCTTGTAGATTCAATACATACTTGGCAAGAGTTAGAAGAAAATTTCCATGCTCAGTTCTTATCCACAAACAAAGAGATCAACATGGCCGAGCTTACGCGATTCCGATAATTGCCTGGGGAATCTTGCGGAAGCTATATTATACAGTTCAAGCAAGTAGAAAGCTGTTGTAAAGTGGTCATGACTAAGGCCGAGTTTGTGTGACTGGCACAAGATGGATTGGAGTATAAGCTCCATAAGAAATTCATATGTACGAAGTTTGTTGATTTATATGACCTAACTAAAAAGGTCTCTTATTATGAGGAGCTCCTACAAGATGGGGCTCGGCAGAAGAACTCGTCGTTAGGGACGTATTACAATGACCTTAATTATGAGATTGCAATTGCCAAAGTAGTGGCTAAGAAGCCATATGTGTGTTTAGCATTGGTTAAAGTGGAGTCGACCACGTAGACCACACAAAAGGCTTAGAATGCATACACCTTTGATATCACCCAATCCAATAAGATATTTTATATTTTGTTAGCCAAAAAATTTATTAAATTCTTTATAAAACATAAGATACCTTCGGCCAATGAATTAGAGAAGATTGAGTACTGCAAGTGGCATGACACTTAGTCCCACTCAACTAACAAGTGTATTATGTTCAGGAATGTCTTTCAGGACCACATTGACCGTGGGCTATTGAAATTCCTGAAAAGGGTGAAGAGATGATGTTGATCGACACTGACCAATTCCCAACTAATGTTGAGGTGAACATGGTCACCGCCAATCTCAGGAACCAGGCGTAACCAGAGATTGATCTCGGCTCAGATGGTCAATGAAGAATACTTAACCGACCTATGTAAGGGTGCCGGTGGGTTCCTCGTCCTCGAGATGATCGGTCGATTGTCATCAAAAGAAGACATCAAGGTCCTCGAATCTGCGATCAGTGAGCTTAGGAGATTGCGTCCTAGACTGGAGACTCTCTCAAGGAAGAAATGGAGACTGCAATCATGGTCACGACCATCACCAGCCTCCGCGCTTAGCCTCCACTTGCCATTCACAATGGGGTCCACCTTTGCCAAGGATGGTCAAACCCCCTAATACACGTGAAGGGATATGGAAACAAGTCACTCATCCAAAGTTTCTAGCAATGCCGAAAGCTTTGACAATAATCCAAAAGCACCGATGGAAAAGACAGTGAGCTACTACTATAAGGGAAACATAAATAGAAAGGACACTTCCTCTACCAAAAGCTAAAATGTCCTATCCTTTCTAGAAGATCCCCATTCCTGATGAACAGTTAGCAATAAACATAGTCGAAGTAGTGCTACCAACCACAGTACAAGAGGGTCCAGATGCCCTTGATGACACAAGTCGGTCATGGGATATTAAAGAGGAAGATAAATGCGGTAATTTTTCAGATTACCTTAGCAAAGATTATTGTCTAATAGAGGAATGGCTGGCCAATGAGCTCTCATTAATTGTTGACACCCTAAAAATCTCCCTGCTTATTGATATGTTCGGACTCGCGACTAATTAATACTTTCATCAGATCGAGAAGATTCAATCTGAAACAACAGGGGGGGGGGGGGGGGCAAAGTTTAAGTGGTGAAATTAAATTTGGTTCGTTGCTACCAGTGACATTTTATTTCAATATGGTCTTCACATTGCTGTCCAGCTTTCAGGCGAAGCCCACTCAACCAAACAGAATGGTCGGTGATGTAGAAGAATATGCTCCTCCAGTGATCATACAACATGCTTCTTTCCCATTCGAAGAGAGGGAGGAAAGTGAATACAAAGTTGATAAAGCACCACATGTCAACACAGTTACCGTCGCAGTTGGGGTGTATCCGAAAGGATAATTATCGACAAGCCCACCAATGACATAACATGACACCTTAAGCCATTGTACATATCGGCTCATTTGGATGGATGCCCTGTTACCAGAATTCTGGTGTATAATGGGGCTGTAGTGAACTCGTTGCCATGGAGAATGATGGCCAAGTTAGGGAAGACCATGGCCCATTTGATCCAGTTAGAAGTGATTGTTAGCAATTTTATTGGCCATGTCATGAACATGCATGGTCAACCAAATCAAAACTTAACGGAATCATGATCTAAACTAGCTCTAATCCTAAGGTACTGCAACAAGAGCTTTTATGAATGCAGGAATTGAAATGCTCTTTGATTATTGAAGAATTTGAGAAATTGGAATGTTGGATGTTTTTTTTTTTTTGAAGACTTTTGATTTTATTTTTTTTTAGATTTTTAGGTTATAATGAACCCCGAGCAGGCTGGCATTGCGAACCATGGCTACACTTGACTTGACCCAGGGTGCCACATTCTATTTAAATTGCCATTTTATTTAGAGACCGATGCCCTTGGATGACTCACTAGCTGACTCAAAAGGTTAGGAGAGTAGTTATCCAGTGCAAACCCTGCGTTCCCTCCCCTGAAGAGGTGGGGGTCAATGTTTTAAATGTAGGATCATGGTCTGGCCCAATAACCATGATTTTCCCTTGGTCAGGTTCAAGATTTGAGTTGAACTTAATCCCTTCAAATCACTTACTTTGCATTGGAGTTCTTCTTGTTCCGTCGTCAGGCATTGCTGTGGAATTTGCACATTAGACCAATCAGGGGCTAGACACTTCCCCTTCTTTGTCCAACGGATTAGACCATCGTGGTCGTGACTGGACGATGGATGCGACGCGAGCATGGCATGCCCCTGGTTGATTGTTGAAGTTGAGATAGGTAAGGTGTGCCCTTGGTTGGTTGAAGCTGAGATTGGTAGGGTGTGCTCCTCGTTAATTAAAGTTGAGACTGGCAAGGTGTGCCCCTGGTTGATTGAAGTTGAGACTAGCAAGGTGTGCCCCTAGTTAGTTGTTGCTGAGAATGGCAGGGTGTGTCCCTGGTTGATTGAATCTGAGATAGGCAGGGTGTAACATGATTGGTTAAAGCTTAGATAGGTAGGGTGTGCCCCTGGTTGGTTGAAGTTGAGACTGGCAGGGTGTGCCCCTAATTGATTGAAGTTGCGATAGTGATAACAGGTATCAAGGCATCTTGTCATCCTTCTTAATTCTGCTATTGATCTCGCTCATGGTTCGCGATTTCTTCTTCCTATTCATCTAGTGTTAACTGTTCTTTTCCTAATAGCCCTAGGATTGTTTCCCAATGGATGGGAGGCCATGAAGTATGAGTGTGACACGGGCATGCATCAAAATCCTTTTTCCTCCACTTTCCTTGGGGTTGAGCTTATATCTCAGTCCCACTTTCTCTTGTTATAGGTGGTCTCTGCTATCCTTGCTCCATAATTATTCTTCGCACGATACCTAAAGTTGTGTCGCTCAGCCAGTAAGAAGACATACGCAATGCTCATTGGTGATGCATTGACCATTATATTCACATTTTTAAATTCAAAAATATGGTAAGGGATGTCTTTCTCTGAGCGCTGGATGTCGATGACTGGGATGTCTACGTTGAGGGTCAAATATTGCATATTATCCCCCATTTATTTCTAGGTTGTACAAACATAATATGGCTTAATGATATATTTTACATGTGTTTGTGTTGCAAGGTGAATATAAGAGCTTGGATTGAAAAGAATGCTAAAAACATGAATTTAATGCTCAAGAATCATCAAGCAAAGAATGAATTATTAAGCTAAAACCACCCATCTCCAATTGAAATCCCGCCACAAATCCAATGGATGGAGTGGATTTCCTTGATGATGCTGACCATGGGCCCACCAAATGTCCCAATGTAGGAACATGTGCAGAGGCGTGCATAAGGACATGCGGACGCCACCCGACCCACTATGGGGCGTTGTGTGACCATATCATGGTCGGACTGTTGATCTGGACTGTCCAAAAGCTGAAAAAGAGGATGTCGACCCTATCCATGGAGCTAGATTCAAAGTTTGGGACGATCATCCATCCCAAAACTCGATCCAACGCAAGAATGTTTCGCGGTTTTCTCTTAGTATGCAAAAAATTTCTAAATCCATTGCTGCGTAAGATTACGCACTCTAGCCGACTGACCTCTCAACACTAATAAAGAGAGAAAGAGAGAGAGAGACAGATGTGAGGAGGCATCAGATGCGAGAAGAAAGATAGAGAGAGAGGGAGAGGAGTGTGGACGGCCCGAGTTTTCTTATCCCTTTTCCTTCATTGTTTTCTTTGTGTTTTTATTAAGAGATTTCAATTAATCATGTTTATGATTGGCTAAGAGGTCAAGCTTGTAGCATGATGGGATCTTCTCTATGGCTTTGATTCATGTTTGAGTTGAACTATCTTTGATTTTAGTTTGATTATAAGAAATACTTTTAGCTTTTAATGGTTTGTTGTGACTTAAATTACAATAGATCTGCGATAGCTATGAGTATGTTCTTTTCATTATAGGGATTGTGAACTTGGGAACCCTGTTGTTCACCATCATCTCATGGACATGGTTGAATGGTGGAATCCTTATAATCTTCATGATTCTCTCAGATTGGTTGTGAATTAGTAAAATTTCGTTGTTTGCTTTGTCTCATAGGCATGGTTTTGTGATGGAATCACTTCTAGTTCTCATACCTATCATTCATTGAGAACTAGATCAACGGAAGTTCATATTTAATTTTTAATGAAATATCTTCTAATTGGATGAAGATGGGACTCTGATTCCAGTTGTGCTCGTGAATCAAGCATAGATCTCCCTGATTTCTACAAGTGGATCCTTGAAAACCTTAGTTTCCCACCTTTGAATTTCTTAAGTTTTTCATTAAATCTCTCACAATTACTTTATATACTTCCAGACATAGGTTTTCATCTTCTTCTAGTTCTAGTTATAGTTGCTTTTAGAAAACACACGAGATTAGTTCCTGTGGATTTGACCTCGGTCTCACCGAGATTATTACTACATTGCAGCCCTACACTTGGGGTTGTGAACAAGTTTTTGGTGCCGTTGCTATGGATTGACAGCTGCATTTTTATAAGATTAGCTAGTTTTGGAATTAGCTTAATATTAGGATTTTGCTAGTTTATATTTTTTAAGGATTAGGGTTTTCTTAATTAATCTAGAAACTAACTTAGCTTTCTATTTTCTAGATTTAGAAACTTTCCTAATTTATTTTTAGAAACTAACTTTTTAGAAACTTTTCTTTTTAGAAACTAACTCCTCTTTCTATTTTTGTTTTTAGAAACTTTCTAATCTTAGAATTTCTATTTTTGGAAACTAACATTATTTTCTATTTTGCAGGATCCTAACATAGATCACCTCCAATCTAGTAACTTCCTTCTAAATTTTTCTCTACTTACTTCCCATATTGCTGTAGGATTTTTCCTTTAGGATTAGATTCAGAATTAGGGTTTCACCATGCAAGAGTGGGAACGTCAATATGCTGAGATAGCTAAGAGACATTAGGAATGGACGTATGATGATTATGATAGAAATCAACCTATGTCTCAAAATTTTTTTTGAAACCATCATCGAGAACCGACCGGAATATAATGCTCCACTAGTTAAGAAGTCCTTACGTGATCATATGCAAGAGAATAATTACACCCCGCAGATTAAGAAGACTGTATGTGAGTGTTGGGGTTATCATAACTATTAGAGTGGGAATTATTATAACCCATTAGATAAGAAGAAAACAATGAGAGATTATATTATAGGTGATAATATGTATCAACAACCATCAAATTCTCCCACCTATGATCCTTATGACTATGATAAGCGGAAACATAAAAATTGGAAAGATGAACTAACAACATTTATTGTGATTATTCTCTCAGATCCACTACCTTTGAAATTTAACCAAAAATGATCCAAGAGGATTCACTTCAGAAAGTCATGAATGCATAAGAGCAATTCAATCAATATGTCATACAATCATGTGAATTGCTCAAATCTTTAAATCAAATAATTCAGTCACACCTTATGGAGGAGGAAGAGGCTAGGTTATCCCAGCCTCAACCCAATCTAGAAGGACAATGTGAAGAAAGTGATCCTAACTTGCTTATGGAAGATATTAAAATTGAGAATGAGGAGTTGTATTCTATTAATTAGCATATGACTCAATTTCTTGAAGAGTCAATCTTGATGATAATCCAAAGGAATGATCAAGAGACGTGGGTGTCTTTCAAATATAATGATAATGACACATTTCACTCACATGACACACATGGTTTCAATGATGAGGGAGAGGTTAGTTTATTCGAACCTCAACCCAATCTTGGAATAGAATATGAGGATTGTGATCTCATCCTGAGTGTGTACTATACGAAATTAGAAGATGATGAGTATTGGGATGACGATCATGAATGTCTAGCCCCAATTCCCCAGGAATCAATCTCAAGTTTGGTCTAGGTCAGTGATCAAGAAGTACACGAAGTGATCGATCATAAGAATCTACTCCACTCATCTGATATGTTCGATTTAAATGTGGAAGATGAGCCCCTTACAACCGACCCTTGTGACTCTTGTGAGACATGTTTGGACCACTCCCCTGAATTAAATGATGATATGATTTAGGAGAGGGATGAGTTGCTCGATATGACTCTAGAATTTGAAACCACCCAGTTAAGGCCACCATCTGAGCTATACACTTTTGGTGATTCAATGCCTCTACATAGTAGCTTCAATGAACAGAGTGTTCACATCAATGCTTCCCCTATTGATTTTCACTCTGTCTGTGCAGGGCAAGAGCACGAGAGCATGCGTCCATCTACTTCTAGAGATGATGGAATCCTTAGGTAGATCATCACAAGCTTCAACGTAGAAAATGAGTCACTCTCAACTGAATTTCCTAACTCTTTAGACGATTGCTTCACACACTTTTCAGATTCAAATGATCAGATAATACAAGAAATAGTGGATACCTTGCAAGACAATACCTCAGTAGTTGTCATTGACCGAGAGAACCCTTATTTTGAAACCCTCCTTCCCTAGATCCTAAATGTCTACCATTAAAGGAGGAGGAGCTGACAATTGAAGCAAAGTCCGGAACTTTGAAATTTGTAGAGACTGCATCATCTGCTAAGAATTTTTTTAATTTTATCTACTTATAGTCTCTGATTCACCACGGGGTACTAACTCTGAAACTTTCTCTATCACAGGTGAATCATATATACTCTGGATACCTCAAGCGATTCAACGACAATCTTTTGCTCAGGTCCATCAATTTCTCTAGAAATTCATGCTCCAGAGCATCCAAGCCTATTGCAAAAAAGGCTTTTGGATGATCTTGTTAAGAAACCTACTGAGAAATTTATCAAGATATTGGCTGGAGGAGGAACCTTGCAGCATGACTGAGTAACTTTTCCCCCGCTTTCCTAGTTTAGGATTAGTTTATTGCTTTCATGTTATGTATATGATAGTTGGCTTTATGTTGTTTAGGATAGTTTGCTTTCTATTTGTTTTAGGATAGTTTTCTTTTTGTTGGTTTAACTCTTGTACTAACCCACCTTCACGTTGAGATCCTTTGGAAAAAGCCTCTACATTACTTCTTCAGGCACAACCTTTCCATCACTTCTCCTTTACTTTCGTTGTCTCATGTGCATTGCATGCTTATATCTTTTACATTGAGGACAATGTAGATTTTAGGTTGGGGATGGGAGATTAGGTTACCTAATCAGTGTTTTCTTAGTCTTGAGCAAAATTTGTGAAATTTTTTAAAATTTTTCCTGAAAATTTTGTGAATTCGAGTGATTTTGAATGCCATCCTTGATTTAGAAGTATAAAATACTTAATGTTGGTGATTTATGACTCTTGGATTTTGTTACTTGTTAGATTTCTTAATCAAGTTAGAATTATTAATCCATGATTAAAAGTTTTAAACATTGATTGAGTCATGATTATCACATGTCACATCTAGCTTACACATTAAGGTTTCAGTTCAATATTGAATTATTGACTTGGTAATCACTAAGCACGGAAGGAACTAACCTGGGGAATTTGTCCATCATGTTTTTTAAAGAGAGAGAGAGAGAGAGAGAGAGAGAGAGAGAGAGAGAGAGAGAGAATAGCTAGCTAAAAAAAACATTTGTCATCGAAAACGGCTACCTATTAGCGATCTTGAAAAGGTTGACATAGCATGAAGCCATCGATGGAAAAAATTAGATGCTAGAAGAATTTAAAAAAAAGAAGAAGAAGCTAAACTGTAAGGCAAGTTTCGGCCTAGGTCTGGCTACTAGAATGTTCTTTTTAGTTATCAATGTTATTATGAAAATTGAAATTTAGACCTTTAATTGTGATAAGTCGAGTTTGCACTATTGTAACGCCTCGAATTTCGAGGGTCGAGTAGAGCTCAACTCCCAAGATCCAACGCATCACTTATGCAACATGGATAATGATGTTTAAATGTTGTTCATATCAATGTATTAGACATGAGTGGTATTATACTAAAACAACATATCATACTTCAGAGATAAATAAGATGCAACAAGCAAAAGACTGAAACACACACACACATATATATATATATATAAGTATGTAAGGGTGTCGCAACCTTCAGAGTATGAGTATGATACCGGGATGAATATAAACATGTATTATTTCAAAATTTATAAAATATCAAAATATACATGTCCAACTAATCCATGTATCCCTGAAATCCCATCGAATCAGCATGAGGTCTACATAGACCCGCCTAATAGCTGAACATAGGATAATTCCTCCTCCTCATCTATGAAGTCCAGATCAGCTGCATAGACTCCAACATCACCTGCATCTAAACCAGAGTCTGGTTGGTATTTTAAAACACCGTCCTAGAGTGGGAGTGAGTGATCAACTCAGTGATACCATAAGGTAAAGGTTAACATGTTACCAATTCAATCAAGCAGTAATGATAAAGCAATACAACAATCACTTCCTATCTACTCTTGTTAATGCAAGGATAGTGTGCAGCAATGATGTATGCCCTCACACAAAGCTCCCTCAAAAGCAACTCCATCAACCGTTCGCACATTATAAACTCCCTAAACATGCAACTTCCTCGCCAAAGCACATGCAATGCGGTGCATGGTCATGTTAGCCAAGTAATTAATTAGGCTTATTCATATAGCAGATTTGGGAAGCTAAGGTATCTCCCTTTATATTATTAACCTAAACCGAAGGATCCATCTAGGGTCGTCAATCTTAGTTAATTACATACGATAGGCAAGTCATAGGGCATCACCCCTAATGAAAAGCAGTGGATAGGCAAATTCAAGAGTTTATACTCGAGGTCACTACGGGGAGGCTCGTCACCTCAGTATAGGCTGACAACTCGAATATAGTGTCCCATACTACCACATTCAGCTCACGAGTTTGGATTGCCCACTGGTCACTACGGGGAGGCTCGTCAACCTAGCGTAGGCCAACAGCTCGACCACAGTGTCCCATACTAGTATGCCCGGCTCATGAGTCTCAGCGGATCATGGTACCATGGTAGAAATGGGCCTTTACATTAATAAGTGATACTTTAGATTTAAGAAGTGATGTCCATACATGGTAAACACACAATAAGCCCATCAATTTATTAAACAAGTTCGATTGGTATGGGTGCACGCTGAATTAATCAACATAGAGAGCGTAAGCACTCCCCATGGCCAAACCACTGTCGACAATCATTGTACGACCCGGATTCACCGAACGTATCCATTGTGGTGAGACTAATTCAGCCACTCAACGGAAATCATTATCGATTGCCTAGACTACATTGCAGTCCCAATCTTACTCACATGTAGCATATAAATACATGTGAAAGTCATATCAGCATTTGACAAACAATTCAAATCAATATCTCATTTGAGCATTTCATCAAACATATTGAACATGTTACCAAACATTGCATTTCATCCATAAATTCACATAGTCGAAATTAAGATTACATGAAGGAAACTATACATATAGATAAGATAATTGAGCATCCTATCTCAATACCCTTATTAAATACAATTTATCAACATTTCTCATTCGGATATTTTATCAAACACTTGAACTACACATAACTAATTACATAGACTAGATTAGTTATGACATGAACTATAACAATTCATTACACAAAGAGATCGTGATACACATGACAAACATGAATCCTAGATTTATAGTCATGACAAGCACAAATCACAATTTCATATTCATTCAAATATTTCAACAAACACATGAAATGCATCATATGTTCAACATAGTTCACACATGTATAATATATCAAAACGTCGTAACTAAGATCATATGATAGCAATCAAGTCAGACATAAATCATTAGTTGGCATTGAAAGCCTTGAAAACCATAACCTAAACGTTTATAGTCCTCACCTTTCATCGAAATACTCGGTTCGAATCCTACGTTTCTGAAAACGGAACAACGGACACCTAAGAAATGAAATAGGTTAGCCATTTCATCGATTACTCTATTTAGATTCCTAAATCAAGATTCAGGTTAGGATTTCTTACCTAAAACGTAGTTGGAACGGATCAGTTAGCTAGATGTAAAGGCGATTCAGTGCGTGGAGTAGTAGGAAAGAATCATTATAGCAAACTCCAAGGATTTCCCCTCACTCCCTACTCTTTTCTCTTCCTTTCTCTCTTCTCTCTCCTAGGGCTAGAGAAAATTCGTATGGGATAGGAATGGGGTGGTTTAAGGGCTTTATATAGGCCCAAAACTGTTGCAAATGGCCCTAGGGCCATGGTATACCTGATTTATAACTAAGGGGTGCCTGTTTTTGACGAATAGGGTTCATCTAAAGGTCCACTGCTCACTTACAGCATAGGGTAAGTTCCCTGACGATGGATCTATGCCAGGATGTGGTTTCAACGCGATTGGATATACCGATCGACCGTGGAGGACCTGTATCAGATCAACGGTCATTATCACTTGATTAGGGCCATAAGTATACCAATATGTGTAGGAAAATTTCCCTGATCTATGGGTGAAGTTCGGTCAGAAACTGATGGTCTAAAATCTTCAATTTCCTGCGTAAGCGAATAGCCCAATGTACTTAAGTTTCATTATGTTTTCTAAAGATATTCGCGTTTCTCACACATTTTGCTCAGGGCTCAAGTTGTGCAGTTCTGAATACTATTTGGGCTCGATTCCCATGATGGTTGTCAAGCCTAATAAGATGGTCATAATATTATAGTTTCACAGTCATCGGACTTTCGACGTGCGGTCTAGGTCCGATACGGAGTTTCAATGTGCTCCTAAGAGCAACAGCCTTTTGGGATTTCTCCTAGGTTTTCAAACAGTGTTGAGTTAGCGATTTTGATGGTTTTGGGTCTTGTCATTTGTATAAATAGTGGTTCATGCTAAATCCACTGATTAATCTAGTTTAGTATTTAATTAATTTTTGCCTAAATTTCTACATGATACGATCCTTAGGGATTTCTGCCTGAGGTGGTACTCGGGTCTTTGTATGGATTTTTTCAAGACGTTATAACTATACACCCATGGAACTTAATCTTTAAAATTGTTCTAATTAAAGGATTAATACTTTAAACTTGACCATGAAGCTTACCGTGCGCTTGACTTTAGGAGAAGGTATTGCCCAACATTGATGCATCTTGGAATTCCATTATCTGTACTATTTTTTAAAAACCACTTGAGTTTATAGAATTTGTCCTGTGGTTCTCGAAATTTTTTTCGCATACTTTACTCGGGACTAGCAAAATGCTAGTTGGGGATTGTGTTAAGGGTCAAATATTGTATACTAGACCCCAATTATTACTTGGTTTTATGAACATGATAATACTTAATATTCCATTTTAATCATGTTTGTGTTACAAGGTGAATTTAGGAGCTTGGACTAAAAAGGGTACTAAAAGCATAGATTTTATGCTTAACAATCACCAAGGCAAAGGATGGATCTTAGGAGACTGAGATTGAAGAATTCACATGCCAACGATCCGAGGAAACTAAGAGATTGAAGAGAAGGAAGCCTGAAAATTGTCTTGAATTCAAGATTATAGGGTTTCCACCATCCGTTTGGCATAAAACTTTATATCTGGCCTGAGGATCATAAAGTAAACATACATGTAAAATTTCAACCCTCAGATCTATATGGAAGTGGTCCAACGGAAAGATCAGTCATAAATCACCGATTTAAGGTCTACTTGATCTCTGGATATGCCTCAATTTTGGACTTAACTCCTTAAATTAGGTGGTAAAATGAATTAATGGTGTAGATCTTACACTACATCACTGTGGACCCCACCTTGAGTGTTATGCGCACGCGATGCATGTACACCTGCATTACACCGAACCAGGGGAGTTGGTCAACGTGCGCTGACCTAACTATGAGCCTATAACGGCAGTTGTCGTTTCCTCCTACCGCACGTATGTCCGCTAAGGTAATCTCCAACCCACCATCATCACCTGATTTGATGATCCAAGCCATTCATCGAATCCAAGAGGGGAAACCAACCACAACCATGGTGACCATGTGCACCCATGCATGCAATCACAAAAGACTACATTTAAACGTAGGACGGATGGTAGAAGCAAAGGTTTAGTGGGCCGCATCAACAGAAATCCAAAACCACCCATCTTCGACTGAAATCCCACCACGAATCTAATGGACGGAGTGAATTTATCTAATGATACTAACCATGGGCCCACCAAATGTCCCACCGCAGGAACATGTGCAAACGTGTGCGTAAGGACCTGCGAACGCTGCTTGGCCCACTATGGGGCGTTGTGTGACTAAGATCATGGTCGGACCATTGATCTGGACCGTCTACAAGCGAAAAAAGAGGATGCTGACCCTGTCCAAAGAGCCATATTTGAAGTTTTGGATGATCATCCGTCCTAAAACTTGATCCAACACAAGACTATTTTGCGATTTTCTCTTGCTACGCAAGAAATTTCTAAATCCATTGTCGCGTAAGATTACGCACTCCTGCCGATCGACCTCTGAACACTAATAGAGAGAGAGAGAGAGGAGTGTGGATGGCTAGAGTTTTCTTCTTCCTTTTCCTTCATTGTTTTCTTTGTGTTTTTATTAAGAGATTTCAGTTAATCATGTTTATGATTGGCTAAACCTCTTAGCTAGGGCTAATAGGTGAAGCTTGTAGTGTGATGGGATCTTCTCTATGACTTTGATTCATGCTTGAGTTGAACTATCTTTGATTTTAGTTTGATTATAAGAAATATTTTTAGTTTTTAATGGTTTGTTGTGAGTTAAATTACAATATATCTGCGATAGATTTAAGTATGTTCTTTTCATTATAAGGATTGTGAACTTGGGAACCCTATTGTTCACCATCATCTCATGGGTATGGTTGGATGATGGAATCCTTCTAATCTTCTTGATCCTCTCAGATTAGTTATGAATTAGTAAAATTTCGTTGTTTGCTTTGTCTCATAGGCATGGTTTTGTGTTGGAATCACTTCTAGTTCTCATACCTATCATTCATTGAGAACTGGATCAAAGGAAGTTCATATTTGATTTTTAATGAAATATCTTCCAATTAGATGAAGATGGGACTCTTATTCCAGTTGTGTTCGTGAATTAAGCATATATCTCCCTGGTCTCTACAAGTGGATCCTTGGAAACCCCAGTTTTTCCCACCTTTGAATTTCTTAAGTTTTTCATCAAATCTCTCACAATTACTCTCCATACTTCCAGACTTAGGTTTTCATCTTCTTCTAGTTCTAGTTCTAGTTTCTTTTAGAAAACACACGAGATTAGTCACTATGGATTCGACCTTGGTCTCACCGAGATTATGACTACATCGCAACCCTACACTTGGGATTGTGAACAGGTTCCTAAGTACTTTTTGGGATATCTAGGGTTTGGAAGTAGCAGAGCAAAAGGGCAGAGCTGCTTCCTAAGAGTTTTTCTTCTCCTCTCCTTAGTTTTTAATGCATTATTCAAGGATTTTTAATTCAATCATGTCTATGGTTGGCTAGATCCCTTAGCTAGGGCTAAGGGGTGAAGCTTGTAGCATGTTTGGGTTTTTTTTCTTGTTTGATTCTTGTTATTATTGAACTCTTTTAATTCTAGTTTGATATTTAAGGAATACTTTTAGTGTTTAATGGTTTGTTGTGACTGAAATTACAATAGATCTGCAATATCTTGAAGTATCTTCTTTTTCTTTTTGGAGTTTGTGAGAATAGGAGATCCTGTTGTTCTCCAACGTCCCATGGGTATGGATGGGTGATGGAATCCTTTTTATTCTTCACAAATCTCCCATGATAGTTGTTGGATTAGTATATCTTGTTGTCTACCATTTTCTCTTGGGCATGGTCTGGTGATTGAATCACTTCCAATCTTCACAACCTTCATCCATTGAGAATTAGGTCAATGGAGATTCAGACTTGATCTTATTGAATATCTTCCAATTGGATAGGATAGGACTCCGATTCCAATTGAGTTCCTTGAATTGAATAAGGAAGCATCCTACTAGCTGCAAGTGGATCCCTGAAATCCCTAGTTCCCACTTTTAAATTACTTGAGTTTCTTAATAAACACTTCATAATTACTCTCTCTACTTTCTTGACTTAGGTTAGATCTTCTCAGAGTTTTGATTCTAATCACTCTCAGAATAAATAAACAAGATTAGTCCCTGCGGATTCGACCTTGGTCTCACTAAGATTATTACTACATCGCGATCCTACACTTGGGGTTGTGAACAAGTTTTTGGCACCGTTGTGGGGGACTAATGGTTGCGTTTTTCTAAGATTGACTAGTTTTGGAATTAGGTTAAGATTAGGATTTCTCTATTTTCTATTTTTAGGATTATGATTTTTCTGTTTTTTTTTTAAGAAACTAGGTTGCTTTTTTTAGAAACTAGTTTACATTTTTAATTTATTTTTAGCAACTAACTCATCTTTTTTTTTTTATTTTTAGAAACTTTCAAAATTTAGAATTTCTATTTTTCGAAACTGACTTGTTTTGTTTTGTTTTGCAGGATTTTAATTTAGGAACTTCTAATATGGTAACTCCCTTCTAATTCTCTCTCTATCTATATTTCTAGTTTTCATATTGTTGTAGGATTTTTCTTTTATTCTTTTTTTTTTAAGGATTAGATTCAGAGTTAGGGTTTCACTATGCAAGAGTGGGTACATTAGTATGCTGAGATGGATAAGAGATATGGGAAGGGATGTATGATGATTATGATAGAAATCAACCTAGTCTTAAAAAAATTTTGAAACCATCGTCAAGAACCGACCGGAATATAAAACTCCACAAGTTAAGAAGTCTTTACATGATCATATGCATGAGAATAGTTACACCTCATGGATTAAGAAGACAGTACATGAGTGTTGGGGTTATCATAACTATGGGAGTGAGAATTATTATCACCCATCAGAAAGAAGAAAACAATGAGAGATTATATTATGGGTGATAATATTTATCAACAACCATCAGATTCTCCCACCTATGATTCGTATGACTATGATCAGTGGAAACATCACAATTGCAAAGATGAACCAACATGTTACAATAATTATTCTCTTGGATCCCCTACCTTTAAGATCTAACCAGAAACGATCAAAGAGAATTCACTTTAGAGTTACATGAGCTATCTTGCTAATATCAGAAAAACTCTAGAAGCTATTGATTTACACATCGATAAGATAGTAGAGGCGTGTTCTTCCCAGCCACAACTCAATCCGGAAACACAGTGCGAGGAAAGTGATCCTAACTCATTTGTGGAGAACCCTGGAATTTGGAATTAAGAGTTGGATTGTGTTAATGAGCATATGGTTCAATTTCCCGAAGAGTCGATCTCAATGACGGTTCAAAGGAATAATCAAGAGACGTGGGTGTCTTTCAAATATAATGATAATAAAACACTTCACTCACGTGACATACTTGGTCTCAATGATGAGGGAGAGGTTAATTTATTCGAACCTTAACCCAATTTAGAAATAGAATGTGAGGAAAATGATCCCATATCAAGTGTGTACTGCACTGAGTTGGAAAATAATGAGTATTGGGATGACAATCATGAATGTGTAGCTCAAATTTCCCTAGAATCAATCTCAAGTTTGGTTTAGGTCAATGATCAAGAAGTACATGAAGTGATCGGTCATAATGACCTACTCCACTCATCTGACATGTTTGATTTAAATGTGGAGGATGAGCCCCTTTCAACCGACCCTTCTAACTCTTGTGAGACATGTTTAGACCACTCCCCTAAATTGAATGATGATATGTTTCGGGAGATGGATGAGTTGCTCGATATGACTCTAGAAGTTGAAACCACCCAGTTGAGGCCACTATCTAAGTTATACACTTTTGACAATATAATACCTTTACTGAGTAATATCGATGAACAGAGTCTTCACATCAATTCTTCACCTGTTGATTTTCAATCCAGCTATCTAAGGCAAGACAAGATACATCCTGTGAAGATAATATTCTCATCGTGATGAAGAGCAAGAGATCATGCTTCCATCCACTTTTAGAGATGATGAAATCCTTGGGCAAATCATCACAAACTTTAATGTTGAATATGAATCACTCTCAGCTGAATTTTCCTACTCTTTAGACGCTTGCTTGGCGCGCTTTGCACATTCAAATGACCCGATAATACAAGAATTAGTGTGTGCCTTGCAAGACAATACCTCAGTAGTTGTTACTGACCGAGAGAACCCTTATTCTGAAACTTTCCCTCCATAGATCCTAAATGTTTAAAAGGGGGAGAAGCTGGAAATTGAACCAAAGTCTGAAACTTCAAAATGTGTTGAGACTACATTATTTGTTAAGAATTTTTATGAATTCTATCTACTTGTAGTCTCTAATTCACCATGAAGTACTGACATTGAAACTTTTTCTATTACAGGTAAATCATATATACTTTGGATACCTCAAGCGATTCAACGTCAATTTTTTAATGAGGTCCATAAATTTCTCAAATAATTTATGCTCTAGGGCATCTAAGCCTATTGTAAAAAGGACTTTTGGATGATCTTGTTGAGAAACTTACTGAGAAATTTATCAAGATATTGGCCGGAGGAGGAACCTTGTGGCATGATTAAGTAGTTTTTCCCTTGTTTTCCTAATTTCGAATTAGCTCATTGCTTTCATAGGACTAAGGTAGTTTGCTTCTGCTATTTTAGAATAGTTTACTTTATGCTATTAGGATAGTTTGCTTATACTCTATTGAATTTTATTTTGTACTAATCCATTTTATGCTAAGATCCGTAGAAAAGCTTCAAATTTCCTTCCTCCAGGTACTATCTTTCCATCACTATTCCCTTTATTTTTGTTGCCTCATTTGCATTACATGATTATATCTTGTACATTGAAGACAATGTTGATTTTTCTGGGGGGGTGTGGGGATTAGGTAAACTAATCAGTGTTTCCTCAGTTTTAAGCAAAAATTTTGAAAATTTTCAATGTTTTAAGTTGAAATCTGTTTGGAAAACAAGAAATACTGTATTTAAGAATGATTTGAGTATGAGGAGAAGTGAGATTAGATTTTAAAATTTTGGAGCTTGATCATCTGGTAAAATATCACTCATAGTTCTTACATTCGAATTGATTAAGAAAAAGTTTGAATATCATGCTAATCCAAACCACAAGACACATTCAATTTGCTTTCTTAGAGTGTGCTTGAGTTTGTAATAATTAGTATGTGGATCATTATTAGATATTGAGAATTTAGCCTGGAGAATTTTGTCCACCTTAAGAGATGAAAAAATAGTTAAAAAATAGGAGATCGACAAAGAGGTCATAAAGAATGAAGAATGACAACATCTGCGGGGGTAATGAAAAATGTCTTTGAAAAGGATGTAATGTCTGAAAAAGGGGAATAAATAATGGTGACCATCAATATAAAAACAAAAACTGAGAAAATAATGAAAGAGGTGATAGGTTTAGAATCGGTACTTGAGTTTTCAACTAATCTTAATATGATGAATACGGCTAACATTACGAAACAAAAGCAGTCTTCTGAGAAGTAAATTGACTTTCACTAGGCACATAGGAAAACTTGATATTTGAACTTTCATTCTGATTTAAGTGATAAGAACCTACTTGATTAATTTCATAGTTGACTCAGCTCTAAGTTTTCAAGATCCCACAATCTCACTTAATTCTACTCATTCATACTTAATTGCACAAAAGATTGTTTTTTGAAAAAGGATTTCGAACTTGAGAGTAAAAATTATTTTTCGCATACTTTGCTTGGGACTAGCAAAATGCTGGTTGGGAGTTGTGTTGAGGGTCAAATATTACATATTATCCCCCATTTATTTCTGGGTTTCACAAACATAATATGGCTTAATGGTTTATTTTACATGTGTTTATGTTGCAAGGTGAATTTAAGGGCTTGGATTGAAAAGAATGCTAAAAGCATGGATTTAATGCTCAAGAATCATCAAGCAAAGAATGGATCTTTAGAGACTAAGATTGAAGATTTCAAGACCCCAAGATTCAAGAAAATCAAGTGGAAAAGGAAGGAAGTGAAGAAAATAATGAAGAAATTGGTGCAGAAATTAATGCAGAAATTCATACGATTTGAGCTTAGATGTCATTGAAGGCCTTCAATGACATCAAAGGTTGGTCAATGACATCAAAGAATAACAGAAAAATCGAGTTGGTTATTAGACATATTGGGTGATCTTTTCGATCCATCGAAGGCAGTTCGATGACTTCAAAGCTAATCTGTCGATGACATCAAAGGCTATTTGATGACATCAAAGAATTACAGGAAAAACAAGTTTAATCGATGGACAAATTGGATACATTAGTCGATGACATCGAAGTCTATTCGATGACATTGAAGTTAGTCTATTGATGACATCGAAGGCTATTCAATGACATCGAACCGGTTACACGGAATGCGTAAATTTGATCTGGTTTTGCTATTTTACGGAACTTTGCCTATAAATAGGTGTTCCTAGGCACTTTTTGGGATATCTAGGGTTTGGAGGAGCAGAGAAAAAGGGTGGAGCTACTTCCCAAGAGTTTTTCTTCTCTTCTTCTTAGTTTTTAATGCTTTTTTTCGAGGGTTTTTAATTCAATCATGTCTATGGCTGGCTAGATCCCTTAACTTGGGCTAAGGGGTGAAGCTTGTAGCATGTTTGGGATGTTTTTCTTGTTTGATTTTTATTATTATTAAACTCCTTTGATTCTAGTTTAATATTTAAGGAATACTTTTAGTGTTTAATGGTTTTTTGTGACTGAAATTACAGTAGACTGCAGTATCTTGAAGTATCTTCTTTTTTTGTTTGGAGCTTATGAAAATAGGAGATTCTATTGTTCTCCATTATCCCATGGGCATGGATGGGTGACGGAATCCCTTCTATTCTTCACAAATCTCCCATGATAGTTGTTGGATTGGTATATCTTGTTGTCTACCATTGTTTCTTGAGCATGGTCAGGTGATCGAATCAGTTCCAATCTTCACAACGTTCATCCGTTGAGAATTAGGTCAATGGAGATTCAGACCTAATGTTATTGAATATCTTCCAATTGGATAGGATAGGACTTCGATTCCAATTGAGTCCCTTGAATCAAATAAGGAAGCATCCTAATAGCTACAAGTGGATCCCTGAAATCCCTAGTTCCCACTTTTAAATTACTCGAGTTTCTTAATAAACACTCCACAATTACTCTCTCTACTTTTCTGACTTAGGTTAGATCTTCTCGTAGTATTGATTTTAATTACTCTTAGAAAAAATCACAAGTTTAGTCCCTGTGGATTCGACCTCGGTCTCACTGAGATTATTACTACATCACGACTCTACACTTGGGGTTGTGACCAGTCTGGCTCTAGTGTACCGTAGTCGCTTCGAATGACAAGCTTTGGTTCAGCCAGGATAGAGATTAGCTTGTTATCAAGGATATATTTAACCTGCTGATGGAGAGTGAAAGGGATGGCTCTGACTTTGTGAAGCTATGGCTTTCCAATTAGTATGTTGAAGGATACTAGTATATCCAAGACTTGGAAAGTGATAATTGAGATATTTAGATCGATCTGCACCATGATATCCACTTCTCCTTCCATAATTCTGTGAGAGTAGTCGAAGGCTCTGACGCTCATGTTTCTTGGTAAAGATGATGGCTCGATCCCGAGGTGCATTGTCATCTGGAGTGGGCACACATTTAGGCTCGAACCGTTATTGATGAGGACCAGCGGAACTTGTAGGTTCTTTTTAACACCCCGGTTCTTGAAACCCTAGTATACTAGTTTTTCGAAAACCTGAGTGTTAACCTTTGAAGATAGCCTAAATTTCACGTGTATATATATATATATATATATTATTAATCACAAATCAGAAGAACTCCAGCAAACAGAAGCATAAGAAAAGAAGTTTATATATATATATATATATATATATATATATATATATATATATATATATATATATATATATATATATAGATATATATAATTATTCCAGTGGCTACCCGAAGGCTTACACAAACCAATGTCTCACGGATAACTATTACAAGAAGTTACAATTTAACAAATAAAATAGAATGAAATGCTGCTAGACAAGAGCTGTGTGTAAAACCACATATCCTCGATATTTGTACCCTGCTCTTCATCATTCCAGTCATGAGTATTACTTAAATTGCCTGCACAACTTATACTATTAGGTATTTAAAGAATGAGTGGCCAGCTCAGTGTGAATTCCCCTCAAGATTACATACTATCACATTAGTTAAGATAGTTAAAACAAGCAGAAATACTAGTTCACATCATACAAAACATTCAAGAAATCTTGTTTAAATGTATGAATGCATGCACATGCTTGCAGACTTGGGGATGGACATCCAGCTGGCAAAAAGGCCGCCCAAGGAGAATTAGCCACCCAGAAAAGTACTCAAGGGTATGTCCAAGGAAAACTAGCCACCTGGAAAAGACTATGCAACAAGGACACCCAAGGCGAACTAGCCTCATGGAAAAGTACTCTAAGATACGCCCTTAGGAGAACTAGACATCAGGAAAAGTTTACATGCCATGAATACATGATTAGCCCAACTGTTATTATTTCAATTACAAACAACCAATTTAAGAAAGCTCAAAGGTCACTATGGGGGGCTCGTCACCCAGCATGGGCCGATAGCTCGGGCATAATGTCCCATACCATCATCACTGTAAACTCTAACACTAAGATGTTTAATGCTAACCCCTTAACTAGTGGCCAATCATAGTTCAACGAGTGGAACTTACCATCGCATGGTTATACAAAAATATTCCATCAAGCCACATTGGGCAAATATTCAATCGAAGCCACATGGGCTACATATCAAATCGAAGCCACATGGGGCATATATCAAATCAAAGCCACGTTGTGAAAATGTTCAATCAGGGCCACATAGGGCAAATAGTCCATCAAAGGATGTGATAAAAAGGGATTGTCCCTAAAAGCCACAAAGACGCAAATGTTCCGTAGGATGGCAAGTCCACAACAGAATTCTATTTAGACCAATGCACCAAATGGCCACTAGATCGAGGGTTCATGGTATTCACAATCAATCAAGTTGAAATTGTGATAATGACTGACTTAGTTAAAGTAGGAATATGCCAAGATGTCCTAAAGGGGGGTGAATAAGACTTTTAAAATTTTATGATGATTTAAAACCTATCAACCCTATCCTGAATAAATATGCAAGTATCAGGATTTCTTCAATGTAACTCTAATGGCTTTCAAACCAACTAGAGGATCCAATCACAAAACTATTCAAAACATAAATAAGATAAGAAACCTAGTTCATGATGGATGTGACTGTGTGTGAGGTGTGATTCTACTTAGTTTCAAATAATCATGTGCACATGTAATATGAGAACATTCAGAGAAATCTCACAAGTAGTAGAAGTAAATGACAATCTCAAAAATAGTTGTTTTTATAGTGGTTCAACTACGTGTCTACTCCACTTTCGGAGGACACACTCAACCCTTGAGTGTACTAGATCTCACTAACAGAGGTTTCAAATCAGGTTCACCTCAAACCAGTACAACCTACACTAGGCTGACTCTAACGTGTCTCCACAACACTACTTTATGCCCCACACAGGTGCAAGGGTCAACACACAGCACCCAGATTTTAGCCCACACAGGCCAAGGATCCACATAAGGAACCTGACAGTTTATGCTCCCATTAGCAAGTGTAAGGCCCGTATCATAGTCTGTACCATTCCGTAAGCTTTCGCAGTTCTCTCGGTTGAATTCCGGCAAACCTCAACCTGTATTCGACGTTTACGCGTGATCCTAAACTGAGTCGTGCATATCGGAGTCGACTCGACTCAAAACTTGTACTCTAGTGACCGCGCCATCGCCGAGGTTCCAACGCTGCGACTCACGCTCCCATCCAATACCCAGGCCAGGAGATGTGGGCCAGCGTTCGGTCTGAAGAAATGCCACATGTTGTGATTTCTGAGAGAATTTCTATAATATGTCTCATCAATCAATCAATTAATCAAGTTAAGTACACACCATACCACAAGTACAAGCAACCCATCCCTTTCCCTTTTCCAAAGTCAACTCTCTCTCTCCACCCTTCCCTCTTTCACCTAAATTTCAACTAAACCCATACCCTAACCATCCTTTCCTTACAACACCCATCCTATATCATCCCATCACTTCTCTCTCTCCCTCATTTCTCAAACACTCTCCCAAGAAACACCCAACGTCCAAGTTCACTCTCCCAAATCCAAGTGTGGCCCATTTTTCCACTCTCTCATCTCCCATCTCAACCATTCATTCATCATCTACCTCTATCAAAATTGAAGGCAAGGAGCATAGGACTCCAAGGAGCTAAAGAAGGAAGCTGATGGATGAAATGATGGGTGATCCACCATTGATTTCAATTTTAGGGCCCACTTGTTGTGGGACCCATGTTGATGTATGTAATGTAGAGAGAGGCCCATAGTGGCGAGGTCTCTCAATCTCACCACTTCTCTCTCTTCCTCTCTCTCTTTCGTTCTCTCTCTCTTGTATGGATGGTGTGTGTGTGGCCCACCATGAAGTATGTATTTTATCCATGCCATCTACCGAGTGGCCCACATGACAGTCCATTTGGATGGGCCTAAACGAAGTAAAAACACAAATATCAGCTTGATCCAAGAGTGTGGCCCACCTGACGTGGGGCCGCCATATTTCGTAGGGCCATCCAAACTGTCCATGTGGGGCCTACAAGTGGGTTGTACCCCCCTTTTTATCCAGGCCGTCTAGCATCCCTGGATGCTGCCACTTGTATAGTTTCACACACCCACACAACACATATATACATATATGTATTGTATATTATATATTATAATATAATGTATTAATATATATTGTAGTGGGCCACTCCTACGTGGACCCACCTCACTTCACCAACCATCCATCCAGCGTCCAGACTCCCTGGATGTTGGACTGAGCTATGATATATAATATATAATATATATAATATATTATATATAATATATAATTATATATAATATAGTGTATGGTGGGCCCCACATGGGGACCCACCTATCTGAGATGTAATATATATATATATATATATATATATATATATATATATATTAGTATGTGTGTTGCTGATTTGGGATGGCCGTTAGGTGGACCCCCTTTATATGAACCGTCCATCCCTCCAATCCAGACCGTCCAACAGTCTAGATGTGGACCCACTTCTACACCTACCATCCAATTTCATGGGGACCACCGTGATGTATGGGTCTTAGCCGCACTGTCCATATGGCTGGATGGTGGGTCCTACCCACTGATGTACGTGTTACATCTGAACCGTCCATTCATTTGGCAGCTCGTCCAAGGCTCGAGACTAAAAATAAGACAGATCTAGTTATCAGGTGGACCACACTACAGAATCAGTGGAGTTTAATGTCTACCATTGAAACCCCTTTGGGTTACAGCAGTTTTGAATAATATAATATTTATTTTTCCCTCCCTGTTCAGGTCCTTGTGACCTTATGAACAGTATGGATGGGAAATAAATACTATGGTGGGCCCATCAGAATTTAACTATGGAAATCATTATTACCACTGCCATTTGTGGTATGGTCCAAATGATCCTTTGGATATGATTCATTTTCTTATTTTTTTAATGTTCTATAATGATCTTTAACAATGGATGTATGGAGTACTGGACTCGGGCCATTCGACTCCGCCATTTGACTTGACCTATTGGACTCGGCCATTTGATTCGGCCTATTCGAATCGGCCTATTCGACTCAGCCCATTCGACTTGGCCATTTTGACTTGGCTTATTTGACTCAACCTATTCAACTCGGCCCATTTGATTGGCCTATTGATTCGGCCCTTTTGAATCTGCCCATTTGATTCAGCCCCTTTGATTTGACCCAGTCGATCGGCCCATTTCAATCAGCCCCTTTGATTCGGTCCATTTGATGTAGCCCATTTGATGCATGATTAACCCATTAGAGCTACCCACATGATGCGGCCCACTTGAGGTATATAAGGCCCATTGAAACGTATGTGAGGCCTTTGTGCGGGCCGAATGTGATGTATTTGAGGCCCATTGTGATGTGAGATTCCACCATGATGAATGTAATGATGTTTTGGCAGCCATGCCTTGGGAGCAATGATGGTTTGATGTCCATATTCTAACTCTACCTAGGGCCTATTGATAGGCCCATACTTGTAATGTATAGGCCGTATATGCCCTTGTTCGTTATGAACAGAACCCATCACCACATAACATGTTTAGTATAAGTCCATGATTCATGCTCATACGCATAAGATGAGGAGTGACTGATCATAGTATATGCCTTCGGGTAGATTGATTATGGGCTCCCTGATAGGCGAAGTTGCCCTTCATGAACGCACAGTACGTGCAAGATTGTTGCATGACTGGTAGTGTGATTCATGCACTTCACATTTGTATGATGTAATTTCTATATGCCCTAGCAACATTAGGGCTATGACCTCCACAAACACATCGTGGATGACAGGATCGGACACTAAAAATATTATTACTAAGCATCGGGGCACCATAGATGTCCCTGGGTGAAAATTCCTAAACCTGATGGTACTAGAGGATGGCTCCAACATTGAGACCGAGTGGATACATGAGCGTACAAGACCCGAATACTAAGAGGTCACGTCTCCCACTGTGTCATGGTCGGTTGAAAAGGGGTGTGGCCTTACCCACCCGAGGGTAGGGGGCATTGCTAGGCTGAGTATGACCAGCTTGTGAATGGGTCCACTATCGACGTGTCAGATAGATATTGACAGACTATTGGCTAGGCAGATAATGAGGTTTCTTATGCTCACTTGGACTGCAGGCTTGGGAAAGAGGCGGGGCCATTTGGAGTGTACTAAACTCAATTGATTATTCAGAATAAGAACCGTACTGATATTTGATGCTCTAGTGAGGAGTTACATTGATATGTGGATGAGGATTGACATGCTTGACTTATATTCCGCATCGCATGGGTTTGATATGGCCAATAGCATTCATGTTTTGCACCGCATAGCCTTGGTATGACTGATTACATTTACGTACTCATCAGAATGATTCCGCATTACTCTGTCATTACATTTTGAGCACGCTCATATCGCGCACACACTTACCTCACCCTCTAAGCTTCTACAAGCTTATGCACGATTGATGTGTGCAGGTGACGCAAGAACGCAGCCGTAGCCTTGTCGCAGTAGGAGTGTGCAGTCGAGCTTCAAGAGTTTCCATTATCACTATCTTGTATTTCCCTTTATACGCATTATACTTTAAAGTTTTTATCATAGTGGATTGTGATGGTGTTCTTGTGATTATTGTTCATGGGTTATGCTTATGGTTATGCTCATTATGAATCAAATTGATATTAAAAATCCTCTTCGTAGGATCCCAGGATTGGAACCTGGTGTATGGGTGCCGGGAGCCGAAAATGGGGTACTACAAAGGCTGTCGGCGCCGAATTCAACAATCGGGAATTTTGTGAGCCCGGTTTCCGAGTTTAGGGCGTGACAGTAAGGGTTAACACACAACACCCATGTATTAGACCACACAAGTTAAGGACCTACACAAGGACCTAAGTTTATTATCTCTACAGAGCAAGGGTCAACACACAACACCCCCACGTATACTCCCGTCGGAGGCCTCCTATGAGGACTTAAAAGGTATGAGAAGCACCTTTGACCCAATCCTACAAAAGGAATGATCAAAAGGGTCTCTAGACTCAAATGACTTACATATAAGTAGATGAGCCCCATTTAGCACGTTGATGAAGATCTCCTCCTTTCATGACGAAGAATCTTCAGCTCCCTTGAACCACAACACAAATGATGCTCCAATGTAAGGCGACATGTTGGGTTAAGGTTATATTGGAATCCTACTCTCTTAAATGTTTTCCTATATTATAAACAGAGTGATTCCAATCATCTATGCATTCAAGGTATCCCGGCTTAATGATTTTCCATTAAGATGGTAGCTGCAGGATCTTTGAATGCAGAAGTTCATTCCCTAATCCACTCTATTGAATATTAATGATGAGGATGGATTGGAGGATGAACTCCCATAAGAGAAAAAGGCTTAGGGTATAAGATCTGATTTTAAACACTCAAAAGCTCTATCTATTTTTTCTTTGCAAACAACCAAAGGCAAGCTCTTATTAAACAGTCATATTTTTTACAGAGTTCCATATCATCGAGCAGGGTTCAATATCATCGAGTAGGGTTCGATATCATCGAGTGTATACTCTCGATAGCATCGAATGGCTTGTCGATGACACGAACTCAATCTATCAAACGCTTTTGAACCATTTTGCCAACTAGTCAAGGAAATCGAACACTCTTTGATGTCATCGGATTTCGAACTCCGATTTCATCGAGGCAAGGTTCGATTCCTCGACATTTGAAAATAAGAGAGTAGTTGCCTTTAAAACATAATAGGTATTTGATATGATCGATCATCCCTCGATATCATCGAAATTTGAATATCTATGATATCGATGACTGTGTCGATTCATCGATATTTTCAAGGAATTTTGCTATAAGCTCGCTGGATAGTTTGTATCCTATTTCGATGACATCGACCTGGTCTCAATATGATCGATATTTGAATATCGATTATATCAAGTGATCATCGATATTTGAAAGATTTTACCTGAAAAATTACTGGATAGTTTTGTGTCCCAATCCAATATCATCGAAGGTCTATCGATATCATCAAGGTTTGAATTTCAAGGATAACGAGGCTCTGTTAGATATATTGAGAATCACATGTTTTTCCTTAACAATGTATTAGACACAATAGACCAGATGTCGATTTTATCAAGTCATCTTGATGAACTCAAGATTCAAAATTCGATGATATCGAACAATCCATCGATTCATTAATAACTCAGTCTAGAATTTTTTGAAGTTGTTGGACATCTTAAGTCCTCAATTCGATAAGATTGATTCAGTTTTGAGGACATTGATAACAGGGTTAGATTTCATCGAACCACGTATCGATAAATCGATAAGGGTAGAAAACTTAGAGATTTTCTAGATTTTGTAAAACAGTTTTCTCACATTAAACCCTAAGATGTTCTATCCATTTTTAAGGGTTTTATTTACCTGGTGTTTTGGGACATGGGATGTGGGCTAAGATTTACCTTTAACAAGTCTGGGCACACATCCAATTGAGGCAATCGCTTGAACAATCTTCTTATGGGGCTCACTTGGTTTGCTGACTCAACACTCACGCTAATTGACAAACCAGGGCACTTTCAATCTCCCCCTTTCTCAATTACGTGACAAAACACCAGAAGTCTTAGAACAACATCTAGGCCAAAACCCTAAATTGTGTGTACATGAACTTTACACAATTTTACACTGCTATTGAGTTCACACACACAACTGTATCATTTAGTAGTAGTTGCTCCCCCTGTCTTCTTGTAGCTGGTCCCCCTAACACCTATACCACTATTAACAAAGAGATACACACTATTTTCCATCGTTGTGGGATTTGTTCTCCCCCTTTTTGTTGGTCATTGGTAAAGGGTAATATAGCAATACAAGTTGACTGAAGATGAAGTATAAAGATATGGGAGAACCAATAGAGACTGAGATAGTTCAATGCGTAACAGATACATCTATAAAATGCAAAATTAGTAAGAGACAGATGTATAACAAATAATGACATCTCTTATTTGCATAGAAACCATTTATGCATACTAGGTCAAAGGAGAGCTGTGATTCTAATAGAAAATAGTAGCATAGCTTTAAATGGCAGAAATCACAAAACCAATTCTCAATTGTTAAGGAATATGCAGGAGAAGACATTCACAATTTATACTAACATTTCACAGATTTTAGCACATACTGGGGAGCAAATAGACACGACAGCAAATATATATGAATTATCAAATAGCCACCAACAGAAATACCCAAAATAGAAATTGTCCAAGTTTGGCAGTATTGCAACATCCATCCGAGACCACTCCAAGAAAATATCTAGCCTAACCATGGGCATACCAAAAGTATTTTCCTCATTCAGAGGATATCCATACTCCACCAAAAAAAAAAAAAACAATTTGTTAGGCTTTTCATGTTAGGTAGCCATCACTTACATTCATAAGATCATAAGGCATTCAAAAAGATATCCATGCCCAAACGCCGAGATGAGTTTGGTGTATGTGAGGTTACAAAGACTATCGATACTATGGTGGACGGGCTGATGAAGATGATGTTGTATCCTCTCGTTGGCAAGTTATCGGATAAACCAATTGCTACATCGACTGCTGTACGCTAGACATCATCTTCTCCAAGGCTAAGAATCGTGTATCGTGTCTCCCCAGGTTATCCTCTATTCGAGCCAATCCCTGCTGCGTTGCCTTGAACCTATCTTGGTGAAACTTGAAGAGTTGGGTTTGAGCTGAACCACTCGGATCTGGAACTTTTTGTGACCCTAAAGGATCTCCACCAGTTGGTGCTGTGTCTTTTCCCGTTTCACCACCTTCATGAATAGTCTCCTCAGATTTTGCTTCCACATAGGCATGAAATGTAAGGTCCAGTTTTCAAATATTGACCTTGTTAAAATGCTTGAGAGGACGCGTAGGATCGTCTGTCTAAGGAATACCGATTGTATCGCATATCACATGAATGATGTGAGGAAAGGGCAAATATACTACTCTAGACTAGTGGATGACACTTGCTATTTGGTGAAGGATCAAGGTAGGCAGACAAAGTTTGACTCTAATGGCAACGTAATACATAATCATGACCATGAACCCAGTAAGATCAGCATGATTGGGTCCACGAGGATAAGCATTTGAGCAGAATATCTCGTGCAAGACTCGATATCGAGGGTGCATATATTTCGCCTTTAATGCATTTACTTGGTACCATGGGGTATCTCGTTCCTGACATTGGAATTTTGTAATTGTAGACTGTGTGATGGGATTTTCAAGATCAAGGTCAGACAATCCAACTGGAGACAAAGTTAGACCAAGAATGCTAGCGATGGATTTTGCCGTAATGTCAACACTATCATCCCCAACTATGACAGTAATGGATGATGGTTCTAGTGTTGGAGAATGACGGTATGCAAGGAAGCAGTGGGTTTACTCATCATGACGTGGACCCCTAAAATCAAGAAGAGGTAGCCAGTCGATTGCCTTTAATAGAGTTTCCACATTGTAAGGTTTTATGCATTCCCTGTCAATCCTACTGTCATACACCAAGCGACTCCTTGAGTACTTTTCAAGTATGTGTGGATGTAATGCCCTGAAATTCGGGGGTCGAGCATAACTCAGCTCCCGAGTTCCAAAACATCACTTATGCAACATATTTAATGATGAATGTATGTTGACTGTATTAGTGCATAAAACATGGAATAGATTAAGCCAAAACACAGATATGATTCAGGGACAAGTGAATAAAGCAAGCGGAAGACTTATAGTAAAATGTGTACAAGTGTAAATCCCAGAATTACATATACAATCCAGATCATGTGAAAGTGTTATTTATCAAAATTTATAAGTATCAAATTACATCATTTCAGTTCCCAAAAATAATCCCAAAGATCCCGCGCATCAGACCCAGGCTCGCTAGAACCCGTCTGAAAACTGCATATAGGAGAAGGCAGCCTCGTCGTCATCCAGCTCCCGCTCTGCCTCAGACGTCGCATCCACATCTGCAACATCAGGGCCTATGACAGAGTCTGGTGGGTGTGTAACACCGCCCCAGAAACGTGGGAGTGAGTGATCAACTCAGTGGAATAATAAGGCACTGGTTAACATGTTATCAGTTCAATCAAACAGTAATGATAAAGCAGGATAAGTAATTAAATCCTAAGTACTCTTGTTAATGCAAGTATGAATGCAATATGATGCGTGCCCTCACGCGTACACCCTCAGCGTCTTCATCTTACGTTACGCATGACATCGCCTCAAAGTGCGCCACATCTACAAAGCACATGCAAATGCGGTGCATGAATATGATTACCAAGTTGTTATTAGTCCATTTCACACAACAGGATTGGGAAGCTAAGATACCTTCCTCATATCACCATCCAAACAGTGATCCATACTAGGGTCGTCAATCCTAGATATCTCATACGATCATATAGTTGAGGTCGTAGCAAAGGGCTCGTCACCAATCAATGCACGCCTTTCATGCCCTTACTACCACAGATCGGCTCGTCACCTCCTTGCGGTATCCAGGTATGCTCGAGGTCACTACAAAGGGCTCGTCACCAATCAATGTAGGCCGACAGCACGAATATAGTGTCCCATACCACCATAATCGGCTCACGAGTTTAGTTGCTCACTGGTCACTACGGGGAGGCTCGTCACCCCAGCGTAGGCCGACAGCTCGACCACGGTGTCCCATACCACCATGTCCGGCTCATGAGTCTTAGCGGATCAGGTACCATGGTTATTAGGATTTCACTGGTAAGTTCGGTACCCTAGATTCAAGCAGTAGCGTCCATATAAGGTTAACATACAATGGACAATCGGGTTACTTGACGAACTCGACTAGCACGAGCGCACGTTGAGTTGAACGACATAGAGTGCGCAAACACTCCGCGTGGCCAAACCACTGCCGACAACTCTAATACGACTCGGGTTCGTCTAATACGTCCTACGTGGCGAAAGCAATCTCAACCACGATTCATAGGGTCAATTACCGATTTCCTGGACTAAGGCATAGTCCCAAACACTTTACACTACTACAGATATTCATATGGAATGTAAAACAGTAATGGATCAACAGCTCAAATCATGGTACATACACATCTGAAGAATATCAACTTAACATAAATGTAAGCATAGGAGATGCTTGAATTTAAATTACTTGGAATGTAACTGCATAAAGGAAAACATGCACATCCATAGGAGTATTGAGAATCACTTCTCAACGCCCGCAACAAGTGTAATAAGTTACACTTAGATCATTCATGCATTTCTACAAACACTTAGCATACATGGAACAACATATATGACGCATGTTGAAATACATGCACTTAGACAATTCCTTTTATCAAGGAGTTGTCATACATGCATCTAGCATACATACATGACAATTAATCATGGCAAACACAAGTGCGTATTTTATACGTATACGGTACTTTATAAATACACTTAGAATACATAAATCTTAATATAGCACATGCATATCAGGAAAGCAATGTAAACATAACATTTGGCATGTGAAATCTCACCCATAGCAAGAATAAATCACTAACTGGGATTGAAAGCCTTGAAAACCATAACCTATACACTTAAAGTCCGCACCTTAAGCGAAGAAAGAACCGCCGAGCTGATTTAGACGAGTTGTCTTCGTCAACGGCGCTAGAATACCCTAAAATAAGGATAGAAATGAGATACAACAACACCAAGTCTAGTCTAAGCTCTAACACAGGTTAGGGTTAGGTTAACTTACCCCAAAAGGAACTCAGAATCGTCAGAAGAACGATTCAAAGTGAAGGTTCAAAGATGAAGAAGAACGAGGAAGAATCCAAGATGATTCACCAACTTATCTCTCTCACTTTCTCTCTCCTTTCCACTTTCTTTCCAAGCTAGGGTTAGAGAAAAATCGTATGGAAATGAGAGCTAGGGTTTAAGGACTATATATAGGCCTTAAAATGATGGAAATAACCCCAGGGTCAAGGTATACTTAGGTTATAACCAAAGTAAGCCTTTCTCGATCCAACGAAGCACTTCTGGTGGGCCTATAACCATGAAAGGTCGGACTTAAGCTCATTGACCATGGATCTAGGTCAAGCTGAGATTTCATACCGACCGGCTCTTCAGATCAGCCGTGGCGGACCACACTCAATTCAACGGTCACGGAAACTCGATCAGGTCCACAAGCACTAGGATATGCCTGGGCCAACCATCCTGATCAGAGGGTGAAATTAGGTTAGAATCCAACGGTCAGAATGCTTAAAATCGTCGCGCAAGCGACACGACTCAGATTTCAATAAAAGCTTATTAAGTTCCAACCATTCTCACACTCTTCACTCCGAGCTCAAGCAAATCGACCCAGAACATCAGATCGACTTGATTTTCGAGGTGAAGATCAAGCCCAACTCGGTGACCGCAACAGCCTAAGATCATCGCCATCGGACTTTCGACGCGCGGTCCAGGTCCGATCCAGATCTTCCAAAAATTCCCCAGAACAACTGGATTTAGCGATGGATCCCAGATTTCAGAGTAACGTAGCGCTCACTAATCTACACGATTAGAGCCATGCAGATACAATTTAAAGTGATTGATGCGGATTTCACAAGCAATCGAGTAAAGCGCTAATTACCCTAAAACAACTACTTAAGGAAAGATTAGCACAGAAATTCCAAGGTCGTTACAGTGGAGGAGGATCCACAACAGTATGTGGCGGTGCTGGTGCTTCAGCAGGAGCTTCTCTACGAGAGGACTGCCGAGTAGAGGAGCTCCGCGGGTGTGCAGGGGATCGTTGAGACTGAGCCCTTCCTCTTTCTCTTGAGGCCACAGATTTATTTCTAATGGGCCTGGATGACTCAATGATGGCAGGAGACTTGCCTTTCTCCTTACTCATTGGAATAACTTAGAAGGAAATGTCAAAGAAAAAATATCTGAGGATTATGACAATAAACTCAAAATTTCCAACTGAAGGATGTCAATCAATCTAGAGAAGCCCTATCATAATGAAGTATATGTTGAGAATCAAGAATATGTGCAAGAGATTACCTGATTCAAGATACCCTAGATGGCATATGGTTGATAAACGATGAGAGCCTCAGAAGAAACTCTCAGAGAAATCGAGCAGGGAAGCAAAAATGAATTTTTCCTACTCGCCAACTATTTATCGGGTGGTGAACTTTGATATCATCGACATTTGTTTTGATGATATCGATATACCCTATTCAATGTCATCGAAGATGTCCTCGATAACATTCTAGAACATGTGACACTTCTGATTCCGAAGGGGCGTCAATGATATTGATATTTGTTTGATTTAATCGAGGATCCATATGATTCATCGACAGACTTATCAAAGAGAAGGTGTATATCATTCATTTCAACATTTTGATGTTCTTTCATATATGTATAACTTAGTATATTTTCATATTGGTCAGTATACACATCAAAATTTGTACAAACATTGTACCATCCAAAATTATAAACATCAGCAATGTTTATGCATGAAAGAAGTTCCTGAGGTATAGAAACCTCAAATATATCATGATAATCATCAAAAAAATATGCATCATGTTCATGCATTCATCTAGACTTAGATGCTACAGCTTGGGTATGTTTTCCATTCTCAGTTGTTACTAAGCATATGGATCGTCCTTCCCATTGCCTTTAATGACATAGCAGTGGTCACTTGTGCGACAAATCTTCATCATTATTTTACCTGATAGGTCTAGGATCTCACTTTCTTGCTTGTTAAATGTAACCACATGCTCATTGTCACATATTTGAGAAATGCTTAGAAGATTATGTGTCAATCCTTTTATGTAAAAGGCATTCTCATTTTTTGAGTATATTCATTCCTTTGATAGTTCCCAGTCCTGTTACCTTAGCAGTGCTTCCATCTCCATAGGTGACTATCCCATCATCAAGATTTGAATAATTTACGAGGAGAGATTTGTCACCCATGACATGTCTAGAGTATCCGCTATCCAGATACCTCTTAGCATTATTGCCTATTATATGATTTGAGTGAGTAACAAGGCAATTTTTCTTCTCTTTCACTATCCATTGTGTGACAAGATTTCTTACTATGGTAGTTTTTTCTTCATTAATCAAGTTGGGTAACTTAATCATGTTTCCTTGTTTCATAAATTCATTTATTTTTTTTATTTAATTCAGCCACCTGATCCAATAGCTCCTTCATTCTCTCGGTCATTCTGGGTGGTGATGGATGTGTATTACCTCTATCCATATTCCTAGGTGGACTCTTGACATTATTTATTGTTCTTTTAGTTGGTCTATATTTACCAATGTGATTTTGACCAGAATTGAGTTGAGTCCTCCTAAAAGACATGCATTCAAATTTATAATGGCTAGATTCTCCACATGAATGACAAACAGGAGTAGTCGTTTTACTCCCTGATGCAGTTGATTTCTCAAACATTGTTACTGCATTTTTGGGACCTGATTTGAATTTATCATATCCCAATCCACTCTTGTCTTTCCCAGGTCTTCCCATCCCTAAGAGTTTTTCTACTTTTTCACTACTCTGGGAGAATTTGTAATTTAGTTCAAATGACTTCCTGGATTGTTCTGCATCAAACCTAAGTGTGTGATTTTCATTCTTTAGATGCTCATTTTCTTCTTTCAATAGATCAATCTGTTTAGTAGGTTTTGATGATTAAGATTTTAGAGATAAATTGATTCTTTCTAGCTTATCATTTTCAGAGTGGTATTGTTGTAGATCATTAATCAAGTGCGTATTGATTTCCAATGTTTTGTCTAGATCTTTTTGCTTCAATTTATTTTTATTTTCATTTATCCCAAGTCTTTTAAGGATATTGATGTTATATAAATAAATTTGATTATAGACATCTTGCAGTTTATCCTTTTCTTCTTCTTTCTCTGTTTCCTCATCATTGAATGGAAATGATTCAGTAACTTGAGGTTCTTTGATGTTCTTAGTTTCTATGGGAATATTAGAGGCTGTAGAGACCATAAGAATTTTTAGGGATTTTCGGTCTCCATCACTCTCTGAGTCACTACATTCTGAATTTAACTCTTCAGTATCATCCCATGTGACTGCCATTGCCTTTCCTTTGATTTTCCTATTTAGGCGTTTAGTGGACAAATGTCCAAACTTTCAGCAAGTGTAGTATTGTGGCTCCTTGGACTTTTTACCAGATTTACTTGTAAAATGTTTATTGTCCAACTGTCTTCCTTTAAATGGTCGGCCACGGTTTTTATGGAAGAATTTTCTGAACCGTTGAGCCGACAAAGCCACTTCCTCATCTTCATTCTCCCTCTCACTTTCATCTTCCTCATTTGTAGTGTTCTTTGAAGTTTTGAGGACAGTGTTTTTAGGTTTAGGAGTTTACTTAAAGTGCAGTTCAAATGTTTGTAGGGAACCTATGAGTTCTTCTACTTTCATTTCATCCATGTTTCTACATTCTTCAATGGTTGTAACTTTCGAATTGAACCGTTCCATTAAGGATCTCAGAATTTTCCTACAGATTTTTGGAACCAAAACTTTTTCTCCTAATCCACCCATGGAGTTACAAATGATGTTCAGTTTTGTGAAAAACTCCATGAAGGTCTCATGCTCTTCCATTCTGACACTTTCAAATTTTAATGTTAGGAGCTGCAGTTTGGATCGTTTCACTATGTTGGTTCCCTCATAGGTTGTTTCCAAAAAGTCCCATGCTTTTTTAGCAGTTCAACACATACTAATTTGATTGAAGACTTCTTGGGATACAACACAGTAGATACCATTCATTGCTTTAGCTTTAGATGTTCGGTTTTCTTTATCAAATGTTTTCCATATTTCTTTGGATTTCGGTTTGGTGATAGTTGTGCCATTTTCAAGTACTATTTGTTCAGTTGGTGGCACATATCCTTTTTCAACAATATCCCAAACATCATGATCCAAAGATCTCATAAAGTAATGCATCCTGTCTTTCCAGTACGCATAATTTAATCCATCAAATACTGGAGGTCTAATTATAGATGAGCCCTCTTCTTTGGCCATATTACCAAGTTTAGTCAAGATCACTCTCTAGGAGGTGAAGCCCTTAAGACAGACCCACTCTGATACCAATTGAAAATGTGATAATGACCGCCTTAGTTGAAGTAGGAATATGCCAAGATGTCCTAGAGGGGGCTGAATAGGACTTTTAAAATTTTATGATAATTTAAAACATATCAACCCTATCCTGAATAAATATGCAAGTATCAGGATTTCTTCAATGTAACTCCAATAGCTTTCAAACCAACTTGAGAATCCAATCACAAAACTACTCAAAACATAAATAAGATAAGAAACCTAGTTCATGATGGGTGTAATTGTGTGTGAGGTGTGATTCTACTTAACTTCAGATAATCATGTGTATATGCAATATGAGAACATTGAGAGAAATCACACAAGCAGTAGAAGTAAATGACAATCTCAAACACAGTCATTTTTATAGTGGTTCGACTACGTGTCCACTCCACTTCTGGCAGATGCACTTAACCCTTGAGTGTACTAGATCTCACTAATAGAGGTTTCAAATTAGGTTCACCTCAAACCAGTACAACTTACACTAGGTTAACTTTAACGTGTCTCCATGACATAAGTTTATGCCCCACACAAGAGCAAGGGTCAACACACAACACCTAGATTTTAGGCCACACAAGCCAATGATCTACACAAGGAACCTAACAGTTTATGCTCCCATGAGCAAGGGTCAACACATAGCACCTAGGTTTTAGACCACACAGGTCAAGGACCTACACAAGGACCTAAGTTTATGCTCTCCTTAGAGCAAGGGTCAACACACAACACCCCCACATACACTCCCGTCAGAGGCCTCCTATGAGGACTTAAAAGGGGTGAGAAGCACCTTTGACCAAATCCTACAAAATGAATGATCAAAAGGGTGTCTGAACTTAAATGACTTATAGATAAGTAGATGAGCCCCATTTAGCATGTTGATGAAGATCTTCTCCTTTGATGATGAAGAATCTTCGACTCCATTGAACCGCAACACAGATAATGCTCCAATGTAAGGCGACAGGTTGGGTCAAGGTTATGTTGGAATCTTACTCTCTTAAATGTTTTCCTATATTAGAAACAAAGTGATTCCAATCATCTATGCATTCAAGGTATCCAAACTCAATGATTTTCCATTAAGATGGTAGCTCAAGGATCCTTGAATGCGAAAGTTCATCCCCCAATCCCTCTATTGAATATCAATGATGAGGGTGGATTAGAGGATGAACTCCCACGAGAGAAAAAGGCTTAGGGTATAAGATCTGGATTTGAACACTCAAAAGCTCTATCTATTTTTCCTCTGCAAACAACCAAAGGCAAGCTCTCATTAAATAGGTAAAATGTTCCAATGGAAATAAAACAGTCATATTTTTAACAAGGTTCGATATCATCGAGTGTATACTCTCGATAGCATCGAATGGCTGCTCGATGACACGAACTCAATCTGTTAAATGCTTGCCAGCTGGTCGAGGAAATCGAACACTCTTCAATGTCATCGAATTTCAAACTCCAATTTCATCGAGGCAAGGTTCGATTCCTTGACATTTGAAAATAAGAGAGCAGTTACCATTGAAACATAACAAGTATTTGATATGATCGAGCATCCCTTGATATCATCGAAATTTGAATATTGATGATATCGATGACTGTCTCGATTCATCGATATTTTAAAGGAATTTTCCTATAAGCTCACTAGACAGTTTGTGTCCTATTTCAATGACATCGACATGGTCTCGATATGATCGATATTTGAATATCGATTTTATCGAGTTATCATCGATACTTGAAAGATTTTACCTGAAAACTTGCTGGATAGATTTGTCTCCTAATCCAATATCATCAAAGGTCTGTCGATATCATCGAGGTTTAAATTTCATGGATATCGAGGCTCTCTTCGATATATTGAGAATCACATGTTTTGCCTTAACAGCATATTGGCCACAACAAACCAGATGTTGATTTTATCAAGTCGTCTTGATGAACTCAAGATTCAAAATTCGATGATATCGAATAGTCCATCAATTCATCGATAACTCAGTCTAGAATTTTTTGAAGTTACTGGACATCTTAAGTCCTCAATTCGAAAAGATCGAGTCAGTTTCGAGGACATCGATAACAGGGTTCGATTTTATCGAACCACGTATCGATAAATCGTCAAGGATAGAAAACTTAGAGATTTTCCTGATTTTGCAAAACAGTTTTCTCACCTTAAACCCTAAGATGTTCTATCCATTTTTAAGGGTTTTATTTAACTGGTGTTTTGGGACATGGGATGTGAGGCTAAGATTTACCTTTGACAAGTCCGGGAACACATCCAATTGAGGAAGATGCTTGAACAATCTTCTTATGGGGCTCACTTGGCTTCCTAACTCAACATTCATGCTAATTGACAAACCAGGGCACTTTCACAAGTTACAGCCCAATATGGATATACATGTATAAGTGGGGTTTTCCACAAAGTGATGTAGCAATTCGAGTTCATAGACAATCTACAAGTTTGAGAAGACATTCAAGTGCAACATGCAAGTGTTCATACCAGATCAATGTTGAGCATATAATTCGAGGATTGATTCTAATGAATAACGCATGTATCATGAAAATAGAGATATCAATCATCAGTTAAAATGGAAAGGCAAACTATCACTTAATCCAACATGAAAGCAGGAAGCTGAAGGGAAAGAGTCATCACCTTATGAATTAAATCGCCTACTAGTGTCGCTAAGAGGTGAGCACGCCCTTAGAATTGAATCTTATCATGAATTATAAATTTTGTATGGTCAGATTCGAGTTTTATACACTATCTATGGTTATGATCATAACCTAGGGTTTGGATTACTTAGATTTAGGGTTTTATCCTCTAATATAATTTCAGGCTTTGGTTTAGAGTATGAAATCTAATTCATGTAATCAATTTATAATAATATTAGAAATGAAGTAATAATTGTCAGTTAATATTAACAATAACTAATCTTATAATCAATAATCTACTAATGACAAAATAAGAATAACTTTAATAATAATAAATGTCAATATCTGATACTAATAATCAAGTAACAATAATACATAATTAATAGAGTCTAATTAAAATTTATAACAATAGTAAAAATAACGATAATTTAATTTTGACGATTCAATTATATAAAAATTGGAAGTTATCATACCTAAGTAGAGTGGTTCACAGCACTCAATCCGATCCAATGAGAAGGCCTGAACTGCCACATCGTGCTGGACCGAACCGCCAGAAATCAGTTCTCATGTGGCCCCGAACTCAGCAACTCCCCTATCATCTTCTTCTTCCTCGTCCCTCTGAGTTTTCTTCTTATGTCTTATTCTTCTTCTTTTTTCCTTTTTCTCTCTTATTCTTTGCTGGAATTCCAACAATATATAGATCAAACCAACCCTTACTCGGCCAATTCGAGTTAGTACGGGAAACGACCACCACATGTAGCCTCTTCTTTTTTTTTTCTCTCTTTCTTATTCTCTACTCTCTTCCTACCCCTTCTCTATATGCTGGAACATCCTACAGTTCCCCGAACCTAATCCCAGCCTAGCTCGACTCAGGTTTGGTGTAAAAAGAACAAGTCCACTCGGTCGAGTCACGGTTCAATAGAGGAATCAAACCAGAAGCTCCTCTAATCTCTCTCCTTCATTTTCTTTTTTTACTTCTATTGTTGCTCTCTCTCTCTCTCTCTTGACTTTGTCCCACATTCAAAGAGACTCTAGACTAAAAACACTCAACCAGACCGAGTTAGACTCAGTCCAGCGAGCTACCGACTCGCTCACCATCCCCTCTCATCCTCTTCTTCTTTCCTTCCTTCTTCCCTTTCTTCTCCAAAGATGTCTAGCAATGGATTGGACCCAATCAGACACTGCCTTGACTCCGGTCGAGCTGAGTCGAGTTGACAGTGATGCAACCTCCCTTGTTCTCTTCCCCTCTCTCTAGTTTTTCTTTCTTCTTCTTTCCTTCCTCTTCCATTCTCTCTCTCTCTCTCTCTAATCATTTCTTTCAGCTATGTCCGAAAAGAGAAGCTTCACTCGACCAAATCTCGCCCCGACATGAGGCAACTTGGTGTAGCTCAGACAGGGAAAGAGAAGCTCGGTTTTAATGGTGGTTTGAAACTCGGTAGGGTTTTCTCCATTCCACTACTTTTAGATGGTCTAGCTTAGCTCTAGAGAGCATGGGGATGTGGACTTTCAAAGCTTCATGGAGGTTTGGCTAGTGGGTTGGACGGTTGAAGTTTTCGAACGGTTTTTCAAACCTTGCTGCAAGAATGGGAGGAGGAAGTGTTGTGTCTACTTCCACTCTTCTTTATATCAATCCTTAATTCTCCTAGAGCCATTGGATGAAGATTGCATAGCCAGGATTGAATTTCTTGCAACAACTCCCATACATAGTTATTAGAGCAAAACCGGGCACTGGTTTCTATCTGCTATTAAGGGAGCCCTAAACCGTGTTTCCCTAAATGGAGGGTTGAGTTTTTTCAAATAGCTAATGGCTAGGATCAGAATTTGTGAGCATGTGAATTGCCAGCTTGGCAGCGTAATCAAACTCTGCTTTTGAAAAATGTTGTGCGTAACTCCTGTTTGTAATGAAGCATGTGTGCGTGTACATGTGTCCTATAGTGAAAAACTGGTAGGGTTTAGTCAAAATTCCATCCCCCACAAAATGGATGGCTTAAATCATGATGGTGTCTCCAGTTCAAGAGAATGAACACTGTTAGTTCAAACATCGTTCGGCGAGAAGAAAGGACAGATCAATTCCTCTCCTTTTTTAAGGATTCACGGGTCAACACACATTTGACTGCAATTCTTCGTTTGGTGTTTGTTTCAACCAAAAATGAAAAGCATTTTTGATTTGGGGACTTATCTCACTCAATAATGACAAAAAGAAAAAAAAAACTAATAGAATAATCATTGAATTTATTCATTCTAAGTTCTTTACAACATTTTGATCCTCTGATTTTGAGATAGAATTTCTAGAAAATACAAAAGTGCAAGTATTGAATATGCTCAAATATAAATTTCAACAGCATTCTGGCTCATATCAGTCATGTCTCTAGGGGAGATGAGTTGTGTAGGCTTTCCGTGCACTTCGTCCCTCACTTCAAAACACCTGGAATGGCCTAAGAACTTGAGAAAATGCAACATAGTGTTGCCTCAAAGAGTACCCGCGTAACTTATCCATGAGTTGTGCAGGTGGAGTTGCACGGGCTCGCACAACTCATAAGGAGTGGTGCGGCCTGGCCTTCTACAGTCTGTACTCCCTCTCCTTCTCTCCATCTCCAATACCTGTCAGAAGCACTGATCTTCTAAACATTCGATCCTGTAAATGAGGGGAGTATTTATAGGCTCCCTCACATGTAAGCCCTCAAATCCCGTGTTGTGGACCCCACTTCGCATCACCAACTCAACATATCCTGCGAAGGGTAGTGCAACCTGGCGCAACTTTGGCGAGTTACGTGGACCCGTGCAACTTGGGTCCCACGTAACTCATGATCCGCGTAAGTTATCTTGTCTTCACTTCTATGCACTTATTTCTTTCTCCAATTCTTCTTCTTGAAGCTTCTTTCCTTAACCAAATTTCATGCTTCAAAAAATGCCCCCTTGATCCGAGATTTAACCACTCTAAGTCAATTTGAAGAATCAATTTCCTTCTCTGGGACTTGAGTTGCGCAACTCACAGCAGTTCCCACTAGTCTATAAATATCAGAAACCCCAACCATTCATCACTTCAAAAATTTCTTTCTCCTTGTTGAACCCCTTTTCTGTGTAACTATCCAGTGCAACTTGCGCACATAACTTGCCAGCACTTGGTGCAAAAACCCTTGTTCTGAAAGTCTGTTGAATCCTCTTCTGCCTTTATCACTTCTACCCTTCAAAATTTTCATTTTTAACCCAACAGTTTCCTGTTCAAGATCATGCATCACTCGTCGGCATTTTCTTCAAGAAGAAAGAATCATCCATCTTCCTCAGGGTCTAAACAACCTTTCCATCATTCTTGGAAATACATAGAAATAAACAAATAAACTTTAAGGCTTCATAACCCCTTTACTAATAAGCTGACTGTTATTCCCATCAACTTGCAGCGTCACTGGTCAATTCTTCACAATGAACCATTCGATCGATGAAATATCTTTGTGTCCGTGGACAATTAGATCATGAAAGAACCAATATTTCTGATAGGTTATCTGGAACAGAATGAGCCCCATCAGAGAGTTGGTAGGATTCACAAAATGAGATTTTTACGTCCATGTCACGATCCTCTGCAACCTTTCCCTGCCCACTATTTTGAGACCGCTCAATAACTCTTCTTCTTCGAAAGATTGCATTAGAACATTGAAAAATTCTCAACAATAGGACTCCTATCTCTTTGGAAATTCTAAAGCACCTAGGCTCGAACTATCGTTTAAAAGAATACCACCATTCTGGAACAAATCAACATCTCTAATCCAATCATAGCTACGTCAGAGCATTTTCATGGGGATGCTTGTAAGTTCTATGTTTTAGATCTAACACCCTGTGTTGCCAAATTTTATAGTGACAAACCACTTAAGAATGATTGACTTGTTTGATAGATGGAAATCTCACCTTCAAGTTCAATAGATGGAAAGTTTACCTTCATTCAAAGATTAGTTTTTGTGTCATCTACATCAACAATCTAAAGCTTCTACATCTTTAAGTTAAAGAGCATGTTCAACTGTTAAAGATCATACACAAGTCAGAGTGCAAGTACAAATTTCATACACAAGCTCAAGTCCAAGCTTAAGTACAAGTACACAAGCTCAAGCCTAAGCTCAAGCCCTAGTGCTCAAGCTTAAGTTCAAGCATTCAAGCTCAAGCTTTATAGTGTACAAGTTTCAAGCTTCAAAGTACTTCAAGTATTTTATCTACCAAAGTGACTGAGTTGTCAAGTTCAATGCTCACATTTCAGGTATACATGACCATAGAAAGACCTTAGGAATAGGTCATACATATTGCATATAGAATTTGGGTCATGGTACTTAATTTGGACCTTACTTCCAGTAGTCCTGGTCTTAGTTCAACTAGTCCAGGCACTGGCTCGCCCAATCCAGGGTTTTTCTCTAGTAGTCTAGGAATTATTTGAAAATTTTTGGATTTTCTGTTGAGGACTCGACCAGTCGAGCTGGGTGCTCGACTGGATCTTGGAGACTGGCTCGACCAGTCAAGCAGGGCTCGACTCGAACTCCAGTAAGCAGATTTTTACCCACTCAACCAGTCAAGTGCTATGCTCGACCAGTCGAGCAGGCCACTCAACCAATCGAGTGATGGGTTTATCTGATCACGCTAAAATTTTTGAAAATTAGTTGCTGCTTGGACTAGTCAAGGGAACTGAATTTCACCCTATAAATTAAGGACATTTCTCAGCTTTATTCATTCATTCAAAGCTATATTAAGCCTCCTCTCTGAGAATTAAGTCTCCACTATTGTGAAGCTATTGCTCAGTAATTTTAGATTCTTTTATAGCTCTTTTAATTTTAATTTTATTGATCTCTTGTCATTCAATTCTACTTATTAAGTGGGTAATTTTGTTTTACCCTTTTGAGATCTAAGAAATCAAATCAAGCTAGCCCAAGGTTGAATTTAAATTAAAATTCATTTAGACCTAGAACCCTTTCATTTATGAGATTGAACATTGAACATCTACGTCTACAAAGAATTAGTTCTACTGGGCTACATCAAAGAAGAATCTTTAGATAAGTATATTTCATTTATTATATTGTGGTTTCTAAGATTGCCCAAAAAAAAATTTAATTTTGGTTTTCACTGAGATAACTAGAAAATCTCAGTGTGTGGGGTTTTTAATTGTGGTAGCCCATTGAAAACACAATTGTAAAGGTTTTAAGGTGAACCTTGGAAAACCTTCTTTCTTAGTGAAATTCGATATCCCATGAGTTGTGGATATTAGGAGTGGAGTAGTGTGGCTATTTGGCAACAGATGGTGTACACCCGAACCACTATAATTCTTGGAGTTTGGATGATGATGGTGATGTATGTGATGTGTTGAATATTGTATTTATTTTCATGTACTTGTGGTGAATGTTGTAATAGCTAGATTTATTTTATTTGCCTTTGGAATTACTTTGAGTTTTTAATCCTTTTTAAGTTCAAGACATCAGGTTGCCCTACCATAAACCTTGGTTTTTGGTGTAAGGTTGTCCTTTGAATAGGATTTTATTAACATCTCAAGACTAGTGCATTAAAGGTTGCAATTGATTTATGCTATCTAGTGTTATATTTCACATTTAATTTTATTTAGCATAGTCCTATTCGCCAACCCCCCCCCCCCCCCCCCCCCCTAGGACTGAGAGCTCACCCCTTTCAGGTGGTATCAGAACCTAATAGTGCATTCCTTTGGATTTATTTCTTGAGCTAATCGATCTCGAGCTTTCTATATGTCAAATTTTGATAGCCTTTCTATTAATAGGCCACCACCATTTGATGGCTCCAACTGTGCTTCTTTTAAGGTTCATTGATGAAAGCATGTGGCAAGCAACGATTACCAAATGGAAACCACCAATGACTGAAGTTTTAGACAGTGATGGAACCAAGTCCATACAAGTATCGCCTTATTATTTATGGACCACACCTCAGAAAAATGAGAGCAATGCTAATGCCAAAGCTTTAAATGCAATCACTTATGCACTATCACCTGATGAGTTCAAAAGAATTATATCTTATGATACTACAAAACAAGTTTGTGATATCCTAGAAATGACACATGAGGGTACGACTATTGTAAAAAATTCAAAACTTCAGATCCTCACCACTGGGTTTGAGGAAATTTGTATGGAAGAAAATGAATCATTCATGGACTTCTATACAAAACTAAATGATATAGTCAACTAAATGTGGGGTCTTGGAGATAGCATCTCAAAAAGCAAAGTTTGTGCAAAAATACTACGATTACTTCTTGAGAGATTCAATTCCAAGGTGTTTGTCATTCAAGAACTTAGAGACACTGATAATATGAGGGTGGAAGAACTTGTTGGTTCACTTCAAACTTAGGAGTTGAATTTCAAAGCTCTAAAAGGTAAGTCTATCACTCTTAAATCATCCAAATCTCTTTCTCAAGATAATAATTCTGATTGTGAAAACTCAGAGGATGATATGGCTTTACTTGTGAAAAAGTTTTACAAAATTTTTAAGAGTAAGAAAAGAGTTGATTTTCAAAAACCATCTGAGAAGAAAAAGGGAAAAACTAAAACTTGAAAATTTCTAAAAGATAGCCAATGTTTCAACTGCCATGAATATGGGCATTTGGCAAACAAGTGTCCAAAGAGGGACAAGCCAAAGCAAAAAGGCATGTTAGCCACATGGGATGAATCATCCAGCTCTGAAGCCCCTTCTGAGTCAGATGAATCAGAACCCAAAACTTCAAATAAAGTCAAGGCTTTAATGACTCTAGCCAGAGTAACTTCCCCAGATAGTTATAATTCAACCGATGATGAAAATCTAAAGAGTGACCCTAAAAATAATAATGAAGATGATCTTCAAGATGCCTATAATGCCCTATACAAGGAGAGTTGTAAGATTGTTGTCAAACTGAAGCTTCAAAAGGAGAAATTTCTGAAGTTAAAAACGGATTTTGAAAATGTTATTTTAGAAAAGTCTCATATTTCTGATTATTTAGAAAAAATAAAATGTGATTAGAATTTCAAAACATTAGAACTTGAAAAATTAAGATTAGAGAATGAAAAATTAGAAAATGAAGTATCTTCCCTCTTGAGTTCAAAGGATACATGGAGGTATGCCCAAGGAGACCCTAAACTTGAAAAGTTATTAACTGCATCTAGAACATGTGGAGATAGATTGGGTCTAGGCTATGATAAATTCATGCCTCTTAAAAATAAGAGCACTTCTCCAATGTTTGTCAAAGGAGAATCCTCTAACTCAAAAGAAAAGGATTTGAAACAAAATAATCATAACAACTCTAGAAATTCAAAGACTTTTCAAGCACCTAAAGTCAATTCTAATAATATCAGCTTTAGAAAATAATCTTATAATCCTTTAGCTAAAAAAAATTATGGATTTACTTAAAGAACTTCTCAAATCTAACTCTAATCTTAGGGTTAATAGTAATTATAAGTGACGAAAAACCAACAGTAGTCCAAAACCCAAAACAACTATGAAATGGGTTCCTAAGGTTACTTGCTTGGTTGTGCATACCACCTTCAAGGCTTCGAGTCAATCAATATGGTACCTAGACAGTGGTTGCTCAAGGCACATGAAAAGTGACAGAGATTTGTTCACCAACTTCAAAGATATGACTAATGGTTTAGTCACATTTGGTGATAGAAGCAGTTGCATAATTATTGGTGAAGGTATGGTTCATATCTCTAACCTTCCTCCTTTTGAGAATTTTTTATTTGTAGAAGGTCTTAAGCACAATCTTTTAAGTATATCTCAAATCTACGATAATAAGCAGTGTTAAATTTACTAATCAAGGATGCGAGATATCAAATGAGAAAGGTCGTGTGATATTAAATGCCCATAGAACGTCTAAGAATTACTATATCATAAATGAATCTTGCTCATCTAAATTATCTTATTACATGGTCCAAACCAATGATAGTGAGTTATGACACAAACTCCTTAGACATGTAAACTACCAGAATATGTGTGGGATATCCGTCACCACAACATAATTATTGAGCGGACCATCAATATAAACCATCTTGTTTAATTCAACATTATTTCCCTCATTATTGTAGGATGGGATAACATTCTGAATTGGGGCGAATCGGCATACCGCTACATTGCTCAAGCAATGTATGCGTGTATAAGTGATGTTTCTATTGAAGATCTGAAGAGAAGGTTCAAATAAAGTAGATCGTCACTTAATTTTTGGGTTAATGGACATTCAAGTGAATGATGAAGGCATTCCTATTCTGATATTGATTGAAAGATTGAATGAGTTAGAAAAATGTTTATTAACCAGAAATTTATGCAACATGAACTCGGGATAGAGTTCCATGAATGCACTCCAGGCCAACCAGACATTATCGAGATACAGAGTATTACATCGCATCTTTATTTCCAATGTTTACCCTAGATCTGGTAACAAGGTCAAACTGACTACCTTTATGGTGCGTACTCTTCATCTGTTGTGTCTAGCATTCCGGTGTGTCTTCCTTCGTTAATCTTTTATTTCATTATCCAATTTTGACTTCATCTGGGGCATAGTGATATTCCATTCGCTTATTTGATGACCACCCTTGCTTTACATTATTCTGTGGTCATTTCACCTGGAGAAGCTCCTACTTCTCATCTTCTATTCAATAATTCAAATATCAACAAGATGAATATGAAGTTGGCACCTGTTCAAATAGATAGGGATGCTGGAGAAGTTAGAGAAGAAGTTGGAGAGGAAGAAGCACTGCCAACTGATGCCAATATGGATGATATTTTTAATGAATTGGAATCTGATGATGTTGTGGCTAATCTTGATTTTCAGCCTTCTGGTTTTGATGAGCGCCTTAGAGTCTTAAAATATAAGGCGGATGGATTGACAATATCCCAAGCAAATCAAATGAAATATATGCGTAAATATTTTAGACGCATTACTAAGGGATTGCATCAGTTAGATCCATCCATCCCACCTCCGTTTTCTTCTGTATTTTGCTTCTGGCTCTGATTAGTATGCGTTACTTCATATTTTGCTTTTGGACTTGTATTAAGGATTACTTTCACTCCCTGATAGTTGGACATGTTTAACTCTTATAAGTTGATGCTTTCATACTTTATGGCTTAATCTTCTATGCTTTTATTCTCTTTCGATTTATCTTTTTCATCTATCCTATCATCTTAATGTTTGATTCTATATGTCTTCCTTTGTCATATTGTGACAAAAAGGGGGGAGAAATTTGTGTAGATGATGGATATGTTTGGTGAATGTTGAGATGCATGAAATGCATGTATATAGATTTATTTATTTTTAGAAATGTATTTATTAATACAGGTCTCTACAAGTCACCAAGCTCATAATAAGGGGGAGTAGATTGAGGTGGAGTTTTAAAGAATTTTATAAGATTGATTTGATTGTGAATCAGTATGTTGAATAGGTCGATTCTCTAAATCGGTTTTGTCACAAATTTGACAAAGGGAGAGATTGTAAGTGCTATGTTTTAGATCTAGCACCTTGTTTTATCAAATTTTGTAGTGATAAACCACTTGAGATTGATTAACTTGTTTGATAGATGGAAAGTTCACCTTCATTCGAAGATTAGTTTTTGTGTCATCTACATCAACAATCTAAAGCTTCTACATCTTCAAGTTGAAGAGCATTTTCAACTGTCAAAGACCATACACAAGTCAGAGTGCAAGTACAACTTCATACACAAGCTCAAGTCTAAGCTTAAGTACATGTACACAAGCTCAAGCCTAAGTTCAAGCTCTACTGCTCAAGCTTAAGTTCAAGCATTCAAGCTCAAGCTTTAAAGTGTACAAGTTTTAAGCTTCAAAGTACTTCAAGTATTTTATCTACTGAAGTGACCGAGTTGTTAAGTTCAATGCTCACATTTCAAGTATACATGACCATAGAAAGACCTTAGGAATAGGTCATACTTATTGCATATAGAATTTGGGTCATGGTACTTAATTTGGACCTTGCTTCGACTAGTCCTTGTCTTGGTTTGACTAGTCCAGGCACTGGCTCGACCAGTCCAGGGTTTTTCTCGACTAGTCCAGGAATTATTTGAAAATTTTTAAATTTTCTGTTGAGGACTTAACCAGTTGAGCACCCTGCTTGATTGATCGTGGAGACTGGCTCGACTCGAACTCCAACAAGAAGTTTTTTACCTAGTCGACCAGTCGAGCAGGCCACTCGACCAGTCAATTAATGGGTTTATCCAATCGCATCAAAATTTTTGAAAATTAGTTGCTACTTCGACCAGTTGAGGCATACCTTAAACCAGTTGAGGGAGCCGAATCTCACCCTATAAATAGAGGACATTTCTTAGCTTTATTCATTCATTCTAAGATATATCAAGCCTCCTCTCTAAGAATTAAGTCTTTGCCATTGTAAAGCTATTGCTCAGTAATTTAAATTCTTTTATAGATCTTTTGATTTTGATTTTATTGATCTCTTATCATTCAATTCTACTTATTAAAAAGGAAAATTTTCTTTACCCTTTTGAGATCTAAAAAATCAAATCAAGCTAGCCCAAGGTTGAATTTAAATTAAAATTCATTTAGACCTAGAACTCTTTCATTTGTGAGATTGAACATTGAACATCTACGTCTACAAAGAATTAGTTCTACTAGGCTACATCGAAGAAGAATTTTTAGATAATTATATTTCATTTATTATATTGTGGTTTGTAAGATTGTCAAAAAATCTTTCATTTTGGTTTTCACTGAGATAACTAGAAAATCTCAGTGTGTGGTGTTTTTAATTGTGGTAGCCCATTGAAAACACAATTATAAAGGTTTTAAGGTGAACCTTAGAAAACCTTCTTTCTTAGTGAAATCCGATATCCCATGGGTTATGGATGTTGAGAGTGGAGTAAGGTGGCTATTTGAGAAAATTGGTGCACACCCGAACCACTATAATTCTCGGATTTTGGATGATGATGATGATAGTGATGATGGTGATGTATGTGATGTGTTGAATGTTGTGCTTATTTTCATGTACTTGTGCTGAATGTTGTAATAGCTAGATTTATTTTATTTTCCTTTGGTATTAGTTTGAGTTTTTTATCCTTACTAAGTTCAAGACATCAAGTTGTCCTACCATCAACCTTGGTTTTTGGTGTAAGGTTATCTTTTGAACAAAGTTTGTATCAACCTCTCAAGACTAGTGCATTAGAGGTTGAAATTTATTTATGCTATCTGCCTTTATATTTCGCATTTAATTTTTATTTGGCATAGTCCTATTCACCCTCCCTCTAGGACTGAGAGCTCACCCTTTTCAATGTTGCTATCTTCAGAGGTTTCCTCAACCATTGGTCTCTAATCACCAACTCATTTCATCTTCCTTAAGGCAAAATGAGTATCACCTTATGGGATCTTCTTCGCACAGCAGGTCTTCCCATTATGGGCAATATCTTCGATGCCTATGTAACCTCTAATGGAGAGCTCACTCTAGCTTCTGCAAGAGACAACAAATCTGAAATTTCAAAGACTACTCTTGAACTCTTTATTGCACTGGCCAACTTCCCTCAACCTGATCGCATTACTTCTCTTGAATGGCTAGCTTACTTTTCTCAAAAATTGTAGTATATTTTCTCATTTCTACACTCTTCCTTCATAACTTCAATGTTGTACGGTCTAATTTTAATGATTAGTTCTTCACCCTGACAGCTTTGTACGCCATAATCATCAAGAACTTAAGACCATTCGCAAGAATACTAAGAGCACTGTTGAATGTAGTTCCTCCCGCGAACTGGCTACCTTCTTAGCCTACTGGCTAAGTGTAGTGATATTCCCAGATTTCGAGTAGACAGACATTATCAGGCCATCCTTCTTCATGGTAACAGGTGCAATGGCAAAAGGCTGAAAATATACACTAGCTCCCCAATCATATGTTCCTTATACGTTGCTTTCGGAGACACCATTTCTGCTCCCTCTTTAACATTATCAACTGAGAGAGATGATCAACAAGTCAAATGGCTGGGTCACCAGAAAAATAAAGAGCAATGATCCTATTGATTTCTATCAATTCCCTATCTCTAGCTATTCTGATGATATGGCAGTCGTTGATGATGATTCCATTTCTTTTGGCGAACATTCATTTCTTGTCTCCATCAAGCCCAACACCCTTCCTTTGAGAGAAGGCACTATATTCTGGCGCGAGCCATACTATCCTAACAGGTTTGCTCGTCAGTTTGGGTTCAATCAAATGGTACCAAAGACTCGATATCGTTACCAGAATAATGAGAAGTTATGGCATCAGACCATATAATTAGTCTTTGATATGGAAGCTGCTCTTGATCGTTCGAACCGGATCTCACTTCATAATTCCCAGCTATGATTATCCTTTCAGTGCTTCTTACTGCTGGATGTGATGGTGGATTCGTCAACATCATCTAGTAAAACATTGTTACCTAGTTGATCATGTTGTATGGATTCTCCCTCCTCACCTAATGAGTTTCCAAAGAGACCAAGGCATTGACCATTTTGAAGAGATAGATTGCGCCCCTTCCTCAGGTCAACTCTGCATGAAAATTTCTTTTATAGTACACATCTTTGAAATGAAACCAACTGATACCCTTGAGGGATGGGTAGCCTTTGGTACGTCTTTGAAGAATACTTATGAATCTTCAGATTTTTAATAAGAGAATGATGATTCTTCACAATTCTACCCTCCTCCGTTGTAAATTTTAAGAGACAGTACTCCTGTAACATCAGAAAGACGAGAGACAGAAAGATGTCATCAATCTCTTCAAAAGGACAAACATATCATCATTGCAGATTCGTCCTCTTCAGAGTAGAAAGTAGCAGATGTTCTGATCAAACTTGACATTTTTGTATTTGAACAAGAAATAGAACTTTTCACCTTTCTTGCATCTATTTTTAATAATGCATTTCTATACAAATGTGTGAAGATATGCGTCTTCGGAATTATATACTGATTCAGGATTCATGGTATTTCTAAGCTTGAACAATTCTCATAAGCACATTTGATAGGCACATGCTAATCAAAATAACAATCTATTTATAGTTGTTAGCATAGTATCTCCCAAGTGGTATTTTAGAATGGGTGGAACTAAGTTTCGGTTCCAGTTAGTTGCACACACAGTTTAAGGTCGTAAGTAGTTGGAGCAATCACAGTTTAGACTCATAAGTAGTTGGAGTTGGTCTTACACAAATAGTCGTTGTAACTCTCTAGAGTTCACTGGGCTTATCATGGCTAGGGAGTTCATAAACTGCAATCCATCAGAGGGGCCCAGTGAAGCTACCGGGGCAGAGAACTCGATAGGATTTAAGCATAGGGTTGGCCATGGTAACTCTCTAGAGTTCGTAGGGCACACAAGGCTATCGTTAGGTAACAAATCCAAGGCTGCCAGTCCATCAATGAGGGTTTATCTTGCTTCAAAGACCTGTCCTCACGCGTTACTACTGAATTCAAACTAGGGATCTGGGGAGTTATCTTGCTTTAGAGACTCACTTTTCCTTCGTCTGTAAGGTAAGACCCATTCACGAGGGGGCACTCTTTGGCTGCCCACTTGAAGCTACCTGAAGCTATACAAACGGCATAGGTCACTGCTCTCATGGGTGTGCGTGATGCTCTTTTCGGGCTTTTTAAGGCGACAAGCGACACTGCTACCCGTATAGTTCTGCCATATCACCATTGCCCATAATGATAAGGCTTATGTGTGTTCGGCTTTATGGCAATGTCTTTCTCGCTATCATATGTGATAAGTCACCATTGTTGTCGCGATTCTCGTACTTAGCTTTATAAGCTTTCTCTGCCACATGTAAATGATGAATTGGCCTTGCTGAAATAATAAATCGAAATTAATATACCACATTTGCTAATGATATGAAGCAAAATTTTATAGTTAAGATAGTATATCAGCCTAGTGGTGCTATTGATTTCAATAAATTTAAATGACCTTATGCTAGCAAGATAATGATAGTGATAACAGCTTTGGCAATTTGGTGATAATCATTGCACATTATCGATTTGCATTTAACGATTGGTGTTTGGCAATTTGTATTTGGTGATATGGCAACAATCATTGGCTCTTTTCATTAACTCGCTTGGATTTAATATGCTTTAAAGGCCTACATTTCATTAGTATTCAAAGAGAAATACAATGTTAGAAAAAAATACAGAGTTCTGCCTTTGTATGCTTTTGTCTGCCCCCTTTTAATTGAGAAGAATTACGTCATGAATTTTTTGAATCAAAACTGTGTAAACATTCAGGGATGATATATTTTTATGAAATGAGCATTGACAGATATACTCATGCCTCGCCTATCTTGATCTATCACTCGATAGGCCCCATTGGAGTATACTTCTGATATTATGTATGGGCCATCCCATTTAGGGTCGAACTTGCCCCCAGTCTTATGAGTGACCACTATCGGTCCTTTTAGCATCAATACTATATTGCCTCTTTTGAAGGAGCGATGCTTAACCTTTCTGTCAAAAGCAGTAGAGATTCTTGCTTGATATAATTGTAATCGTTGCTGGGCTGCTAATCGCTTTTCATCTAGTAAATCTAATTCTTCTAACCTAATCTTAGCATTTTCATCATCAATAATTGACTGATGTACTACTATTCCAAGCAACATAACTTACGTTTCAATGGGGATAACATCTTCAACTCTATAAATAAAAGAATATGGCGTTGCTTTCGTAGCAGTACGATGAGTAGTTCGATAGGCCCATAGGGCTTCTTACAACTTCTCATCCCAATCGCGCTTATTTTTTGCTATTATTTTCTTCAATATCTTAATAATTATCTTATTAAATTCTTCAATTAACCCATTAGTCAGTGGATAGTAGGGTGTTGAGAATGAATGCTGGATATCAAACTTTTGGCATAATTTCTCCATTCCTCTATTCATAAATGGAGTCTTGTTATCAGTGATGATCTTCTTCGGAATACCATAGCGGTATATTATTGAATGCCGTATGAAACCCACGACATCTTTTTCTCTGACATTTCTTAGCGCGATAGCTTCAGTCCACATTGAGAAATAATCTGTGTCAGGCCTGTGTTCTAGTGTCTTTTCTATTCTGTGGGATCCCGTGGTCCTCTCGGTTGAATTCCGATGACTCGCGACCTATAGATTTCCTTTGCGATGAACCTTAAGTTCCATCATGTAAACCTAACCCAGATCGACCTGAAACTAGCGCCATAGCGACGGCATCGTCGCCGTGGTTGCAACGCCATGTCTCGTGCAGTAATCTAAGTTGTACATCAAAAGGTGTAGGCCACACTTTATTTGGACCTTGATCGTGTTTGTGAGACCCACCTATGGCATGGCACGCCACCTTATGCATGCATGACATCATCATCTTCATAATTTCTTAGCCACCTATAGCTAGTCTAGACCCCTAGCCACCTATAGCTAGTGTAAACCCCTAGCCCCCCTAGCAAGCAATGATTGTCTTACATTCATTATGACATCTCATTATTGCATCTTTCTCTCTCCCTTATCTCTCTCCCTCTCTCCCTCCTTCCTCATTTTTCATCTCCCCTAGCAACTAGAGGTCATGGATGTCCCAACTCATATCCATGGCCAACCCTCTCCCACCTTAGATCCCCCAATATCCTGCCATCAAAAATTCATCTCCACCATTAAAGGAGCCCCATTGGAGCTTTGGAGCATTAGGGAGGAGGAATAAGAAGGAAGGTGGGTGCTTCTCTCTTTCCCATCTTGTGTCCCACCTTGATTGTACAAAGTTTATCCACGTTGTTCATCTAGTGGGACAGCCTCACTGTCCTCAAATGGGACCACATTGCTGTCTGTTTGGGGCTGCATGGCCGATCGGACACACAGGCCCAAATGAAGGGAGAAACACAAAGATCAGTTTGGTCCAGGGCTGTGTGGCCCACCCAGGTGGACCCTACCATGATGTATGTGTTGTTATCCTGTTGTCGTCAACGTGGTGCACCGATTTTAGCCCCTAAACATGGGCCATGGATTGTCCAAACCCAGGAGATTCAGCCTCATGAGGAGCACACTGTCCAGTGTGTCCTCTAACGCCCAACACTATGGAGCCCACTGTAGGGTCCCATCTTGATGTATGTACCCTCTATGCGCACTGTCCATCATCTGGCCATCCAACCATGGGCCAGATGGGCCGTTAATAGCTGGACCTGCTGCTGTCCAGTAGCAGGCATTGTTGAAGGAAAACACAAATAGTAGTTTGATTCAACTGGTGGGCCACACTGACGTGGACCCCACTTGCTGTATGTACCTTGCCAACACCACCCAGCCTAAACTCGTTCACCACGTGGACCCCATCTGTATGTATTTTATCCTCACCGTCCAGCATGGGACGGTGAGGCCTGCCTTGGTATGATGTGTATTCACACCGTCTAGTCCCTGGACGGTGGAAACCCGCTATGATGTAAGTGTGTATTCACGCCTCCGTCCACTTTGCTGGACATGGGGCCCCACTTTGATGTATGTTATATCTCCACCATCCATCTAATTTCCTAGCTCATTTTAGGTGTTGAATCGAAAAATGAAGCCAAACCGAGTCTCTGGTAGGCCACATTGTAGAAACCAATAGTTTTGGGGATAAAAACTATTAGGGCCCGCGGTGATGTTTCTATACATCGAATATTGGGCGTATTATATCTGTCACGAGTTTGGGAACCCAGTAGATGGAGTAGATCGCCATGATGTGGGCCCCACCCAAGAAAAACCACAAAAAAAAATATAAATATATATAATTAACAGCTGGATGTTGTTGCTGCCAGTGTCTAGAGGACACTATAACATGCAACATCCTGCTACTTAGAATAGGGGCCATATATGTGGGTGCCACCATAGGCTCCACCATGATGTATGTTGGACATCAACACCATGCATTTAATATGTCCCCTTTAAATATAAGGTTATCCTAAAAATCAGCCGTACATGGAACCCAGGTGGTCCACACCATCTAAAATCATGTGAAGACATGCTAAATCATATAAACGCACATGCTGGGGTCCATCTGAGATTTAGATGCACCTGAAACTTGGTCTGACCCCTTTAACCTAGTGGGACAAACATAATGGATGGGCTGGATTTGTGAACCACGACTTGGTGGGCTCAACAAATGATTATGAATCCTTTAATGGAGGGTACACCCCTCAACTGTTGTGCATGGTGTGGCCCACACAAGCCATAGATTGACATGATTTAAAGTACCAAGCCCCACCGTGATGTATGTATTATACCCACTCTGTTTAGCTATTTTGCAAGTGTCGTAGGCCCCATTGCATTGTATGGCTCGTCAAGATGTGTGTATTATATACACACTATTTATCTATTTTTTTTAAGACCATGGGCTGCCTGATGAGGCCCACCTTGTTGTATGTGTTATATACATGTTGTCCATTCCTTTTCTCAGGGCCTTAGGCCCCATTACCCTGAGAGACCCACTTTGATTTACAGATTATATGCCCATCATGGGGCTACCTTATAAGATCCATCTTACAAGAAGCCCACCATTATGTATGTGATTGTATACATACTGCCCATCTATTTTTTTAGGCCATGGGCTGCCCCATGTGGGCCTGTTATGATGCATGTGTTGTGCATGCTACCCATCTATTTTGTTAGATTATATGGGCTGCCCCAAAAGGCCCACCATGATGAATGAGGCTTATGGGCTGCATCTATGTAGCCCACCTTGATGTATATAGACCATGGGCCATCCCTTGAAGCCCAACATGATGTATGAGATAATATGAATGCTGGCCATTTGTTTTCTAGCTATTATGAAGGCCATAGGCTGCCTTATGAGGCCCAATATGATGTATATATTATATTCGAACTATTCATCCATTTGGGGGCAGTGGGCCACCTTGTGAGACCCACCATATATAAGTAGTATGCACATGTTGTCCATCCTTTTTCCCAAATTGTGTATGGACCGTAAACCCCATTATAAATTAAATTCCATTTTCCAAATGGGTCATACCATATTGTATGTACCATATCCATGTTGGCCACCTTTTGATGAGGCTCATTTATGATGTACAAGGGCCCCATTTGTTGTATGATCGGCTGCCCATGGTACAGTTGTGAGGCCCACCTGGATGTGTGTATTGGAAACACACTCTCTATTTGTTTTCTGGGCCATGGGCTGCCCCATGAGGGCCTGTTATGATGTATGTGTTGCACATGCTGCCCATCTATTTTGTTGGAATTTATGGACCGCCCCATAAGGGCCCAATATGATATATGTGACTGAATCTTTGCTGCCCACCCAACTTGCCTAGTTTTGGGCTGAATTATAAAGCACACATTGGTAGATGTTGGTTACACCTTGGTTATTTAATTGGGGCACGTGGGTTGCCCATGAAGTCCAACATAATGCATGAGTAGGATGTCTTCCTTGGCCATGATATTTTTGGGCCATGGGATGCCCCTCATGAGGCCCATTTAATGTATTTAGGCCTTGGGCCATTACATGGAACCCAACACGATGTATAGAATATTATGGATAATGCCCATTTATTTCTAGCTATTGTGTGGGCCATGGGCTGTTCCATGAGAACCTTATATGAAGCCCATGGGATGTGGCCTAAATGTGATGCATATGAGGCCCTTGAAGCGAGGCCCAATATGGTATGTTTATGGCCCTTGTATCAGGCCCAATATGATATGTTTACGGCCCTTGTATGAGGCCCAGCATGATATATTTATGGCACTTGAATGAGGCCCGATATGATGTAATGACCCTTGCTGAGGCCCAATGCGATATATGAAGGCCTATGTGATGAGGCCATTGTAATGTGTAAGTCCACTATAATTATGTTTACCCAATCATTCTCTTGGTTAGTATAAGCCTTGAGATAGATTCTATAGGCCATGCCTTGGGAAGCAATGATGGTTATATGTCTACATTGTAAGAGCAATGGTTGTTAAATGTTCATCTTGTGATCCTCCCTAAGGCCCATTGATTAGGCCCGTTCTCATTCCCTCCTTAGTGGGCTAGCCCAAACGGATGGGCCTCCACTATTATTATTATAATCCATCCCACCTTATTAGACTATCCCAATTCTTTGGGTCCCCATTGATGCTAGTAGAAGTACCCAAACCTGGAAGCCCATTATTAGGCCCATGAGTAGGCCATCTAGATCCACCCTTGTTGTGAGGCCACTACATCATCACTATAGATGGTAGGATTAGTGGTATCGGATTTGGTATATCCACCGTTGAGGACCGATCCTCATGTTACGAATTAGATCTCCTATCCTTCTAGGGACCCCGCCGTATATAGGCCGATTATTGATTCCGACTATGTTAGTATACGCACTGGGTATGTGTTAACATAACATTATGTTCGCATGAGGCCCATGAGATTAGGCCCCTTATGATGGTATGAGGCTCATTGCTTGTGTAAGGACCATTGTGCTGTGATGTTGTGAGGTCCATTGCGATGTGTGAAGACCATTGTGTTGCGACGATATGGGGTCTATTGTGAATATATGAGCACAAGGCTCGTTGTGATTACTTGAGGCCCATCGTAACCATGTGAGGCCCATTATGACTATATGAGGCCCATCGTGACTATGTGACGCCCATTGTGACTAGATAAGGCCCAATGTGATGTGAGAGGCCCATTGCGATTGTATGATCGATCATTGTTAAGTTCGATAATTATGCATAGCTTCATGTTACATGTCAAACGCATTATATGTATACGTGTTATGAGGAGTAATCATAGCACATGCCATTGGGCAGATTATTGCACGACTGGATGATATAACATATATATCTCAGCACTTTGTGATATGACCATCGTACGCCCTAGCGACATCAAGGCCATGACCTCCACAGACATGTCGTAGATGGCCATTTGGGACATCGAAAATGTTATTTGAGCATTTAGGGCACTTAGGATGTCCTTGGGTGAAAGCCCCTAAACCTTTATGGTACCAGGAGATGCCCTAACGTCGAGACCGAGTGAAAAACATGAGCGCCTAAGTGCCTTTACTTTTAAGCCATCTCCCACTGTAGCGTGGTCGGTTGGGAGGGGGTGTACCCTTACCCACCTGAGTGAGGGGGCATAGCTAGGCTAAGTTTGACCAGCTCATAAATGGATCTGCTACCACCGAGCCTTGTTGGTGATTGGCTGGCCACGGCTGGGTACTAAGATCTCTTACGCTCGCTAAGCAGTTCGGCTTGGAGATCAGCAGTCAGCAAGTAGTGTACTAGACCCCAGTGATGATCCCAGAGGCGTACAGTTTTGATATTGAGATAATTCGTCACTGTTACACACGTGGGTGGGCACACGTGGGCAGACGCTGATGTGGGAGGGGCCTAAGGGCTTGGGCGAGCTACCAGTAGTTGGCAGGCTACTGTGCATACAGTAAGGCGAAACCTTGTCCCAAATCGGACAATGTGGCGGTCACATGCGGGCTTACTAGCAGGAGTGCGTACTTAGCTCTTGATCCATTTACTCATCCATTCACTATACATTCGGGTTAGTGATGCACAACCAAATCATTATGTGAATCTTCACAATGGCCAGGATTTTGGTTGCGTGCGTGACCAACCTGAGATCAGGAGTTTACCACATTGAGTCTAGCTATCCAAATTTAGGTATGGGACTGGTTTGGATAGAAGTCCTTTGTGATGGACCCCCATAGCTTGCGATACTATGCGGTATCATCCCGACTACACACTCCAGCTTGATCATCCACATTGCATACTCTGATATCATATGACTCATCCTCAGCACATAGCATTTGGTTTACTATGTTTCTACATGACCTAGATCAGGTCGATGGTATTCGTGGATCGTCAGGTATTGTATATCTTAATGTATTCTCGGTGATTGATATTTGGCTTACAATGTTTCTACATTGCAAAGCTCTTCTACATTACTTTCTTAGTTATGGCATTGGCTCATTATCTCCTTACATTGCACATCCTGGATAAGGTTGATAAATTTCTATAGACTTGCTAGTATTTTCACTTACTGTGACATTTGTGTGCTTGACACTTATCTTGCGCACACACTTGCACCACCCTCTAAGCTTTCTATAAGCTTATGCACGATAGATGCATGCAGGCAATGCTTGGATACAATCGTAGCTCAGTAGGAGGAGGAGCATGCAGCCGAGCTTTGTGAAGATTTGATTATATGCATGTATTTCCTTTCAACATTGTAATCAATGATTTATTATAGTGGATATGTGATGATGATGTTGCTGTTGTGAATTGGGTATACTTGTGGTTATGCTATAAAAAATAATCCTCCTTGTAGGATCTCAAGATCGGAACCTAGCGTATGAGTGCTGGGAGCCGAGAATGGGGTATTACGGAGGCTGTCGGCACTGGATTCGGTAATCAGGAATTTTATGAGCCCAGTTTTCGAGTTCCGGGCATGACAATCTATGGCTGCCAAAATGTACTATTTTCCTTTAGATGACGATGGATTTATAGGACCAATAACATTGAGCCCCCAAGTTGCGAGGGCCAAGAAGCCACTGACCAATGCAAGTCTTCGGGAGGTATATGTATGACATCACCATGTATTTGACATTCATGACACCGCCGTGCATAATCAATTACATCTTTGAACATTATAGGCCAATAATACCCTATTCGATGTACTTGATGGAATAAATTTCTACCAGCCTAATGAGCCTCGCATTCTCCTGAATGTGCTTCTCGCAATATCTGATTTGCCTCTTTCATATCCAAGCATCTCAACAACACCTCATTATAGGACTTTTTGTAAAGCTCTTAGTTACACATAATAAATTTCTTCACCCTTTTCTTTATTTATAGCTTTTGTGCCGGATCCTTCTGCAAAATATCATATTTGAGATAATCCATAAAAGGTTAATGCCAATTATCAATTGAAATCTCCAAACATGACACGGGTAATGCTTCAGAGACTTTGGCATCTTCAGCAGGAGGCAAAAACCTTCTTTCTTTGATTGTTACTTGAAGAGGGCTTCGATTAGGACAAGCCAAAGTTACAGCCAAGCTAGCTAAGGCATCCGCCCTTGCATTCTCTGATCTCGGTATATGCATGATTTCAACATCCTAAAATTGCTCCAACAATTGTTGCTCTTGATGATAATACGGGAGGAGCTCTTGCTTCCTTATTTCGAATTCTATAGTAAGCTGGTTTATCACTAGCTTAGAATTGCCAAAAATTCGTAACACTTTTATCTTCATTCCTTAGGCTACTTCCATCCCTATAATGAGAGCTTGATATTCAACTTCATTATTAGTGCATGTCACACCTAATGTAAATGAATATGGCTGCAAGTCACCTTGCAGACTGATAAATATCACTCTAGCACATGTTCCTGAAGTTCTAGAAGCGTCGTTGAAGTACATTTGCCACAAACAAGCAATTCTGTCATCATTACCTGCTCGTTTGGAAAGTCATCACTGATCATTTTGTTATCTGGTATAGGGTGGGCTATTAAGAAATCTGCCACTGCTTTCGCGGTTCATAAGTGATCATGTATTCTGACAATAAAAGCATCAATTTAGCCAATCTCCTAGATAGCACCGGTCTTGTCATTAAGAACTTCAGGAGATTTGCTCGCGAGATCAATATTATATAATGGGAGAGATAATAATGCTTTAATTTTTGTACTGCGAAGATTAGATCTAAGCACACTTTCTCGATGAGCGAATAGTTGCATTCAGCTCCTATTAGAGTTTTGCTCAGATAATACAGTGCAATCTCCTTCCCTTGCTCATTTGTTTACACTAACAAGGCTCCAAATGAATTTTTTGCTGCAGAAATATAAAGGATGAGGGATCTACCTTTCATAGGTGCCGCTAGTACTGGAGGTGTTTCAGCAATTCTTTGATTAAATCAAATGTGTTTTGATACAATTGGTCCCATACAAATTCTGCCTCTTTCTTCATTAGATGGAAAAACGGCTGACATCTTCTTGCAACATTAGAAATAAAGCAATGAATATATGCCAACTTTCCCTATAAAGTCTTCAACTCTTTTTATTTTTTTGGAGGCGGCATTTCTTGAATAGCTCTGATCTTTTTTTGATCGACCCCTGTGCCTGACAACAAAACCATGGAACTTTCCCGACAAAACACCAAATGCGCATTTAGACGGATTCAACCTCAGTTGCTTCTTTTTTAGCCGACGAAATACTGAAACTAGATGTTCACAATGTTCCTCAAGGTCATTTGACCTTGTAAGAACTGTATCCTAGACCGTACCATTTCGTAGGCTTCCGCGGTTCTCCCGGTTGAATTCCGGCAACCCTCAACCTGTATCCAACATTTGTGCAATCCTAAGCTGAAACCTATATATCGAAGTCGGCTCGACCCGAAACTTGTACCCTAGTGACTACGCCGTCGCCGTGATTCCAGCGTCGTGACTCGCACACCCATCCAATACCCAGGTCAGGAGATGTGGGCCTACGTTCATTCCGAAGAAATGTTGCGCATTGTGAAATTTGAGGGAATCCCTATAACATGTCCCATCAATCAATTAAGTCAAGTACACTCCATACCTCAAGTACCAACACTTATCCCTCCTTTTTCCACAAGTCAACTCTCTCTCCCTACCTATCCCTCTTTTTCAACATTCCAAACACACCCATACCTCTCTGTCCCCTTTCCTTACAACACCCATCTCTTATCAATCTATCACATCTTCCTCTCTTATTTTCTAAAACTCATTTTTCAAGCCACAAAAAAATTCCAAATGTCCAACCCTTCTAAGAGCAAGCCAAGTGTGGCCCACTCCTCCACCACCCAATCTCTCATCCCCACCATCAAAACTCCATCATCCACCATCAAAAGTTGAGCATACAAGCTAAGGAGGCTAAGGGAGCAAGAAGGAGGCCGATAGGTGGGTGCTCTACCGTTGATTTACATTTGAGGGTCCACTTGTAGGTGAGACCCATTATGATGTATATGTTATAATCATGAGGGACCCATAGTGGCAGGGTCCCTCCATCACCATCTCTCTCTCTCTTTCTCTCTCTCCCTCTCTCTCCCTCTCTTTCTATCTGTTTTGATGAAGTGGGCCCCACTAATTTGTGTTTCATTCATACCTTCCATCATGAATGGTGGGACTCCACCATGAAGTGCACTTACATCCGGGCTGTCCAGGGTCTGAACATACCCATATCCATAGCTCAACTGGCAGACTGAGTGGAGATACCTTGTTTCAACAATTGGGGTCTTGGTATCAATCCCTAGTGGGGGTGGCTAACATGAAGTGCATGTACTGACATCGGTGTATACTAACAAGCTAACCTGGTGGGTCCCACACGTGTGGACCCACCTCATGTGTACATTAAATTTGAACTGTCCATCAGTTTGATGTCCAGCAGCATGTAACTGCTAGACCATCAGCTAGATCTGTGGGCCACACTACATTATGTATGTGTTGCATCACAACTATCCAAATATGGGGGACCCACCATCAGCCATCCATCCAGGCGCTGACAACGCTAGCACTTCACTCCCTCTCACACACACGTGTACATATATATATATGATATATTATATTATATAATATAATATATTATATTAAAATAATAATTGCTATGGTGGCCTACATACGTGGGACCCACCTTTAATATGTAAACCACCGTCTAGATGGGTCTGGAGGGTAGGGCAATCCCTGCCATTGGTGTATATACATATATATATATATATAATATAATATTTAATATTATATACTTGAGGTGGGCCACTATGTGGACCGCACCATGATGTATGTTACATTTGCATCATCCAGTTGCTGGACGGTCCAGTAGCCATAACGTCCAAGCCATCCATCAGATTGGACGTGGCCCACCATGCCACATGTGTTTTATCCAAACCGTCTATACATTTGGTGAGCTCATCCTTGGGCTTGAGATTAAAAAAAATAAGAAATCTAATATCAAGTGGACCACCCTACAGAAAATAGTGGTGTTAAACGCCCACCTTTGAAACCCCTTTGGGTTACAGAAGTTTTGATTCAATATAATATTTGTTTTCCTTCTCTGTTCAGGTCCTTGTGACCTTATGAACAGTATGGATGGAAAATAAATACTGTGGTGGGCCCACTAGAAATTTAATGGTGGAAATCATTGTCACCATTGTCATTTGTGTTATGGTCCATATGATCCTTTGGATATGATTAATATTTTTTATGTACCATAATGATCCCTTGAAATGAATGCATGGAGTATTGGACTCGGCCCATTCGACCGGCCCATCTGATTCGGCCCAATTGATTTGGCCCATTTGATCGGCCCAATTAATTCGGCCCATTTGTACCAGCCTGATTGATTCAGACCATTCAATCATCTCACTTGATCATCCCAATTGATTTGGTGCATTTGTACTGACCCATGGATTCGGCCCATTTGTACCAACCCATTCGACTCGGCCCATTTGATCAGCCCAATTGATTTGGCCCAATGTGATATATATATATATATATATATATATATATATATATATATATATTGGCCCATGAATGAGGCCCAATGTGATGCGTATATGCCCCATAAGCAAGGCCCATGATGATTTATATTAGGCCATTGTATGAGGCCGCGGGCCCATTAAACGATTGGCCCTATGAGCACCATTTCTTGGGAGTAATGTTGGTTAAAGGTCCACATTGATGGGTAATGATGGTTGGACGTCCACATTGTGACCTTCCCTTAGGCCTTGGTAGACCCATTCTCATCATTCTCTAATAGGTTAACCTAAATGCTTAAGCCCCATTGATTTTCATTGACACATCAACGGTCGTCCATCTATAGATTATACCTTGCGTCGAGGTTGATTATCGATTCTAATTATCGATCAATTTCGATTATTGTGGTCAATTTTTGATTCCAATCATCGAGGCGGATTATTTATCGATTCTTATTGTTGTAGCCGATTGTCGATTCTGATTATCGATTGATTCCGATTATTGTGGCCGATTGCCAATTCCAATCATCAAGGCCGATTATTGATTAATTCTTATTATTGTGGCCGATTGACGTTTTTTATTATCAATCAATTTCGATTATTGTGGCCGATTATCGATTCCGATCATTAAGGCCGATTATTGATCGATTCTTATTGTTGTGGCCGATTGCCGTTTTTGATTATCGATCGATTCCAATTATTGTGGCCGATTCCGATGATCGAGCTGATTATTAATCGATTCTTATTGTTGTAGCCAATTACCGATTCTAATTATCAATCGATTCTGATTAATGTGGCTGATTGCCGATTCTGATCATTGAGGCCGATTATTGATCGATTCTTATTGTTGTGGCCGATTGCCGATTCCGATTATCGATTGATTTCGATTATTATGGCCGATTGCTAATTCTAATCATCGAGGCCGATTATTGATCGATTCTTATTATTGTGGCCGATTGCCGATTCCGATTATTGTGGCCGATTGCCGATTTCGATCATCAAGGCTGATTATTGATCGATTCTTATTGGTGTGGCAGATTGCCGATTCCGATTATCGATCGATTCTGATTATTGTGGCCGATTGCCAATTCTGATCATCGAGGCCGATTATTGATCGATTCTTATTGTTGTGGGCGAATGCCGATTCTGATTATCGATCGACTCCGATTATTGTGGCCAATTGCCAATTTCGGTCATCGAGGCGCATTATTAATCAATTTTGATTGTTGAGGCTGATTTTATATGCCAATTGTCATGACCAGATATCGAGGCCGATTGTCGAGGCCCAATGTGATGAATATGCGGCCCATATTTGAGGCCCATTATGATGCACATTCGGCCCGTGTTTAAGGCCCAATGAGAAGTATATGTGGCCCGTATTTGAGGCTCATTGTGATGTGTATTCAGCCTGTGTTTAAGGCCTAATGTGATGTATGTGAGGCCTATGTGATGAGGCCCATTGTGATGCATTTGAGGGTCAGGCGATGGAGCCCATTGTGATGTATGTAGGGCCCATGTGAAAGGCCTATCGTGATGTGTATTATGCTCTCGAGTGAGGCCCATTGGTTGTATATTAGGCCCTTGTGTGAGGCCATGGGTCCATTATATGTTATGATCTATGTGGGCCATTTCATGAGGACAATGTTGGTTAAATGTCCACATTGTCAATGCCGGTTGTTAATACCAATTATGAGTATGTGATAGCATAACATCATGATACATTAAAATATGATATATTATATTATATAATATAAAATATTATATTAAAATAATAATTGCTATGGTGGCCCACATACGTGGGACCCACCTTTAATATGTAAACCACCATCCAAATGGGTCTGGATGGTAGGGCAATCCCTGTCATTGGTGTATATACATATACATATATATAATATAATATTATATATTATATATATATATTACATACTTGAGGTGGGCCACTACGTGGACCGCACCATGATGTATGTTACATCTACACTATCCAGTTATGGGACAATGCAGTAGTCATGACGTCCAAGCCGTCCATCAGATTGGACGTGGCCCACCATGCTGCATGTGTTTTATCCAAACCATCTATACATTTGGTGACTCGTCCTTGGGCTTGAGACTAAAAAAAAGTAAGACAGATCTAATATCAAGTCGACCACCTTACAGAAAACAGTGGTGTTGAACCCCCATCCTTGAAGTCCCTTTGGGTTACAGAAGTTTTGATTCAATATAATATTTATTTTCCTTCCCTGTTCAAGTCTTAGTGACCTTATGAACAATATGGATGGAAAGTAAATACTATGGTGGGCCCACTAGAAATTTAATGGTGGAAATCATTGTCACCATTGTCATTTGTGGTATGGTCCATATGATCCTTTGGATATGATTCATTTTTTTATGCACCATAATGATCCCTTGCAATGAATGCATGGAGTATTAGACTCAGCCCATTCGACCAGCCCATCTGATTCGGCCCATTTAATCGGCCCAATTGTTCGACCCATTTGTAGCGGCCTAATTGATTCGCCCCATTTGTAATGACCTATGGATTTGGCCCATTTGATCGACACAATTGATTCAACCCTTTTGTACCAGCCTATTTGTACTGACCCATTCGACTCGGCCCATTTGACTCGGCCCAATTGATTCGGCCTGATGTGATACATATATATTGGCCCATGAATGAGGCCCAATGTTATACATATATTCCTAATAAGCAAGACCCATGATGATGTATATTAGGCCCTTGTATGAGGCCGTGGGCATATTAAACAATTGGCCCTATGAGCACCATTCCTTGGGAGCAATGTTGGTTAAAGGTCCATATCAATGGGCAATGATGGTTGGACGTCCACATTGTGACCTTCCCTTAGGCCTTGTTAGACCCATTCTCATCATTCTCTAGTAGGTTAACCTAAACGCTTAGGCCCCATTGATTTTCGTTGACCCATCATCGGTCGTCCATCTATGGACTCTGCCTTCCGTCGAGGTTGATTATTGATTCTGATTATCGATCGATTCTAATTATTGTGGCCAATTGCTGATTCTAATCATCAAGGCTGATTATTGATCGATTCTTATTGTTGTAGTCGATTGCCGATTCTGATTACTGATCGATTCCGATTATTGTGGCTGATTGTCGATTCCGATCATTGAGGCCGATTATTGATCAATTCTTATTGTTGTGGCCGATTGTCGATTCCGATTATTGATCGATTTTGATTATTGTAGCCGATAGCCGATTTCGATCATCAAGGCCGATTATTGATCAATTCTTATTGTTGTGACCGATTGCCGATTCCGATTATCGATTGATTCTGATTATTGTGGCTAATTATCGATTTCGATCATCAATGATGATTATTGATTGATTCTTATTGTTGTGGCCGATTGTCGATTCTGATTATTGTGGCTGATTGCCGATTCTAATCATCGAGGCCGATTATTGATTGATTCTTACTATTGTAGCTGATTGTCGATTCCGATTATTGATCAATTCCGATTATGGTGGCCGATTGTCGATTTTGATCATCGAGGCTGATTATTGATCGAATCATATTGTTGTGGCTAATTGTTGATTCTGATTATCAATCGACTCTAATTATTGTGGCTGATTACCATTTTCGATCATCGAGGCCGATTATTAATCAATTCTGATTGTTGAGGCTGATTGTCTAGGCCGATTGTCGAGGCCAGATATTGAGGCCTATTATCAAGGCCCAATGTGATGAATATGTAGCCCATATTTGAGGCCCATTGTGATGCACATTTGGCCCATGTTTGAGGCCCAATGTGATGTATATGTGGCTCGTATTTGAGGCCCGTTGTGATGTGTATTCAGCCCGTGTTTAAGGCCTAATGTGATGTATGTGAGGTCTATGGGATGAGGTCCATTGTGAAACATTTGAGGGCTGGGCAATAGAGCCCATTGTGATGTATGTAAGGCCCATGTGAAAGGCCCATCATGATGTGTATTATGCTCTCGAGTGAGGCCCATGGTGTTGTATATTAGGCCCTTATGTGAGGCCATGGGTCCACTATATGTTAGGCTTTATGTGGGCCATTCCTTGAGGGTAATGTTGGTTAAATGTGCACATTCTCATTGCCGGTTATTAATACCAATTATGAGTATTTGATAACATAACATCATGATATATGCCCATACTCATCATTTGCATGTTTGTTATGCGATGTGGTTGACCATTGCATATGTCATTGGCCAGATTGTTATGAGACTCCCTAATACGCAGTGGTTTTCTCACAAGAGCACACGGTATGCACATGGTTGATACATGACTAGATTGTATGGCTCATGCATCTTGTATTGTGTGTTGTGATTACTGTACGCCCTAGCGACATCAGGGTCGTAGCCTCCACAGGCATGTCGTGGATGGATAGATGGGGTACTGAAAATATTTGGTTCGAGCATCTGGGCACTTTGGATGTCTATGGATGAAAGTTCTTAAACCTCCATGGCCAGGAGACGCCACAACGTCAAGACTGAGTAGATACATGAGCACTCGAGTGTCGAATACTGGGAGGTCACGTCTCCCACCGTGTCATGATCAGTTGGGAGGGGGTGTGGCCTTACCCACCTGAGAGTAGGGGGCATAGCTAGGCTGAGTTTGACCAGCTCGTGAATGGGTCCGCTATCGACATGCCGGGTAGATATTAACTGACTACTAGTCAGGCGGATAGCAAGGTCTCTTCCACTTGCATGGTCGCGCATCAGTGGGCAATGATTTGCATGTAAAGTGTATTAGACCCTGGTGATGATCCCAGAGATGTACAATACAGATTTGTGGAGCAGGCATTGCATACTCATTCAGTATCCACTCGGGCTGGTGGTGTGCAACTATTTATTACATGTGCCTTCGTAATGGCTAGGATTTTGGTTGGGGCACGCGACTACCCTGAGATCAAGAGTTTACCACATTGAGTCTGACTATGCAAATTAGGTATGGGACTGGTTTGGATAGAAGTCCATTGTGGTGGATCCCGTAGCCTGCGACACTACGTACTATCATCCCGACTTCACACTCCAGCATGGTCATCCCATTCACACCGCATATTACATTACATACGCGGCATATGGCATTTTAGGTTACTGTGTTTCTGTATTTATATGGCCTAAATACGGCTGACGGTATTCATGAACTCATCAGGAATTATATATTGCTTTGCATCCTCAACATCTGATATTTGGCTCTTATAGCTCCTCGTTTGTATAACTGATCTGTATTGTGTACTCTGAAACTATATGACTTATGGATTTATCAGTATTTCCACTTATTTTGATATCGTATGATTCATGATCTTGGCAGTATTTCTGATATTGTATGATTTATGACACTGTATTGAATACTTGACACTTACCTCATGCACACACGTACACCACCCTCTAAGCTTTCTATAAGCTTATGCACGATGGATGCACGCAGGTGATGTCAGGTTGCAGCATCATTGAGCTTGGAGCATGCCGCGGACTTTTGGAGCTTAATTTTTTATATTAGTATGTCCCTCTCAGCACTGTACTCAAATGATTATATTAGTGGATATGTGATGATAATGTTGTTCTTATGATTTCGGTATACTTGTGGTTATGCTTCTTATGAGATAAATGTACATTGAAAAATCCTCCTTGTAGGATCCCAGGATCAGAAATCTGGTGCATGCGCACTGGGAGCTGAGAATGGGGTACTACGGAGGCTGTCGGCACCAGATTCGGCGATCGGGAATTTTGTGAGCCCGGCTTCCGAGTTTGGGGCGTGACAGACCTGACCACTAAATCATCTACGTAACATTCGACATGCTTGTGTATCATGTCTTAAAATATATTCTACATTGCCCTCTGATATGTAGCGCCAACATTCTTGAGACCAAACGGCATAACCTTGTAACAGTAAATTCCCAGTGACATTCTGAATGTCGTAACTTCCTCATCTTCTGGGGCCATTCTTATTTGGTTATACCTAGCATAACCATCGATAAAGGACATAATGACGTACTTAGTCGTACTATCAATTAACATCACAGTAACTGGCAGTGGGAAATCATCCTTTAGACATGCTTCATTTAAGTCTCTAAAGTCAACGCATACTCTACTTTGTTGGCTTTTCTTCTTTACTGGGATAATGTTTGATATCCACTTAGGATACTTGACTTCTCTGATAAACACAACTTTAATTAGATTATTCACTTCTTTAATCAAGGGATTCGAATCCGAGTGGAATCGTCTTTGCACTTGTTTAATCGGTCTCGTCTTTAGAAATATTTAATCGATGCATCGCCACTGATGGTGCCAAGCCTGGCATTTCTGTATATGTCCAAGCAAACACATCTTTGTTTTCTTTCAACAGTTTAATGTATTGGTTAGTCTCTTGTTCATGGAGATTGGCACTTATAAATGTATTTTGGGGTTCTTCTTCTATCCCTAGATTTATTTCCTACAAGTTGTCGATCTCGGTTGCCCCCTGTCTTCTATCTGCTTCGGAGCCACCTCAGGATGCTTGATCATTTCAATTTTTGTCCTTTCGATTGATTCAATAGTAATCATATTTACTGATGATTCTCCTCCTAATCCACGGTGCTTCTTTCATTTTTCTTCATTGACTCCAATCGGGGTCAAGAGGCCTTTTCCACTGTTTAACTTAGTTGGTTCTTCGTAATCAAAGCCCATATTCTTCATTATCTTTTTAATAGCAAAGTTGTATCTTTGTAGATCTTCAGACATTAACTTTGTGAAGTTTATCTTGTTATTTATCTTTTCTTCTACCTCTGCTTCTGGGACTGCATAAAATTCAATAGGATTGGAGTTTTTCAAACTAGATTTAGCATGGAACCACTTAGGCATAATTGGGAATGGTTTTTTCCTTTCCGCATGTGGTAGTGGCATCGTATAGTTTGACTGCAAAATTTTTAACTGCTTAGGTGATAATAATAGTAGTGGAGGCTGCCCTGGACATCTCAGATGTCTTGGGATGAAATAACTTTTTTACTTCACATTATATTTCTCAGATAACTCTATTTTTGCAACCCCATTCTACACTGTGCTTGTTTTGCCTTTTGTTGTTTTATTTTCATTGCTTTCCTTTTTATTCCCTACAGTGAACTCATCATAATAACCAGCGTCGGCAAAGAAAGACTTCGCTTCTTTATATAGCTTTGCATCAGTCATCACCTTATATTGAGTCCCATCTTTACAGTACTTGAAGCATTGATGGATAGTTGATAGTATGATGTCGTATTGATACATCTAGGGTCTTCCCAAGAGGAGATTATATGTCGCTATTGCGTTAATGACATGAAAAACAACTTCTGTCGTTAGCTCCCCTATCTCCAATGTTAGTGTGATTTTTTCAAGCACTAGTTATCCGTCTTGATTAAACCCTTGTATCATCATCCCACTAGGGTGCAAATGAGAACGACGATATCCCAATTCATTTAGCATCATTAATGGTAGCAAGCTCACCGCAGACCCGTTATCCAACATTATTCATTTTATCTACTCACCACCGACATGGCCCACTACCACCAGCAGTCTATTATATTCTTCATCACAAATTAGATCATTATCGAAGAAAGAAGTGACTGGTATCCGAAACTTATGTCTTGGCGATCGCGTCGTGCCGCGGTTCTAATGCCGTGACTTGCGCACCGAACCGATACCTGTGCCAGAAGATGTGGGTCGGTGTTTTGAAGAAACACCGCGCGTTGCGGATTTCGAGGGAATCTCTATACAATAAGTCCCATCAATCAATATTTAATGCATCCCATACATCAAGTACTACACCCATTTCCTCTTTTTCCAAAAGTCCACCATTCTTTCCACCTCACCACTCCTCTTTTCCCATTTTCAACATTATCCATACCCCTTTTACAATTTTTCAACCCAAACCACCCCCCATCACACCTCACACATCCATATCTCCTCTCTCTCTCTCTCATTTCTCAAATCTCCAAGCAACTCAACCCCAAGCCTCATACATCCAAGCTCCCATCTCCCTCTCAAGTGTGGTCCACCTTCCATCATCCATCTACACCCTCCCATCTCTCATCCCCACCATCAAGAGTCCATCAACCTCCATCAAAGTTGAAGCTAAGGTGCTAAGGAGTCCAAGGGAGCAAGGAGAAGGAAGATAAGGTGGGTGATTTTCCATTATTTTAAACTTTAGGGCCCACTTGTTGGTGGGACCCATTTGGATGTATGTGAATTAATCAAGAGGGCCCATAGTGGCGGGGTCCCTCTATCTCACCGTATATTTCTTTCTCTCTCTCTCTCTCTCTCTCTCTCTCTCTCTCTCTTTTGTTGTGATGGTGTGGATCCCACCAACATATGTTACATCTGACCCGTCCATCTACATCAAACGGTGTGGCCCACTTTGGTACAGGTGATGATCCACACCATCCACTGTTTGGATGGGCCCAAGGCATTTCTTTTTGTTTATATACATGTTTTATCTTATATAATATATATATAATATAATATGTATTATATATATATATATATATATGTATTATAAGATATATATTATATGTATTTATATATACATATATGTTGGTGGGCCACATTTACGTGGGACCCACCAACTGATGTGTTTATGTATGCCGTCCAGCGTCCCTGGACGCTAGATGTTGGCGAGCATGCAGTAAAGATGGACTTGGAGTGTACTAACGGGCTAGCAAAAGAGAAGTTTTGGGGTGGGCCATTCAAGTAGGCCCCACCTTGATGTATAAGTTAGATCCAAGCCGTCCATCCTCTTCCTCAGATCATTTTAGGCGTTGAGCCGAAAAATGATCTCAATCTGAACTTATGGTGGGCCTTAGCATAGCAAATCAGATTCCTACCATTGAAATATGCCCCGATGCTGCTGTACATCAGAAAACTATTCGATATTGGTCTCGATAGATTTGTATCGAGCCATAGGGGCCAATGAATGGTGTGGATCTCGGTGGGATGTGCTTGGATGCCAAAATTCAAATTTTTTCAAAAAAATAAAGGAAGAAGCAGCATGCAGCGGCGCTGGGCGCTGCCCGCGCTCGACGACGGACGGACGGTGGGCTGGGGGTCACGGCCCCACCTGTGATGTTGAACATCAACACCGCCCATTTGATGGGTCCCCTCACCCCCAAAAACTAAAAATCAGCCTTATACGAAACTCGGTGGGCCATACCATGTGAAATCGTGAGAAGACATGTCAAATATATAAAATCGCTTGGTGGGGCCACTTGAAATTTGGATGTGGCCAAAACTTGGTCTGAATGTTCAACCAAGTGGGACACGCATAATGGACGGGCTGGATCTCATCAGTAGGCCCCCAAACCGTGACCCTATGAATGGTTTAGATGGCAAATAAAAAATAAAAATAAAAATAAAAATTTTCAGTAACTCTATCAACCGTCCGATGTAAGTGAACTTTATGGTGGACCCTGGTCCACTTGGCTTCGTGAACAGATAGGAGGCAAATAAATATTACAATGGGCCTACCCCCCAGTTCACGTGACCCTTTGACAGGTTGGATGGCAACAAACATCACTGTAGGCCCTACCCTCCTATCCAGGCCCACGTGACCTCATGAAGAGATTGGATGATAAATAAACATTATAGTGGGCCCTACCCTGGTCCACATGACCATATGAACAGTCGGGTGGAAAATAAACATTATGTTGGGCTCAGATTGGGTGGAAAATAAATATTACCGTGGGCCCCAGGTCCAAGTGACCTTATCAATGGGTTGGATGGAAAATAAACATTATGGTAGGCCCCACGCGGACCCACTTATATATGTAATGTAACCCACACCCTCCTTTAGTGTGGGCCCCACCATGATACGTGTGTTTCACCCAATTCATCCACTCATCTTGAAAATTATTTTTAGGCCCATTATTAAGGCCCACTGGTGTAGCCCCCTTGACGAATGCAAGGCCCATGTGACTAGACCCATCTTGATGCATTTGTGGCCCGTCATTGAGACCCACCTTGATATGTATATGTGAAACCCATGTATGAGGCCATTTGATGTATTAGAGGCCCATGGGTCGAGGCCCACTAAGATGTACAAAAGGCCCATTGAAATGTGTGATTCTTGGAAGGCCATCCCTTGGGAGCGATGTTGGTTTGATGTCCACATTATGGGGATAATGTTGGTTAAATGTCCACATTACGATTCTCCCTAAGGCCCATTAATAGGTCCATACCTGTAGTATATAGGCCGTCTAGGCCCATCTTCATTTTGATCAGAGCCCATTACCACATAACATGTTTAGTATAGATCCATGATTCATGATCATTCGCATCATATGTATGCCTGATGTGAGGAGTGACCGATCATAGCATATGCCTTTGGGCAGACTGTTTATGGGCTCCCTGATAGGCGGAGTTGCCCCATATAAGTGCATGGTACATACAAGACTGTTGCATGACTGATAATGTGACTCATGCACTTACAGTTACTATATGCCCTAGCGACATCAGGGCCATAGCCTCCACAGACACATCGTGGATGGTTGGGTTGGATACCGAAAATGTTTGGTTCTAGCATACGGGCGCTATAGATGTCCCTGGGTGAAAGTCCCTAAACCCGATGGTACCAGAGGATGACTCCAATGTCGAGACCGAGTGGATATATGAGCGCACGAGGGCCGAATACCAGGAGGCCGCGTCTCCCACTGTGTCGTGGTCGGTTGGAAAGGGGTGTGGCCTTACTCGCCCGAGGGTAGGGGGCAATACTAGGCTGAGTTTGACCAGCTCGTGAATGGGTCCGCTATCGACATGCCAGATAGGTATTGGCAGACTATTGGTCAGGCGGATAGTGAGGTTTCTTACGCTCACTTGGACTGTGCGGCTAGGAGAGCGACAGTGCCATTTGGAGTGTATTGAACCCCGGTGAGTATCCAGAATGAGAACTGTACTGATACATGATGAGGATTGGCATGCTTGAGTTGCATCTCGCATCGCATGGCTGTGTATGGCCGTTAGCATTCATATCTTGCACCGCATAGCCTTGATACGGCTAATTGCATTCATGTGCTCATCACCATGATTCCACATTACTCTGACCTTACATTTTGAGCATGTTTGTATTGCGCACACACTCACACCACCCTCTAAGCTTTCTATAAGCTTATGCACGATTGATGCGTGCAGGTGACGCCAGGACGCAGTCGCAGCCATAGTCTCGCCGTAGTTGGACCGTGCAGATGAGCTTTGGAGTTTCTATCTTTTGCACTACATTGTATTTTCCCTTTTCGTCGCATTGTACTAAAAAGTTTTTGATCATAGTGGATTTTGTGGTGGTGTTCTTGTGCTTATTGTTTGTGGGTTATGCTTTTGTTATGCTCATTATGAATCATACTAATGATTTGAAACCCTCCTTGTAGTATCCCAGGATCGGAACCTGGTGAATGGGTGCCGGGATCCGAAATGAGAACGACGATATCCCAATTCATTTAGCATCATTAATGGTAGCAAGCTCACCGCAGACCCGTTATCCAACATTATTCATTTTATCTACTCACCACCGACATGGCCCACTACCACCAGCAGTCTATTATATTCTTCATCACAAATTAGATCATTATCGAAGAAAGAAGTGACTGGTATGCAATTATTTTGCTCTTCGTGTTCCATCTCTGTGAGCAATGCTCTTCACATCATATGTTACCCTCTCAAACTTGTTCGTTCCCTTTTCTCTAATAGTGTCATGGCATTCTTCAAATGTTTCTTTTCTTATTACCTTGATGTTCTGTTTATGGGGACTTTTTATCCTTTTGCCCGAGCGTAACGTGACTACTGCGGTTTTGTCTATCCTCCTTAGCAAATGACCGTCATCCATTTCTCTTACCAGTGGTTTTCTTGAATGATTGTTACACCTGTTGTTAGTTTATTGCTCTTGCATCTGTCAGAAATTAACAATAGAACTTAATTAGCATTTATTCACAAATCTATTTTAGCTCGGAGATGAAAGGAAGGACATTTCCCACTGAGAGTCGCCATTTTGGTGCCTTATAGGATGCTAAAAAATGATGAAATTCTCTAAGTCATTCTTAAGTCAATATTAAGCAAGATAAAGATTCCCCAGTAGAGTCGCCATTTTGTTTTGACCAGAAACAAAAAGCATTTGATTTGGAGAATTATCTTACTCAATAATGACAAAAAGAAAAAAAAAAATTAAGAAAATAATCGTCGAATTTATTGATTCTGAGTTCTTTACATCCTTTTGATCATCTAATTTCGAGATAGAATTTTTAGAAAATACAAAAGTGCAAGTATTGAATAGGCTCAAATATAAATTTTGGTAGCATTCCAGCTCATATCAGTCATATCTCCATGGGAGATGAGTTGTGGGGGCTTTTCGTGCACTTTGTCCCTCATTGACATGATAAAGGAGTGCCTAGATCACTTTGAAACACCTGAAATGGCCTAAGGACTTAAGAAAATGCAACATAGTGTTGCCTCAAAGAGTACCCGTGCAACTCATTGAGGAGTTATGCTGGCCCGCTCAAGTCAAAAGGAGTGACGCAGCCTGGCCTTTTGCACTTTGCACTCCCTCTCCTTCTCTTCATCTCTAATACCTGTCAGAGGCACTGGTCTTCCGAACATCTAATCCTGCAAATGAGTGGGGTAGGGGTATTTATAGGCTCCCGCATGTGTAAGCCCTCAATTCCCTTGCTTTGGACCTTACTCTGCATCACTGACTCAGCATATCCTGTGAAGGGTAGTGCAGCTAAGCGCAACTTCGGCGAGTTGCACGGACCCACGCAACTCATGACCCGTGCAAGTTATCTTGTCTTCACTTCTATGCTCTTATTTCTTTCTCCAATTCTTCTTCTTGAAGCTTCTTTCCTTAATTAAATTTTATGCTCCAACAATATTCTGTGGTGCACACGCATTGTGCACTCTTACAACTCAAAAGTGGGGTCCATTGTGATTATCGATGAAATCTAATCCATCCATTCACTTCTACTTGCCTAGATAGGACACTTGTTCGGCGCTAAGGCAGATCCAACACTCAAGTGGACCATAGTAAGTGTATTCGGGTTCTATTTATGGGTTTTCATCAACCCAATGTTCAGATCATTTCTATGTCCAATCTACTGGGCTCCTATAGGGTCATAGAGAATTTTAGGGGGAATTTGATGGTCATTATCCTAACTAGGAAATTAGATTGTTTGATTAAGCGTTAAATCATATGGTTTAGGTATGAATTGGTCATCAAGCTGTTGGGAATGCGATGAGCGATGAGTTTGATGATTTGGGGTCCATCGTTGACAATGGATGGCTCGATTTATTTATGAAAGAGATTATAATCCTAAAAATAGGTTTCTCTGATGGTGTGATGGTCCATCTTGAAAATCAATGGATGGATGGCTTAATTATGGATGAATATTACTCCTGTGGATTGATCTTATGGTCGATTAAATGAATTTCCTAATCCATGGTTAGACTGGGATGTCGTACACATTAGCTTAGTGTGAAAAAAAATCTAGTTTTGGCTTACCCATAAAATCAAATGAACTGGAGTGCACGGATATGAAATTGCAAGCCTCAACTATCAGCTTAGATCGCAGGTTGAAACATTATTAGTGACATAACCTTGCGTTGAAACTTCGAAGGTCATATTAAAGAGAAATTGATCTTAAACTCTATGTGTGCATTGCTGGTATTATTACTCAGAATTGGACAGTTAAGATGGTCAAATTATGAATAATCGAAAGTTGGTTAGTGTTTCGACAAGAAACAAAAGCATTCGATTTAGGATAATTATTTTACTCAATAATAACAAAGGAAGAATGAAGAAAACAATCACAATATTTATTTATTTTGATTTCAAAGTAAAGTATTTACATAATCTAATACAAATACCAAATGTCATAATTGTATTGTTAATTTCTGCAGTATTTCATATTATATTGTGATTCTCACTATGGAGATATCGTTGTGCTGGAATAATGTTCATCCTGATTGATTTTAGGCTTCTGAGAAGATAATTTGATCTTTCAACTCAGATTAGTGTCACTTTCGACCCCTTCAAGATGAATAATCTTCTCTTAAGCTGACTATCCACACAGTAGACTCATTGTGTGCACATGACTGTTGTACACCCCCATTGTGCGGAACCTGGGTTGTGTGCCCCATCACTATTGTAAGGGCCACTCATTGTGCGCCCCACTCCATTATGCGTCTCATTGGTTGTGTGCCCCACTGGTTGTGCGCTGCACAACGGGTACTTTCACTACCTGAATTCTTTTGAAGTCTGGATCTCTCTCTGCTGCTCTGATATTGCTTGAATGAATGAACTATAGAGGATATTGGGGCATTTATAGCCTTTCGCATGTGTGGACTCTCTCAAAAGATTGATTGTGTGCATACACTTCTTGTGCGGATATGCCTATTGTGTGCCGCACAACCAAACTTCTAAGATAACTTCTGTTGTGCGCCGCACAACCAAACTTCCATAGTTGCTCCTGTTGTGCATCGCACAACCAAATGTTACAACTTATGTCTTCTCTAGAATTTCTTTTCTCTTCTTTTGATTGATTTTTATGCCTCGACAGTTAGTAGTGTAGGTTATATGTGTTCATGTTCATACCAACTAATTAGATTTCCATAGTTATACACGAGTATGGGAAAGTACAGTGTTACATTCTTATATCGCAGAGCGATATTGAGAGACCTCCTATGGTCTCATCCGTTAAGAGGAAGCTAACTATCCTTGAAGGTGATAGCATCGTTCAGCGTCTTGGCAAACAACTCCCAATGCGTCTGTGATGTACATAGCATTTTCCATACAAATACCCGTGATGGGTTCATCTAGAGCTGTGTTGATGTATCCATTGTTGTATCATGTCCCGCCTTTAACAGAGTGCATGTGGAGTCCCTACTATCACTACATTCGTCAAGGCTTAAGTTTTTCACATTGTCTCACTTCGGATAGTGCCAAGGAACCACCTTGTAGTATGGAGGCTCCTTCTCCTTAAATGTCTTTGGCTGAGCTAGAAGTTATGTCGGTGTCATGGGAATGACCCCTGTTTCTTCTTCATATGGAGTCATTGCCTGTAGGACCACTCTAATTCCTATACTAAATGGGATATAGTGAGATTTGTCCTCATAGATGATATGAAGATTAGGTTGTAACCTGATTGCATTTATGATCGGAGGCTACTATGGGATGAAGAACGGTCTTCTCTCCATTATTAGTGCTTGACGAGGGATCCTCCTGTCATGTGCAAACTAATGTGGCATGCAGAAAGGTGCCCTTAGCAGCCTATCAGTGATTGCTTGTGCTGCTCCTTATACAATGACTGGCTTGTATTCTGGAGTTGCCCCTTCCAAGATGACTAGCTGAAAGTTGGATGGTGCACCTTCCAATACTACCAGCTTGTACGGTTGATAAGGAATGTTCCTTCCCTAAAGGACTACCAGCTTAACTCTGGGGAGAGGGGTCTAAGGTGCCCCTTGCAAGACTAGTGGTGCATTTGAGCGGTCTCCTGATATGGTGTGAATAGACCATAGAGGAATGAAGAAGTGATTGATACTTTTCCTTATGAGTAAGTTGACAGTCGGCCCTCGTGATAAGCTAGGGTTTGATGGATACTGTGGTAGAGGATTCTGAAGGATATTTGTGGGAGCTGCTGGTGCAGTCCTAGGGGTTGACATGGAGATCTTTCAACTGTCGATGGGATATTGGATCACAGGCCTCAATGAGAAGAATATTTTCATCGAATGACCTCATTCTTTATGGAACTCGCAGTACTCAATTTCATTAAAATTCATTGGTAAAGGATTTGGAGTTGGTCTTGGCTGTAGATGAGTGAGTAGTTGTTTCTGTACTAACATTACCATGATCTGGCTGTATGTTTATGTGAGTGGAGTGAATCTCTTGAACTCCCTATTCACCTGTCAATTCTGATGGGGGTACTGAATGTTGTTGATTTTGAGGATGGTATTGTTGGTGTTGTTGTCACCCCTGTTAAGGTGCATGTTGGGTGCCCTGAGTTGTAGTAATGATGTTGGCTTGGGCAACACCATTGTTTTTTCTGTTCCCATTTCCACTAGTCCTCCTTTGACCTTGTTCCGTTTGGCTAGCACGGCCCGATGAGGCCATGAGGAGATTTTTTTTACACGTATTCCCGCTTCCACCTACACTTCGGCAAGAATGAGTTGAGTGAAGTTTGCATATGGATGCAAGATCAAATATCTAAAAATGTCAAAATTGTGGAATGGATGATCATGGAGATTTGCTCCCCGTCGTCAATTGGAGTATGCATCCTAGCAGCCATTGCTTGCCATCACCCTACATCCCTACATATGCGAATAGTGTCTCGTTGCCCTTTTGTCTCAAGGCTACCAAATCTGCTCTTCTGGAAGACATGTTGAGGTTGTAGGCAAACTTGTAAACAAATGCTTGCGATATTGTTCCTAAGTTTTGATCCGGTTAAAATCAAGGGGAACTATACCAGTCCAAAGCATCACCTTTTAAAGATTTTTGAAATAGGCAAATGATTTCTCCTTCATTTCCTGCCACCGCATTCAATTCTCCACATAATGCCTTGAGATGTGTTGTAGGACATCAGCTTCCGTCATATCTCTTAAATTTGTGTACCTCAAAGTTTTGAGGAACCTACGCATCTGGAAAGGGACATAAATTTTTGAATTTTGTTGAGGGGATATCGACCCTCTGCTGTCTCTAAAGCGGATTTTGAATGGTTTCGAGCTGCTTCTACAACTACTCTATTTCAACGTGGCTCATTTGAGGGACTGCATCTCTCATGGCAAGGCACATTTTGTTTCTTCAACATAGTGATTGATTTCTTCGATCCCATGGCTCCCGTTAGGGGGTGCTCATTAAAATGTAACTGTGTTCTAGTGTGTGGAGAATTGAAATTGAAAAGCACTTCCAGTCAAGGGAGGCTGATATACAGGGAAGTGACCCCCTTATTCGATATTTGTCACGTTCCCCTGATCAAATTGGGTTGACACTGACCCCATTGTGGGCATTCACTAGTGCTGCTCCAAGGCTTCTGGTCGGGGAAGCTGCTGCTCGAAATTGATTGGAAATCCATGTTATGAGATGTGATTGAAATTGAAATTGTGCTTGAAATTGATGGGACGCCTTGGCTGCAAAGTTATCCTGAAATCGACTGGACACCTTGTTTGCAGGATTGGTTTGAAACTGTGATGGAAATTGAATAGAAGTCCCGATTATAGGATTAGTTTGAAACTGAGTTGGAAATTGATGGGATGCCTCAACTGCGAAGCTATCTGAAAATTGACTGGGGATCCTATTTGTAGGATCGGTTTGAAATTGATTTGAAATCTTGGCTGCGGGATGCTGGAAAATGATTAGAGGCCTCCGCTGCGAAGCTGTTTTAGAATTGACTGGGAATCCTGGTTGTGGGATTGTTCTGAGATTGACTCCCATCTGTGGGAGGGTATTGAAAGAAGTGCCCCATGATCGAGGGTTACACTATGGTCTAATACATAGTCTGACGGCTATTATTGAGTGTTAAATATTGCATATTCTCCCCTATTTATATCTTGCTTTTAAGAACATGTTAATGCTTAATGGTATATTTTATACATGTTTGTGTTGCAAGGTGAATCTGAGAGCTTGGATTGAAAAGAATGTTAAAAGCATGGATTTAATGCTGAAGAAACACCAAGGCATAGGACGAATCTTGGGAGACCAAGAATGAAGAGTTCATGTGCCAAAGATCCAAGGAAAACAAGTACAAAAGTTGAGGAAAGGACTCGAAGGATCATATAATCTGGAGTAGAAAACAGACAGGTTCGGTCCGACCGAACCCATGTTCAGTCCGACTGAACTTGCACAAAATAGTCCAACAACAAATGATGAAATTCAGAAGCTAATTCAGTATGGCCGATAGACAATTCGGTCTGACCGAAACCTAGTTCGATCTAACCAAAAGTGTATAAAAAGGTTTAGCACTGAAAGGACTTAATTTTGTTTGATCGAAGATTAATTCGGTTCGACCGATGACTTAAGTTCAGTTCGACCGAACCCATCTTGGTATGAACGAAATTGGGCAACTACTGAAATAGAGTCCTTTCCAAATCCAGACTCGACTTCATATTCGACTTTGGTCCCATCGATGCGTAGCGCGGAAAAGTTGCAGATTGTGTAGTTCAAGTCAGTTTGTGGAAATTCCAAGTCGGTGCATAAGGTGGAGCTTCACAATTATAAATTGGAGTCCCTAGGATATTCTTAGGCATCATCTAGGGTTAAGGAGTGGAGCAAAAGGGTGGAGAGTTGCCGCCAAGAGTATTTCTTCTTCTTCCTTAGTTGTTTTTATGCTTTTCCCACGAGTTCTTAGTTCAATCATGTGTATGGTTGGCTAAACATCTTAGCTAGGTTAAAGAGGTGAAGCTTGTAGCGTGATCAGGATGTTTACTTTGCTTTGATTCATGCCTATGCTGAATTTCATTGATTTCTAATTGATTTTAAGGAATATTTTCAGTTTTCAATGGTTTAATGTGATTCAAATTACATAGAGCCTATGATAGCTTTGAGTATCTTCTTTTCTTATTTGAGATTGTGGAATTGGTAAATCCTATTATTTACCATAGTCACCTGGACATGGTTGGGTGATGGAACCCCTTCCAATCTTCACAATTCTCCTCCATTGAGGCTGGATCAATGAGAAGTTCAGAGATTTGACCATCTCTCTCTCCAACTGGATAAGATAGGACTCTTATTCTAGTTGGATCTCTTGAATTAAGTAAGGTAGCATCTTAATAGCTACAAGTGGATGCTTGGCACCATAGTTCCCACCTTTAAATTTATAAGTTTCAATCTATAATATCACAATTACTCTTTTTAAATATTCAGATTTAGTTTTAGATCTTCTTCTAGTTCTACTTATAGTTATTTTCGCAATACACACGAGTTTAGTCGCTGTGGATTCGACCTCGGTCTTACCAAGATTATTATTACGTTGCGACCTTACACTTGGGATTGTGAAGATGTTTTTGGCGCCATTGCTGGGGATTACGGCTACATTTTTTCTGAATTTAATTAGTTTTAGAATTAGGTTAAGATTAGGATTAACTTTTTGTTTTGTTTCTAAGTTAGGAATTTTTCTGAACTTATTTTTATAAACTAATTTTGTTCACTGTTTTATAGGATCCTAACCAACCATCTTCTATCTACTAACTTTGTTCTAACTCTCTCTCTCTCTCTCTCTCTCTCTCTCTCTCTCTCTTACATCTTATTTGTTGTAGTCTCAATTCTTAGATTTTAAGTTAAATTTTGTACTCGAAGGCTGAGAGTGTTTCATGCCCAAGTGGGTTAGTGACAACACTCTACGTCTTTTAAGTGAAGGAGGATTAGTCGAAGGGTTGCCTATCCGTCACAAGACTAAACACCACTTGAGATCCTTAGAGTCAATAGAAGTGATGTCTATGAATCAACCTCAACCTCCAGTTGAGGAAGCCTATGATGAGAATGAGGTGCATCATGCACCCCCCGCCTCGTACTTTATGAGACTATTTTTAACCTGTGGGGGTGAGTACACCTTCCTGTATGATTTTTCTAAAAAAAAAATATAGAAATTATAAAAATCAAGCCGGGAGTGATCCAACTCCTTCCAAAGTTCCATTAACTTGAATCAGAAAGTCTAGATCTAGACTTGAATGAGTTTGATGAGATAATAGCCAATTTATATTTTCCTAATTTGTCTGAGGACACGATTAGGCTGAAACTCTTTCCTTTCTCCTTAAAAGAAAAAGCTAAGACATTATTGCATTCACTATGTCCACGATCTATTGGCAGATGGAATGACATAACAAGGGAGGTCATAAAGAAATTCTTCCCATATCAGAAGACGAACACCATCAGAAAGTCGATCATGAACTTCATCTAAAAGGAAGATAAAACATTCTTACAATGTTGGGAGCGGTTCAAGGATCTTATCCATTCACGCCCATAACACAGTTTTGAAACATGGCGCATACAAAATTTCTTTCATGAAGAACTAACATCTTCCATGCGCCAATTTGTCGAGATAATGTGCAATGGGGAATTCATGAACAAAGATGTCGATGATGTGTGGGATTACTTTGATAAACTCGCTGAAACCACACAATCATGGGACATCTCCCCAAGATCTAACACCATTTCTAAGCCTACACAATTAAAGGAGAAGGGTGGGATATACTTATCGAAAGAGGAATAGGATATAAATGCTAAAGTGGCCAGTCTCACAAGGAAACTCGAGGCCATGAAACTTAAAAATGATAAGGCTAAGGAAGTTGTTTGTGGTATTTATTCTTATAATGTCCATACAACTAAACATTGTCCAACAATACCTGCTTTTCAAGAAATACTAAATGAGCAATCGAATGCTGTAAATAACTACTAGAGGCCTTTCAAAGGAACCACCTCAAATACTTACAACTCCAGCTAGAGAAACCATCCAAATTTCAGTTGGAGGAATGGACAAACTGCTACTCCTTAAGGAATCCTTAACCAATTTTTGGATCAAAGGAAACTTCAAGAGGACTTAGTTTTAAAACATATTCAAGACCAAGAGCTACTCAACCAGAATATGGCACAAGCATTCTAGGATATCAAATCAGCAATGGGAACGCTTTCATCATCCATTTAAAGGATAGAGTCACACTTAGCAATTGGGGAGGAAGGGATGCTTCCAACTCAAGCTCTCCCTAATCCAAAACCCCAATGTGATCAGTGGCCTAAGCTCTTCAAATCAAATGAAGCAAGCTAAGTCTATCACCACTCTTAGGAGTGGAAAAATAATTGAAAATCTATTCCGGTAAGGGCTGAAAAGTCTAAGGACCCGGAAGTAGATGAAACATACAAACCTAACGACACTCCACATGAGTTAGAACCAAAACCTCAAAACAAGCCGATTGCTCCATTCCCCCAACGGTTGATTGCACCAAAACCTCCAGCTATCTCTCAGGACATTCTAGAGGTGTTGAAACAAGTGAAAGTTAACATCCCTCAACTCGACACTGTGAAACAAATTCCTTCATATACCAAATTTCTAAAAGACCTATACACGACTAAGAGGCAGCAGAGTATTAAAAAGAAAATTTTTCTAAGAAAAAAAGTGAGTGCCATCCTTAAGCAAGATGTGCCACAAAAATATAAAGACCCTAGTAGCCTAACTATCACTTGTATAGTTGGAAATCACCAGATTAAGAATGCACTCCTTGACTTGGGGGTGAGCATAAATCTGATCCCTTACTCGGTCTACTACAAACAACTGGGTCTAGGTGAATTAAAACCCACCCGGACTACATTACAACTTACTAATTGCTCAGTTCATATACCAAGGGGGATGATTGAGGATGTGTTGGTCTAGGTTGACAAATTCTATTATCCAGTAGATTTTATCATCCTGGATACTTAGCCCATTGTAAATATAATCAATCAAATCCCTGTCTTACTTGGCCACCTGTTCCTTGCTATATCCAATGCTATCATCAATTGCAGGAATGGGGTCATGAACTTGTCTTTTGGAAATATGACATTGGAGCTCAATCTATTTTTCAATATAAGCAGACAGGCAGAGGATGATGACAAGGCCCATGACATTAATATGATAGACTTTCATGGAAGATAGAGCTCTAATGACCTTATCCTCTGACCCTCTAGAGACATGCCTGGCACACTCCCCCAAATTAGATGATGACATAATTAAGGAGATGAATGTCATGCTTGATGTTACACCAATACTTGAAGTTAACTGGTGGAGGCCACAATTTGACGAATTACCCCAAACTGATATAGTGCCTCTACCCTCTAGCCTCAAAGCACCGAAGCTCGACCTAAAACCTTTGCTCTTTACTCTCAAATATGTCTATTTAGGTCAAGATGAGACATACTCGGTAGTGATTTCTTCCCACCTTAAGCAAGAACAAGAGATTATGCTTACCTCTACTCTCATTGAGTATAAAGGAGACCTTAGATGGTCGATTGTGGACCTTAAGGGAATTAACCCTTTGATTTGTACTCACTGCATTCATCTTGAGGATAATACGAAAACCTTCCAGTAACCACAACGTAGGTTAAACTCAGACATGAAGGAAGTGGTTAAGGCTGAGGTACTTAACTTGTAGGATGTGGGTATTATATACCCTATATCTGATATCCAATGGGTGAGTCTAACGTAGGTGGTTCCTAAGAAGTTCGAAATCACCATCGTAGCCAATGTCAACAATGAACTCTTACCAACTAGAGTTACTACTGGTTGGAGAGTGTGCATTAACTATAGGAAATTGAATACCATCACGAGGAAGGACCACTTCCCTTTGCCTTTCATTAATCAAATTTGGGAAAGGCTAGCTGGTCATTCTTACTATTATTTCCTTGATAGGTATTTGGGCTACAATCAGATAGAGATAGCCCTTGAAGATTAAGAAAAGACAACATTCGCATGTCCTTATGGTACCTTTGCTTACCGAAGGACGCCATTCGGACTGTGTAATGCCCTTGCCACTTTTCAGCAATGCATGTTGAGTATATTTTCTTACATAGTGGGGTAATATTTAGAGGTCTCCATGGACGACTTCTCTGTCTTTGGTCCATCCTACGATGAATGTCTAGAAAACTTGAAAAATGTGCTGAAGTGATGTGAGGAAAAGAATTTGTTACTAAATTGGGAGAAGTGTCATTTCATGGTTTCTAAGGGAATAGTTCTTGGACATATAATCTCGTTCAAGGGAATTGAGGTAAAGAAGGCTAAAATTGACCTTATCTTCTAACCTACCTCCACCCAAGAGCGTACAAGACGTGCGATTCTTCTTAGGACACGCCGAATTTTACAGACAATTCATAAGGGACTTTAGTCACCTCTCTTATCCTTTATACAATCTACTTCAAAAAGATGTATCATACGAGTGGACTGAGCAGTCCCAGGAAGCTTTCACTAAGTTCAAATGCATGTTGACTACATCACCTGTCATGCAGCCACCAGACTAAAGCATTCCTTTTTAGAATATGTGTGATGCGTCTTACTATGTTATTGGGGCATGTTAGGATAGAGAAAATAAAAGAAGCCCTATGTTATTCATTATGCAAGTAGAACTCTAAATCCTGCCCAAGTGAACTACTCTACTACGGAGAAGGAGCTCTTAGCCGTAGTATTCGCTTTAGACAAATTTGGGTCTTACTTGATCGGATCCAAGATCATCATTTACACTGATCATGCGGTGCTCAAGTACATTCTTTCTAAGAATAACTCTAAGCCTCACTTGATAAGATGGATCCTCCTACTCCAGGAATTTGATTTGAAAATCAAAGATAAAAATGGAGTAAAAAATGTAGTGGCTGACCACCTTTCTAGACTTGATCTCCTTGATTCCCTTAACATGACACCCATAAACAGCATATTCCCTAATGAACAATTATTTAAACTCTCCCATTTATCTTGGTTTGCTGGCATTGCAAATTATCTTGCTACAGGTTTCATGCCGACACATTGGACTGCACAACATAAGAAAAAAAATCTTTGCCGAGGTATGCAAATTCTTCTGGGATGACCTGTATTTATTCAAATATTACCCAGATTAAATTTTAAGGAGATGTGTGCTAGACAAGAAACACCAAAGTGTTTTCTCCTGTCATTCTCAGGCCTGTGGTGGTCACTTTTCTGCTAAAAAGATCACGACCAAAATTCTACAATATAGCTTTTATTAGCCCACTATTTTCAAAGACACTCATGAGTTTTATAAAGCTTGTGAGCATCATCAGAAATTGAGAGCATTGTCCCATCGAAATATGATGCCTTTGAACCTCATTCTAATGATTGAAACATTTAATTGTTGGGGCATCAATTTCATGGGACCATTCCCCTAGTCCTTTGGATATTTGTATACTTTACTAGTAGTAGACTATGTCACTAATGGGTCAAAGCGATCCCGTGCCGGAACAATGACCATCAAACGGACATTCGATTCTTAAAAGAAAATATCTTCCCCCGGTTCGAAACACCTCGAACCATCATTAGTGATGGAGGCTCACATTTTTGTAATAGGCCATTTGCAAATTTAATGAAGAAACATGACATCTCTCATAAGGTGAGCACTCCATACCACCCAGAAACAAGCAGGCAAGTTGATATTTTCAACAGGAAATTTAAACACATTCTAGAAAAGACAGTTAACCCTAATCGTAAGGATTGGTCAATTCACTTGACCGATGCCTTGTGGACCACCGTAATACCTTTAAAACCCCAATTGGAATGTCTCCCTTTAGACTTGTCTATGGGAAAGCTTGCCACTTGCCTGTGGAATTGGAACATAGGGCCTACTAGGCTATCAAAAACCTGAACTTCGACTTGGACAACGATGGATCGATGCGCAAACTTAAGTTGAATGAACTCAAGGAAATCTAGAATGATGCATACGAGAACTCGATAATTTACAAGGACAGGATGAAGGTTTTTCATGATAAGAACATCCTTCGAAAATCATTCTTAACTGCTCAAAAAGTCCTTTTATACAATTCTTGGTTACATCTTATTCCGGGTAAACTCCGATCTTGTTGGACTGACCCTTTCACTATTACAAATGTTTATGCTCATGGAGCCATCGAGATTCAAAATCCATTGAAGGGAAATGTTTTCAAAGTGAATGGACATTGTTTAAAGCTATTTGTTGAGAAATTTAATTCAGAGGACATGTCCATACTTCTGATTGATCCTGTTTACCAGGATTAACCTTCTAGTATGATGGAGGTGTAGTTTGGTTTATTGATTTCATACGATTTAGGCTAGGATAGTTTGCTTTCAATTGTTTAGTCGTTGTGCTAACCCATCTTCACATTGAGAACTTTAGAAGAACTGCAATTCACCTTCTTCGGGTACTACCTTCCATCACTTATCCATTATTTCTGTTGTCTCATTTGTATTACATGCTTATATCTCTTACATTAAGGACAATGTAGATTTTAGGTTGGGGTGTGGATTATGTAAACTAATCAGTATTTTCTTAGTTTCTGAGTAAAAATTGTTGAAAATTTTCAAAATTTTCAAGTAAATACCTATTTGGAAAAAAAAAGTTTGTGTACTTGAGAATGCTTTGAGTATGATAATAAGGTAGAGATTAAACTTTGAATTGTTGGAGTTTGATCAACCAAGTATACTATCACCTAAGTTCTTGCACTCAATTGATTAAGCAAAAGTTTTGAATATCATGTTAATCTAATTCATGAGACAAGTTCAAGCTGTCTTCTGTGAATTATGTTAGAATTTCTAATGGTTAGTATGTAAATCATTGATAGATGTTGAGAATTTAGTCTGAAGAAATTTATCCACCTTAAAAGATGAAAAGAACCTATTAAAAAATAGTGAGATCGACAAAAAAGGTCACATACGGTGAAAAGATTGGAAAAGAATGGAAAAAAAAATGAAAAAGAATGTAAAGTCTGAAAAGAATGTATAAAAGTGACCGTTGATATAAAATCAAAAGGTAGAAAAAGAAGGAGAATGGGATAAGTTCGGAATCAACTCTCAACCTTTAACCACTCTTGATATGATGAACATGGCTAACATTATGAAATGATAGTATTCTCATGTTAAGTAATTTGATTTTCACTCAGCACATTGAAAAACATGCTATAGGAACTTATGCTCTGAAGAAATTGATAAAGAACCTATTTGATTGGTTGCTTATATGATTCGGCTCTTGGTTTTTAAAGTCCCACTTTCTCATCTTAATTCTACTTATTCATACTCAATTGTACAAAAGATTGTTTTCTGAAAAAGGTTTGAACATTGAGAATTAATGTTCACTTCATGCATGTTTTACTCAGGACTAACAAAATGCTAGTTAGGGAGTGTGTTGAGTATCAAATATTGCATATTTTCACCTATTTATATCTTGGTTATAAGAACATGTTAATGCTTAATGGTATATTTTATACATGTTTGTGTTGCAAGGTGAATCTGAGAGCTTGGATTGAAAAGAATGCTAAAAGCATGGATTTAATTCTCAAGAATCACCAAGGCATAGGATGGATCTTGGGAGACTAAGAACGAAGAGTTCATGTGCCAAATATCCAAGGAAACCAAGTACAAAAGTTGAAGAAAGGACTCGAAGGATCGTAGAATCTAGAGCAGAAAACAGATAGGTTTGGTCCAACCAAACTCATGTTTAGTCCGACCGAACTTGCACAAAACATTCCAACAACAAACAATGGAATTCAAAAGCTAATTCAGTTCAACCGACAGACAATTCAGTACAACCGAAATCTAGTTTGGTCCGACCGAAGGGAGGATTTTGTGCGACTGAAAGTACACAAAAAGTTCCATCATCGAAAGGAGTTAATTTAGTTCGACCGGCGACTTAAGTTTGGTCTGACCGAACCCATCTCGGTCTGACCAAAATTGGTCAATTGCTAAAATAGAATCCCTTCCTAATTAGGACTCGACTTCGATTCGACCGAAGGTGACTTCGTTCCGACTAATGCATTGCGTGGAAAAGTTGCGGATTGCGTAATTCAAGTCGGTTTGCAGAAATTTCAAGTCGCTGCATAAGGTGGAGCTTCACAAGTACAAATAGGGGTCCCTAGGACGTTCCTAGGCATCATCTAAAGTTTAAGGAGTGGAGAAAAAGGGTGAAGAGCCACCTCCAAGAGTCTTCTTTCTTCTTCCTTAGTTGTTTTTATGCTTTTCTTAAGAATTCTTAGTTCAATCATGTTTATGATTGGCTAAACCTCTTAGTTAGGGCTAAGAGGTAAAGCTTGTAGCATGATTGGGATGTTTACTTTGCTTTGATTCATGTTTTTATATTGAATTTCATTGATTTCTAGTTAATTTTAAGGAATATTTTCAGTTTTCAATGGTTTATTGTGACTTGAATTACAGAAGAGCCTGCCATAGCTTTGAGTATCTTCTTTTCTTATTTGAGATTGTGGGATTGGTAAATCGCGTTGTTTGCCATAGTCTCCTGGTCATGCTTAGGTGATAGAATCCCTTCCAATCTTCACAATTCTCCTCCATTGAGGCTAGATCAATGAGAAGTTCATAGATTTGACCATCTATCTCTCTCTCTCTCTCTCTCTCTCTCTCTCTCCAACTAGATAAGAGAGGACTCTAATTCCAGTTGGATCTCTTGAATAAAGTAAGGTAGCATCTTAATAGCTACAAGTGGATCCTTGGTACCTTAGTTCCCACCTTTAAATTTACAAGTTTCACTCTACAATATCAGAATTACACTTTTCAAATATTCAGATTTAGTTTTAGATCTTCTTCTAGTTCTACTTCTAGTTATTTTCACAATGCATACTGAAAAGGCCGAGCTAAGAGTCTTAGAGGGGGGTGAATAGGACTACGCCAAATTAAATAGTAAATGCGGAATTAAGAAAGAACTAGAACAAGATAGCACTTATCAATCCCAAATAGCAAAAATAAATAGCAACCTCAAATGCACTAGTATTGAGAGGTTAATACAGATGTTGTTCTAAGGACAACCTTACACCAAAAATAAATGGCTTATGGTAGGACAATCTGATTTTTAGAACGGTTTGTGTATCAAAGTCTTAAACCAATATAGAGGAATAAAGAATAAAACCGAAATAAATATCTACTGCTATTACAACATTCACCACATGTGAAGAAAGTAAATTACAATCATTCACCATAAATACACAAAAATAAACATTCACCACAACTCCAACAATTATAGTGGTTTGCTATGTGTACACCAACTATTAGAAAAAAGCCACACAACTACTCCACTCATAATATCCTCACCCACAGGATATTGGCTTTCACAATGAAATAGGTTTTCCAAGGTTCATCCAAAACCTTCACAATTGTGTTTTCAAAGGGCTATCACAATTAAAAACCCCACATATTGAGATTTTCTATCTATCTCAGTCAAAACCAAAAATGAAAGATTTTCTGGCAATCTTACAAACCAAATATAGAAAATTGAAATGTACTTATCTGCAGATTCTCCTCCTGATGAAGCTCGGTAGAACCAATTTAATGTAGATGTTTAATGTCCAATCTCATATATGAAAGGGTTCTTGGGTCTAAATGATTTTTAGATTAAATCAATCTGGGCTAGCTTGATTTGATTTTGATCTCAAAAAGGGTAAAATTAATATTCCCTTTTCAAAATAAATAAAATTGAAAACAGATCACAAAATTGAATGCAAAAAAAGCTATTAAAATAATCTTAAATACTAACCAATTAGCTTCTAGAATGTGGGGACAAGTTTCTCAGAGTTGTAACTTGAATAACTTTGAATGAATTGAAAAAATCTGAAAATTGTCCTCAATTTACACAAATACTTTTCACTCAACTAGCCTACTGGTCAGCTCGACTGGTTGAAGGACCAACAACATTTCAAATTTTTGGCAAGATAAGATAAGATCACTACTCGATTGGTCGAGCCCTGCACTCGACTCATCGAGTGGGACCCAGAAATGTTGCTGGACTTTGAGTCGAGCCTGCTCAACTGGTCAAGTACTGTTCACTCAACTGGTCGAGCAGTCTCCAGGACTAGTTGAGGGTCCAAGAGAAAATCTCAAAAATTCACAACAAACCTTGGAATGGTCGAGGGAATTCTTGGACTACTTAAGCCAGTGTCTGGACTAGTCGAACCATGGCTAGGACTGGTCGAAAAATGACCTATAAAATTATAAAATTTTCTAGAAACTGTACTCATACCTTGTTATCTTTGAACAAATGTAGGCCTTGTTTCATATATAAAACTTGTGGAAACAACTTGATAATGACACATATGTTGAGCTTTTCCTCTTTCTTTCATTTGTTAGACATTGTGAACATCTGCAATGAACTAATAATTGCCTTCATATTTGTTAGAGTTAGGTGGTAAATAAATGTATAAAGACAGTAGGAATTGGTTTTATGATGTCTCCCAAATACACTACCCATCAATGAAAATTATTGGTCTTATGAGGAAACTACTTAAAGTGAAGACAGTCTTCAATATCTTGGGACCTATGTTGAATCCAGTGTAGGCACCTTTCGCAGTTGTTGGTGTCTATGATGAGGATTTGGTAAGTCCAATATATTGGATGTCTTGACAACATGACCCAACTATTATTATTGAATTTATCAAATGATCTTTTTGCTGGATAAGCAAAGACTAATATTAAGCTTTGCCATGTCTCAGGAGATAAAAATTAGTCAAATAGAAGAGAAATAGGTACCATTTTTGTGAGAATATATAGAATCTCTAAGTAGTTGGATGGTGTTTGGAAAGATGTATATTGTATTATTGTAGTTGTTGTTTACATGAAAAATACAATACATATTGTTGTTATGCAGCCTATGCTTTGTGAGAACCTCTAAATTTCTTTATCTATGACAACCCTCTAATTGAATGGTCAGGATTGTTTAATAGATGTGATTGTGGTGTGTTGCCCTTGCCCATCTTCATACCCATCAAGTGAGCTTTCTATATTTCAGACATGTGTTATGTTTTCCTTGGATATTAGGCATATTAGCATGAGATGCATGGTACACATGGGTCAGAGCCCAATAGTGCATCTGGTTGAAATCACATCAGTCGGGAGGGGATCCTAGATCTGTCTAATTATTTGATCATACGTGGGCTTGTAAATACATAGGAATGGCCTAAAATTGAGATATGGGCCTGGCCTTTTTATCTTCTGCTCGAGGAAGTTAAGACAAAGACCATGGTTTTAAGACTTAATCCAGTCGATAACATTTGTGAAATTCTATCTCCTTTCAGTTTTTGTTGAGAAACTGATATTTTCAAATTTTGATTTCCATTGCAGTTTAGGATTGTGTTTGAGGTTATTTTGGATATTATTGGACTAAATCTTTATCATGAATTATTTAGTAGTTTTTCTTGACTAATCTACAAAGATTTATGTTGTGATTTGTTTCAACTTTTCATCTTCTTATGCGTAACAGAAGGTACACATATTTCTATTGTGATTTGTTTTGATTTTTTCTCTACTATATGCATAAAATGTTTTGATTTAAATATTAAGAACTACATAGTGGCTATATCCCAATCTTCTAAACATTGGGTACGTAGGTAGCCATTCATACTAGACCATATCAGTGCAACCATAAATTCACTTTTTCCCCTTCTTGTAGTGTTTCCCTTCTTGTGGTGTGGATGCATTTTCATCAGGACTACTTGGCAGTAAGAGTGAGGTGGATGTAAGTTCTCGAAACCTTAAATAATCTTGAATCATTTATATCTTTATTAGTTCATTTATATGCTGTCATCAGAGTCAACTCATAACTCCTTAGAACCCGCTCTATCGTAAGACATTACGATGAATGACGGTTCCCAATAGGTTAAGTTGCAAATTATTATTAAGAGTTGGTTGGATATCTTTTAGTTTTTGTAAATGTTGTTAATAGTTGGATGGATGATGAATGTATTTGTGAATGTAAATGAAAATAAAGAACTTATAATATATATGTGTGTGTTTGTGTGTGTGTGTGTGTTATCAATGGAGGATACCTTGTTTAGGGGGACATGAAATTTTATAGCTTGTGGTATTATGCCCCAATATTGGTTGTGTGTTACTAGTATGTAGTAGATAATACTAGGTTCAATAGTACATAATATTAGGCTCATCTTGGTGTGAAGACTCCTTTGAATGAATTAGATGGTAGTATAAATTTGCCACCATAGATCATATTTCTTTTTGGTATGGATTACCAATTATCATGATAGCCAACATTCATGCAAAATTACAAAAAAAAAAAAAAAATTTACTAGGTTCACATGGTATGGCCCACTTGAGCTTTATATCAGGCTGAATTTTTGTATCTTCATTTCATCCTGGTGAGTTGCGCTCAATGGGTTTGATGAAAGATACACAACATGGTAAATCGATTACATCTCTAACTAAGGTAAATCAATACCTTAAAAATCTACCCTCCATCTCTCTTTAATGAAGGCAAATAGAAATCCTAAGACTTCCCTCCATTCCTCTTCCCTCTTTCCAATGGATGAATCTTGAACTTCAGCCTTTGGGGTGAAGAAGCCTAAAGATTATTGTTTACCAATGCATCGTTTTAATACCATGTTAAATGGAGCATGAAACCATATCCATAATGGTCCAAGATGAATATATAGAGCACAAGAGATGACATAACAATTCTCAGAACCATTCTCGACGTCCTAAACTATCCTACTTTGTCAATGTAATGAGTTGATACAATTATATGAAACAATATCAACACATCACTTACAAGGATGATCCAAATTAGCCCATTCTTAAATCAAAAGAAAAGGAATCTTCTACTTATATTTAATAAAACAGAACACGACATTTGGACAACAACCAGTGGTAGAATTGTGACCAATATGCTCCTGATGTAAGAAATAAGAACCACGAGATAATATAGATAGTCTAGGAAATGGGATGAATGTAGATAGTCTAGGAAATGGGATGCTTACCACTCTCCATTAAAGATTGGAATTCCATGAGGAATAACAAAAGTTGCAGTTTCTCCGATGACTGCAAAATCAAACACAATTGTGCAAGCTCAGTCATCACACCTATAACTACGTAATGTAAATCACATTTTTTATAAACAAAAAACTAGTGCTTGATCATGGTCATCGTTAAGGAAAGTAATGACAAATGAAAACATGCAAAAATTTCAAAGCAGAGTTGGCATATTTTGCTGAAGTTAAGAGTTTTGTGGATACTGCTTCATCTATTATATACTACATTTGTAGTGCATACCATATAATGTTATCTTTCTTTGAAAGGTACTGATTTATTAGGCCATAAAGGTAGAAAGAAAAGGAAACAAAATGAGACAACAGAGAATATACAAGTAAAGGAAAAAGGAAAGAAAAAACAACCAAGCCAATTAAGGCACCCACTCCCTTAGATACTGCTAAACTTTACAAATAACCTCTAAAGACATGCCACTTCTATTATATGCTGAACTTTACTATATAATGTTGGAACTAATAGTGTTTTGTTTCTTGATTAGACAGCAAAATCAACGATGGAACTAATATAGCATTTTGCTTCAAACATTGGATCTGATTCAATGATTAGACATTAGACAACAACATTTGAGGTTTCAATTAATTTCTTATTTTAATGCTTGATGTTTTATTTTTTATTTTATTTTATTGTATTTTTTTTGTTGCCCTTTCTATTAGGTTCGAACTTAGTAGTGTAATTGATGATGTTCATTTGTCAGGAAAAATACCTTCCTCAAGCTGACTGTGGCACATACTAGTGCATTCAACCATTGTACGAGTGGTGTGGCCTAAACATCATACTAATCATGAGTCCTGTTGTGGTTTTGTGTGGCTTAAACATCATACTAATCATACAATAATTGGTGGATTTTGCCCAAGGACCATTTTCCTTTCAAATGTCAATTTGATGACCAACAATCAGTAGGATTGAGTTGCGTAATGGACACCACTTTTGAAATTTTACTTCATAAATGTTATTGTGGTTAGGGCAATGTTGATGGGCCATTAATTAGTATGGTTTGAACTCTTAAGATTTGATGTTTGAGTTTTTGATTAATTATTTCATCTGATTAATACATTTAGTTTGTATGAGTTGATGTTTCAAATGCATTGGAGATATGATTATGATGATGAGTGGTTAAGATCTGAATGGATTAGTTTCTGGATATGTAGAGACTTTAAGTGATTTACAAATTTGGTTTTTTTTTTTCGGTTGTATTTGGTTGATTCTGTGATATTTGATAGTAAATGGTCATATTCAATCAATTTCTTATTCTAGATTTCAAATTCTTGTTTTTTTTTTTTTGGCATAATGCATCATCGTTGTTAGTTTTTTTTTTTTTTTTTTTCAATTTGCAAAGTTTTAGTTCATTGTTGAGATAAATTGTTGTTGATTCACTAAGAAACAACTATACAGTTGTTTACAACTATTGGATCAACTTATATCTAATTCTCCAACCAATTCATCCAACCGTCTTGTTAAACTTGTGTTCTTGTCACATGGTCAATGTGGGGGTTCCAATGGAACCATGGTTGGCCTTCCTAGATTGATAAAGAGAAGTAAAGCTGGGGAAAAACTACAATAGAACTTCTTAATGGCTAATGGAAACTGCCCAACATGTTAGCTTTTAAGAGGAAATGGATTCCATGACTAATGACGAGTCTTCTCTTAGTTGTAGAAGTTGAATTCTTTGCTGCGAGACCTTAGATTTGCGTCTATCATTCTTCAAACACTCAATCTTCACCGCATTATATTGGAATGGGCTATTAGTTCTTTAATCATGACCATACATTCTTCATAAAAGTCCATTAGTTTTTGAAAACAAATTCATTAAACTGCAAGGTTTGCTGATGAAATGGTCTTTGACAGCAGCTATAAACAGTCGTTATAGCCATTTTCATCTTTTTTGTTCTGTGAATGTAAAATAAACAAGTAGGATGATTTCTTTCAACCAACAAATGCATTTATTTTATTTGCATACTCATTGGAGCAGGGTCTCCCAACAAAAGACTATGAAGCACAAAAGGAGCTAAGCATAGATGAGATCATAGGCGGACTGGACAAGAAACTCTTTCTAGGGCTAAAAAATTCCATAGTTTTGAAAGAGGTATGGCGCCACTTTTTGCACAGGAAATGTTGAAAGTTCCTGTAATCCTTAATTTGAGCTTTATTTATTTGCTTGCTTGTCAAATATAAGCACCTGTGTTAGTAGATTGGTTGAATTAAAACTTTTAGAGACTTCAGGGAACTCCTAGGATGCAAGGTGCAATTGTTAAGCATTTATAAGATGAACTAACAGGCATCGAGTGTTCTAACTCTAGAATAGTTTCCCCATTTTTGAGTTTCATTCTGACTGTGAAAAAATGACTATACTCCTCTAGGAAATAACATAAAATATGCCAAACTATGGCATCATCATCATTTAAGGATTACCTAACTAGTTGAGATCAGCTACATGAATCATGTTCCTCTATTCCACTCCATCAAGGGCCATAACTTAAGTTGGAAAAATAATGGTGAATGCATAACTTGCATTCATAACAGCATACTTCCTTTCCTGCACTAAAATATCATAAGAGCAAATTTGTACTTTCATCATTAATACTTGTATTCACAACAACATACTCTGCTTTTTCACTTAAATCTTCTTGTTATAGGTAATTTTTAGGTCTTTTACCCTAAATATAATTTTGTTATTTTTAAAGTTTTTGCCATCCATTTACTTCTACTTTCGTGTATTCAGAATCCTTTTAAAGTCTATTATATTGTAATGAAATATGTAGAAATTTGACCATAGCGGAGGTGAGACATATCGATAACCAAACTCTCTTTGAAATTTCATGTTTCACGTCCTATGGGAATTGTTGTTTGGGTTAGCCCCACTTAGGGCATTTCCTCTTTATTGAATTGAGTTGTTAGCAATTTTGTGAATAGGATTCTTATTAAACAATTATGTGAATTATTTTTGAATGACTGTAAGGTGTAAGACTAAACCAAATAAAAAAATTTTAAAAAAAATCTGATGATACTTTTATTTTATTCACAAATATTTTAGCGGACCAAATCCGTCGTAAATTTCAGAACAACTTGAAAATCAACGACGGATTTTGGGTCTGTCGTTCTCCTCATATTAGCAACAGACCTTATCCATTGCCAATATTTTAAATAACGAATAATTCGGGTGGTTTCTTCCAAATTTCAGCAGTAGATTTTTTATTTTTTGCGACGGATCTTATCTGTCGGTAATCTGCGATGGACCTTATCTATCACAGATTAAATGACGAATTTTATCCATTAGAAAAAAAAAACAACCCTGTAAATAGCGACAGACCAAGCGATGGATGAAATCCGTCATTTATTTGGTTTTACGATGAATTTGGTTTGTCGTAAAACCTCGATTTTGGCGTAGTGTTTTTTTTTTTTTTTTTTTACATGTACGATCTGTCAAAAATCTCCAAGTGTAAGAATTATGGTGCCAACCATCTGTCAAATGTCAGTCTACTTCATCCAAGATAGGGTGTCTATGGATATACATGACCGTAGTATTAAAACTAATTAAACCCCACCTGACCATATTTTAATGGGTCTGAGTGTATGGTCCCGACTAGAACTCTAGCAGTTCTAAAGAATCGAACTCATACCCATTATAATGGGTTCAGGTCCATCAGGTATCCACTGTTATTCATACCAATTGGTAACCATACATTTGAAGACCATAATAAAATTATTTGTATATTTTTTAGATTTTTTTTTTGTAGACAAATTTCTAAGAATTCACAAAATAGGGCATTTTGCGTTTACTGGAAACATTATTTTAAAAAATAAATAGGTAATGTGTCCTGGTTGCCACCTTAAAGGCATATGAAGGGGATTGCATTCTGGCCCCGCTTGGTTGGACCTGGTCCATTTAGGGGCTCTGCGTAGCACACCCTAATGTATGGGTTTTATCCATGATGTCAATGCATCTTGGCATATTATTTTACAGTATGAGCTAAAAAATGAGACAGATTAAAAGCTTAAGTGGCCACACCACATGAAGTAGCAGTGACAATGACCCCACCATGTAAACCTTCCTCAGGCCCATCGTGAAGGTCACATAAAAATGGATGAAGGGAAAACACAAATATTAGCTTGATCCACTTGAGCCTTAGATTCTCCTCATATATATATATATATATATATATATATATTTGTTTCATACTTTTCATACTTAAGATGACATGAAAAAAATAGATGGGTGGTGTTGACAAAGCCACACATCATATGGTGGACCCCACTGAGCTTACCTAAACAAAGTTCTTCCCAACAGGGGCACGGTGCAATTCCCTTCCTAAGGCCTATCGCAAGACTCCATCCTAGGCAAGTGAAGGTATCCACTGGTCCGGGTATCCATTGGCAGCTGCATATTCGGAGAGAGTGAAGCAAGATAATTTTTTGTTGGGATTTTTTTTATGTCCACATTGGCTTTTGGGCTTTGGACATAAAACTTCCAACTTTAAAACTATCACGCCCCAAACTTGAAAATCGAATTCACAGGAATCCCAATCGCCGAATCCAGTGCCAACAGCCTCCGTAGTACCTCATTGTCGGATCCAAGCGTCCATACGCCAGATTCCGATCCTGGGTCCCATAAGGAGGATTTTTTTCCAATGTACATTTAACTCGAGGATCTAACCATTCTAGGTTCTCAACAATCATAGAGTATAGGGTATCTATCAGTAGATATGTGATGTTATCTTTAGGTATTCCCATGTTATGCTCTAATACGAACTTCTGTCATGCCCCAAATTCGGAAACCGTGCTCACAAAATTTTTGATCGCCAAATCCGGCGCCGACAGCCTCTGTAGAACCCCATCTCGGCTCCCAACACCCATTCACCAAGTTCCAACCCTGGGATGTTATGAGGAGAATTTTCAACATCAGTTTGATTCATAATAAGCATAACCAAAGGCATAACCCACAAACAACAACCAAAAACTCCATCACATTTCCACTATGATCAAAAACTTTAAAAGTACAATGAGCATAAAGGGAAATACAATGATAATAAACAAAAAGTTCCAAGATGATCTGCAAAGCGCTCCTACCTCAGCGCCACTATGCTCCAACGTCACCTACACGACCGTTGCGTGCAGGTGACGTTGGAGCATAGCAGCGCTGAGGCAGGAGCGCTTTGCAGATCATCTTGGAGCTTTTTATTTATTATCATTGTATTTCCCTTTATGCTCATTGTACTTTTAAAGTTTTTGATCATAGTGGAAATGTGATGGAGTTTTTGGTTGTTGTTTGTGGGTTATGCCTTTGGTTATGCTTATTACGAATCAAACTGATGTTGAAAATCCTCCTTGTAGCATCCCAGGATCGAAACTTGGCGAATGGGCACTGGGAGCCGAGAATGGGGTTCTACGGAGGTTGTCGGCGCCGGATTCGGCGATCGGGAATTTTGTGAGCCCGGTTTCCGAGTTTAGGGCGTGACAAAAACTATTTTCCAAAACCCATTCCTAGTTTTCTATGTTGAAGATTAAACTGCTTGCTTGATGTTAGTTTCCTATACATATGGATAAAGCTGTACATGACTTGAGTGAGCTTGGTCAACTCTCTTGACACAACTCGGAAAAGCTCAACTCAACTCGGTTTAAAATTGGATTTGGACCAAGTCAAGCTAGTTTTTGGAGCTCAAAAAAATTTTGAGCTAAGTTCGAGATTGTCCGAGCTCGAGTCGACTCGGAGCAAACCTCAACTCAAATCGACTTAGATTGAATTAGCTCACTCGGTTATTTTAATATTGATGCTACTCATCGAGTATTTGATCAAATGACACAACGAAGTGTTGTTTTGGGTGCTTATAGGCTGAGCTGAGCTGGCCAAATAGGCTCGAGAACTGAGCTAAGTCAAGTTCTAGCTAGGGTTAGCTATAAGCCCATCCGAGCCAAAGTGTGCCAAGCTCAACTCGATTCGACTCATGTACAACTCTACATATGGACTTAAATATTTTAGTATTAACAAAAATGACCTCACTTTAATAAAACTTCATAGTTCCTCTCCTTGCCTTGGGTTCATGGGCATGCCACCTTAACCCCTAGTTGGATGTGGGGCCCACCTTGTTATTTGTGAAAAACTTATCTCGCCCATCTATTTTTTAGCTCATTTTAGCGTAGAAGCCCAAAAATGCATCAGATCCAAAGCTTAAAGCGGGACCCATGATGGTGTTAAGATTCTTCAACAATGGGTGTTCAAATCCTATGGTTTCTTGTTGTTTGGTCTAATAGAGCTTGGCATTGGCCATGAATTTTTACCCTATAACATAAAATGCGCAAGAAGAACACATAGACACAGTGGATTTGCCGCAAACATCCTACGGTGCCATGAGTGTTTCAATTATGAGCTTTACCATGATTTCATTTTCATGTGACCTACTTAAGCTCTTGATCAACCTCGTTGTTTGTCCCATGCCCTAAAATGAAGTGGCAGAATAGATGGATGGAGTGAATTGGTCACAATCATCATGGTGGCCCCACGTATGGTTGAACAACCATCACCCTTTGTGGATTTAATCTTACATTGATTGATGTTAATTGTACTGCTAACCAAACCCTAACAATAAGTGGGGTTGTTGGGGCACAAAAAATAATTAAGGAAGGAGAAAGGAATGAAAAGAAAGAGAGAGTGAGATGCACGGGACTTAAGTTGCACGTGTCCGCGTAACTCACCGAAGTTGCGCTGGGACGCGCAGGTTACGGAAACAAGTGAAGCGAAGTGGGGCCCATGGCACAAGAATCGAGGGTTCCCACGTGCGAATGCCTATAAATACCCCTTCACCCCCTCATTTGACAAATTGGATGTTCAGGAGATCAGTCTCTCTGACGGGTATTAAGGGCAAAGAGAAGGAAAGAAGAAAGACCGCACAATTCACAGCGAGTTGCGCGGGTCTGTGCAACTTGCTGGCGGCACAACTCCTGTATTAGTTGCGCCGGTTATCTTTGAGGGCAGTTATTATGTTAAAATTTCTGGCAGAAGATCAAGCTATTTCAGATATTTTTAAAGGATCCCAACAGGGGAAACCTGCACAACTCATCTCCCGTGATGACTTGATAAAAATGCACCAGAATGCTGTTGAAATTTACATTTCGATTATATTTGACTTCATGTATTCTTTTCTTTGTTAAGATATTCTATCTTGGAATCAGAGGATTAATAGGATGTAATGAACTTAAAATAAATAAAATTGATAAATATTCTCTTTATTCTATCTTAATCGATGTTAAATAAGAAATTCTCCCATATCAAATGCATTTCTTTTCTGGTCGAAACAAAATAGCGACTCTGCTGGGGACAATTCTTTCTTATTTAATGTTGATTTAAGGATAACTTAAGGAATTTTATCATTGTTTGGCGTCTTATAAGAGGCCAAAATAGCGACTCTAAGGGGGAACATCCTCCCATTCATCTCTAAGATAGAATCCATTTATGAATAAACACCAGTTAACATTGCACATGACATCTGACAGGAATATATATACAGTCAAATTCTAGAACATCAGGCAATATGGCACTTTCAGCAAAGAATACAACCTTCCGCTTCACGCCAACGGGATTTGTAGTCGAGTATGCATCTGATTAACATCACACTCAGCAGAGGCAACATATACAGGATAAAAGAAATAAACTGGGAGTCATTGTTGGGGTCATGACAGTTTCCCTAGTAACACAGGAAAATTAGAACAAATGGATAATGGAGACGCGTCGAAAATCAAGGGTCACGGTCAGGATGAACCCTTCGATAATGAGAACTGAAGGACCTAATACACAGAATGCAGTAAAGAAAAACCTTAAATTGGCTCCTCCAGCAATTTACCTAGAAAAAGTTTCATTTTTATCATCTCCCAAAGAACCTCCAGCTCTACCCGCAACAAGAATTCAATGGACTAGAAAATAGAGAAATAAATCATGCATGGAGGATTCTCCAATATGCGTATCACCACAAAGTCTTTCACCGGAATCAATTGGATTATATGAAAGCAAGGCAGACTCAAGTAGAATGCCTTCTTCCATAAGTCCTTTCACACTATCTTATTGTCGCTCTATCCTGGTAACAGTTTCACTAGGAAATGGAGAAGCCACAGTATGTATGGCTAGGACAAGTGGAGATCATATGCCCACTGCTGAGGATAGATTAGTTGAATTGGCTCGAGCACAAAAGGCATTAATGGATGAATGTAAGAATCTCAGGGAAGCTCTGGCCACTCTTGCACACAATGTAGCCCAAATAATATCACCTATGACGATGGCTACTATGAATGAACAAGAACAATAACCTGAAGGCTCCCAACTACCTCGAGCAGGGTCGCATGGATCCATTCTTGCGATAAGAGTTATAACACAAGAAGAAGTACGACAAGTGGTTGCAGAAGCTATGAAAGAGCATGATAGCACGGGAAGGTTTCGGTATCGAATGTCCTATCCAAAAGAAGTAGAGGACGTACCCTTTCCTGCTCATTTTAAACACCCCAAGTTTTAGAAATTCAACGGAGACGGATCACTTAATGAGCCCCTGATCCATTTCATCACATCTATGGAAAATTTTCTTTATTGTTCCCCAATACTGTTTGCGTCTATTTGGATTTTCCTTGATGGGCAAGGCATTTAGCTGGTATTCAAGTATAGCCTTGGAGTCAATACAAATGTGGAAACAAATGCAGGATACATTTATGTTAAATTTCTTCTCGTTAGATCACGATGTTAATATAGAAGAATTAACATCCATAAAACAAAGAGAAAATGAATCGGTGGAGAAATTTATTGGCAGATGGAAGACTTTAGGGGCAGCATGCTGGCAACTGCCTAAAGAGAGAGAATAGGTAAAAATGTGTTATGGCTTCATGGATACATAGATCGCATTTGGACTTACCAGTGCCAATATAGAGACTTTTCGAGATTTGGCCACCAAAGCACATGCGTTAAAGTTAATGACTAAAAAGATACCCACATTCCAAGCTAGAAATGAAAAGAGAGGACCAAGCAAGGCGGTAGTAAATGCTGCCGATCAAGAGAAAAGGAAAAGCATGTTACGTGATAAGAAGGAAATAAAAGGAATGAAAGGGGCAAACTGGCGTAGAGGTTATAAGAACGATAAATGACCACGACCATATGATTTGCATGAAGACTATGTGCTTGAAAAAAGAGGATATATTACCGATGATGGAACAATTATTGGTCATTAGAACTATCAGATTGCCCTCACCAAGATACCCAGAAGAAGCTACAATGATGAAGGAGAGGAATTATTGTCATTATCATCGTTGTTTAAGACATCAAACAGAAGATTATTTCACATTGAAACATATACTGCAAAGAATGATAAGGCGAGGGGAAATCATCCTGAGAAAGGATAATAAAAGGCGACAAAGAGGGATAAAAAATTTTGATAAATGTGAGAAGATGAAATCAGTAAAGCAATTTATTGATCAGAAGGAAAGCCTGGGGGCATCTATCCTCAAAGTGCCTGATAATGAAAGATGGAGTATTGCAGCCTAAATACCCTAATAAGATGGAAGCAAGAGGGAAGGCGTGGAGTATTTTCCATAAAAATCTATATCAAGTAGCAAGCTAGCCTGTAGAGTGATAACGATTTTAGTTACAAAAGGTAGTGATGACATACCTTTCAAACCCAAAAGGGGGTAGAATAGGTAGTAAAAAATAATAATAATGAATAAAATGATGATTACGCCAATGATTGCACCGATGATTATGCCGATGATTACACCGATAATTGTGCCAATGATTTCTACAATAATTGTGCCAATGATTACGCCAATGATTGCACCAATGATTATGCTAATGATTGCACCGATAATTACACCGATGATTATGCCAATGATTGCACCGATGATTACGCTGATAATTGCACCAATGATTACGCTGATGATTACACTGATGATTATCACTATTATCAGTAATCACTCCTGCAAGCTTATTTTATCAAAATTGCTATCATCACCAGGCTGATATATATTATTTTAAATATAATATAAATATTGGCAGAACATTATTAGCAATGGTGGGAAATCAATTTTGATTCGCCATTTTCATAGTGGAATAAGACTATATGGCCAACCACATGAGAGCTTCATATGCATCCATGCGGGCGATTGATGAAGTAGTCATGTAAGACCCATGTCGTCTGTATAGTTTCAGGCAGCGTCATGAGGATGGCCAGAGAGCGCCCCTTGTGAATGGGTTTGACCTTGCAGGCAAAGGAAAAGTGATTTTTCGAAGCAAGATGACTCTCCAAATCCCTGGTTTAATTTCAGTAGTAACGCATGGGAGCAAGTATCTGAAGCAGGAGACTCTCCACTGATGGACTAGCAACCTTGGGTCTGGTACCCCGACGGTAGTCTTGCGGGCCCCATGAAATCTAGAGAGTCCACAACCCTGGTAGCTTCACTAGGCCCCTCTGATGGATCACGGTTTGTGAACTCCCAGGCCACAATAAGCCCCGCGAACTCTAAAAGAGTTACAGTGGCCATTCGCATAAGACTAACTCCAACTACTTACAAGTCTAAATTGTGGTAGCTCTAACTACTTATGAGCTTAAACTATGTGTGCTACTGACTGAAATCAGAACTTAGCATCGCTCATACACCATATGATTAATAATAAAACACAACATAAGAAAATTTTATTGATCAAGCATGATGTTTAGCTATTATGTTTATGTGTGACAAAGCTTGTTTATAATATTTTTTAAAAAAAGGGAAATAGCAAATGCATAAATAGGTTATGATAAATATTTTAAAAAGGGAGGGTTCATATATCATCTGAAATCCCCAGAGCAAGCATGTAATGACGCAGGTCGTCTCTTAGTTGAACTTCAGCAGATCCTCTTTCGACTTCAGCCTCAATGATAAGCCTAGCCTGGTCTGGAGCGTCAGTTAGCTCCTGCTCCAAAGAATTTATTGCCTCTTCCCCTCTTGAAACTTCCAGCCGCTCCAGATCGGCTATCCACCTGTTAACTTCAATATCAGCCTCAAGTTGACATTCCTTTGAATTTATTTCACATTGCCGAGTCTCTAGATCTAGAATTTGTTGCTTGAGGTTTGCAATTTTCTCTGTTATCATTGCCGAGGAACACTTGACAATCTTTACTTGCTCCTCCGGAGAATGAAACTCCTTATCATAAATAGAAACTAATGTTGCTACTTTTGAAACTGAGCTGTAATAATTCCTATTATGGAGCAAGAATTTTAGGTGCGATGGTCATATTGCAGACATCCATCGAATTGCAGAAAGTCTTGCAAAAATGGGATAAAGACTCGTGCAAAGGAGAAATATTGAACCTAGCAATTCGTGCAACATTTTCCAAGGAAGATAGCACTATTTCTAAGTCAGACCATTGAGATGGATCCTTAAAAATGTAAACAACTACTGATATGGAGCTTCTCAATAAAGATAGTGCTGGGGGAGAAATCTTTTCCAAGGATATGGTATTTGATACAGTGACAATAGAATTCGAGCTTGTAGAGCCACTTGAGACAGCATGTACTGTGAAATACAGGTAAAACGCATAAGTTAAAGGATATATATGTGTATTGCAAGGAAGTTAATATAAAACAAGGGAATAAAGTGAAGTATACCAGCAATTGCTGAAATAGATGGAGCTAGAGTTGCCGCTTTTATGGATGGCTTTTCCTCTGAGGGACGTTGGGGTAAGTCCGAAGCCATGATTGCAAAAGATGGAGCTTTAAGTTCAGTACTGGACGTCACAGTAGTTGGGGTCGTAACATTATCAGTCTCTATTTGGAAAGTTATGCCATGAACTGCTCTGCTATTCTTGATGGAAAGTTTGGAAAGTTCTCTCTTCTTTTTAGTAGAACACTTAGCGGAGCCAGAAGTGGGAAGAGTAACTTGAACTATATCCATGGGAGCTGGAAGAATCTTTGGGGATGCCACAATATCAGTCGGAGGATTGGAAGGCGCTACACGTGGAAGGGGAGAATAATTGCTACTAAAAGATATAGTTAAGTCGGATATGTCCTCCTAATCTCCGTAGTCCAGGGGTTCTTCTCCCTTATCAGCATCTTCAATAATGATCGAAGGAATGTCTACCTAGGGAAGTTCCTTATTAATCACAGTAGTCATGCCGACTTTATCATCCTCGCTGATATCTACTTCTCTAGTAGTTATGCCAACTCTGTTGTCCTCATCGATATTTACTTCTCTAATAGTCATGCCAACTCTGTCGTCTTCGCCAATATCTACTTCCCCTTCTTCCATTTCTTCTATGACCTCAACTTCTTCTGCGTCGGCATCTGATTCACTTTCTTCTCCTGAACCTCTGAAAGAGGCTGTCTGACTGGTAGAAGTGGAGCTACAAGAGATGAACTCTTCATCTTCTTCCTAAGAAGATGATGGAGATGATGATGATCTCAAGGGAGATTCTTTGGTTACCGTTTATCTCCCCTTCCATATAGACTCCCTCTTTTCTGCAGAGGCTGGGTTTTCTGTAGTAGTAACTATGAGAGAGGCAGAAGATCTTGCTCACGTGATGAGGATTCTTTATGAGAAGGTTGTGATGGGACAAATGCAAGTATTTCCTAAGGCTCTGATGGCCCAGTAGCTTCGGAGGCGTGAATCGGAATCATAGGAGTTGGAATAAAAGTTGATCTGTTGGCATCTGCAGGAGCACTTTCTTCATCAATGTCTATGTGGGCATTTTCTTTAGCCGTAGGCTTATTTTGAGATTTGAAATGTGTCAGTGGAAACCCGTGAGCAATCCATCCTTTAAGAGTATTAGCCGGTTTAACCTCATGAATGTGTTCTCCCACAGAAATCTTCACGCAAATATCGGCAGGAGCAGGGGCCTGATCATGTTCAACAGTATAGCCTATCCCATCTCTTTTATCGTGTTTCTTGAGTCGAGGAGCAAGGATCCATATTGGCAAATTTACTGGCAAGCATCGGTGAATGAGGAAGGATTGATGTACCCACCACCTCATCCATGGATAAGTTGTGCGAACGAAACAACCAAAGCCTGGTATGATGAACTTTGAGTTGATACGAGCTACAAGAAGTTGTCTCCAGACTAAACCCCAGTTGAATGGCCCTGTGCCATAACAACGCATGTTGCGAGTTACTTCTTCTGAATGGTCAGGGATGGTCTGATCATACCCAAATTATAGCTTGGCCTTTTCAAATACGGTTCTCTCTAAAATTCACTGCCTCCTCGTAAAGGTAGGCTGTTAGACCGTATTGATATGAAAAATGCTCGCTCGGGCAGAGGGAGATCGTCATCGTCAACAGCTTCGTGATCCACAATATATTGGGTGAATGAGAATTGGTAAAAATCAATGGCATTCATTGACTCAATGGCATCGATGACCCATTCATACATCCGTTTTGGCATAACTCTCCTCTAATAGTGACATAAAGGGAGTCGGGACGAATGAACGTAAGCTTTTTCTGGATCAGCATATGTCCATGGGAAATATATACCCAGCCATCCAGAAAAGTAGTGCCATGGGATGAATGCTAAACTGGCCCTGACAGATGGATTTTGGCGATGTGTAGCAACGTCCCCGAAGGCTCGGTACAATGAGGAAAGCATAGAGGGCGCTAATAAATATCTTCATCCTTCTACAAGTCCACCTGTAACAACAAATATGGACGGTCTAATGGCATCTATCCATTTTGAACTTGGAAGTATCACTGTACTCAGCCAGTATCCTAAAAAGACCGCGCAATTCACAGTGAGTTGTGTGGGTCCGCGCAAATCGCTAGCCGCACAACTCCTGTATGAGTTACGTGGGTTATCTTTGAGGGCAATTATTATGTTGAAATTTCTAGCAGAAGATTAAGCTATTTCGGATATTTCTAAGGGATCCCAGCAGGGGAAACCCGCACAACTCGTCTCCCCTAGAGACTTAATAAAAATGTGCCAGAATGCTGTCGAAATTTACATTTCGATTATATTTGACTTCATGTATTCTTTTCTTTATTAAGAGATTCTATCTTGGAATCAGAGGATTAAGAGGATGTAATGAACTCAAAATAAATAAAATTGATAAATATTCTCTTTCTTCTATCTTAATCGATGTTAAATAAGAAATTCTCCCATATCAAATGCATTTCATTTTTGGTCAAAACAAGGGCTCACTTTGATGTTTGTGAAATTTTCCATGTCTATCTGTTTTTTAGCTCATTTTAGGGCATGAGCCTAAAAATGTGGCAGATCCAAAGCTCAAAGTGGGCCCAGGATGGCCTCTATATGTTTTAACGGTGGGCATTTCATCTCACTTTTTTATTATTATGTGGACCACTGGAGCTTGGTATTTGTGTCATTTTTGGGCATCAACCATAAAGTGATTTGAAAAACCAAATGGACAAGGTGGATCATACCTAGTGACCAGACGAATATTTCAATGGTGGGCATTTATTCTCCATTTTTCATGTTCAGTTGGCCCACTCAAGCTTTAAATGATAAATTTCCTACTGTACAACCCATATATGGCCCACCAACCTTTTTAAGCCCACTTGCTTTTACCTCACCAGAATAAGCCCCAGTTGTACGGCCCTATTTCTCAGGTCAAAAATGCCCCTACTTTTCATTCCATAAATGGATCGCTTGGTGCTCGAAGATGAGCGTTGACGCTCCTTGAACTCCGAGTTGTACGAACGGTTCAAAAGATATCAAAGTCACATGGGCCCCACAGTTATGTATTTATTATATCCACAATGTTCATCCATATTTCGAGATCATTTTGGAGCATTATGAAAAGAAAAAAAAAATCATATCTAAAGATCAACTGGACCATGCCACAAAGAACCGCGGGAAAATTGATTTTCACCGTTAAAAATTTTATAAGGCCCACCATAACATTTATTTTCCATCCAATCTATTTATAAGGTCATGAAGACCTGTATGAAGAGGAAAAATAAATTTCATAATGATCCAAAACTTCTGTAACCCCTAAAAGCATTTCAACGGTAGACGTTCAATCCTCCATTGCTTTTTATAGTGTGGTCCACTTGATAGCTAGATCTATCTTATTTTTCGTCTCAAGCCTTAATACGAGTTCACCAAATAGATAGACAATTTGGATATAACACATACCTCATAATGGGACCCACAAAAAGTGGTGGAGATTACAACAGGAAAAAAAAAATGCCAGCAGGTTGGGCTCGACTAGGTTGGGACCCGGTCAACTGGGTCAGTGGCTATAAATTATAACCGTAGCCATAACACGGCAACCTAAGCACCTCTTTTTTTTAACATGGAGAACTTTATTCTACCTACATTTTTCTCTAATACATATTCATATAGATATGTATATATAAGCATATAAAAATTTTTCTCTTCTTTTCATTTCTTTCTTTATTTATTTCACAAGAATATCTTCTAAACCAAAATTAGTTACTTAATGTACCATATATGATTTTGGGGTAGGAGAAGCTACTTTATCCAACCAACCTGGTTATTCTCCAAGATTCCATCAGGTCAATGGTCGAAAACCATTTCATTCACTTCACCATCAATTTCAACGCGGTCAATTTCATTCATTTCATTCACTTCACGGTCCTTCGCGGTCACTTTCATTCACTTCGCAGTCAATTTCAATCAGTTCATAGTGAATTTCATTAAATTCGAGGTCAATTTCATTCACTTCACAGTCAATTTCAATCACTTCACTGCCAATTCCCTTCATTTCACAGTCAATTCCATGCATTTCATGGTCAATTCTGGCAATTCCCCTTCACTTCACGGTCAATTCCCTTCACTTCACGGTTAATTCAATTCATTTCACGGTTAATTCCCTTCATTTCACGGTCAATTCCATGCATTTCACGGTCAATTCCGGCGATTCCCCTTCACTTCATGGTCAATTTCATGCATTTCACAGTCAATTCAATGCATTTCATGATCAATTCCCTTCACTTCACAGTCAATTCCATGCATTTCACAGTCAATTCCGACAATTCCCCTTCACTTCACGGTCAATTCAATTCATTTCACGGTCAATTCCCTTCACTTCACAGTCAATTCCATGCATTTCACGGTCAATTCCAGCAATTTCCCATCACTTCATGGTCAACTCAATTCATTTCACAGTCAATTCCCTTCACTTCACGATGAATTCCATGCATTTCATGGTCAATTTGCTTCACTTCACAGTCAATTTCATGCATTTCAGAGTCAATTCCAGCAATTCCTCTTCACTTCACGGTCAATTCAATTCATTTCACGGTTAATTCCCTTCACATCACGGTCATTTTCTTGCATTTTATGGTCAATTCGCCTCACTTCATGGTCAATTCCCTTTACTTCATGGTCAATTCAATGCATTTCGCCGTCAATTCCCTTCACTTCATAGTCAATTCCATGAATTTCACGGTCAATTCCATGAATTTCACGATCTATTCCGGCGATTCCCCTTCACTTCACGGTTATTTCCATCCATTTCGCTGTAAATTTCGTTCACTTCACAATCAATTCCATGCATTTCATGGTCAATCCCTTCAATTCCCCTTCACTTCACAGTCAATTCCATGCATTTCATGGTCAATTCCCTTTACTTCACGGTCAATTCAATGCATTTCACCGTCAATTCCCTTCACTTCACGGTCAATTCCATGCATTTCATAGTCAATTCCCTTCACTTCACGGTCAATTCCATTCATTTCACGGTCAATTCCGGCAATTCCCCTTCAGTCACGGTCAATTCCATTCATTTCATGGTCAATTCCCTTCACTTCATAGTCACATCCATTCATTTCACGGTCAATTTTGGCAATTCCCCTTCACGGTCAATTCCCTTCACTTCACGGTCATTTCCATTCATTTCACGATCAATTCCGATGATTTCCCTTCACTTCACGTTCAATTCCTTGCATTACACGGTCAATTCCCTTCACTTCATGGTCATTTCCATTCATTTTACGGTCAATTCCCTTCACTTCATGATCAATTCCATGCATTTCACAATCAATCCCCGCGATTCCCATTCACTTCACGGTCATTTCCATGCATTTCACGGTCAATCCCCTTCATTTCACGGTCACCATAACATTTATTTTCCATCCAATCTATTCATAAGGTCACAAAGACCTGGGTGAAGACGAAAACAATTCATAATGATACGAAACTTCTGTGACCCTTAAAAGGGTTTCAATGGTAAATGTTCAATCCTCCACTACCTTTTAGAGTGTGGTCCACTTGATAGCTAAATCTATCTTATCTTTCGTCTCAAGCCTTTATACTAGTTCGCCAAATAGATGGACGGTTTGGATATAACACATACCTCATAATAGAACCCACAAAAAGTGGTGGGGATTATGACAAGAAAAAAAAGCCAGCGAGCCGGGTCGACCGGGTTGGGACCGGGTCGACCAGGTCAGTGGCTACGGATTATAACCGTAGCCATAACTGTAGTAATCCCCACCGCTATCGTTATAACTACAGTTATAATCCATAGCCACCACTATGGTTATAGCTAAAGTTATAATTCATAGCTACGGGCCGGACTGGTGCTCTCTTATACAATGTATCCGAGTCGCTCTGAACCGTAATATTAGTGTCGATGAGTGCTAAGTACAAAACTGATAAATCAATCTTGTCCATCCATTAGGTGGCCTTAAAAAATAGTTAAATTAAAACAATAGCAACCGCATAGGCTCATCAGCTAAATTCATGGCTAGATATGTGTGATCAATGTGATTTTGACGATCTCGATCCATCAGGGCCATGTGCTCGATAGATGTTAGTTCGAAAGAGATGTCTATGCAATCAGCAAACTACACCTATCTTCGTGCTGAGACGTGTTCATGGTGAACCCCACCTATCCTCTTAGGTCTGCAATCGATGAGTCAGCTAGCCAAAATGGAGGGCAGTATTATCTACGATCACAAAGGGGTAAAATTGGCTTTTCAGTACTTACAACTCCATCTATTAAGCATCTATTAGTGTAAGGGGCCATGAGACGCATTTGAAATAAGTGCCAGGTTTTGGGAAATAGTTTAAAATGGGGAGGTTTTCGGTCTATGGCCGAAAAGGCAGGTAGCTGCATAAGTAAAAATCCTTCTTTTATTTTTTTAGATTTCTCTTTGTAGTGGAGTTTCTACAAATTCACAAACATAGCCTTTTTGCGTGCTACTCAAGCAAAGTGTTCTTTTAATTTTAATTTTAACTTTTCTAGGTAGTCGAGGTTACTGTATTTAAGGCCTGGAAAGCCAATTGCATCCTAACCCTGCATGAACAGACCCCGCCCAAGTAAGGGCTCTATGTGGCTCACTGTAACGTACGGGTTTTATAGACGTTGTCTATTCATTTCTCATATTATTTTATGGTAAATCCAAGGCTTAAGTAATCCACACTACAGGAAGCAACGTTGACAATGACACCCATCATTAAAACCTTATTTATTTACCATCCAACTAGTACATAAAGTTACATAGACCTAAATGAAAAGAACACAAATATCACCTTGACACAAACTTTTCTAGTCCCTAAGAATAAGTTCTCAAAGCACGATGTAATTCCCGTCGTAATGCCTGTGACAAGACTCTGTCCTGGGCAATTCCAGATATCCACTGGTTCCGATATGCATTGGCATCCATATATTCAAGAGGTGCAAAAGTGTTTTATATTTTTTTAGATTTCCATTTGTAGTCAAATTTCTACAAATTTACAAAACATGACCCTTTTGCATTCTAAAGGAAACAAAGAGTTCTTTTAATTTTAATTTTAACCTTTTTTGGGTAATGCCTCGAGGTTATGCCCTTTAAGGCCGTAGAAACCAATTGCATCCTACCTCGGCGTTGTGTATACTGGAGGGTAGATTTTCTGAGGGATTTCATTTGGGGTTAAAAGATATGATATTTAACAAGAGTCACCACTAACCAATTATTACGATTCTACAGTCGGTTAGACCCTATAAAAATGCTTAAAATTGAGAATCCGAAAATCCTTAACCCTAAAATGATTCGTGAGTTTACGTTCTAGAGATTCCAAGTAAGATGTCATGGATAGAAAGATGGAAGGTGTTAGACATCCATTGTAACTGTAAAGATGTACATTATTTACTTCACAAGATCTAACTAATTTTAGAGGACTAAGATTAGTTCTCGCGTGCTATGTAATGGCAATGATGATTGATCGATTCAAATTTTTGATGAGTAGGATCCGATTATATAAGCAAGCCATAGAGCATACGATCGAAACAATCGAATGCATGGTGCAAAAGATGTAGAAATATGATGTATGGAATGCTCGATGCTGTATTGATGCTTATGATAAAATGATGACCAACCGACTAAGGTTTCTGATGGACCTGCTCCGATTATATCGAAAGGCCTCATAACATATGCCCACCAATTGGATACGAGAAAACGATGGAATGCAATGTATATGTCAAATTGATGGCTAACTGGCTAAGGTTTCTAGTGGGCAGATCCGATTATATCAGCAAGCCTCAGAGCGTACGTCCACCGGTTAGATGTGAGAAAACGATGAAATGCAATATGATGAAGATGTGTATGAGGAGCAATGTGGGTTGGGAAGGGAATGAGTGTTGCACGATATCAATGCTCTGTTTTGATAAAACTGATTGAAACTTGGATGGTTGGATGAAGGCTAGATCGAGTGGTTCAGATTTGAACTTAGATGACTCATGAGGTTTGGACTCTAGATAAGCTAGGCTAGACCAGGGCTAGATTCTCTCTCTCTCTCTCTCTCTCTCTCTCTCTCTCTCTCTCCTTAGTAGAGATGACAAGATAGCTAGGGCTAAGGGGCCTCTAGGTGAGAAGGGATGCTTCTTAAATTTGATGGATGTTTTGGATTTCCTCTTGATGCTTATAGTGGGTGTCTTGAAATGAAAATGGATGCTTGAAATGAGAAAGGAAGAGAATTATTTATTATCTGCAACCCAGTTTTCTTGCAATTCATGATAATCCTAAGGGAAAAAAGGTAATTGAAGGGCTGGGATTGGAGATTGTCACATGGCATCATCTCATGGGTTGGATGAGCTGGTAAAAGTGTAATTTTGGGTAAAGAGATGAACGTTAGAGTAAATACACTTCAATCATATACTTGGGGTTTGAAAAAAGAGAGTTTCACATGCTTAAGAGATGCTTCACCAATGAGGGGGAGTGCCACATGGCCGACGACAACCTGATTGCAGCCAGTCCCCACTTGGACTTATTGTTTTGGTAGGCAGCATCCTCTAAGTGTGTGGATGCTCTACTATGAAAGTTGTTGCTTTAAGGTTTTACATATTTCTCCAATTGAGCTCACATTTAGGCTTGGGTTCGGGCTTGATTTTGGGCTTAACTAGGTGAGGTGACTGGGTTGTAGGCTTAAGTAGACTAACCGGGTGAGTTGACTCGTTGAGATAACTCAAGCTCTAGGGTTCAGGGTTAGGCTGACTGGGTTGACTGGTCTGAGTTTATGGTTTATGACTAGGGTTCATAGGATTCAGGCTTCTAAGATTAAGGTTTATGATTGGGGTTTAGTTGTCCATCCATTAGTTCAAACTCAATCAGCTTATCAACCCAGAGTAGGGTGTCTATAGGCATGAACAAAGCATATCCAAGCAAAAGGCTGTGTGTGGCCCACCGTGGTGTATGGGTTTTATCATACATCCATTTTGCTAGATTATTTTATGGTATGAGTCCAAAAATGAGGCAAATCTAAGGCTTAAGTGGCCCACATATTTGCTTATACCCCAAGTGCAGGGTTCTGATGTAGTAATAATCTCGGTGAGATCGATGTCATATCCACATGGATTGAATATATGTGTGAATCTTCTGAATCAAATGAAATTTAGAACTAGAAACTAAAATTAATGCTTTAATAATAAAAAAAAGACGTTTTGAAGTGAAATTATAAAATTGGGGGAAACTAGAGCGCCAAGGATCCACTTGTAGTTATCTTAATGCATTCTTACTTGGTTCATGAAAAATTCAACTAGAATCAAAGTCTTAATCTATCCAGTTGGGTGATAGAATGATAATAGCATCGTAAACTATTTCAAAATAGATTTTGAGCATTCATAATAATGATGCATGCATAACAATCTTGTTGAACTTATTGTAGAGAGTTATAAGCATCTACCATGCCCGTAGTCAATGGTAGATCAAAGAATTCTATAGATCAAACAACTATAAAATAAAAAAGAAAGCATTCATGAAGTTCGTAAGCATCTACCGTGCCCGAAGTTAATGATAAATCAAAATAATAATCAAAATACTTCTTAATTTCAAACCATAACTATAAAATATCCAACATGAAGATCATGAACTTCAATCAAAGTAATAAAGACAAGCTTCACATCTTAGCTCTTGCTAAGAGATTAGCCAATCCTAGACATGACTAAAGTAAAGCTCTCAAAGAAAAACATGGAAAAAATAACTAAGGAAGAAGAAAGAACTCCTTAGAAGCTGTTGCACCCTTTGCTCTCCTCCTTCAATCCTAATTCGTGCTTAGAATCTCTTGGAGAACCCAAATATATAGGCTTTGTTCGGCTAACTTTGGAAACTGCCTTAAATTTACGCACTTTGCGCCTTCGATGTCATTGAACATGGCCTTCGATGTCATCGAAGGTAGCAATCTAAGTTGAATTCTAACTACACACATTCTCGCACCGTGTAGCCTTCGACGTCATCGAACGGTCATCGATGTCATCGAACGGGTCTTCAATGCAATAAAAAATTATCCAGAATAGTCCAGTGAGTTGAGATTGAAAATCAAACATTCTCCATGTCATCGAACTAGATCAATGACATCAAAACTTTCTTTCAATGCAATCGAAGGGTCTTCGATCGAATCGAATTTTACAAATTCGATTTTCTTCTTTCTTCACTTGGTTTTCTTGGATCTTAGACTCTTAAAATCTTCAATCTTGGCTTCCAACTATCTAATATTTTCTTTGATAATTCTTGAGCATTAATTTCATACTTTTAGCATCCATTTCACCTTAAGCTCTCAAAATCACATCGCAAGACAAACATGCATAAATAATCGATTAAGCATTATCGTGTTCATAAAACCAAGGTATAAACATGGAGAAATATGCATTATTTCTCACTTAACACACCCCCCAATAAGCATTTTGCTAGTCCTATGAAAAACATGGGTGAAGTAATCTTTCAAATTCCCAATTTTCAAACCTCTTTCACAAAACAACCTTCTGTGCAATCGTTTATAGATGAGTAAGGGACTAAGATGAAAGAGTGACAAATTGAAATCTAGAGCCGAATCTCATGGGCAAACTATTGAATTAAATCCTCCTATATCAATTTACTGATAGAATATGTTCAAATATCAATTTTCCAATGTGCTCAATGAATCTTAACAGTCACGCCCTAAATCTAAGGACGGATAGCTTATGTAATGCCCCCGAATCCGGCAATCGACTTCCATGCACCAGGTCCCGAGTTCGGCGCACCATAAGGAAGATTTTTTACTGAATATATATATATATATATATATATATATATATATATACCTGAGCATGAAGATCCATGATCAAAATACCAAGCAACACTCTCCATTATAAATTCTGATGGTTACAAGTACAATGCTTTCCAAAAGGTACACAACGTCAACATTGCCAAATCGAAAAATAGATACAATGCATCGAGAAAGCTAAGTCTTCCAAGCTACTCCTGCTCTGAAAAAAAAAAATAGGAAGCTTAGGCAAAAATCCTAGTGAGTACACATGTGTATGCAGTGTCCTACATACAAGCAAGATAAATATGCCACGAAGAAAATCATGTATGGTGAAAGGCGTGTAGTACGTAAGGTATGATGTCAATGCTAATGCAATGCATATGCATCATAATAATACTCCAAGTCAATGCCACCAGCATCATCAAGTCATATTTTCATTTCTCCTATACCACAGCCATAACCGTATTACACACATTCGTAATCATATCATTATCATCATATTGTCATACCATATAATAATTGTAAATCTCGGGAAGTACTATGGTCGACACCCATGCACCAGACACCAGTAATTGACCTCGCATACCTGCCCTGCGGTGGACTTCCACCAACTATATATCATGGGAAACACCGTGGTCGATACTCATGCACCAGACACCAATAATCGACCTTGCATACCCACCCTGCGGTGGACTTCCACCGGGCATGCCAGTAACGAACCTTATTCACCCTTCTCCTCGCCAGCGAGTCAGACTAGTCCCTGTTTGCACCTCAGCCCTTAAGCAGGTTGAACCCATCTCTTCTCAACCCGACCTCATCAGTGGGAGTCAAATCCATGACCCATGTATCTACTCGGCCCAACAGTGAGGTATCCCTAGCTAGCATCGGGATTTAAAGACTTTCAACCCAAGAAGCACATCATCCCCTACTATTTTCACATTTCTGGTGTCACATCCCTTTTCAGGGATAACCCAAGTCATCATCGTAGATGTACATTTCATCGTTAAGATCCAACTCATGTTATACGACACGACTATGGTATTTCAATTATCATGTATGTCTTGATTATGCATGAATTCAAACAATTATGATAAGGTATACATTCAAATGCATGTGGTATGTATATAATGCCATGAGTTTAGGGTGTACTTAACCTTTAAGCTAAAAATGACATATAATCATCATATGTCACTATCAACTAAATCAATCCATGGTCATGTGACTAAACTGAAGAGGACATATCTTACACATGAACAAATGTATTGAAGTACACTTGCACATACCATTATTCCATGGTGCATGAGTATGACCAATATCAATATGGATAAGTAGATGAATTTAGTATGCTAGGGAGTGGAACAACATTAATCAAGATATTAAATCACATGCTTCTATTAAATATAATCACTAACATCACTAATATCATCCATAACTATCATAATCATGAGTATTAATTGTATTTAGAGTTACACCATATCCTTCACAAGATAGATATTCCATTAGCGGCTTTGGCCCAACATGATTTTCTTCTATTGAAACCACATGATTATACTCTAACTGGGCCTTATGGTTATTGAGTGGTGGTGACATAAAGTACATGCACCAAGTGGTTAAGAGATGAAAGGCATAATTATAACATATAATAAATGAGCCATAGGATAGATGGTGCTAGTGAAACTCATATAATGTAGAGGGCTTCACCTTCAAGTTGGTTGTTAGTAGGTTGGATTTGTAAATAATTATCATAGTAGTTCTTTAATAGTTTGGAAGGCACAGGTAAACCTCATAAGATACAGTGAGCCCTATGTTGAACGACTTGGGTATATAATATACGCATAAGAGTTATTCATAGTTGGATGACGTGGGTTCGTATCATACAACGTAGTGGGTCCTACTTCCAAGTGGCCTTGCAAGCAGATGGGTCCACACACAAACATTATGGTGGATCCCAACAAGTAGACAGTATATGTAACTCACATATATTAAGGTAGTACAATGAAGAACAGTATAGATGCATAAGGCACACGTTAGCGAGCTCCATGATCGAACTGTTTGGTTGGCAAAACAATTGAACAGTGTGGATAAAATACGTACATTGAGTGGGTTCACAAGTGTTCGAAAGTTATACGTTCAATTAACACTATTTCATATCGTCTGACTTATTTAGGAATTGGATCTAGGTCATTTTGGAATCATATTTTAGAATTAGCTAGCCTAATGGATAAATGGTGAAATATACAATACTTACATCAAGGTAGGGTCCATAATCAATCTGACGCACGTCCTAAATTCACATACCCAAGAGGTTACACCATCAACATAGTCAGTGAGTCTGAGTAACCACACAATTCCCATATGTCCACATAGTCTTATGGCCACTCCATTATCAGAAGTCCGTATGGTTGACTGGCCACACAAATGTCACTCTACTTGCTATAATAAAGGATTTAAGGTCACATGGTTACTTATTTTTACTACACCATAACTCATACATCTATGGGCAACCACTTTATTAAGCTCACACATGGTCAGGTTGTCGATGCCATAATTTTACTTGGTTGAGTAGACATACAATTAGTATCATGGTCTAGTGACTATATCTCAAAGCATCCAAGGCACAATCACAAGCATACCCACCATACCTAGTTACACTATATTACATTAACTCTTAAACGATGATCACCCTATACTTCTTATGGGGAATGACTTAGATTCGGTGTCACATGATCAAGAGGCCACGAACTAGCTTCCATCACATTAGATATTGTTTAGTGGTCCCCGCATCTACCTCACTTATGAGCATAATGTAAGGGTTGTATTTATGTCGTATGACACCAAATTGAGGGTCACTCCATTATCAAGTTGTATAATTCAACATATATCATAATTCTCATGACTTAGAAAATCTGCATGTACAACCCGATTATTCATGGTTTAGGTGACTATGGCTATGCCCATAAGCACTTGGTCATGTCATTGGGTGATCATTAATGTCACCTGATTTCATGTAGATGGTTAGCCTTGTTTGGATTTCGCAATCATACGTTTAGACAACCACATATACTCCACAATTGCATTTGTTAGGTGGTCATACATACGTCACATACCCACATGATTAAGGGGCTAAATACATATATTGCACCCTTACACTAGATTAACCAGTCATTCACACATCTTACAAACATAAGATTAAAGCCAAAAATCACCATTTTTGTATAGGCAAGTGGGCCATACAAGATCACAAGGTCGCATAGGTAAGTGGGCTGCACAAAATCACTAGTTCATTGGTTTAAGTGGGTCAGAGAATTTCAGCTCAAGCGATATCTTCATGTTTTCTGTTTATCTAATAGGGATTATTTTTGTATAGTTTAAATGGTATATAAACATAACAGTGGGGCACACAACAACCCCTAACAAACTTTGATGGCAAATAAACTTTATAATGGGTCCAACATGGTGGGCCCACTCAGTTTTGGGTGACAAATAAACATTAAAGTGACCCTAAGGAGGTTGGTCACGTTGGAGGGCCACAATCTATGCAACATAAATGGACATGTTGGATCTCTCCTAAACATCAAAGTGGACCCTCGAAGGTTTTAACTATGTGCATTTTGGGCTCATCCAAGTGGGTGGTCCCACTGATGTGGCAGGGCCACATTTATAAGGTCTACAAAAGCCGATAGATGGTGTGTATCTAACACACATATTATGGTGAAATTCTAGGAGGTTTTAATGGTGGACATTACAACAACATTGTTTCTTGTGCCGCTAAAATAAACAGATGGTTTGGATGTAGCCTATACATCATACTGGGTCCCATGGTCTGGTGGGCCCTACATGGGTATCATAAGAAGCACCTACTTATCCCCCTTAAAACATTCATAACCATTTGATGGGCCATCGAGGCGTGGTTCACAAATCCAGCCCATCCATTATTTGTGTCCCACTTAGTTAAGGGTTCAAATCAAGTTTTAGATGCATCAAAATTTCAAGTGGACCCCAACAACTATTTTTATATGCTCGAGCTCTGTGTTGTACGAATGGTTCAAGGAGTTGAAAGTTACATGGGTCCTAAAGTGATGTATTTATTATATCTACACTGTTTATCTATATTTAGAGATCATTTTAGAGAATTATCCAAAAATGAAGCATGTCACGCCCCAAACTCGGAAACCGGGCTCACAAAATTCCCGATCGTCGAATCCGATGCCAACAGCCTCCGTAATACCCCATTCTCGGCTCTTGGCACCCATTTACCAGGTTCCGATCCTGAGATTCTACAAGGAGGATTTTCCAACGTACATTTATCTTGTAATAAGAATAAGCATAACCCACGAACAATAACCATAAGAACACCATCACAAAATCCACTATGATTAAAAACTTTAAGGTACAATGCGTGTGAAGGGAAATACATATATTAAAAATCAAAACTCTAGAAGACAGCTACACACTCCAATTTCAACACTACTGTAACCTAACGCCACCTACACGCATCAATCGTGCATAAGCTTATATAAGGCTTAGAGGGTGGTGTAGGTGTGTCCGATGCACGTGCCAAGCATTTAAATATCAGAATAAATGGAAATACTAGCAATTCATAGATAATACAATATTAGAGTAATGCAGAAACATGTTGGTAAGTTCGTAAATATCATCAGCCTCATCCAGGCTATGCGATGCAAAAACATATTAAGCCAATATCATATATTGAGAAAGCAATGTAGTATACAAATCCTGATGAGTCCACAAATACCGTCAGGACCATCTAGGCCATATAAATGCAGAAACATATTAACCTAAAATGTCAGATGTCATGGATGCAGTATGCGGTGTGAATGAAATGACCAAGATGAAGTGTGAAGTTGGGATGATAGTACATAGTATCACAGGCTATGGGGTCCATCATAAGGGACTTCTATCCAAACCAGTCTCATACCTAAATTTGAATAGTCAAACTCAGTGTGGTAAACTCCTAATCTTAGGTTGGTCGGGCGCCTCAACCAAAGTCTTTATCCTTGCAAAGGTACACAATAATTAGTTGCGCACCACCAGCCCGAGTGGATAGTGAATGAATGAATGAATATGCAACTCCTGCTCAATAAGTCCACATATCAGTACCGTACATCTCTGGGATCATCAATGGGGTCTATTACACTCTACGCCAGCTTACCATCCCTATCCTAACAGACAACTGGGTAAGCGGAAGAGACCTCATTATCCGCCTACCAATATCGGACCCGGCTCATCGATAGTGGACCCATTCCTCAAGCTAGTCAAACTCAACCTAGATATTGCCCCCTCACTTAGGCGGGTAAGGTCACACCCCTCCCAACCAACCACGACACGGTGAGAGACACGGCATACTGGTATATAGCCCTTATAGGCTCATATATATTTCCACTTGGTCTAGACATTGGGGGGTCTCTTGGCCACGGAGGTTTAGGAATTTTCACCCACGGACATCTATGGCGCCCGTATGCTAGAACCAAATATTTCTGGTGTCCCATCTGACCATCCATGACATGCATGTGGAGGCCACAACCTTGATGTCGCTAGGGCGTATGGTGGTCATATCACAAAATACAAGATGCATGAATCATACAGTCCAATCATGCATCAATCCTACGCATACCGTGCGCTGATATGGGGGAACTCCGTCTCTCATGGATTCCCTAAACAACCTGCCCTATGGCATATGCAATGGTCAATCGCATCTCATAACAAACATGTAGGTGATGCATGTGGGCATGTATCATGATGTTATGCTGTCACATACTCATAATCAGTATCGACAACTGGCACTGATAATAAGCCTTGATAATCAACCTATACAATAGGCCTCAACAATCGAAATTGACCTTGATAATCAGCCTCGACAATCCGCCTCAACAATTAGAATCGGCCTCAACAATCAGAATCGGCCTCGACAATCGGAATCAGTCTTGACAATCGGCGTCGATAATCGGAACCGGCCTCGACAATCGGAATCGGCCTTTACAATCGGCATCGACATTCAGAATTGGCCTCGATAATTGGAATCGGCCTCGACAATCGGCCTTGACAATCAGAATCGGTCTCGACAATCGGCATCGATGATCAGCATCGGCCTCGATAATTGGCATTGATGAGAATGGGCCTAACAAGGCCTAAGGGAAGGTCACAATGTTGACATTCAACCATCATTGCCCATCAATGTGGACATTTAACCAACATTGCTCCCAGGGAGTGGCCCACATAGAGCCAAACATAGTGGGTCCACGACCTCACACAAAGGCCTAATATTATTCACTATGGGCCTCACTCAAGGGCCTAATACATATCACTATGGGCCTCAGCATATGGGTCATAAATACATTGCATCGGGCCTCACTCATGAGCCGCATATACATCAAAATGGGCCTCGGCACATGGCCATAAATACATGGGCCGTGACAATGGGCCTCTAATGCGTCACTATGGGCCCTAACCCATGGGCCTCAAATCCACAACAGGTGGTGTCCTTATAACCCGTCCAGATGGATGGCATGGAATATAAAACATACATCATGGTGGGTTTCCACAAATGGATGGACGATGTGATAAACACAAGCATCAAGGTGGGCCACTGCACAAACAGTGTAGACATAACATTACATCATGGTGGGGCAGTACATGGCACCGTCCAAATGGATGGTGCAGATGAAACACATACATTTATGGTGGGTCCCACTAAATAGATGACGGTGTGGATATACATACATCATACGTGGGACCCAGAGATCTTACTGACATCGACAGCAATGGGATCCACCATCCCTGTAGAAATAAATGGGCGACGTATATATAAAACACATACATTACAGTGTAATCCCACCATCCAGCAATCTTGACAATGGAGATAAAACACATATATCACGGTGCCACAGAACCATCCAAATGTCTGGACGGTGCAGAAACAACACAATCAAGGTGCGCCCCACCTGTCCGGCATATGGACGATGTGGATAACACACGTATTGTAAGTAGGACCCACATAAATTGATGATGCCACTTCAGTAACCGTATAGCCGTCCAAGGCTGCTGGATGCCCTGGATGGTCTGGATGTAATATATATATATATATATATATATATATATATATATATATATATATATATATATATATATATATATATATCTTGTGGTCCTATAGGGATGAACGGTGTTGGTAAAACACATACCTATTTCAAGGTGGGCCCCACTAGAGATTTGAGTCTTCCTTTAGATGGGCGATGTGAATAAAACACATACGTCATGTGGCTCCACATCCAAGTCATGGACGGCGTGGATGAATCACACGTAAGTGGGTCCCATGACCTGGACGGTATGGAAATCCCACATACCTCATGGCAGGCCCCGTGTCCCACATGTGGACGGTGAGGATGAAACAGATACATCACTGGTGGGCCCCACCATCCCTGAACGGCATGGATAAAACACTTATATCATGCGAGGTCCTGGTCCAATCCCTGGACGTGGATGAAATATTTGCACTAGGTGGGTCCACGTGGGTGGGGTCCATGGCTGGACGGTGTAAATAAGGCACATACATCATGTGGTGCCATGAGGATGGGCCACCACGATTTGGATCAAGCTATTATTTATGATTTCCCCCATCCAGGCCTGTTCCACCATGAATAGCAATGTGGGCTCCACCAATTAGATCAGGTGGGCCACACACACATACACACACATCAGGTGGGCCACACCTCACTATTATCAACACCATAACAGAAGGTAGAGAGAGAGAGATCGGAATAGCAGAGGGACCTCGCCACTATGGGCCCCTCTATACAATCCATACATCAATGTGGGTCCCACCATATGTGGGCCCTTAATCAAAAGAAGAGGTATTATAAACACCCACTGCTGGATCTCTTCTTCCTTCTTCCACCAAAGCATCCTAGAGTTCTAATGGATGAACTTCAACGGTTGAGATGGACTTTGGATGGTGGGACTGGGTGGTAGGAAGGTGGGCCACACTAGCTCTCTCAGGGAAGCTCTCTTGCTAGGATGGTTGCTTAGGAGAATGGATGAAGAAATGAGAGAGAGGGTTGTAAGAGATGGGTGTGATGGGTGAGGGATGGGCGAAAGGTGATGGATGTACTTGACATGTAAGAGATGTGTAAGAGAGAAAGTTGACTCTGGGAATGGTTATTATACTTGGGGATGGGTGTGAGTGATGGGAGTGATAGGATGTGTACTTGACATTTGATGCGATGGATTCTCTTGGGATTACAAAGCGCGGTGTTTTCCTCAAACCGAACGTGGGCCCACGTCTCCTGGCCCGAGTATCGCCTTAGTGCGCGAGACGTGGTGTCGAAACCGCGGCAATGGCGAGGTTGTAAGGGTATAAGTCTCAGGTTGAGTCGACTCGGGTTGACAAGGTACAACTTAGTCTCAGCGTAACTGCTATCTACACATTGTGGGTCACCCAAATTTGACTGGGAGGACCGCGGAAGCTTATAGTATGGTACAGTCTAGGGCCTCACAGCTCTCCCCTCCTAATAAAAATTTTATCCTCGAAATTTAAACCATAACACAACCAATACAGAGCTCACAATGGGAGGAAAATCCTACCACTATAGATATAATCATCAAACACCTAAGAGATGGGGACAATGCTCACAAATCTCAGCCTCTTGCTCTCAAAATGCTTCATCGGCACTCGATGATCCCATTAATCTTTGAATCCTGAATAAAAAATGATCGAAAATGGAATACTATGTAGCCTCACAATCTCAACGGTAGGTAGCTATATCAGAAAGTTTCTAAGTTATCTGAACTCGGGGATCTAACCATTCTAAGTTCTCAACAATCTTAGAGTGTAGGGTACCTATCAGCAGATATGTGATGTTATCTTTAAGTATTCCTAAGTTATGCTCTGATACCAACTTCTGTCACACCCCAAACTCGAAAACTGGGCTCACAAAATTACCGATCGTCGAATCCAGTGCCGACAGCCTCCGTAGTACCCCATTCTTGGCTCCTGGCACCCATTTACAAGGTTCCGATCCTAGGATTCTACAAGAAGGTTTACCAGGTTCCGATCCGTAGTACTTCAAACTCATCCTACCCATGCCCCTACCATTAGGCGGGTAAGGCCACACCCCCTTCCAACCGACTACGATACAATGAGAGATGTGGCCTACTGGTATTCGGCATTTAGACACTTATGTATCCACTCGTTCTAGACGTTGGAGCATCTCCTGGATACGGTGGTTTCAGGACTTTCAGTTAGGGACATCTATAGCGTCTTATGTAGAAAAAAATTTCTTGTGTCCCAACTACCAATCCACGATATACCTGTGGAGGCTACGTCCCTAATATCGCTAGGGCGTATAATAGTCATAATCTAAAATACGAGATGTATGACTCACACAGTCCAATCATGCATCAATCCAGTGCATACCGTGCGCTCATGTAGGACGACTCCACTTATCAAGGAGTCCCATAAACAACTTACCCTATGACATATGCAATGGTTAATCACATCTTAAAAAAAATATGTAAATGATGTGTATGGGCATGTATCATGATATTATGCTATCACATACTCATAATCGGTATCGATAATCGGCCTCTATAATCGGCCTCACAAAGGGACTAAGGGAAGGTCACAATGTGGATATTTAACCATCATTGCCCATCAATGTGAACATTTAACCAACATTGCTCCCAAGGAGGGACCCACATAAAGCCTAATATATAGTGGGCTCATGGCCTCACATAAGGGCCCAATACACATCCCATTGGGCCGCACACAAAGGCCTCATGCACAATATAAGGGACCTCACACCAGGGCCTCATATACATTATATTGGGCCACGTCCCATGGGCCTTAAGTACATCACATGGACCTTATGTCTGGGCTACATGTACATCAAGTGGGCCACATCACATGGGCCTCATATACATCAAGTGGGCCGCATCACGTGGGCCGCAACAATGGGCCTCGTACACATCAAGTGAGCCGCATCGCATGGGCCTAATACATGTCACAATGGCCACATAAATACATCACATTAATGTGGGCCCTGCACATTCCAAATGGGCCACAAATACATCTAGGTGGGCCTTATACACCACAAAATGGGCCTCATGAGGCAGTCCATAATCTAGGAAAAATGGATGGGCAGCCTGGATACATCATACATCACAGTGGACCACACAAGTGGATGACATAAATATACAATACATACATCATGGCAGGGCCCCACCGCTGAACAACCCAGATATACAATGCACACACATGGTGGCTTGCTGGACATCTAGCCCATGGATGACTTGGATCGAACACATACACCACGATGGGCCCCCATGATCTAGATGGCCTGGTTAAAACACCTACATCTCCATGTGTTTCCACCGTCCAAATAGCTGGACGATGTGGACATAAAGTATATACATCACGTGGATCCCATGGAGGGACAGTATAGATAAAACACATGGCATGTGGGATCCATGTCCCTGTTCAGGATGGCATGAATGAAAACACATACATCTTAGTGGCTACAGAACTTGCTGACATCACTGCATCAGCTACATAGCTACTGTGAGGTACTCCAGCCAAATCAGCTTCCCACCGTCCAATTCCTGGACAGTGAGGATACAACACATCCATCATGGTAGGCCCCACACGCTAGAGATGGACAAAATAGGTAAAACACTATCAAGGTAGGGTCCAGTCCACGTCCAAGGACTGGACTAGACTGTGGTACAACACATACTCCATGTCAGGGCCCACCATCTGGACAGTGTGACTATGAACGACATACATCGGGGTGGTTCCACTTCCTTGATGGATGGTGAGGTCATACCACATACATCAACGTGGATCCCACCTGATTTGGATAGCCAAGATGACCACGTTATCCAGGCAGACCCAATGGATGGACGACATATACAATAAATACATTAAGGTGGGTCCCACCCCCTCACATTCCACATGTCTGGGTTGGGTCCACATCCAAGATAGATGGACGGTGTGCATGAAACACATACTACATGTTAGTCCCATGTGCTAGGTACAACACGATGTACTCCACTTGAAATTTGCATCTGTTTCATTCCAGGCCATGGAGACTTGGATGGACGGTTGCATGGAAAGCATTTCAGTGGGTCCCACCACATGTGCAGCACGTGCAGGGTGGGCCCCACCTAAAATTTACATCAACCTCATTCTCTTTCACTGCCATATGGTTGGACGGTATGGATACAATACATACTATGTCTGCAATGGTTGGATGGTTTGGATACATCACATACATCATGCGGTGGGTCTCACTATCAATGGACGATATGGATGTAAAACATAGCTGGAGATGGGACACAATAGAACTTGCTGACGTTAGACAGCAGTAACAGCTACTAGTATGAGGTAGTCCAGCCAATCCGCTTCTAGGTAGGTGGGTCCCACGTAAGGCCCACCACACACATATTAATTTAATATATTTTTTTCTTTGTTATTTTTGATATAGCGTCTAGGGTCCAATTGCGTTGGACGGTGCTGACCGTCCAGGCCGTGGGCCCACTAGCTAGATAGCATGGATATATAATGCATACATTGAGGTGGGTCCATGTTGTGGCCCACCAAGGTTTTGGACCAGCTAATATTTATGATTCTTTTCATCGAGGGCCTGCCAAAAGGCTACATCAAGGTGGGCCTTACGATCGGACGGTGTGGATACAACACATGATAGTGGCCCATACAATCAGGAGAGAGAGAGAGAGACATGTGATGGAGGGACCCCGGCACTATGGGCCCTCTCTTCCATGAATTACAACATACATCAAGTGGGTCCCATTACATGTAGGCCCACTAATCAAAATCAATGGTGGAGATCCCTTCTCTGCCAAAATACAAGGTTTAGATGACCTTTCCATAATGAGAAAATAAACATCAAGATGGGGTCCATGGAGAATGGCCCCATCATGGGATGATCATATGAATCATGGTGGGCCATTAGCCACACCTAGGGTTCAAAGTAAGATCCATACCATCAATCAGTAGGACCCACTTGGCCCATCATAAAAAACGCATTCTAAACGTACAAAATAGCCACCGATTTCACTCCTTCCTGGCTCCTTGGACTCCTAAACTCCTTGGCTTTCCCTTTGATGGTGGAAGATGAAGATTGAAGGGGGGAGATAGGAGACTTGGGGTAGGGAGTGGGCCACACCATAGCTTCTCCATGGGAAGCTTGGATGTTCTCTCCTTGGGAGTTGCTTAGGAGAGTGAGAAATGAGAGAGAGGAGTGATGGATGATGGGTAGAGTGATGGATAATGGGTGTGAGGAAGGGATGGGTGGAGAGAGAGAGTTAACTTTGGGAATGGATTGTGTACTTGGAATGGGATAGAGTACTTAACTTGATGTGCTGTGTACTTTGATTGATTGATGGGATTGATTTGATATTTCGTAGAGATTCTCTTACATGGCATTTTTCTTGAAATAAGTGTAGGCCCACACCTCCTGGCTTGGGTATCGCATCGGCGCGTGAGACGCGGCGATGGCGCGGTTGCAATGGTATAAGTCTCAGGCCGAGCCGACTCAGATCAACAGGATGCAACTCAGGGTCACGCGCAAATGCCGATTACAGATCGCAGGTCATCAGAATTTGATAGGGAGGACCGTGGGAGTCTACAGAATGGTATGGTCTAGGATGTGTCTCACAACTCTCCCTCCTAATATAAATTTCATCCTTAAAATTTAAACAACAACATAACCAATACAGAGTTCACCAAGGGAGGGAAATCCTATCACTATAGATATAATCAGAACACAACATACCAACATAATCAAACACCTAAGCGATGGGGATAACACCCATAAGTCTCAGCCTCTTGCTCCTAAGATGCCTCATCTACACTATGATGACCTCACTAATCCTTGGATTCTAGTTAGAAACGATCGATACTAGAACACTATGCAGCCTCACAATCTTAACGGTATGGTTCTATATCAGAAAATCTCAAAGTTATTTGAATTTGGGGACTTAATCATTCTATGTTCTCAACAATCATATAATGTATGGTAGCTATCAATAAATATGTGATGTTATCCTCAGGTATTCCCAAGTTATGGTTTGATACCAACTTCTGTCATGCCTCAAACTAAGAAATCGAGCTCACAAAATTTCCGATCACCGGATCCAGTGATGACAGCCTCCGTAGTACCCCATTCTCGGCTCCCAGCATCCATACGCCAGATTCCGATCATGGGATCCTAAAAGGAGGATTTTTCAATGTACAATTATCTCATAAGAAGCATAACCACAAGTTTACCCAAATCACAAAGGCAACATTATCATCACATATCCACTAATATAAATAATTGAATATAATGCTGAAAGAGAAATACATATATCAAAGCTCCAAAAGACCACTACACACTCCAAGCTCAACACTGCTACAACTTAACGTCACTTATACGCATCTATCATGCATAAGCTTATAGAAAGCTTAGAGGGTAGTGTAAGTGTATGTGATGCACGTGTCAAGCATATAGATATCAGAGTAAGTGGAAATACTGGCAATTCATAAATTGTACAATATTAGAGTAATGCGGAAATATGCTGGTAAGTCTATAAATACCATCAGCCTTATCTAGGCTATGCGATGCAAAAACATAATAAGCCAATATCATATACTGAGGAAGCAATGTAGACTAACTATGCAATGCGGAGACATAATAAGCCAAATATCAGATACCGAGTCCACGAATATCATCAACCTTAATCAAGTTATGCAATACAGAAGTATAGTAAACCAAATGCTATGTGCTGAGGATGCAATGCAATATGCGATGCGAATGAAATGACTAAGCTGGAGTGTAAAATCGGGATGATAGTACGTAGTATCACAGGCTATGGGGTCCACTATAAGAGACTTCTATCTAATCTAGTCCCATACCTAAATTTGGATAGTCAGAGTCAATGTGGTAAACTCCTGATCTCAGGTTACTCATACGCCTCAACCGAAATCTTGACCATTATGAAGGTACACATGACAATTAGTTATGCACCACCAGCCCGAGTGGATAGTGAATGAATGAATATGTAAGACCTGTATCCTAGCCTATACCGTTCCGTAGGCCTCTGCAGTCCTCCTAGTCGAATTCCAGTGACCTGCGATCTGTTATCGGCATTTGCGCGTGATCCTGAGTCGTGTCTCGTATATTAGAGTCGGCTCGACAAGAAACTTATATCCTTGAGACCATGCCATCGCCGTGTCTCGCGCATCGAGGTGATAGCTAGGCCAAAAGATGTGGGCCTGCATTAATTCCAAAGAAACATCGCGCATTACAAATTCTGAGAGAATTTCTATAACATGTCCCATCAATTAATCAATCAAGTACACACTCTATCTCAAGTACATCACCTATACCCCATGCCACCTCATCCCCCTCATAAGTTAACTCTCTCCCTCCCCACCCATACCTCCTTTACACAAATTTCAACCCAACCCATGCTTTCCCATTCTCATCCCTTATATCCCTGTTTATTGTCAAATTTATGGTGCCAAAATCACTATTATATTATATATAACTTGCATAAGTGAAGCTCTCTCAAGGATCAACATTCATGAACAAGCTAAGCTCACAAGACAAGACTCAAGCTGTACTTCAAGAAGAGTTCAAGGTAGTTTGCAAAGAACTCAAGATTCTTTCAAGATTGAGCTACATTTCAAGATTGATCTACATTAAGACTTCAAGGCTCATACTTCAAGGTCACTTGTTCCCAATGTTTCAATGTCCATACTTCATGATTGAGGTTTGATTGACCATAGGTTAACCTTAGAAGTAGGTCATTTCGGATACATAAACCGAATGTTTATTTTACATGTGATTGGTCTGTTCTTCGACTAGTCCTAGGCCTTCTTCGACTAGTCCTAGACTTGCTTCGACCAGTCCTAGGGCTTTCCTGGATCGATCGTAAGTTTGTTACATATTCTTGATAAAATCTTAGGCTTCGACTAGCCCAGAATCTGTTCAACCATCGTAGACAGTGTCAATCGCATCTACGACTCAAAAATCTTCGACTCGAATTCCAACGAAGTTTTACACCTACGACCAATCGAAGGAGACCTACGACCATCGAAGGAAACCTACGACCAGCGTAGGAAAGCTTCGACCAGTCGTAGAATGGTCAGAGCATATCCCGCCGGATTTTTCAAATATCTGTTGTTGCTTCGACTAGTCGAAGAGCACTCTAGACCAGTCGAAGACCCGATCTTCTCACCTATAAATAGTGCACGAATCTCAGAAGAAATCATCGAATTAATTAATCTATTCAAGCCAATCTTCGTCGAACTTCTGAGAGATAATTCTGTGCTCCATCTAAGCTAAGTGTGCTTATTTAATATTCTCTTTCCTTAGCTTTATTTTAATTGATTTTATTTCTGCTATTCCAATCTGATTTGATAAAGAGGAATTATTATTCCCTTTCTTTGGAATCAAAATCAATTAAGGCAAGCCCTATTTGGTTTAATTTAAAATCTATTAGAATTAGAACCATTGTAATCGAGTACTGGACATTGAACTTGGACATTCAATCATCTACTCTGATTTGGTTCTACCGGGCTGCTACATCGAAGGAGATATTCAGGTATTTTACATTTAATTGTAAATCCCTTTCTATTTTGGTTTCTTTCAAGATTTTTTAGAAAAATCTTGTTGTATTGGTTTTCTGAGGAGAGCCAGGAAAACTCAGAAGTGGGGTTTTTTTAATTGTGTAAGCCCACAGACAAAGACACAATTGTAAAGGTTTTGGGTGAACCTGGGAAAACCTATTTTTAGTGAACGCTAATATCCCCTGTGTGAGGATATTAGGAGTGGAGTAGCATTTTGTGTGGCTGTTGTTTAACAGTTGGTGAACACATAGGCGAACCACTATAAACCCTTGTGTTGTGGTTGAATGATTTATATTTCTAATCTTTAATTAATTTTTGTGGGATGTATGTATGGTGGTGAATGTTGTAATTATTTAATTCAAGCTTTGTGAGAATGTTGTAATAGCTTAGAATTTATTTTCTGCTATTCCTTTATCAGCTTGATTTTCAATTTCATTTGAAAGTTGTTCCAGCAAGGTTGCCCTGCCATTTTTATGGTGTATGGCTGTCCCTAGAACAATACATTTTTAATTACAAGTTATTTCAATTCAGTTTATATTTATTATTGTATTCCTCTTCGATTTGAGATTTGATACAAAGACCTTTCTAGAAATAAGGTTGTCCTACCATAAACTCTGGTTTTTGGTGTAAGGTTGTCCTTAGAACAACGTTTGTATCAACCTCTCAAGATCTGAATTTTGAGGTTATTTTAATTTACTGCTTTGTGATTTACTTTGGCTATCATTTTCTTTTTATTCCGCTGTTATAAGTTTTTATTTGGCATTGTCCTATTCACCCCCCCTCTAGGACATATAGCTTGGCCTTTTCAAGTGGTATCGAGCCTAATAGCTCTTTTTTAATTCTTGGATTTAATTCTGAGCTAACGATTTAAGCTATTTAAGATGTCAAATTTTGATAGCCTTTCATCACTAGGCCTCCACCCTTTGATGGCTCCAACTATGCCTATTGGAAAGCCGTAATGAGGATCTTCCTCAAATCAATGGATGAAAATGTGTGGCAAGCCACGGTGATCTGAATAGAATCCTCCTATCATGGAAGATACTGGGGTTGACGGTTCAAAATCAATGAAAGTGACACCATATTCCCAATGGACCACTCTTGAGATAAGTGAGAGTAGTGCTAATGCTATAGCACTTACTGCAATTACTTGCGCACTATCACCTGATGAGTTCAAAAGAATCATTTCCTGTGATACCGCAAAGCAAGCTTGGGATATATTAGAAATGACACACGAGGGTACTACAATTGTCAAAAATCTAAAGTCCAACTCCTCACAACCAGATTTGAAGAAATTCATATGGAGGAAAATGAAATGTTTATGGACTTTTACACTAGATTGAATGACATTGTAAACTCAATGTGGGGTCTTGGCGATAAAATCCCGGAAAGTAAAGTGTGTGCAAAGATACTACGCTCACTTCTGAACTGTTCAATTCTAAAGTAACCGCAATCCAGGAACTTCGTGATACGTATAATATGAGGGTTGAAGAACTAGTTGGTTCTCTACAAACCTACGAGTTAAACATTAAAGCTCCTAAAGGTAAATCTATCGCGCTAAAATCTTCTAAATGTAATTCAGAAGAATGATTCAGAAGATGATATGGCTCTTTTAGCTAAAAATTTTACAAGATTTTCAAAAGCAAGAAAAGGGTTGATTTTCAAAAATCAAATGATAAAAAGAAGTTTAGACCCAAATCTAGAAAATCTTTGAAAGATAGTCAATGTTACAATCAAGAATATGGGCACTTAGCAAATAGATGTCCTAAAAGGGACAAACCCAAGAAGAAGGGTATGTTGGCTACATGGGATGAATCATCCGATTCTGAAGGTTCTCCTGAATCAGAAGATCTGAAACTGAGTCGGGCAATGAGGTTAAAGCTCTTATGACTCTAGCCAAATTCACATTTTTAGATAATGACTCTACAAGTGAAGAAAATCAATAGTGAATGTGAAAATGAAGATGATCTTCAAGACGCTTACAATGCCCTATATAAGGAAAGTTGTAAAATTTCTATCAAACTTAAACTTCAAAAAGAAAAGTTTTCTAAACTCAAAAATTGTTTTGAATCACTTGTCTTAGAAAAATCACAAATTTCAGATTGTTTTGAAAAATCAAAATGCGATTTGGAATTCAAAAACTCACTAATTGTTGATTTAAAATCTGAAATTGACAAACTTAAAATTGAAGTATCTTCTCTTCTGAGTCTAAATGCCATGAATGTAACGACCTTGGAATTTTTGTGCTAATCTTTCCTTAAGTAGTTGTTTTGGGGTAATTAGCGCTTTACTCGATTGCTTGTGAAATTCGCATCAATCACTTTAAATTGTATCCGCATGGCTCTAAACATGTAGATTAGTGAGCGCTATGTTACTCTAAATCCGGGATCCATCGCTAAATCCAGTTGTTCGAGAAATTTTTGGAAGATCTGGATCGGATCCGACCGCGCGTCGAAAGTCCGATAGCGATGATCTTAGGTCATTGCGGTCACCGAGTTGGGCTTGATCTTCACCTCGAAAATCAAGTCGATCGGATGTCTGGGTCGATTTAGTTGAGCTCGGAGTGAAGAGTGTGAGAACGGTTGGAATTTATTAAGCTTTTATTGAAATTGAGTCGTGTCGCTTGCGCGACGATTTTAATCATTCTGACCGTTGATTCTGACCCAATTTCACCCTCCGATCAGGATAGTTGGCCCCGGCATATCCTAGTGCTTGTGGACTCGATCGAGTTTCCGTGACCGTTAAATTGAGTGTGGTCCGCCACCGCTGATCTGATCGGTATGAAAACTCACCTGACCTAGATCCATGGTCAATGAGCTTAAGTCCGACCTTTCGTGGTTATAGGCCCACCAAGTGCTTCGTTGGATTGAGAAAGGCGTGCTTTGGTTATAACCTAAGTATACCTTGACCCGGGTTATTTCCATCATTTTAAGGCCTATATATAGTCCTTAAACCCTAGCTCTCATTTCCACACGAATTTTCTCTAACCCTAGCTTGGAAAGAGAGTGGAAAAGAGAGAGTTAGTGAGAGAGATTTGTTGGTGATTCATCTTGATTCTTCCTTGTTCTTCTTCATCTTCGAACCTTCACTTTGAATCGTTCTTCCGACGATTCCGAGTTCCTTTGGGGTAAGTTAACCTAACCCTAACCTGTGTTAGAGCTTAGACTAGTCTTGGTGTTGTTGTATCTCCTTTCTATCCTTATTTTAGGGTATTCTAGCGCCGTTGACGAAGACAACTCGTCTAAATCAGCTCGGCGGTTCCTTCTTCGCTTAAGGTGCGGACTTTGAGTGTATAGGTTATGGTTTTCAAGGCTTTCAATCCCAGTTAGTGATTTATTCTTGTTATGGATGACATTTCATATGCCAAATGTTGTGTTTACATTGCTTTCCTGATATGCATGTGCTATATTGAGATTTGTATATTCTATTTGTATTTATAAAGTACCGTATACGTATAAAATATGCACTTGTGTTTGCCATGATTATTTGTCATGTATGTATGCTAGATGCATGTATGACGACTCTTTGGTAAAAGGAATTGTCTAAGTGCATGTATTCCAACATACGTCATGTATGTTGTTTCCATGTATGCTAAGTGTTTGTAGAAATGCATGAATGATCTAAGTGTAACTTATTACACTTATTGCGGGCGTTGAGAAGTGATTCTCAATACTCCTATTGATGCGCATGATTTCCTTTATGCAGTTACATTCCAAGTTATTTAAATTCAAGCATCTCCTATGCTTACATTTATGTTAAGTTGATATTCTTCAGATGAGTATGTACCATGATTTGAGTTGCTGTTCCATTACTGTTTTACATTCCATATGATTATTTGTAGTAGTGTAAGATGTTTGGGACTATGTCTTAGTCCAGGGAATCGGTAATTGACCCTATATTCGTGGTTGAGATTGCTTTCGCCACGTAGGACGTATTAGATGAACCCAAGCCATATTAGAGTTGGCGGCAGTGGTTTGGCCACGCGGAGTGTTTGCGCACTCTATGTCGTTCAACCCAACGTGCGCTCGTGCTAGTCGAGTTCGTCAAGTAACCCGATTGTCCGATTTGTGTTCACCATGTATGGACGCTACTGCTTGAATCTAGGGTACCGAACTTACCCGTGAAATCCTATTAACCATGGTACCTTATCCGCTAAGACTCATGAGCCGGACATGGTGGTATGGGACACCGTGGTCGAGCTGTCGGCCTACGCTGGGGTGACGAGCCTCCCCGTAGTGACCAGTGAGCAACTAAACTCGTGAGCCAATTATGGTGGTATGGGACACTATATTCGTGTTGTCGGCCTACATTGATTGGTGACGAGTCCTTTGTAGTGACCTTGAGCATACCTGGATACCTCAAGGAGGTGACGAGTCGAACTGTGGTAGTAAAGGTGTGAAAGGCGTGCATTGATTGGTGACGAGCCCTTTGCTACGACCTCAACTATATGATCGTATGAGATATCTAGGATTGACGACCCTAGTATGGATCACTGTTTGGATGGTGATATGAGGAAGGTATCTTAGCTTCCTAATCTGCTGTATGAATTGGACTAATAACAACTTGGTAATCATATCCATGCACCGCATTTGCATGTGCTTTGTAGATGTGGCGCACTTTGAGGCGATGTCATGCGTAACGTAAGATGAAGACATTGAGGGTGTACGCGTGAGGGCACGCATCATATTGCATTCATACTTGCATTAACAAGAGTACTTAGGATTTATTTACTTACCTGCTTTATCATTCTGTTTGATTGAATCGATAACATGTTAACCTGTGCCTTATTGTTCCACCGAGTTGATCACTCACTCCCACGTTTCAGGCGGTGTTACACACCCACCGGACTCTGTCTTGGCCCTGATGTTGTAGATGTGGATGCGACGTCCGAGGCAGAGCGGGAGCCGGATGATGACGAGGCTGCCTCTCTTATATGCAGTTTTGAGACGGGTTCTAGCGAGCCTCGGTCGGATGCGCGGGATTTCTGGGATATTTTTGGGGATTGAAATGATGTAATTCGATACTTATAATTTTGTTAAATAACACTTTTACACGATCTGGTTGTATATGTAATTCAGGGATTTACACTTGTACACTTTTTACTATAAGTCTTCCGCTTGCTTTATTAACTTATCCCTGAATCATATCTGTGTTTTGGCTTAATCTATCCAATGTTTTATGCACTAATATAGACAAAATACATCAAACATTAAAAATGTTACATACGTGATGTTTTGGAACTGGGAGCTGAGTTATGCTCGACCCCCGAATTCGAGGGCGTTATAAGTTGGTATGAAAGCATGATCCGGATTAAACCGGACCTGGGTTATGGTCACACACCGCACGTTGTCGCCACTATAGTGTATTTGGGTGCGGGTCTATCATCGCTTTGTGTTTGTGCTCCGTAGCTTCTATCGGCGAAAGTTTCTTGAAAACCTTTGCCGAGATCGAGTCTGTACTTCTACCTGATCACACACAGCGACCCAAAACCTTTCCTAGACCCTCTATTAATGAGTGTAGACGGTCTATCTTCCCTTTTTTCATCTTTAAACCTTCCAAAAATCGCTATTTGAATCAGATTTCTGCCAGAATGACCCGATAGGAGTCAAACTACACAAGGGGCCAATCGGGGCATTTTCTGTGGGGCCCAGTGGGGACCACATCTTTTAGACCAAGGGAGACCAGGAGGGCCTCGCCAAATCGGTGAGGCATCGCCGATATGTCCAGAGACCGGCGATGCCATCGCCGGTTCGGCGAGGGATTGCCAGTTGTCGGGCCAGGCGGGCCGGGCCGACCGATCGTTCATGGGGCTTATGTGGCCCACCCCTCCACGGTTTTCATTTTAAAACCCTTCCTTTTACCTATTTCCTTCACAAAACCCACCCCCAACCTTTCCTTTTCTTCCAAAACCTCTCCAAACTCTCTCAAATCTCTCTCAAATCTTCATCTTCCTCCCATTTTCATGCAAACCCATCACCCCATCTGCAAATCTTCCTTCCCATTGCTGATTTCTCCTTCTTTCCTTCTCATCTGAGCCCTTGCTTTCCCTATTTGGCTAATAGTTGTATGGAAGCTTCATCACATTCCTATTTCTCTCTCTCTCATTTCTCATGGCCCTCTTTAAGATTGTGACGGCCATCTTTTCCATTTCTTCCCTTCTTTCCTTGATGGGGAAGAAGAAAGCGCCCGTGGATGAAGCCGGGCCGAGCCGCCCAACCTGTGCACGGAGGCCGAGAGGTGCCGCCGCGAGCACGTCCGCCACGCGCGAGTTCCAGACGAAGCGAGACCTCGATCCTCGAGCTCCCGTCAGTAGGACTCTGTTGGCGGAATTGTCGCATGGAGTTTATGAAGGGCGTAGAGTCCTTTTTGAGGCTCATGTTGATCCGCGGCTCTTTGGTGAGTTCTTCTTGTTGGAGCGCCTAGAAGGGGCTGGTTGGGGTCCCTTGTTCGAAGGCGAGTATCGCGGGAATGCTAGCACTGTTCGGGCCTTCTATGCCAACATTCTGGAGCCTTCGCTGGATCCTCTGCAGTTCAAGATTCCCTGTGGTAGCGGTCGAGTTGGAATTGTCAATGTTGCTTTGATATCCCGACTCTTGAAGGTGCCACTTGGGGAAGTGCATGCTAGCGAGAAGAATGTGGACAGTGTGCGCGAGAAGGATCGTCGCACCCGATTCTTGTGTGGTCGTCTGGTTGAATGGCAGCCGAATAGGAGTCTTCTGGCTTCTTTCATGACGGACGACTTTCGTTTGCTTCACCACATCTTTACGTTCAATGTATATCCAAGGTGGAGCAACCGCAGCGAGTGTACGCGCCTGATGGTAGATTTCCTATATCAGGTGGGGCAGGATGCGAAGTTGTGTGTGCCGACGTACGTCCTGCGTCAGATTATTCTCATCGCTCGTTCGAGTAGAAGGACCGAGTCTCTTCCCTTTGGCCGCCTCATTTGCAAGATCGCACATGAGTTTGGCTATAGGCTTGGAGCTAAGAAGCCGGTCCCTGTTCGCCATATCAACTTGAGGACCCTTAAGCTGATGGAGGTTGGTTCTGGTCGGCTTGCCTCAGAGGGTGAGGCCGGGTCTGAGAGTGGTGATGATGAGAGTTATGCTGAAGGCGGTGCGGAGTCTGGGGAAGAAGCAGAGCAAGACGAGGAAGAGATTGAGGCACAGGATTCGAGTGATAGCTCTCCTCCTGTGGTGCCAGAGCAGGGCGCAGAGCAGATTGCCAGAGATGCCCGTCTTACACGGCTTGAAGAAGGGCAAGCTGCTTTACGCCAGGAGATGGTTGATCTTTGAGGCTTTGTTAAGCATAAGTTTAAGAAGATGTCTCGGACTCTGAAGTCTATCCTGTGTTGCTTGCAGGATAAGGGTGCTCCACCTCCATCTCCTGATTCCGACGAGTAGCATCGTCGTGGTCGTCTTTGCTTTGTTGTGTTTTTCTTTCTGTGTGTAGCCGTTGTTGGCTTGTAGTTGGAGTTGTTGTTGTGTGGTAGCTGTTAGTGGTTGTAGTTGTTGTGGTTGTTTGAAGTGTTAGATGTTGTTGTTTTCATGCTTTCCTAGTCGTGATTCATGTATTGCTGCACTACTTGTATTGCGACGATTTTGGTTAATGGAATGCATGTGGTTTGTTTTTGGAGTTGTGCTATGATTGATCATGGAAGTGGATCGATCCGTGTTGATTTGCTAGTCGCACCGCGTTTCATCACTACGATGTTATTATGGGTATGGATTGGCTCACGAGGATGCGAGCTGAGATTGATTGTGAAGCGAGATCAGTGACGATCCATGGACCTGAGGGCGAGATTGTTACTTTCCCAGTTCAGGTCAGTTACCCTATTCGTATTGATTTTTATTCTTCTCTGTTGGAGAGTTCGGCCGAATCGGCGTTGGTTAGTACGCCGGTAGTTCAGGAGTTTGAAGATGTGTTTGAGTCGATTCCTGGATTACCTCCTCGGCGTGAGATTGATTTTGCTATCGATCTTATGCATGGTGCGGCGCCCATTTCTTTACCCACCTATCGGATGCCTCCGCGTGACCTGGAGGAGTTGAGGAAGCAGATAGATGGTTTGCTAGAATTGGGTTTTATTCGGCCCAAGTGTGTCTCCTTGGGGAGCACTGTCTCTCTTTGTGAAGAAGAAGGATGGTTCCTTGCGATTGTGTATTGATTATCGCAGTTGAACTTCTGGTAATCGTGAAGAATAAGTACCCCTTACCCAGGATTGATGATCTGCTTTGATCAGTTGAAGGGGGCACGGTACTTTCGAAGGTTGATCTGCAGACAGGGTACAGTTGCGCGCCAAGGATGGGGACGTGCAGAAGACCACTAGGACCAGCTCCGGTCATTATGAGTTCCTTGTGATGTCGTTCGGTCCTACTAACGCACCGGCCGTGTTCATGGATCCGATGAACAGGGTGTTTCGCATTTCTCTTCCGATTCGTCATTGTCTTCATCGATGACATATTGGTTTATTCGGCGAGCGGGCAGAGCACGAGGAGCACTTAAGAGCGTTTTGGATACTCTTAGGAAGCATCGCTTTTCGCATAGTTCAAGAAGTGTGATTTCGGAAAGAGGAAGTCAAATTCCCGGGACATGTGGTGTCCAAGGACGGTAGCCGTCGACCTTGCCAAGGTAGGTGCAGTGCAGGACTGGAAGTGGTTCAGCTACTGAGGTAAGGAGTTTTCTGGTCTTGCAGGCTATTTATCGACGCTTTATTCGGACTTCTCGAAGATTGCCGGACCGTTGTCGCAGGTGACACGGAAGGATTTGAAGTTTGCTTGGAGTGAGCGGCGGAGTTAGCTTTTCAGGAGCCGAAGGACAAGTTGACGTCCGCCCCGGTGCTATATTGCCGAGCAAGGGGTTAAGTATATTATATATACGACGCCTCTCGCGTTGGTCCAGGTTGTGTCCTTAGCAGAAGGACCGGGTGATTGCTTATGCTTCGCGTCGATTAAGGAAACACGAAGAGAATTACCCTACGCACGACCTGGAATTGGCAATGTCATCTTCGTATTAAAGCTTTGGAGACATTACCTCTATGGTGAGGAGTTCGAGCTCTTTTGCGACCACAAGAGCCTTAAGTATATTTTCACGCAACGTGATTTGAATATGAGGCAGCGCAGATGGATGGAAACATTGAAGGACTTCAAGTTCGATGTTTCTTACCATCCTGGTAAGGCGAACCTTGTGGCGATGCGTTGAGTCGCAAGAAGGCTTTGGAGTTTGGGCTCCAGTGATGATAGCAGAGTGGGATATGTTGGAGTTCGTGCGCGATTTTGAGCGAAGCTTACGGTGGTTGAGCCGTATGAGGTTATCGCACACATTCGTGTACGGCCCGCTATCGACGAGAGGATCGTTGCGGCTCAGATGCAGATGATGAGCTTTTGGTGAAGATGAGGGCGGGTTGGTACAGATGAGAGCTCCGACCGGAGTGTTAGTTCCGATGGGGGCCTACGTTTTCGTGGCGGTTATGTGTTCCCGACATCCCTGACTTAGGACGTGAGGTTCTCGAGTTAGCCCATAGTTCTAAACTTGCGATGCACTAGGTAGCACGAAGTTGTCTCAGGATATGAAGTGGTCTTATTGGTGGGACAATATGAAGGTCCAGATTGCTGAATTTGTTTCTCGTTGTCTCACGTGCCCGCAGGTCAAGGCAGAGCATCGCCGACCTCCTGGGCTGTTGCAGCCCATGCCCATAGCTGAATGGAAGTGGGATTTCATCTCTATGGATTTTATTTCTGGGTTACCGAGGACGAGAAAGGGATTTGACTCTATTTGGGTGATCGTCGATCGATTAACGAAGTCGGCGCATTTCTTACCGATCAGAGTCACTTACTCTGCAGACGAGTTGGCTAGGTTGTATATCAAGGAGATAGTGCGTCTGCATGGAGTTCCCCTTGAGATTGTGTCTGATAGATTGACATGTTTTACATCTATCTTCTCGACTCGTATCCAGGAAGCAATGGGTGTGAAACTGAAGTTCAGCACCGCGTTTCATCCGCAAACAGATGGGCAGACGGAGCGCGTGAATCAAGTCCTGGAAGATATGTTGCGAGCTTGTGTTTTGGATTTCAAAGACAGTTGGGATGATTTCTTCAGTATGCCGAGTTCGCGTATAATAATAGTTTCCGGTCGAGTATCGGCATGGCTCCCTACGAGGCGTTGTATGGTCGCCCGTGCAGAGCATCACATTGTTGGGCATAAATTGGTGAGCGTAGTTTGCTTGGCCCGAAGTTGGTGCGTGACTTCAGAGAAGGTTGACATCATTCGACGTCGACTTTTGACAGAGCAGGCAGAAGAGTTATGCGGATACGAGGCGTCGACCGCTTGAGTTTGTAGTGGGAGACCATGTTTTTCTGAAGGTCTCTCCTATGAAAGGAGTTTTGCGGTTCGGTAAGAAGGGGAAGCTGACGCCGAGATTTATTGGTCCATTTCAAGTTCTGGATCGAGTGGGAGCGGTAGCTTACCGCCTTGCTTTGCCCACACCTCTTGCGGGCGTGCATAACGTATTTCATGTTTCTATGCTGAAGAAGTACGTTCCTGATCCTTCGCATATTATCAGTTGGGAGCAAGTGCAGTTAAGTGAGGATGCCACTTACGTACTGCGACCGACGCGTATTCTGGATAGAAAGGAGCAGGTACTGCGTAGCAAGGTTATCCCTCTCGTGAAGGTGCTATGGACGCATCATGGCGTAGAAGAGGCTACTTGGGAATCTGAAGCTGAGGTCAGGAAGACCTACCCTCTGATCCTCGAGGATTATATGAAGGTGTGGATACAAAACATACATCATGGTGTGCAACGACCTTGGAATTTTTGTGCTAATCTTTCCTTAAGTAGTTGTTTTGGGGTAATTAGTGCTTTACTCGATTGCTTGTGAAATTCGCATCAATCACTTTAAATTGTATCTGCATGGCTCTAAACGTGTAGATTAGTGAGCGCTACGTTACTCTGAAATCTGGGATCCATCGCTAAATCCAGTTGTTCTGAAAAATTTTTGGAAGATCTGGATCGGACCTGGACCGCGCGTCGAAAGTCCGATAGCGATGATCTTAGGCTGTTGCGGTCACCGAGTTGGGCTTGATCTTCACCTCGAAAATCAAGTCGATCTGATGTTCTGGGTCGATTTGGTTGAGCTCGGAGTGAAGAGTGTGAGAACGGTTGGAATTTATTAAGCTTTTATTGAAATTTGAGTCGTGTCGCTTGCGCGACGATTTTAAGCATTCTGACCGTTGGATTATGGACCCAATTTCACCCTCCGATCAGGATATGGCCCAGGCATATCCTAGTGCTTGTGGACCTGATCGAGTTTCCGTGACCGTTGAATTGAGTGTGGTCCGCCACGGCTGATCTGAAGAGCCGGTCGGTACGAAAACTCAGCCTGACCTAGATCCATGGTCAATGAGCTTAAGTCCGACCTTTCGTGGTTATAGGCCCACCAGAAGTGCTTCGTTGGATCGAGAAAGGCGTGCTTTGGTTATAACCTAAGTATACCTTGACCCTGGGGTTATTTCCATCATTTTAAGGCCTATATATAGTCCTTAAACCCTAGCTCTCATTTCCATACGAATTTTCTCTAACCCTAGCTTGGAAAGAGAGTGGAAAAGAGAGAGTTAGTGAGAGAGATTGGTTGGTGATTCATCTTGATTCTTCCATGTTCTTCACCTTTGAACCTTCACTTTGAATCGTTCTTCTGACGATTCTGAGTTCCTTTGGGGTAAGTTAACCTAACCCTAACCTGTGTTAGAGCTTAGACTAGACTTGGTGTTGTTGTATCTCATTTCTATCCTTATTTTAGGGTATTCTAGCACCGTTGACGAAGACAACTCGTCTAAATCAACTCGTCGGTTCTTTCTTCGCTTAAGGTGCGGACTTTAAGTGTATAGGTTATGGTTTTCAAGGCTTTCAATCTCGTTAGTGATTTATTCTTGTCATGGATGAGATTTCACATGCCAAATGTTATGTTTACATTGCTTTCCTGATATGCATGTGCTATATTGAGATTTGTGTATTCTAGGTGTATTTATAAGGTACCGTATACGTATATATTATGCACTTATGTTTGCCATGATTATTTGTCATGTATGTATGCTAGATGCATGTATGACAACTCCTTGAAAAAAGGAATTGTCTAAGTGCATGTATTCCAACATACGTCATGTATGTTGTTTCCATGTATGCTAAGTGTTTGTAGAAATGCATGAATGATCTAAGTGTAACTTATTACACTTATTGCGGGCATTGAGAAGTGATTCTCAATACTCCTATGGATGCTCATGTTTTCCTTTATGCAGTTACATTCCAAGTTATTTAAATTCAAGCATCTCCTATGCTTACATTTATGTTAAGTTGATATTCTTCGGATACGTATGTACCATGATTTGAGTTATTGTTCCCTTACTGTTTTACATTCCATATGAATATCTGTAGTAGTGTAGGATGTTTGGGACTATGCCTTAGTCCAGGAGATCGGTAATTGACCCTATATTCGTGGTTGAGATTGCTTTCGCCACGTAGGACGTATTAGACGAACCCGAGCCGTATTAGAGTTGGCGGCAGTGGTTTGGCCACGCGGAGTGTTTGCGCCTCATGTTTCAATGTCCATACTTCTTGATTGAGGTTTGATTGACCATAGGTTGACCTTAGAAGTAGGTCATTTCGGATACATAAACCGAATGTTTATTTTACATGTGATTGGTCTGTTCTTGACTAGTCCTAGGCCTTCTTCGACTAGTCCTAGACTTGCTTCGACCGGTCTAAGAATTTCCTGGATCGATCGTAAGTTTGTTACATATTACGGATAAAGTTAGGCTTCGACTAGTCCAGAATCTGTTCGACCAGTCGTAGAAATGGTCATGACATCGACCAGTCGAAAATCTTCGACTCGAATTCCAGTTTTACAAGACCTACGACCAATCGAAGGAGACCTACGACCAATCGTAGGAAAGCTTCGACCAGACTCGTAGAACGGTCGAGCATATCCCGCCGGATTTTTCAAATATCTTGTTGCTTCGACTAGTCGAAGAGCACTCTAGACGATCGAAGACCCGATCTTCTCACCTATAAATAGTGCACGAATCTCGAAGAAATTATCGAATTAATTAAAGTATTCAAGCCTATCTTCGTCGAACTTCTGAGAGATAATTCTGTGCTCCATCTAAGCTAAATGTGCTTATTTAATATTCTCTTTCCTTAACTTTATTTTAATTGATTTTGTTTCTGCTATTCCAATCTGATTTGATAAAGAGGAATTATTATTCCCTTTCTTTAGAATCAAAATCAATTAAGGCAAGCCCTATTTGGTTTAATTTAAAATCTATTAGAATTAGAACCATTGTAATCATTGGACATTGAACTTGGACATTCAATCATCTACTCGACTTAGTTTTAGGGCTGCTACAACAAAGGAGATATTCGTATTTTACATCTTATTGTAAAATCCCTTTCTATTTTGGTTTCTTTCAAGATTTGCGAAAAATCTTGTTGTATTGGTTTTCGAGGAGAGCCAGGAAAACTCAAGTGGGGTTTTTTTAATTGTGTAAGCCCACAGACAAAGACACAATTGTGAAGGTTTTGGGTGAACCTGGGAAAACCTATTTTTAGTGAACGCTAATATCCCCTGTGTGAGGATATTAGGAGTGGAGTAGCATTTTGTGTGGCTGTTGTATAACAGTTGGTGAACACACAAGCGAACCACTATAAACCCTTGTATTATGGTTGAATGATTTATATTTCTAATCTTTAATTAATTTTTGTGGGATGTATGTATGGTGATTTAATTCAAGCTTTGTGAGAATGTTGTAATAGCTTAGAATTTATTTTCTGCTATTCCTTTATAAGCTTGATTTTCAATTTCATTTGAAAGTTGTTCCAGCAAGGTTGCCCTGCCATTTTTATGGTGTATGGCTGTCCCTAGAACAATACATTTTTAATTACAAGTTATTTCATTTCAGTTTGTATTTAATTCTGTATTCCTCTTTGATTTGAGATTTGATACAAAGACCATTCTAGAAATAAGGTTGTCCTACCATAAACTCTGTTTTTGGTGTAAGGTTGTCCTTAGAACAACGTTTGTATCAACCTCTCAAGATCTGAATTTTGAGGTTATTTTACTTTCTTGCTTTGTGATTTCCCATGCCACCTCATCCCCCTCATAAGTTAACTCTCTCCCTCCCCACCCATACCTCCTTTACACAAATTTCAACCCAACCCATGCTTTCCCATTCTCATCCCTTACAACAACCATTCCATCCATCCCCTTTCTCCATCATTTCTCTCTCTCTCTCTCTCTCTCTCTCTCTCTCTCTCTCTCTCTCTCTCTCTCTCTCTCTCCGTTTTTTCTCTCTATTTCTTCCTCTTTTGCTACTGATGTTGGTGGCCCACTGATGTGATCAGAAAATCCTAAATCCACCAGAATTTTGGGGACGTCCCTGGCCCCCGGATGAACGTCCCAGCCCAGCCTAACATGCAAGGCAAGGAGCATAGGAGTCCAAGGAGCTAAAGAAGGAGGCCAAAGGTGGGTGTTCCACCGTTGATTTTGATTTTAAGGGCCCACTTGTTGTGGGACCCACTTGATGTATAAGTGAGGGGCCCATAGTGGTAGGGTCCCTCCATCTCACCATTTATCTCTCTCTCTCTCTCTCATATGGATGATGGTGTGTGTGTGTGTGGCCCACCATGAAGCATATATCTTATCCATGCCGTCCACTTTTGTGAGACCCACCTGATGGAAGCGTTGGGTGAAAAAAAAAACACAAATATCAACTTGATCCCAGGCATGTGGCCCACTAGACGTGGGACCACCATGAAGTATGTGATATGTCACGCCCCAAACTCAGAAACCGGGCTCACAAAATTTCCGATCGCTGAATCCGGCGCCGACAGCCTCTGTAATACCCCATTCTCGGCTCCTGGCACTCATACACCAGGTTTCGATCCTGGGATGCTACAAGGAGGATTTTTAATCACCAATTTGATTTGTAATGAGCATAAGCATGCATAACCCATGAATAATAACCACAAGAACACCATCACAAAATCCACCATGATAAAAAAATTTTGAGTACAATGCGTTCGAAGGGAAATACAAGATAATGTAAATAACGGAAACTCCAAAAGCTCGACCGCACGCTCCTGCTACTCCTATGTTACGGCTGCATCCTGGCGTCACCTGCACGCATCAATCGTGCATAAGCTTATAGAAAGCTTAGAGGGTGGTGTAAGTGTGTGCGTAATATAAGCGTGCTCAGAATGTAAGGTCAGAGTAATGCAGAATCATGCCGATGCGTACATGAATGTAAATCAACTGTACCAAGGCTATGCAGTGCAAGATGTAAATGCTATCAGCCATAACACAGTCATGCAATGCGAGATGCAGCTCAAGTATGCCAATCATCATCATATATCAATACAGTTCTCATTATGGATAATCACCAGGGTTTAGTACACTCCAAATGACACTACCGCTCTCTTAGCCACATAGTCTAAGTAGGCGTAAGAAACCTCACTATCCGCCTAGCCAATAGTCTGTCAATACCTATCTGGCACGTCAATAGTGGACCCATTCGTGAGCTGGTCAAACTCAGCCTAGTATTGCCCCCTACCCTCCGGTGAGTACGGCCACACTCCTTTCCAACCGACCACGACACAGTGGGCGACACCACCTCCTGGTATTCGGCCCTCATGCGCTCATATATCCACTCGGTCTCGACGTTAGAGTCATCCTCTGGTACCATCGGGTTTAGGAATTTTCACCCAGGGACATTTATGGCACCCCGATGCTTAGTAACAAAATTTTCAGTATCCAATCCAACCACCCATGATGTGTCTGTAGAGGCTATGGCCCTAGTGTTACTAGGGCTTACAATAATCACAATCACACAAGTGCAAGTACATGAATCATACTATCAGACATGTAACAATCTTACACCTACCAAGCACTCATGTGGGGCGACTCCGCTTATCAGGTAGCCCATAAACGATCTGCTCAAAGGCATATGCTATGATCAGTCACTTCTCATATCAGGCATGCATATGATGCGTATGATCATGAATCATGGATCTATGCTATACATGTTATGTGGTGATGGGCTCTGATCAAAATGAAGATGGGCCCAGACGGCCTATACGCTATAGGTATGGGCCTATTAGTGGGCCCTAGGGAGGGAGTGACAATGCGGACATTTAACCAACATCATCCTTACAATGTGGACATCAAACCATCATTGCTCCCAAGGTATAGCCCACTATATAATCAACGCATATACCATGGTGGAATCACACTACAATGGGCCTTATGTGCGTCTTATTGGGCCTTGACCCATGGGCCTCCAGTACATCAAATGGGCCTCATACATGGGTCTTGTATATATATTAAGGTGGGCCTCGACGACGGGCCACAAATGTATCAAGATGAGCCTAGTCACATGGGCCTTGCATACATCATAATGGGCTTTATAATATGGGCTTCATATTTATATTAAGGTGGGTCTCAATAAGGGCCACCAATACATCAAGATGGGCCTCAACAATGGGCCTTAAATATGGTAAGTGGGCCTCACCACCGGACCACATGTATTATAAATGGGCCACACCGAAAAATGAGTAATGTTAAGGATTTTCACCATTTAAAATTTCTAAGGGCTTAATGGTGGATGTTCAAACCCACTATTCTCTATAATGTGGTCCACCTGATCCTAGATTTGTCTTATTTTTAGTCTCAAGCCCTAAAATAGGCTTTTAAAATGGTCAGGCAGATTGGACGCAGCACATGCACCACGGTGGGTCCCATTGCCCAAGTGTGGACGATGTAGATAAAATACATAAACCATGGTGGGTCCACCATTCTGTTTACATGACATCCAAACTGTTGATAAGGTCGCGTGGACCAGGGGCCCACCATGCTGTTTATATGACATCCAAACTGTTGATAAGGTCATGTGGACCAGGGGCCCACCATGCTGTTTATATGACATCTAAACTGTTGATAAGGTCACGTGGACCAGGGGCCCACCATAATGTTTATTTGCATCCAATCTGTTCATAAGGTCACGTGGACCAGGGCCCACGATGATGTTTATTTTCCATCCAAACCTGTTGCTAAGGTCATATAGACCTAGGGCCCACCGTTCATAAGGTCTCGTGGACTTGTATTTGAGGAGGAAAAACAACTTTCGTATTGATCCAAAACTTCTGACCCTAAAAGGGTCTCAATGGTAGGCATCAATCCTCACTGTCTCCTGTGGCGTGGGTCACCTGAGATCCAAATACAGCTGATTTTTGGGTGGTCCGTAGCCAGGAGGGAGGCCCACCCAATGCACAGTGTGGATGGTATCACGCATCACGGTGGGACCCACGGCTAGGACCGTGGGTCTTACCTCTACCATCCACAGTGCCATGTGCTGGCGCCCTCTGGTAGCAACAGCAGCAGTAGCTGCTATTGTTTCATTTTTTTTAAAATAATAATTTTCTAGAGGTTTTTCATACGTGGGGCCTGCACTAGGGAAATCCACCCCGCCCATTGGTCTCTACGGCTCAATATAAACCCATCAAGCCCAATATTGGATGGGTTTTGGTGTACAACAACATCAAGGTGTATTTCAATGGTAGAAAACTTGTTTGCTATGCTATGGCCCACCAGAAATTCGAATTGAGATCATTTTTCAGCTCAACGCCTAAAATGATCTGAGGAAAAGGATGGATGGCTTGGATTAAGTACATATATTAATGTGGGGCCTGTAGGAGCGGACCACTACAAAAAAGCTAAATATATTACTTTTGTTTGCCGTTAGTACACACCCATGTCAGTATACACACTCCATGTTAGCCACACCCATCCAGTGTCCAGGGATGTTGGACGGCATGGATAAACACATGCATTGTGGTGGGTCCGACATGGACGTGGCCCACCAACTATATATATATGTATATTCATATATTAGTATAGTATAAGTATAATATATTGTATATATATATATCTGCATGTGGGACTTCCCACCAAATGGTGGATTTTGCCTAAAATGGGGTGGGCGATCTTTAATGACTGGAGTGGATTTATCTAACGCCCCGAAATTCGGAGGTCGAGCATAACTCGGCTCCCAAGTTCCAAAACATCACTTATGCAACATATTTAATGAAGGATGTATGTTGTATTAGTGCATAAAACATGGAATAGATTAAGCTAAAACACGATATGATTCAGGGATAAGTGAATAAAGCAAGCGAAAGACTTATAGTAAAATATGTGTACAAGTGTAAACCCCTGAATTACATATACAAGTCGATCGTATGAAAGTGTTATTTAACAAAATTATAAGTATCAAGTTACATCATTTAAGTTCCCAAAAATAATCCCAAAGATCCGGCGTAGAACGAGGCTCGCTAGAACCCGTCTCAAAACGAGAAGGCAGCCTCGTCATCATCCGGCTCCCGCTGCCTCGACGTCGCATCCACATCTGCAACATCGGGGCCTAAGACAGAGTCGGTGGGTGTTTAACACCGCCTAGAAACGTGGGAGTGAGTGATCAACTCGGTGGAACAATAAGGCACTGGTTAACATGTTTTCAGTTCAATCAAACAGTAATGATAAAGCAGGACAATTAAATAAATCCTAAGTACTCTTGTTAATGCAAGGATGTATGCAATATGATGCGTGCCCTCACGCGTATACCCTCAGCGTCTTCATCTTACGTTACGCATGACATCGCCTCAAAGTGCGCCACATCTACAAAGCACATGCAAATGCGGTGCATGAATATGATTACCAAGTTGTTATTAGTTCATTTCACACAGCAGGATTGGGAAGCTAAGATACCTTCCTCATGTCACTATCCAAACAGTGATCCATACTAGGGTCGTCAATCCTAGACATCTCATACGATCATATGTTTGAGGTCGTAGCAAAGGGCTCATCACCAATCAATGCACGCCTTTCATGCCTTTACTACCACAGTTCGGCTCGTTACCTCCTTATGGTATCCAGGTATGCTCGAGGTCACTACAAAGGGCTCATCACCAATTAATGTAGGCCGACAGCACGAATATAGTGTCCCATACCACCATAATCGGCTCATGAGTTTAGTTGTTCACTGGTCACTACGGGGAGGCTCGTCACCCCAGCGTAGGCCGACAGCTCGACCACGGTGTCCCATACCACCATGTCCGGCTCATGAGTCTTACCGGATCAAGTACCATAGTTAATAGGATTTCACTAGTAAGTTCGGTATCCTAGATTCAAGCAATAGCGTCCATACATGGTGAAAATACATCGGACAATCGGGTTACTTGACGAACTCGACTAGCACGAGCGCACGTTGAATTGAACGACATAGAGTGCGCAAACACTCCGCGTGGCCAAACCACTGCCGACAACTCTAATACGACTCGGGTTCGTCTCATACGTCCTGCGTGGCGAAAGCAATCTCAACCACGAACATAGGGTCAATTACCGATTTCCTGGACTAAGGCATAGTCCCAAACATCTTACACTACTACAAATATTCATATGGAATGTAAAACAATAATGGAACAACAACTCAAATCATGGTACATACGCATCTGAAGAATGTCGACTTAACATAAATGTAAGCATAGGTAATGCTTGAATTTAAATAAATTGGAATGTAACTGCATAAAGGAAATCATGCGCATCAATAGGAGTATTGAGAATCACTTCTCAACGCCCACAATTAGTGTAATAAATTACACTTTAGATCATTCATGCATTTCTACAAACACTTAGCATATATGGAACAACATACATGAAGTATGTTGGAATACATGCACTTAGACAATTCCTTTTACCAAGGAGTTGTCATACATGCACCTAGCATACATACATGACAAATAATCATGGCAAACACAAGGGCATATTTTATACGTATACGGTACTTTATAAATACACATAGAATACACAAATCTCAATATAACACATGCATATCAGAAAACAATGTAAACACAACATTTGGCATGTGAAATCTCATCCATAACAAGAATAAATCACTAATTGGGGATTGAAAGCCTTGAAAACCATAACATATACACTTAAAGTCCGCACCTTAAGCGAGGAAAGAACCACCGAACTGATTTAGACGAGTTGTCTTCGTCAACGGCGCTAGAATACCCTAAAATAAAGATAGACATGAGATACAACAATACCAAAACTAATCTATAGTCGTGGGACCTATGCTCGACCCCCGAATTTCAGGGCGTTACACAAAGTCATCCACTTGTTTTTCATCCACCATCCAGATGACTTGTAAGACCCGTATCCTAGTCCATACTATTCCGTTGACTCCCGCGATCCTTCCCATCAAATTTCGGCAACCTGTGACCTATGATCGATGTTTACGCATGACCCTAAGATGTACCCTGTATATTTAAGTCAGTTTAATGTGAGACTTGTACCATTACGACCGCACTATCGCTGCGGTTCCAACGCCGCGTCATGAATACTGATCCGATGCCCTGGTAGGGAGAGGTGGGCCGACGTTTATTTCAAAGAAAATGCCACGTGTTTGCAATCCCAAGAGAATCTCTACAAAATGTCCCATCAATCAATCAATGCTTTCTTTCTCCTCAAGTCAAGCAACTTCAAAGTCAACTCTTTCTCACCCTCTCTCTTACAATCCCATACTTGTCAAGTACACCATTACCTCACATCCATCACTCACATCCATCAGCTCTCTCTTACAACCATCCCTTCTCTCTCTCTTTTTCTCTTCACAATTTCCAAGCAACAAAGAGACCAAAAGAGTGGACGTCCATGCCTTTCCCAACTGAGAGAAAGGTGTGATGTATGTGGCTCACTCCCTATTCCAAAAATCCTTCATCCTATCCATTCAATCCTCATCACCTTCTATCAAAGTGAGACACAAGGAGATTGGCATTCCAACGGACCAAGAAGATCGAATGGTGGGTGCTTCCATAGGCTAGATTTTCATGTTTTTATGATGGGCCAAATGATGCCTACCGATTGATGGTATGGATCTCACTTTGGACCCTTGATGTGGCCGATGGCCCACCTTGATTTTCATTACCATTCAATGATGGGGCCATTCTCCATAGACCCCATCATGATGTTTACTTTCCTAAATCTAAAGATGTCATCTAGACCTTCCATTTTGGTGGAGAAGTAATCTCCACCATTGATTTTTGAATTGGTGGGCCTACATGTATTGGGACCCACTTGATGTATGATTGAATGCCTAGAAAGGGAGGGCCCATAATGTCGGGGTCACGTCATCATCACATGTCTCTCGCTCTCTCTCTCCCTCTCTCTTTCATTTTCTTGTGATGATGTGGCCGTGTGGCCCACCCAAATGGACCTCACCATGAAGCATGTATTTTATTCAAGCCATGTAGTAGGTGGGGCCCACCTTATACATGTGTTGTATGCAAACCATCCAGCGTCTAGGGACACTGGACATGGTTACAAAGTGAAGTGTGAACCGACAGTGTTGTGTACTGACAAGCAAACTAAAAATGTCAGTTTAATTTAAAAACTTTGGGTGGACCGCTCATGCAGGCCCCCCCTTGATGTATGTTTTAAATCCAAGCCGTCAATTCCATTCCTTAGATCATTTTAGGCATTCAGCCGAAAAATGAAGCTGATCCAATTTTCTGGTGAGCCATAGTATAATAAACAGTGTGTCTACCATTGAAATTCACCCTGATGTTTTGATACGCCAAAATATATTGAATATTAGGCTTGTTTGGTCTGTCTTGAGCCATGGAATGCAATGGTTGGGTTCATTTTTACCGATGCGGGTCCCACATATGAAAAACTGTGAGAAAATGGGTTTTAAAAAATTTAAAAAAAATATAAGCAGCAGGTGCTGCTGCAACTTCCAGAGGACGCGCAGCAGCGTCCTGCTATGCTGGACATGAAACGGGCAGGGACAGGGGTTCCATACGTGGGCCCCATCGTGATGTGTGTTGAGCATCCACGCCGTGCATTAGAGGACCCCTTAAGCCAGTGGGCCTCCCTTCCAAAATCAGCCATATACATCGCTCAAGTGGCCCACATTATAAGAAACAGTGGTGATTGAATGGCTGCCATTGAACCCTTTTTGGGTATTACAGAGGTTTTGGGTCAATATGAAATTTATTTTTCCTCTGCCTCCAGGTCTGCGTGACCGTAGTGGCAGATTAGATGGAAAATTTACGTTATGGTGGGCCCACGTGAGACCCACCAATGATGTATGTGTTTTATTCACACCATCCACCCCTAGACGGTGGGACCCACCATGATGCATGTATTCTACCACATTGTCCACTCCATTGGCTAGATGGTTAGTGGACCCCACCATGATGCATCTAGGGTCGGGTGGACCACATTATAGAAAACAATGGGTATAAATGTCCCCCATTAAACCCTTGGGATACCAAATTTGGACCAATATGATATTTATTTTTCCTCTTAATCCAGGTCTTTAAGACCTTATGATCAAATTAGATGGGGCATAAATGATACGGTGGGCCTTGAGAATTTTAATGGTGGAAATCATTATTACCATTGTTATTTGGAGTGCGGTCCAGTTCTAGTTGTCTACGAGTGTTGTAACGACCTTGGAATTTTTGTGTTTATCTTTCCTTAAGTAGTTGTTTTGGGGTAATTAGCGTTTTACTCGATTGCTTGTGAAATTCGCATCAATCACTTTAAATTGTATCTGCATGGCTCTAAACGTGTAGATTAGTGAGCGCTACGTTACTCGGAAATCTGGGATCCATCGCTAAATCCAGTTGTTCTGGGGATTTTTTGGAAGATCTGGATCGGACCTGGACCGCGTCGAAAGTCCGATAGCGATGATCTTAGGCTGTTGCGGTCACCGAGTTGGGCTTGATCTTCACCTCGAAAATCAAGTCGATCGGATGTTCTAGGTCGATTTGATTGAGCTCGGAGTGAAGAGTGTGAGAACGGTTGGAATTTATTAAGCTTTTATTGAAATCGAGTCGTGTCGCTTGCACGACGATTTTAAGCATTCGACCGTTGGATTCGACCCAATTTCACCCTATGATCAGGATAGTTGGCCCAGGCCAATACAAGTGCTTGTGGGCCGGATCGAGATTTAGTGACCGTTGAATTTAGTGTGGTACGCCACGGTTGATTTGAAGAACTTAAGCTCCTGACCTAGATCCATGGTCAATGAGCTTAAGTCCGACCTTTCGTGGTTATAGGCCCACCGAAGTGCTTCGTTGGATCGAGAAAGGCGTGCTTTGGTTATAACCTAAGTATACCTTGACCCTAGGGTTATTTCCATCATTTTAAGGCCTATATATAGACCCTAAACCCTAGCTCTCATTTCCATACGAATTTTCTCTAACCTTAGCTTGGAAAGAGAGTGGAAAAGAGAGAGTTAGTGAGAGAGATTGGTTGGTGAATCATCTTGATTCTTCCTTGTTCTTCTTCACCTTTGAACCTTTACTTTGAATCGTTCCTCTGACGATTCTGAGTTCTTTTGGGGTAAGTTAACCTAACCCTAACCTGTGTTAGAGCTTTGATTAGACTTGGTGTTGTTGTATCTCATTTCTATCCTTATTTTAGGGTATTCTAGCGCCGTTGACGAAGACTACTCGTCTAAATCAGAGTTCGGCGGTTCTTTCTTCGCTTAAGGTGCGGACTTTAAGTGTATAGGTTATGGTTTTCAAGGCTTTCAATCCCGTTAGTGATTTATTCTTGTTATGGATGAGATTTCACATGTCAAATGTTATGTTTACATCGCTTTCCCGATATGCATGTGCTATATTGAGATTTGTGTATTCTAAGTGTATTTATAAAGTACCGTATACGTATAAAATACGCACTTGTGTTTGCCATGATTATTTGTCATGTATGTATGCTAGATGCATGTATGACAACTCCTTGGTAAAAGGAATTGTCTAAGTGCATGTATTCCAACACACGCATGTATGTTGTTCCATGTATGCTAAGTGTTTGTAGAAATGCATGAATGATCTAAGTGTAACTGATTACACTAATTGTGGGCGTTGAGAAGTGATTCTCAATACTCCTATTGATGCGCATGTTTTCCTTTATGCGATTACCTTTCAAGTTATTTAAATTCAAGCATCTCCTATGCTTACATTTATGTTAAGTTGATATTCTTCGATGTGTATGTACCATGATTTGAGTTGTTGATCTATTACCGCTTTACATTCCATATGAATATCTTGTAGTGTAGGATGTTTGGGACTATGCCTTAGTCCAGGAAATCGGTAATTGACCCTATGAATTGTGGTTGAGATTGCTTTCGCCACGTAGGACGTATTAGACGAACCCGAGCCGTATTAGAGTTGGCGGCGGTGGTTTGGCCACGCGGAGTGTTTGCGCACTCTATGTCGTTTCAATTCAACGTGCGCTCGTGCTAGTCGAGTTCGTCAAATAACCCGATTGTCCGATGTATGTTAACCATGTATGGACGCTACCGCTTGAATCTAGGGTACCGAACTTACCAGTGAAATCCTAATAACCATGGTACCGATCCGCTAAGACTCATGAGCCGGACATGGTGGTATGGGACACCGTGGTCGAGCCGTCGGCCTACGCTGGGGTGACGAGCCTCCCCGTAGTGACCAATGAGCAACTCAACTCGTGAGCCGATTATGGTGGTATGGGACACTATATTCGTGTTGTCGGCCTACATTGATTGGTGACGAGCCCTTTGTAGTGACCTCGAGCATACCGGATATCGCAAGGAGGTGACGAGCCAATCTGTGGTAGTAAGGGCATGAAAGGCGTGCATTGATTGGTGACGAGCCCTTTGCTACGACCTCAAACATATAATCGTATGAGATGTCTAGGATTGACGACCCTAGTATGGATCACTGTTTGGATGGTGAATGAGGAAGGTGTCTTAGCTTCCCAATTCTGTTGTGTGAAATGGACTAATAACAACTTGGTAATCATATCCATGCACCGCATTTGCATGTGCTTTGTAGATGTGGCGCACTTTGAGGCGATGTCATGCGTAACGTAAGATGATGACGCCGAGGGTGTACGCGTGAGGGCACGCATCATATTGCATTCATACTTGCATTAACAAGAGTACTTAGGATTTAATTACTTATCCTGCTTTATCATTCCTGTTTGATTGAACTGATAACATGTTAACCAGTGCCTTATTGTTCCACCGAGTTGATCACTCACTCCCACGTTTACGGGGCGGTGTTACACACCCACCGGACTCTGTCTTAGGCCCCGATGTTGCCAGATGTGGATGCGACGTCGAGGCAGAGCGGGAGCTGGATGACGACGAGGCCGCCTTCTCTTATATGCAGTTTTGAGACGGGTTCTAGCGAGCCTCGATCGATGCGCGGGATTCTGGGATATCTTTTGGAATTAATTGATGTAATTTGATACTTATAACTTTGTTAAATAACACTTTTACACGATCGGTTGTATATGTAATTCAGGATTTACACTTGTACACATATTTTACTATAAGTCTTCCGCTTGCTTTATTCACTTGTCCCTGAAGCATATCTGTGTTTTGGCTTAATCTATTCCATGTTTTATGCACTAATACAGTCAACATACATTCATCATTAAATATGTTGCATAAGTGATGTTTTGGAACTCGGGAGCCGAGTTATGCTCGACCCCCTAATTTCAGGGCGTTACAAGTTGGTATCAGAGCATGATCTGGATTAAACCGGACCTGGGTTATGGTCACACACCGCACGTTGTCGCCACTATAGTGTATTTGGGTGCGGGTCTATCATCGCTTTGTGTTTGTGCTCCGTAGTTTCTATTGGCGAAAGTTTCTTGAAAACCTTTACCGAGATCGAGTCTGTACCCTTACGTGATCACACACAGCGACCCAAAACCTTTCCTAGACCCTCTATTAATGAGTGTAGACGGTCAATCTTCCTTTTTTTCTTCTTAAACCTTCCAGAAATCGCTGTTTGAATCAGATTTCTGTCAGAATGACCCGATAGGCCTCAAACTACGCAAGGGGCCATTTGGGGCATTTCCAGTGGGGCCCAGGGGGGGAACCACATGTTTTGGACCAAGGGGGACCAGGAGGGCCTCGCCAAATCAGCAAGGCATCGCCGATATGTCCAGAGACCGGCGATGCCATCGCCGGTCAGCGGGCTTGGAGGGCCGAGCCGACGCGGGCCGATCGTCCCTAGGTCTTGTGTGGCCCACCCCTCCACATTTTTCATTTTAAAACCTCTCCTTTTACCTATTTCCTTCACAAAACCCACCCCCAAGCTTTCCTTTTCTTCCAAAACCTCTCCAAACTCCTTCAAATCTCTCCCAAATCTTCATCTTCCTTCCATTTTCGTGCAAACCCATCACCCCATTCTCAAATCTTCCATTCCATTGCTGATTTCTTCTTTTTCCCTTCTCATTTGAGCCCTTTCATCCCCTATTTGGCTAATAGTTGTGTGGAAGCTTCACCATCTTCCTATTTCTCTCTTTCTCTCATTTCTCATGGCCCTCTTTGAGATTGTGACGGCCATCTTTTCCATTTCTTCCCTTCTTTCCTTGATGGGGAAGAAGAGAGCGCCCGTGGATGAAGCCGGGCCGAGCCGCCCAACCCGTGCACGGAGGCCGAGAGGTGCCGCCGCTAGCACGTCCGCCACGCGCGAGTTCCAGACGAAACGGGACTTCGATCCTCGAGCTCCTGTCAGTTGGACCTTGATGGCGGAATTGTCGCATGGAGTCTATGAGGCGTAGAGTCCTTTTTGAGGCTCATGTTGATCCGCGGCTCTTTGGAGAGTTCTTTTTGTTGGAGCACCTAGAAGGGGCTGGTTGGGGTCCCTTGTTCGAAGGCGAGTATCGCGCGAATGCTAGCACTGTTCGGGCCTTCTATGCCAACATTCTGGAGCCTTCACTGGATCCTCTGCAGTTCAAGATTCCCTGTGGTAGCAGTCGAGTTGGAATTGTCAATGTTGCTTTGATATCTCGCCTCCTGAGAGTGCCACTTGGTGAAGTGCATGCCGGCGAGAAGAATGTGGACAGTGTGCGCGAGAGGGATCGTCGCACCCGATCCTTGTGTGGTCGTCTGGTTGAATGGTAGCCGAATAGGAGTCTTTTGGCTTCCCATATGACGGACGACTTCCGTTTGCTTCACCACATCTTTACGTTCAATGTATATCCAAGGTGGAGCAACCGCAGTGAGTGTACGCGCCTGATGGTGGATTTCCTATATCAGGTGGGGCAGGAAGCGAAGTTATGTGTGTTGATATACGTCCTATGCCAGATTATTCTCATCGCTCGTTCTAGTAGAAGGACCGAGTCGCTCCCTTTGGCCGCCTCATTTGCAAGATTGCACATGAGTTTGGCTATAGGCTTGGAGCTGAGAAGCCGGTTCCTATTCGTTATATCAATTTGAGGACTCTTAAGCTGATGGGGGTTGGTTCTGGTCGGCTTGCCTCAGAGGGTGAGGCTGAGTCTGAGAGCGGTGATGAAGAGAGTTATGCTGAAGGTGGTGCGGAGTCTGAGGAAGAATCAGAGCAAGACGAGGAAGGAGATAAGGCACAGGATTCAAGTGATTGCTCTCCTCCTGTGGTGCCAGAGCAGGGCGCAGAGCGGACTGCCAGAGATGCCCGTCTGACAGGGCTTGAAGCATGGCAAGCTCCTTCACGCCAAGAGATGGTTGATCTTCGAGGCTTGGTTAAGCACAAGTTCAAGAAGATGTCTCGGACTTTGAAGTCTATCCTGTGTTGCTTGGAGGATAAGGGTGCTCCGCCTCCATCTCCTGATTCCGACGAGTAGCATCGTCGTGGCCGTCTTTGCTTTGTTGTGTTTTTCTTTCCGTGTGTAGCCGTTGTTGGCTTGTAGTTGGAGTTGTTGTAGTGTGGTAGCTGTTAGTGGTTGTAGTTGCTATGGTTGTTTGAAGTGTTAGATGTTGTTGTTTTCATGCTTTCCTAGTCGTGATTCATGTATTGTCTGCACTACTTGTATTTCGACGATTTTGGTTAATGGAATGCATGTTGTTTGTTTTGGAGTTGTGCTGTTGTGTTGTTGTTGTGTGGATGGATTATGTGACTTAGAATCTGAGGTTGCATCCTTTGATTTAATGTAGGGATGCCTCCTAAGGGTTCGAAGACTTGGGCCCGTCTCTCCTTATTGAGTCGCTTGTCGGGGTTCCTCCCTTGAGCGATAGCCAATCAGATCCGCAGGCGGGTCCCTCGTGTTGGTGTTGGGTCGACACCTATGGCTCCTCCAGTCACACCCTCGGTTCTGAGCCGAGCCATGCACCTTCTTCCGCTTCACCTGTTGATAGGTTTGAGCAAGATGATGTTGTTGATGCGGCAGCAGCAGTTTCAGCAGCTGCAGCAACAGCAGCAGCAGCAGGAGTTCCTCTCCTTCATGGCTGGCATCTTTGCTCATCAGTAGGGGAGACTCCAACTGTTTCACCTATGCCTCCATCCGGGAGTGCCAGTGTCAGTGTTAGTGTCAGCGGCACATTCGAGCGATTTCAGGCGCTGCGACCTCCTACTTTTACGGGTTCTCATAGACCCGAGGAGGCCGAGTATTGGATTGACCGCATCTCTAAGATGCTAAGGCCGTTACACTGCCTGAGGTCGAGCAGGTTGAGCTTGCCACCTTCATGTTTGAGAAGGAGGCCGGTTTGTGGTGGGACAGTGTGCTTCGCATTCTGTTGAGGAGGACTTCGTGTGGTCGTGGCGGGCGTTTGAGGCGCGCTTCCACGAGAAGTATTTCCTGACGTGCCGACATGAGAAGGAGAGTGAGTTCCTTCGCCTCCGCTGGGAGGGTTGTCGGTTACGGAGTATGAGAACCGGTTTCTTGAGTTGGGGCGGTATGTTCCTTTGATCTGGGTGATCGGCCGATGAGGATGCGGCGTTTTTATGAGGGGCTGCGACCTGAGATCCGATCGAAGATTTGCTGTGGCAGCATTTCTTCATATGCGGAGCTTGTGAGCATGTCCTTGCGAGCGAAGCAGGACGGGGATAGGGCGTCCCGCATGCGAGCACCGATGCCTCCTAGGCCGCGACCGGATTTCCGGGTGCACCTTTCCTCGCAAGAGGCCGCGTGTTGATTCTCCTCTAGGCGTTCGGCGCCGCCCGCTCAGCAGATGAGAGCTGATCGAGATGTTCTTATTGTGGGAAAGTGGGGCACTTGGACCATTTTTGCTTTTCCGTATGCGGGCCGGTGGTTTTACTCCACCGCAGAGGGTTAGCCGTCCGATGCCTCCGGTTATTTCTCCTCCTCCTCTTCGATCAGCGCCAGCTCATCCAGACCTGCAGTTCCTGGTTTCAGGCCACCTCGGCGGCCCATGGTTCCTCCGCCGAATCGTCAGCAGCAGGCTCGTGTTCATGCGCTTTCAGCTGAAGCGGCTATGTCTGACTTGGTGCCGAGGTCCTTTGAGGTGACAGCGCATATTGAAGGTATTCCGGTTTCTGTGTTAGTGGATACAAGGTCCACTACTTCTCTTATTTCTTATGCGGCGAGTTAGGCGTTTGGGTTTGAGATCTGTTCCTATGCAGAGTGACGCTTACTACCGCTACGGGGATGTCCTCTGCCTTGGGCAAGCGTTGTAAGACCCGTATCCTAATCCGCACCTGTCCGTTAGCTTCCGCGGTCCTTACGGTAAATTTAGGCAACCTTCGCACCGTATTTGGTGTTTGCGCACCGATCCTAAGCCAGTCCCGCGCACCGACGTCGACTTGATCCAAAAGTTTTATCATAGCGACCCGCTGCCGCCGCGGTTCCAACGCCGTGACTTGCGCACCGAACCGATACCGAGGTAAGAAGATGGGCTTGCGTTTATTCGAAGAAACACCGCGTTGCGGATTTCGAGGGAATCTCTACAATTAGTCCCATCAATCAACCATTAAAGCATCCCATACTTCAAGTACAACAACCCATCTCCATCTTTTTCAAAAGTCTACCATCTTTCCACCTCACCATTCCTCTTTTCTCATTTTCAACCTCAACCATCCCTCTTCTCCACCAATTTCAAACTAAACCATACCCCTCATCACTTCTTTCTTACAACCATCACTCCACCCATCCCTCCACCCATTATTTCTATCTCTCCCTCTCATTCTCTAGCAAATTTTCCAAATCCCATGAGAAATTTCACTCATCCAACACTCCTCTCTCAACTTCAAGTGTGGCCCACCCTCTCATCTCCAATCTCAACCATTCATCCTTCATCAATCTCCATTAAAAGTGAAGGTAAGGAGCTAAGGTGTCCAAGGGAGCTAGGAGAAGGAAGATAAGGTGGGTGTTTTTCCATTAATTTAAATTTTAGGGCCCACTTGTTGGTGGGACCCATTTGGATGTATGTGATTTAATCAAGAGGGCCCATAGTGGCGGGGTTCCTCTATCTCACCGTGTATCTCTCTCTTTATCTCTCTCTCATTCTTTCCTTGTAATGTTGTGGATCCCACCGATATGTGTTACATCTCCCCCGTCCATCTAAATCAGACGGTGTGGCCCACTCTATTATAGGTGATGATCCACACCCCCCCTATTGTTGGGATGGGTCCAATGCATTTTTTTATATGTATATATATATATATATGTATGTTATATATTATATATTATATGTATATAATATATAATATAATATGTACTTATATATATATACAATATAAGATAAATATTAAATGTATATGTATATATATATATATATTGGTGGGCCACATTCACGTGGGACCCACCACATTTCTGTGAATATTTACAAACCGTCCAGCGTCCCTGGACGCTGGACGTTGCAACAATGATCCTTAAAAAAAAAAAAAAAAAGAGAAGAAAGGAGTGGTGGGCCACTCATGCAGGCCCCACCTTGATGTATATGTAAGATCCGAGCCGTCCATGTTGTTCCTCAACTCATTTTAGGCGTTGAGCCGAAAAATGAAGTTGATCCCATTTTCTGGCGGGCCGTACCATAGGAAACAGTATCCCTACCTTTGATTTGCTCCCTGATGCTCCTGTACATCTGAAAAAGGTCAATATTGGACTCTATGGGTTGGTATCAAGCCACAGAGACCAATGGACGGAGTGGATCGTACTAAAGCGGGCCCCACCTAGGAAAAACTGCAGAAAAACTGTTTTTTTTTTTTTTAAAAAAAAAAAAAAGGGAAGAAGCAAGCAGCAGTGCTGCCGCTACTGCCAGCGCACGTACAGGCGCTGCCTGCGCTGGCCACCCACGGGCGGACGGGCTGGGGGTTCACGGCCCAGCTGTGGGCCCCATCTTGATGTGTCTCGACAATCAACACCGTGCGTTTGATGAGTACCCTCAGTCCACGCGTCCACGTCAAAAATCAGCCTTATGCGGAACGCAGGTGGGCCACACCATCTGAAATCATATGAAGACATGTCTAAACATATAGAAGTACTTGGTGGGGCCTACCTGAGTTTTGGATGTCGTTGAAACTTGGTTTGTACGGTTATTTAGATGGGACCCACATAATGGATGGGCTGGATTGCAAAAAAAAAATCTAAAGAAAAAAAAAAAAAAAAAAAACATTTCAAAGCAGCAGCAGCGCTGCCGCTGCTGCAGTGACGGGCGGCCAAGAGGCAGGGACCCACGGCTCCATCCGTGGGCCCCACCCTGATGTATATTTTGTATCCACATCGCCCATTTGGTGGGCCACTATTTGACCTGGACCCTCCTCAAAAATCAGGCCAATCCAACGCTCGGGCGGCCCACATCACAAGAAACAGTGTGAATTGAACTCTACCATTGAAACCCTTTCTGGGTCCACAGAAGTTCCAGATCAAGCTGAAATTTGCTGTTCCCCTTCTCCCTGGCCCGTGTGACCTTATGAACGGAGCGGATGGAAGATAAACGCTATGGAGGGCCTCGCATGGGACCCTTCCCTGCTGCACGTGAATGTGCAAGTGTGTGCACGTGTGTATGCATGTGGGTGTGTGTGCACGTGTGTGAGTGTGTGTGTGTGGGCATACATACATATCTATATATGTATATACATATATATGTGTATATATATATAATATTATATTATTATTATATATACTATTGTATATGTTTACATATAATAATATTATATAATATATATATATATATATGATGGTGGGCCTATATGGGCCCCACTATGATGCAAGTGTTACATCCAAGTTGTTCAACCATATGGCCGTTGTTGAGGCCCACCTGGATGTGTATTCGTGGCTATTATTGAGGCCCACCTTGGTATATACATAAGGCCCATGTGATTCGACCCATTTAACATATGTAAAGGCCCATGGGTTATGGCCCATTGCAATGTACATAAGGCCCACTAATGCGGCCCACTTGACTTATATAAGGCCCATATGAGATGGCCCATTTGATGTATCTGAGCACTATGGGTCGAGGCCCAATGAGATGTATATTAGTCCATTGCGATGTGTGATTTCCTATGGTTTGTGTAATGGTGCTTTACGGCGGGCTAAGCCTTGGGAACAATGTTGGTTTGACGTCCACATTGTAAAGACAATGTCGGTTAAATGTCCGCATCATGATTCTCCCTAAGGCCCATTAATAGGCCCATACCTGTAGTATATAGGCCGTCCAGGCCCTTCTTCATTTTGATCAAAGCCCATCACCACATAACATGTTTAGTATAGATTCATGATTCATGATCATTCGCATCATATGTATGCCCTGATGTGAGGAGTGACCGATCACAGCATATGCCTTTGGGCAAACTGTTTATGGGCTCCCTGATAGGCAGAGTTGCCCCATATGAGTGCATGGTACATACAGGACTGTTGCATGACTGATAGTGTGACTCATGCACTTGCATTTGTGTGATTGTAGTTACTATATGCCCTAGCGACATCAGGGCCATAGCCTCCTGAGACACATCGTGGATGGTGGGTTGAATACCTGGAAAATGTTTGGTTACAGCATACGGCGCTATAGATGTCCCTGGGTGAAAGTCCCTAAACCCGATGGTACCAGAGGATGACTCCAACGTCGAGACCGAGTGGATATACGAGCGCATGAAGGCCGAATACCAGGAGGCCGTGTCTCCCACTGTGTCGTGGTCGGTTGGGAAGGAGGGTGGCCTTACTCGCCCGAGGGTAGGGGGCAATACTAGGCTGAGTTTGACCAGCTCGTGAATGGGTCCGCTATCGACGTGCCGGATAGGTATTGGCAGACTATTGATCAGGCGGATAGTGAGGTTTCTTACGCTTACTTGGACTGTGCGGCTAGGAGAGCGACAGTGCCATTTGGAGTGTATTGGACCCCGGTGATTATCCAGAATGAGAACTGTACTGATACATGTTGAGGATTGGCATGCTTGAGTTGCATCTTGCATCGCATGGCCGTGTTATGGCCGATAGCATTCATATCTTGCACCGCATAGCCTTGTACGGCTGATTGCATTCATGTGCTCATTACCATGTTTCCACATCACTCTGACCTTGCATTTTGAGTACGTTTATATTGCGCACACACTTACACCACCCTCTAAGCTTTCCATAAGCTTATGCACGATTGATGCGTGCAGGTGACGTCAGGACGCAGTCGCAGCCATAGTCTCGCTGTAGTTGGAGCGTGCAGCTGAGCTTCTGGAGTTTGCTTCTTTTGTTACATTGTATTTTCCTTTTCTATCGCATTGTACTCAAAAGTTTTTTTTATCTTAGTGGATTTTGTGGTGGTGTTCTTGTGGTTATTGTTTGTGGGTTATGCTTTTGTTATGCTCATTATGAATCAGACTGATGATTTGAAATCCTCCTTGTAGTATCCCAGGATCGGAACCTGGTGAATGGGTGCCGGGATCCGAAAATGGGGTTCTACGGAGGCTGTCGGCGCCGGATTCGGCGATCGGGAATTTTGTGAGCCCGGTTTCCGAGTTCGGGCGTGACATTAGTTCCTGTGGATTGTTTGGTCGATCTGGGAAGTGGATCGATCCGTGTTGATTTACTAGTCGCACCGCTTTATCACTACGATGTTATTATGGGTATGGATTGGCTCACGAGGATGCGGGCTGAGATTGATTGTGAAGCGAGATCAGTGACGATCCATGGACCTGAGGGCGAGATTGTTACTTTCCCAGTTCAGGTCAGTTATCCTCTTCGTATTGATTTTTATTCTTCTCTGTTGGAGAGTTCGGCCGAATCGGCGTTGGTTAGTACGCCGATAGTTCAGGAGTTTGAAGATGTGTTTGAGTCGATTCCTGGATTACCTCCTCAGCGTGAGATTGATTTTGCTATCGATCTTATGCCTAGTGCGGCGCCCATTTCTTTACCCACCTATCGGATGCCTCCGAGTGAAATGGAGGAGTTGAGGAAGCAGATAGATGGTTTGCTAGAATTGGGTTTTATTCGGCCCAGTGTGTCTCCTTGGGGAGCACTGTTTGCTTGTGAAGAAGAAGGATGGTTCCTTGCGATTGTGTATTGATTATCGCAGTTGAACTTCTGGTAATCGTGAAGAATAAGTACCCCTTACCCAGGATTATGATCTGTTTGATCGATTGAAGGGGGCACGGTACTTCTCGAAGGTTGATCTGCGGTCAGGGTACATCAGTTGCGCGTCGAGGATGGGGACGTGCAGAAGACCGCAGGACCAGCTCCGGTCATTATGAGTTCCTTGTGATGTCGTTCGTTGGTGTAACGCACCGGCCGTGTTCATGGATCCGATGAACAGGGTATTGGCCGTTTCTGTTTCGATTCGTCATTGTCTTCATCGATGACATTTTGATTTATTCGACGAGCCGGCAGAGCACGAGGAGCACTTAAGAGCGGTTTTGGGTACTCTCAGGGAGCATCAGCTTTTCACACGAGTTCAAGAAGTGTGATTTCCGGAAAGAGGAAGTCAAGTTCTGGGACATGTGGTGTCCAAGGATGGGATAGCCGTCGACCTTGCCAAGGTAGGTGCAGTGCAGGACTGGAGCAGCCCGGTTCGGTTATCGAGGTGAGGAGCTTTCTTGGCCTTGCAGCTACTATCGACGCTTTATTCGAGACTTCTCGAAGATTGCCGGACCGTTGTCGCGGTGACACGGAAGGATTTGAAGTTTGCTTGGAGTGAGCGGCGGAGTTAGCTTTTCAGAGTGAAGGACAAGTTGACGTCCGCCCCTGTGCTAGTATTGCGAGCAAGGGGTTAAGTATATTATATATACCGACGCCTCTCGCGTTGGTCGGGTTGTGTCCTTATGCGGAAGGACGGGGTGATTGCTTATGCTTCGCGTCGGTTAAGGAAACACGAAGAGAATTACCCTACGCACGACTTGGAATAACACATGTCATCTTCGCATTAAAGCTTTGGAGACATTACCTCTATGGTGAGGAGTTCGAGCTCTTTGCGACCACAAGAGCCTTAAGTATATTTTCACGCAACGTGATTTGAATATGAGGCAGCGCAGATGGATGGAAACATTGAAGGACTTCAAGTTCGATGTTTCTTACCATCCTGGTAAGGCGAACCTTGTGGCGGATGCGTTGAGTCGCAAGAAGGCTTTGGAGTTTGCGGCTCCGCTGATGATAGCAGAGTGGAGATGTTGGAGTTCGTGCGCGATTTTGAGCATAAGCTTACGGTGGTTGAGCCGTATGAGGTTATCGCACACATTCGTGTACCCTGTTATCGACGAGAGGATCGTTGCGGCTCAGGCAGATGATGGGCTTTTGGTGAAGATGAGGCGCGGGTTGGTACGGATGAAAGCTCCGATCGGAGTGTTAGTTCGATGGGGGCCTACGCGTGGCGGTTATGTGTTCCCGCCATCCCCGACTTGAGACGTGAGGTTCTCGAGTTAGCCCAAAGTTCTAAGCTTTCGATGCATCATGTAAGCAAGAAGATGTATCAGGATATGAAGAGGTCTTATTGGTGGGACAATATGAAGGTCCAGATTGCTGAATTTGTTTCTCGTTGTCTCACGTGCCAGCAGGTCAAGGCAGAGCATCGCCGACCTCCTGGGTTGTTGCAGCCCATGCCCATAGCTGAATGGAAGTGGGATTTCATCTCTATGGATTTTATTTCTGGGTTGCCGAGGACGAGAAAGGGATTTGACTCTATTTGGGTGATCGTCGATCGATTAACGAAGTCGGTGCATTTCTTACCAATCCGAGTCACTTACTCTGCAGACGAGTTGGCTAGGTTGTATATCAAGGAGATAGTGCGTCTGCATGGAGTTCCCCTGGAGATTGTGTCTGATAGAGACACGCGTTTTACATCTATCTTCTGGACTCGTATCCAGGAAGCAATGGGTGTGAAACTGAAGTTCAGCACCGGTAGTAAGGGCATGAAAGGCGTGCATTGATTGGTGACGAGCCCTTTGCTACGACCTCAAATATAAAATCGTATGAGATGTCTAGGATTGACGACCATAGTATGGATTACTGTTTGGATGGTGACATGAGGAAGGTATCCTAGCTTCCCAATCTGTTGTGTGAAATGGACTAATAACACCTGGGTAATCATATCCATGCACCGCATTTGCATGTGCTTTGTAGATGTGGCGCACTTTGAGGCGATGTCATGCGTAACGTAAGATGAAGACGCTGAGGGTGTACGCGTGAGGGCATGCATCATATTGCAGTCATACTTGCATTAACAAGAGTACTTAGGAGTTAATTACTTATCTTGCTTTATCATTACTGTTGATTGAACTGATAACATGTTAACCGATGCCTTATTGTTCCACCGAGTTAATCACTCACTCCCACGTTTAGGCGGTGTTACACACCCACCGGACTCGTCTTAGGCCCCGATGTTGCAGATGTGGATGCGACGTCCGAGGCAGAGCGGGAGCTGATGATGATGAGGCCGCCTTCTCTTATATGCAGTTTTGAGACGGGTTCTAGCGAGCCTCGGTCGGATGCGGGGATCCCTGGGATATTTTGGGGACTGAAATGATGTAATTTGATACTTATAACTTTGTTAAATAACACTTTTACACGATCTGGTTGTATATGTAATTCAGGATTTACACTTGTACACATTTTACTATAAGTCTTCCGCTTGCTTTATTCACTTGTCCTTGAAGCATATCCGTGTTTTGGCTTAATCTATTCCATGTTTTATGCACTAATATAGTCAACATACATTCATCATTAAATATGTTGCATAAGTGATGTTTTGAAACTCGGGAGCTGAGTTATGCTCGGGTCCAGTTGACTTTCGAGGTGATATATATACATATATATATATATATATATATTATACATATTAATGTAGTTGTGGCCCGTTGTTGAGGCCCACCTTGATATTTATAAGGCCCATTTGAGGAGGCCTATCTTAATGTAGTTATGGCCCGTTGCTTAGGCCCACCTTGATATACATGAGGCCCATGTTGTGAGGTCCATTTGATGTATTGGAGGCCCATGGGTCGAGGCCCAACGGGATATATATAAGGCCCATTAAATGTGATTCCACCGTGGTTTATGTGTTGACCTTTATGACAGGTTATGCCTTGGGAGCAATGATGGTTTGACTTCCACATTGTCAGTACAATGTTGGTTAAATGTCCGCATTATAACTCTCCTTAGGGCCTATTGATAGGCCCATACTTATTGATAGTCCATCACTTTATAACATGCTTAATATAGCTCCATGATTCATGCCCATACGCATCATATGTATACTTGATATGAGGAATGTTTGATCATAGCATAAGCCATTGGGCTGAGATATTTACGAGACTCCTTATGAGACGGAGTGCCCCACATGAGCGCACGGTACATGCAGGATTGCTACATGATTTAACGGTGTGACTCATGCAGTTCACATATGTGTGACTTGATCATTGTACGCCCTAGCGACATCAGGGCCGTGGCTCCACAGGTTCATCGTGGATGGCCATATCGGATACCGAAAATACTTGGTTCTAGCATTGTGGGCACTTAGGATGTCCTTGGGTGAAAATCTTAGAACCTATTTAGTACCAGGAGATGCTCCAACGTCTAGACCGAGTGGATACATGAGCGCCCGAGTGCTGAATACTAGTAGGCCGCATCTCCCACTATGTCGTGGTCAGTTGGAAGGGGGTGTAGCCTTATCCGCCCGAGTGAGGGGGCTATAAGCTAGGCTGAGTTTGACCAGCTCACAAATGAGTCCACTATCGATGAGCCAGGTAAGTATTGGCAGACTACTGGTCAGGCAGATAGTGACGTCTATTTCTCTCGCTAGGCTGTGCGGCTAGGGAGGCGACAATCAGTGTGGAGTGTACTAGGCCCTGGTGATATCCTAGAGAGGAACTGTACTGATATGTGTACTTGATGAGTACTCGCATGCTTGCTTTGCATCTCGCATATGACATTTGGCTACATAGGCCTCGCATCGCATGGCCTTAGTATGGCCAATAGCATTCATGCCTAACATCACATAGCTTTGGTATAGCTGATAGCATTCATGGACTTATCTACATATTTTTGCATTTACTCTGATATTGTAAACTTGGCACTCGCCTTGCGTATACACTTACACCACCCTCTAATCTTTTGTAAGCTAATGCACGACCGTTGCATACAGGTGTCGTTGGATCATAGCAGCGCTGAGGCAGGAGCGCGTATCAGATTATTTTGGAGCTTTTTGATCACATTGTATTTCCCTTTTCACATTGTACTTAAAGTTTTTGATATAGTGGATATGTGGTGAAGTTGTTTTGTGACTTGGTTATGCTTATGGTTATGCTCCATTACAAAAAAAATTATACTGAAAATCCTCCTTGTAGGATCCCAGGATCGAAATCTGCATGGGAGTACCGAGATCCGAGAATGGGGCACTACGGAGGCTGTCGGCACCAGATTCGGCGATCGAAAATTTTGTGAGCCCATTTTTCGAGTTTAGAGCATGACAGAAGTTGGTATCAGAGCATAACTTGGGAATACCTGAGATCACATCACATATCTGCTATGAACTTAAAAATGAATAGGTTCTGAGTCCGAATAACTTACTGATTTTTCGACATAGACCCTTAATGTTTATGCCTTCGAGAATTCTCAAGGTTGATAGGCCCTTGTTCCTTCCTATAGGATGTGATGCCTAGAAGAGTGACCCGAGCGAATCCCGCTCCACCACCTGCGACTCCTGCTCTACCACCTTCTACACCCGCTCCACCACCAGATATTCCTACTTTCTAGCCTGAGGATGCCAGCCTTCTACCTGAGACCGGTACGAATCCGACCGTACCTGTGAGTGCCACCCACCTTTAGCAGATGCTGTAGGCGATGACCATTATTCTTCAGGGGCAGAGTAGGTGTCCCACTGTTATGCTAACTGAGGTAGAGTAGGAGCGTGCGAGTGCCCTTCTTAAAGACTTTCGACAGCACAATCCCCCGCGTTTCCGAGGTGAGCTAGACCCTACTACAACAGAGATATGGTGCTCCGAGGTGGAGAAGATATTCGACACCATGAGATGTACTACGTAGTAGCGAGTCCCATTAGCCGTATTTCTTCTCCAGGGTGAGGCTCAGCATTGGTGGGCATCTGTCGCCCGATCAGTAACGGCCGATTTTGTATGGACCTAGGAGGACTTTGTAGACCGGTTTGACCGAAAATTCTTTCCCGAGCATGTGCAGCAGCAACGCGCATTAGAATTTGAGACTCTGGTCTAGGGAGACATGACTATGTCCTAGTATGAGGCACGTTTTGTCGCACTATCGAGATTCGCGACGTAACTTGTTGATGATGAGGGGCGGAAGGCCCACCATTTTGAGAACGGTTTACGTCTTGCCCTCAAGAGCCTTGTGATCAAACACATGCTTCTGACATTTGAACAGATCGTAGAGAGGGCCCAGATCTATGAGTTAGATTGGGCCAGTTTGCTGAGAGCCCGTGACCAGAGGGGAGATCAGAAGAGGAAGACGCCCTCTTGTAGTTCTCACCAGAAGCGTCGTTCACAGCAGTGGCGCACGGCCCACCTAGCATTTCGAGTACCAGTGGCACCCATAGCACCACCTTCTAGACCGTTCACAGGTACCTACTTTAGATGTGGTAAGATAGGACATCACGTGCACAAGTGTCCCTATCCGCAGTAGCAGTAGCCGAGGACACCGCATTCACCTCCGCGACAACCACCACAGCAGCAGTAGTGACCGCAACACCAGCCTCCGGGGCCTCCCCACAGCAGTAGAGGCAGCAGATCAGGCCACCACAGCTGCAGCAGCATTAGTGGAGACCACAGAGGGGACCTACACCTCCCAAGCAGGCCCAGGGCAGATTTTATGCTGCCCAATAGGACCATCAGTCATCAGGAGGGGTTGTCGAGGGTACTCTCCCTGTTTCTGCATGCATTGCATATGTATTGTTTGACTTTGGTGCATCGCATTCCTTTGTGGCTGATGATTTCTGCCGATCGACCGATATGCCAATAGAGTCTGCCCATGAGGTTTTGTCAATATCGATGCCCATAGGAAAGACTGCAGTGTTGGGTCGATTTTATACATCTTGCCCTGTTCTGATTGGGGGTATCTTTTTTGCCTGCTGATTTATTTGTATTGCCGATGTCCGAGTTTGATGTCATCCCAGGCATGGATTGACTCACCGAGCACCACGCCATAGTAGACTGCTCCGCAAGGACAGTCACGTTCTGTATACTCGGCGTGCTAGAGTTCCAGTTTGTTGCTGAGCCCAGAGGAAAGCAGCTTTCCTGCCTATTATCGTGTGTTGTTGAGGAGCCAGCTACTTTGAATATCGACCAGCTACCGGTCGTTTGTGGTTTTCCTGATGTGTTCTAGGAGATTCTGGGGTTACCACCTCGTCAGCACACTGAGTTTCAGATTGATTTTGTGCCTGGTACTGCGCTTATTTCGAAGGCCCCATATCGTATGGCACCGTTGGAGTTACGGAAACTGTAGAAGCAGTTGGATGAGTTGCACGAGTTAGGCTTTATCTGTCTGAGCAATTCGCCATGGGGAGCGCCAGTACTCTTCGTGAAGAAGAAGGATAGCTCGTTGAGGCTTTGCATAGATTACCGCGAGCTCAACAAGGTCATGATTAAGAACAAGTACCCACTTCTGAAAATTAATGATTTGTTTGATCAGCTGTAGGAGGCGCAGTTCTTTTCGAAGATAGACTTGCGGTCCGGTTATCATCAGGTTCGGGTCTGAGATGAGGATATCCCGAAGACAGCCTTTAGGACGCGCTATGGTCATTTTGAGTTCCAGGTCATGTCCTTCGGACTGACCAATGCACCCACGGTATTCATGCAGTTGATGAACGAGGTCTTCCGTCCATATCTCGACCAGTTTGTTGTGGTTTTCATCAATGACATTCTGATATATTCGAGGACCCGTGAGGAGCATGAGCGGTATCTGGAGATTACATTACAGACCCTCCATGCACACCAACTTTATGTAAAGTTGGAGAAGTGCGAGTTCTGGCAAGAGGAGGTGAAGTTCCTCGGTTATGTGGTGACGAGGCAGGGTGTCGCAGTGGACCCCTCGAAGATTGATGCTGTGCGTCAGTGGGGTCAGCCCATGAATGCATCTGAGATCCGTAGTTTCCTTGGTTTGGTAGGCTACTACCGACGTTTCATTGGGGGATTCTCTCATATTGCATCCCCGTTGACTAGGTTGACTCGGAAGGGTACCGAGTTCATTTGGAATGACACTTGTGAGCAGGCATTTATGGAGTTAAAGGACCGCCTCACATCTACTCCTGTCCTCACTCTTCCCTCTGGGAGTGATGGATTTGTTGTATTCACCGATACCTCGTGAGTTGGTTTGGGTGCTATCCTGATGTAGCACTGGAAGCCGGTGGCTTATGCATCTCACTAGCTCAAGGTCCATGAGCTGAACTACCCCACGCATGATTTAGAGCTGGTAGCAGTTGTCTTCGCCCTGAAGGTGTGGAGGCACTATCTTTATGGGGTGAAGTTCGAGCTCTTCTACGACCATAAGAGCTTGAAGTATCTGTTCTCTCAGTCCGAGCTGAACATGAGGTAGAGGCAATAGATGGAGCTCCTAAAGGACTATGATTTTGATCTCCAGTACCACCCTGACAAGGCGAACGTGGTGGTGGATGCCCTTACCCTTCAGCTACGAGACCTAGTGACGCATATGATGATTCAGGAGTGGAGGATGCTCGAGGATATAGCAGAGTAGGACATGGAGTTTGGTTTGTAGTCTTCTATCGTTCAGCTATCGAACATGTCGATTTAACCCTCTCTTGTCGCAAGGGTGATCGAAGCTCGTTACAGGATTACCAAGCAGAGGCAGCATCTGAGAGTCAAATAGATTAGCAGATTGGTTCTGATGGTGGACTTCGCTTTAAAGGCCGATTATGTGTCCCGGATATACCTGAGTTGCGTAGAGATCTTATGACCGAGGCACATCGATCGCGGTTCTCTATCTACCCTGGCTCGACGAAGATGTATCGCGATATGAGGCATCAGTATTATTGGGCAGGGATAAAGCGCCAAATCACCAGTTTTATGGCTGAGTGTGACACATGCCAGCATGTCAAGGCCAATCATCAAAGACCCCCTGGTTTATTACAGCCGTTGAGTGTCCCGATGTGGAAGTGGGAGTACACATCTACTAATTTTGTCATGGGTTTGCCGAGGATACAACGCGGTCATGATGTCATTTGGGTTGTCATGGACCTTCTGATGAAGTCGGCACATTTTCTTGTGATTCATGAGACTTGACATATAGACTGGCTTACCAAGCTGTTTGTTGATGAGATCGTGAGACTGCACGGTGTTCCTATCTCGATCATTTTTTACTGAGACCTGAGGTTAACGTCTCAGTTTTGGAGGAGCTTCCAGAGAGTGATGGGGACTAATTTGTAGCTTAGCACAGTGTACCATCCGCAGACTGATGGCCAGATCGAGAGGGTCAACCAGATCCTTGAGGATATGCTTCGGGTAGCTGGGATGAGCACCCGTAATTGGCTGAGTTCGCGTACAACAATAGCTATCAGGCGACCATTGGCATGGCTCCTTTTGAGGCATTATATGATAGAGCATGTAGATCTTCAGTTGTTGGACCGAGGTTGGAGAGCGGCATCTCCTAGGTCCCGAGCTTGTGCAACAGACGTCAGAGGTTATCGATATTATCAAGCAGATGATGCCATAGCTCAGAACCGATAGAAGAGTTTTGTTGACCGTCGGCGTCGTCCCTTAGAGTTTGCCATTACAAACCATGTGTATCTCAAGGTCTCACCCATGAAGGGTATGGTTCATTTTAGAGTGAAGGGCAAGCTTGCCTCGAGATTTATAAGGCCTTTCGAGATCACCGGGCGCATTGGCGCCGTGGCCTATCAGCTTGCCTTGCCATCTCAGTTGTCTAGCATCCACAACATTTTTCACGTCTCTATGTTGAGGAAGTGTGGGTCAGACATCATTCATGCTATTGATTGGCAGCCGTTGGAAGTTCGTGAGGATGTTTCTTATGTTAAGCAGCCAGCTCGTATGATCGATCGAAAGGAGTAGGTCCTGCGAACCAAGGTCATTCCCTTGGTGAAGGTGCAGTGGGGCCATCATAGTGTGGATGAGGTGTCTTGGGAGCGCGAGGCGGAGATTCGAGAGCGCTATCCCCATCTTTTCAATGTTTGATTGTATGATGTATAGTGTTTTGATTATATATGATATTATCCTATTTCCTTATGAGTTATGTTTAGCTGCAATGGTAGTATAAATTTCGAGGATAAAATTTTTATTAGATGGGGAGAGCTATAAGACCCGTATCCTAGTCCATACTGTGCCGTCGACTCCCGCGATCCTTCCCATCAAATTCTGGCAACCTGCGACCAATGATCGATGTTTGCACGTAACCCTAAGTTATACCCTGTATATTTGAGTCAGCTTAATCCAATACTTGTACCATTACAACCGCACTCTCGCCGTGATTCCAATGCCGCATCTTGCATACCGATCCGATACGCTGGCAGGGAGATGTGGACCGGTGTTTATTTCAAAGAAAACGCCGCGCGTTTGCAATCCCAAGAGAATCTCTACAAAATGTCCCATCAATCAATCAATGCTTTCTTTCTCCTCAAGTCAAGCAACTCCAAAGTCAACTCTTTCTCACCCTCACTCTTACACACTCATACTTATCAAGTACACCATCACCTCACATCCATCACTCACATTCATCACCTCTCTCTTACAACCATCCCTTCTCTCTCTCTTTCTCTTTGCAATTTCCAAGCAACAAAGATAGCAAAAGAGTGGACGTCCATGGCTTTCCCAAGTGAGAGAAAAGTGTGATGTATGTGGCCCACTCCCTATTCCAAAAATCCTTCATCCTATCCATTCAATCCTCATCACCTTCCATCAAAGTGAGACACAAGGAGATCGGCATTCCAACGGACCAAGAAGATCGAATGGTGGGTGCTTTTATAGGCTAGATTTTCATGTTTTTATGATGGGCCAAGTGAGGCCTACCGATTAATGGTATGGATCTCACTTTGGACCCTTGATGTGGCCGATGGCCCACCTTGATTTTCATTACCAGTCCATGATGGGGCTATTCTCCATAGACCCCATCATGATGTTTACTTTCCTAGATCTAAAGATGTCATTTAGACCTTTCATTTTGGTGGAGAAGTAATCTCCACTGTTGATTTTTGAATTGGTGGGCCTACATGTATTGGGACCTACTTGATGTATGATTAAATGCCTAGAAAGGGAGGGCCCATAATGTCGGGGTCCCTTCGTCATCACGTGTCTCTCGCTCTCTCTCTCTCCCTCTCTCTTTCATTTTCTTGTGATGATGTGGCTGTGTGGCCCACCCAAATGAACCCCACCATGAAGCATGTATTTTATTCAAGCCATGTAGTAGGTGAGGCCCACCTTATACATGTGTTGTATGCAAACCGTCCAGTGTCCAGGGACGCTGGACGTGGTTACAAAGTGAAGTGTGAACCGACGGTGTTGTGTACTGACAAGCAAACTAAAAATGTCAGTTTGATTTAAAAACTTTGGGTGGACCGCTCATGCAGGCCCTACCTTGATGTATGTTTTTAATCTAAGCTGTCCATTCCATTCCTTAGATCATTTTAGGCGTTGAGCCAAAAAATGAAGCTGATCCAATTTTCTGGTGGGCCATAGTATAGGAAATAGTGTTTACCATTGAAATTCACCCTGATGTTTTGATACGCCAAAATATATTGAATATTAGGCTTGTTTGGTTTATCTTGAGCCATGGAATGCAATGGTTGGGTTGGATTTTACTGATGCGGGTCCCACATATGACAAACCGTGAGAAAATGCTTTTTAAAAAAATAAAAAAATATAAGCAGCAGGTGCTACTGCAACGTCCAGAGGACGCCCAGCAGCATCCTACTGTGCTGGACATGAAACGGGCAGGGACAGGGGTCCCATACGTGGGCCCCATTGTGATGTGTGTTGAGCATCCACGCTGTGCATTGGTGGACCCCTTAATGCAGTGGGCCTCCCTCCCAAAATCAGCTATATACATCACTCAGGTGGCCCACGTCATAAGAAACAGTGGTGATTGAATGGCTGCCATTGAACCTTTTTTGGGTATTACAGTGATTTTGTGTTAATATGAAATTTATTTTTCCTCTAACTCCAGGTGTGTGTGACCGTAACGGCATATTGGATGGAAAATTTACATTATGGTGGGCCCCACGTGAGAACCACCAATGTTGTATGTGTTTTATTCACATCGGACGGTGGGACCCACCATGATGCATGTGTTGCATCCAACCCGTCCAACCATTTGGCGAGCTTGTCTCACAGGCTTGAGACTAAAAATAAGACATATCTAGGGTCAGGTGGACCACATTATAAAAAACAATGGGTTTGAATGTCCACCATTAAACCCTTAGGCTACCAAATTAGGACCAATATGATATTTATTTTTCCTCATAATCCAGGTCTTTAGGACCTTATGATCAGATTAGATGGGGCATAAATGATACGGTGAGCCTTGAGAATTTTAATGGTGGAAATCATTATTACCACTATTATTTTAAGTGCAGTCTAGTTGATCTTTCGAGGTGATTTATATATATATATATATATATATATATATATATATATATATATATATATATATATTATACATTATTTGTGGCCTGTTGATGAGGCCCACCTTGATATTTATAAGGCCCACTTGAGGACGCCCATCTTGATGTAGTTATGGCCCGTTGCATAGGCCCACCTTGATATACATGAGGCCCATGTGTGAGGCCCATTTGATGTATTGGAGGCCCATGGGTCGAGGCCCAATGGGATATACATAAGGCCCATTGAATGTGATTCCACCGTGGTTTATGTGTTAACCTTTATAGCGGGCTATGCCTTGGGAGCAATGATGGTTTGACACCCACGTTGTGAGTACAATGTTGGTTAAATGTCCGCATTATAACTCTCCTTAGGGCTCATTGATAGGCCCATACTTATTAATAGTCAATCACTTTATAACATGCTTAGTATAGCTCCATGATTCATGCCCATATGCATCATATGTATGCTTAATATGAGGAATGTTTAATCATAGCATAAGCCATTGGGCTGAGACAATTACGGGACTCCATATGAGACGGAGTGCCCCACATGAGCACGTGGTACGCGTGGGATTGCTACATGATTTGATAGTGTGACTCATGCATCTTGTATATGTGTGACTTGATCATTGTACACCCTAGCGACATCAAGGTCGTGGCTCCACAGGTACATCGTGGATGGCCGTATAGGATACCGAAAATACTTGGTTCTAGCACTGTGGGCACTTAGGATGTCCTTGGGTGAAAATTTCAGAACCTTTTTGGTACTAGGAGCTGCTGCAAAGTCTAGACCGAGTGGATACACGAGCGCCCGAGTGCCGAATATCAGTAAACCGTGTCTCCCACTGTGTCGTGGTTGGTTGGAAGGGGGTGTGGCCTTATCCACTTGAGTGAGGGGGCTATAAGATAGGCTAAGTTTGACCAGCTCACAAATGAGTCCGCTATCGATGAGTCGGGTAGGTATTGACAGACTACTAGTCAGGCAGATAGTGAGGTGTATTTCGCTCCCTGGGCTGTGCAGCTAGGGAGGCGGCAGTCAGTGTGGAGTATACTAGACCCTGGTGATATCCCAGAGAGGAACTATACTGATATGTGTACTTGATGTGTACTGGCATGCTTGCTTTACATCTCGTATATGAAATTTGGTTATATAGGCCTCGCATCGCTTGGCCTTGGTATGGCCGATAGCATTCCTACCTTGCATCACATAGCTTTGGTATAGCTGATAGCATTCATGGACTTATCCGCATATTTTTGCATTTACTCTAATATTGTAAACTTGGCACTCACCTTGCGCACACACTTACACCACCCTTTAAGCTTTTGTAAGCTTATGCACGACCGTTGCATACAGGTGTCGTTGGATCACAGCAGCATTGAGGTAGGAGCGCGTATTGGATTATTTTGGAGCTTTTTGATCACCTTGTATTTCCCTTTCTGCATTATACTTAAAGTTTTTGATATAGTGGATATGTGGTGAAGTTGTTTTGTGACTTGGTTATGCTTGTGGTTATGCTCCATTACCAAATAAATCATACTGAAAATTCTCCTTGTAAGATCTCAGGATCAGAATCTGGCATGTGAGTGCTGGGATCCGAGAATGGGGCACTACGGAGGCTGTCGGCGCCGGATTCGGCGATCGGAAATTTTGTGAGCCCATTTTCTGAGTTTGGGGCGTGACATGACTGGACGATGGTGCATATCATGATGTATGTGGAATATTCCAACCGTCCAGATGGCTGGACGTCGGTGGACTGTTTCAAAAAAATATATAAATATATATATAATAAATAAAAATAAAAATGAAGCAGATTCAGTTCTTTGGTGGGCCATGTATGCGGACCCCACCTTGATGTATGTGATTCATCTAAACCATCCATACATTTGGTGAGTTCATCCTTGGGCTTGAGAAGAAAAGTAAGACTGATTGAGCTATCAGGTGGACCACATTGCCATAACAGTGGGGATTGAACGTCCAGCACTGAAACCTTTTAGGTCACAGAAGTTTTGGGCCAATATGAAATTTGTTTTTCCTCCTATTTCGGTCTTTGTGACCGTATGAATAGTCTAGATGGAAAATAAATGTTACAGTGGCCCCTATGAAATTTTCTAATAGTGAAAATCACCATCTCCATTGCTATTTGTGATGCGGTCCAATGATCTTTTGATCATTATCATCACTGTTATTTGTGGTACAGTCCATACAATCCTCTAATGTGAACCATTTTTTTCGTTAATACACTAAAATAATCTCTAAAAATAGATGAATAGTGTAGTTGGTGTGGCCCATATGATGCAGCCCACTTGGTGTATATGGGCCCATTGGTATGGCCCATATGATATGGCCCATTAGTGTAGCCCATATGATGTGGTCCATTTAATGTATATGGGCCCATTGGTGCGGCCCATATGATGTGGCCATTTGATGCATGTTGGCCCATTGGAGTGGCCCACTTGATGTATATGAGGCCCATTAAGATGTATTTGAGGCCCATGGGTTGAGACCCAATGTAATGTATATATAAAGACCATGAGTGAGGCCAAATGAGACGTATGTGAGGCCTTTATATGAGGTCATAGGCCCACTATATGCTCGGCCCTATGTGGACCACTTCTTGGGAGAAATGTTGGTTAAATGTACACATTGATGGGCAATAATAGTTAAAGGTCGACATTGTGACCTTCCCTTAAGCCTGGTTAGGCCCATTCTCATCATTCTCTAGTAGGTTAACCCAAATTATTGGGCCCCATTGATATTTCTTGTTCCATCATCGATCTTCCATCTATGGACCCCACCTTGCGTCGAGATCGATTACCGATTCCAATTATCAAGGATGATTGTCGAGGCTGATTGTTGAGGTCAATTCTGCTTATCGAGGCCGTATCCGATTGTTGAGGCCGATTCTGATTGTCGAGGCCGATTGTTGAGGCCGATTCCGATTGTCAAGGCCGATTGTCGAGGCCGACTGTCGAGGTCAATTCCGATTGTCGATACTGATTCTGATTTTCAAGGCCGATTATGATTGTCGAGGCCGATTATCGAGGTTAATTCTGATTGTCGAGGCCGATTTCTATTATCGAGGCCGACTGTCGAGGCCGATACTGATTACAATTGTCGAGGCCCATTGTCGAGGCCAATTGTTGAGGCGGATTCTAATTCCGATTGTTGAGACCGATTGTAATTGTCGAGGCTAATTCTGATTGTTGAGGCCGATTGTATAGGCTGCTTGTCGAGGTCAATTATCGAGGCTGATTCCGATTGTCGAGGCCCACTATGATGTATATACAGCCCATATTTGAGCCCCATTATGATGTGTACTCGGCCCGTGTTTGAGACCCAATGTGATGTATATGCGGCCCGTATTTGAGGCTTGTTGTGATGTGTATTCAGCCCTTGTTTAAGGCCCAATGTGATGTATATGAGGCCAATGTGATGAGGCCCATTGTGATGCATTTGAGAGCTAGGCGATGGAGCTCATTGTGATGTATATGAGGCCTATGTGATGAGGCCCATTGTGATACATTTGAGGACCAGGCAATGGAGCCCATTGTGATGTATATGAGGCCTATGTGATGAGGCCCATGTGAAAGGCCCATCGTGATGTGTATTAAGCTCTAGAGTGAGGCCTATGGTGTTGTATATTTGGCCCTTCTATGTGGTTATGGGTCCACACTATATGTTAGGCTCTATGTGGGTCATTCCTTGAGGGAAATGTTAGTTAAATGTCCACATTGTCGAGGTCGATTGTCAATGCCAGTTATTGATATCGATTATGAGTATTTGACAGCATAGCATCATGATACATGCCCATACGCATCATCTGCATGTTTGTTATGAGATGTGGTTGACCATTGCATATGTCATTGGGCAGGTTGTTATGAGACTCCCTAATCGGAGGAGGTTATCTCATATAAGCGCACAGTATGCGCAGGAATAATACATGACTGGATTTTATAACTCATGCATCTTGCATTGTGTGTTCTGATTACTATATGCCCTTGCGACATCAGGGCCGTAGCCTCTACAGGGCATATCGTGGATGGCTAGATGGGACATTAAAAATATGTTATTAGCATCGGGCTGTCATAGATGGCCCTAAGTGAAAATCTTTATACCCTCTTAGTACTAGAGGACACCCCAATGTCTAGACCGAGTGAATATATATGAGCGCATGAGGGCCTTATACTAGTAGGCTGCATCTCTCACTATGTCATGGTTGGTTGGGAAGGGGTGTGACCTTACCCGCCTGAGTGAGCGAGCAATATCTAGGTTGACTTTAACCAGCTTGAGGAATGTGTCCGCTATCAACGAGCCAGGCCCGATATTGATAGACGGATAATGAGGTCTCTTCCACTTACCCAGTTGTGCGCTCGAATAGGGGCGGTAAGCTGGCGTAGAGTGTAATAGACACCGGTAATGATCCTAGAGATATACAGTACTGATTTGTGGAGCAGGAGTTGCATATTAGTATTATATTCATTCATTCATTAACTATCCACTCGGGCTGGTGGTGTGCAACTAATTGTTATGTGTACTGTCGTAATGGCTAGGATTTTGGTTGGGGCACACAATTAAACTAAGATCAGGAGCTTACCACATTGATTCTATCTATCCAAATTTAGGTATGGGACTGGTTTGGATAGAAGTCCTTTGTGATAGGCCCCATAGCCTGCGATACCACGTACTATCATCCCGACTTCACACTATAGCTTGGTCATTTCATTCACACCACATATTGCATATTGCATTATATCATCGGCATATGGTATTTTGGGTTGCTATATTTCTACATTTATATGACCTAGATGAGGCTAATGGTATTCGTAGCTCTTCCAAATTGTATATTGTATTGCATCCTCAATATCTAATATCTGGTTCATTATGTTTCCGCATTACATAGCTGATTTACATTACTTTCTCAGTGTATGACATTAGCTTACTACGTCTTTTCATCGCATATCCTGAATGAGGTTGATGATATTTTATGGACATGTCACTATTTCTGCTTACTCTGATATCATATGGTTCATGGACTTACCAGTATTTCCGTTTACTCTGATATTATATTCTGAGCACGCATATACTTCTCACACACTTTCACCACCCTCTAAGCTTTCTATAAGCTTATACACGATATATGCGTGTAGGTGACGATAGGTTGCAACCGATTTGGAGCAGGAGCGTGCGGCCGAGTTTTGTGAAAATTTTAATATATGCATTTATTTCCCTTTCAACATTGTAATCAAATGATTATATTAGTGGATACGTGATGATGATGTTGTTCTTGTGATTTGGGTATACTTGTAGTTATGCTTATTACGAGTTAAATGTACATTGAAAAATCCTCCTTATATGATCCCAGGATCAGAATCTAGCGTATGGACGTTAGAAGCCAAGAATAGGGTACTATGGAGGCTGTCAGCACCGGATTCGATAATCGAAAATTTTGTGAGCCCGGTTTCCAAGTTTGGGGTGTGACAGAATGAATGGGTAAAATGCTGATTATGCAACTCCTGCTCAATAAGTCCACATATCAGTACTTTACATCTTTAGGATCATCATCGGGGTCTATTACACTCTACACGCAATTACCGCCCACTGGACGCACAACCATGCAAGTGGAAGAGACCTCACTATCCGCCTGGCCAGTTGTCAACCAATATCTACCCAGCACGTCAATAGTGGACCCATTTATGAGCTGGTCAAATTCAGCCTAGCTATGCCCCCTACCCTTGAGCGGGTAAGGCCACACCCCCTTCCAACCAACCATGACACAGTGAGAGACGTGGCGTACTTGTATTTGGCACTCGGGCGCTCATGTATCCACTTGGTCTAGATGTTGGAGCATCTCCTGGCTACAAAGGTTTAGGGACTTCCACCTAGGGACATCTATGGCGCTCCATGTAGAAAAAGATTTCCGGTGTCCTAACTAGCCATCCTCGATATGCTTGTGAAGGCTACGGCCCTGATATCAGTAGGGCGTACAGTAGTCATATCCCAAAATGCAAGATGTATGAGTCACACAGTCTAATCATGCATTAATCCTACGCATACCGTGCGCTCATATGAGACGACTCCGCCTATAAAGGAGTCCCATAAACAACTTGCCCTATGGCATATTCAATGGTCAATCACATTAAATAACAAACATGTAGATGATGCGTATGGTCATATATTATGATGTTATGCCGTCACATACTTATAATCGGTATCGATAATCGGCATCGATAACTAGCCTCTATAATTGGCCTAACAAAGGGCCTAAGGGAAGGTCACAATGTGGACATTTAACCATCATTGCCCATCAATGTAAACATTTAACCAACATTGCTCCCAAGGAGTGAACCACATAGAGCCTAACATATAGTGGGCTCATTGCCTCATATAAGGGCCCAGTACACATCCCATTGGGCCACACACAAAGGCCTCATGCACAATATAATGTGCCTCACACCAAGATCTCACTATGTGAAAAAGGGAAAAATAAGACGAATTTTGAGACGGTTGTGAACCGTCTTAAAAATCCCTTAGTTTAAAGACAGCTATAACTCTTTCTAAAATTTCAGACGGCTCGTAACTATCATTAATATGAACCAAGATCGTCTTGTAAATGTTGAACATCCACAAATCATTTAAGATGATCAAAATCTGTCGGTAACTGCTTAGAAAAGACGGTTATCGACCGTCTAGAATAAATTAGTTGTCTTATAGGCAGTCATTTGAGACTGTCAGAGACTGTCTGCATTAGAGACAGGCGTTAGCCATCTTATAGTGGTCATCTGAGACGTTCAGAGACCGTCCGTATTAGAGACAGTCCTTAGTCATCTTATAATGGCCATCCGAGACGGTCAGAGACCGTCTGCATTAGAGACGATCTTTAGCTGTCTTATAGTAGTTTGAGACAGTCAGAGACTATCATTGGCTGGCCCAAAACTGTCGTACCCTTCAATTGTCATGACTACCTCATGCGAGGTAGAGCATGTCTTAACGTGGGGTTATTGTGGGGACCACCTTGATGTATGTATTACATATCTCTACATCTTCTTTTATTAAAAATTGAGATTTTAGGAAATGAAGTTCAAAAAAAAAATTTGAGATTAAAAAAATCAAGATTTTGATAAATAATTGACATTCTAAAAAAGAAAATTGAGAAGTTTAAAAAATTTATGAATTTGAAAAAAAAATAATAATAGAGAAGCTTAGAAAAACAATTAACAAAGTTTCAGAAAAATTGAGATTAAAAAAAAAATGTGATTTAATAAAAATCTAGATTTTGGGGAAAAAAAAAAAAGAACTTTGAATAAAGTTGATCATTTGTAAAAATAATTAGATTTCCAAAAAAAAAAAAATGATATTTTGAAAAAGAAAATTGAAAATATTAAAAAAATTGTGAAAATTTTGACAACTTTGAAAAAAAAAATTTCAAAAAAGAAATTGAGATTTTGTATTTTGAAAAAAAAAAAAAAAAAAAATTTGAAAAGTTTGATAACAAAAGTGAGATTTTGATGATGTGTTGTATATCCATGCCATCCATATGTTTCTCTAGCCCATTTTTGGGCGGGCTACAAAAAAAGTGTAGATTTAAATCTTAAGTGGACCGCACCACCGGAAAAAGTGGCAATATAATGCCTTGCCATAAAAAATTATAAAAAGCCCGTCATAAGGTTTTAATAGTGTTTATTTATAATCCAACTTGTTGATTATGTAAAGAAGATCTGGATGAAGGGAAACTACAAAGATCATATTAATCCAAAACTTTTGTGGCCTTCAAAAGGTTTCTAATGGTTATTCATCACTGTTTTGATTGGTATGGCCCACCTAAAATTACCGAGTTCTTATGATTTGGAATCACATCCAAAAATATGATGGAAAAATATATGGACGGTATCGATATACACAAAATATATTAAGGTAGGCTCTACACAGTTAAGATAACACCCATGAAGGAGTTACCTAATTAGTGAAATGGTACTATAAGGTCAATTTCATGGGAACTTCCCGTGAGGTCAATCTATATGGGCCCCACCATCATGTGTGTAGAACATCAACACCATGCATTTGATGTGTCCCTTTTAGGTTATGGGATATGCCGAAATTTTGTCGTATACGAAACTCAGGTGGGCCATAACATCTAAAACTATGTGAAGACATCCTTAAAGGATATAAAAGCATTTGGTGGGGCCCACATGAGTTTTGGATGTCGCCGCAACTTGGTCTTACCCATCATCCTACATAATTGGATCTGTGAACCACATCTAGGTGGGCCCAATAAATGATTATGAATGTTTTAATGGGAGGGCAATCCCTCTCAACTATAGTATATGGTGTGGCCCACCCAAGTTAATGTACTTTATTTTTAAACCCATGGCTACAATGGAATGGTGCATCTCACTGATGGGGCAGATCCAAAGTTCAAGTGGACCCCATAATAGAAAAGAGTGGGATAGTGACACCCACTGTTGAAACCTTCTTAGAGCGGACCATGATGTTTATTTGAGATCCAACCTATTTATAAGTTAATATAGACATGGAATAAGGGAAAACATAAATATTAGCTTGATCGAAAACTTCTATGGCCTAAAGAAGTTTTTAATGGTAGCGTTCAATCCCAGTTGTTTTATGTGGTGGGGTTCACTTAAACTTTAGATTTGCTTCATACTTTGGCTCATACTCTAAAATTATATGGTAAAATGGATGGACAACATGGATAAACCACATGCATTCACCTAGGTTATTGTGGGGGCCACCTTGATGCATGTATTATGCATCCATGCCATCCATTAGTATTTTCAAATCATTATTTGGGAAAGCCAGATTTTTAACAGTGGATATCCAATCACTATTGTTTTCGCATTGTGTGGTCCACCCAAGCTTTAGTTCATGCTCATTTTTTGGGATCGATGATAAAATTATGTTGAGAAATAGATAGATGGCATGAATGAAACAAATCGATCATGGTGGGGCCCACAGAGCGATACTAGATCCAAAGCTCAATTTACATTTTCATTTTTCTGTTTTTCACTATGAGTTTTGTATTTAATGTAAAATAGTGGTGACTTATTCATAACAATAGTGGCTAAGATATAGAGTTATCCAGATCATCCAAATAATCGGTCTAGTTGTAAATGGTAAATATTTATACATTTTTATTATATAATACAATCTTAACCATCCAGAAATTGGTCCCATGCATGTACGACCGTTAAGAAAGTTTATGTCATTATTTAGTGGAAAACTCACATCATACGAATTTCAAATTTTTATCTTATTTGGAAGAGGATTTTCAAATCCATCCCAAATCGATCTAGCGCCCCTCTTTCCCCTCTTTTCCTCTTTTCCCTCTTTCATCTTCCATCGAGTGCCCACATTCAAATGACCCCTTAGATTTCCTCCATCGATCTCCATGTCCTATCCTACGATGGACCCTTCATAGATGCACCTCATCAATCCTTCACTAGCCATGAAGAAGATCTGATCTCTCTCTCTCTCTCTCTCTCTCTCTCTCTCTCTCTCTCTCTCTCTCTCTCTCTCTCTGGCAAACTTTCCTGGAAAAAGACACGAGTCTTATAGGATTTCCGGCCTTTGTCACAGAAATCCGATAGTTAGTCCTGCAAGACTCTTTCAGAAATCGAGCAGTTGGTGATGTCCTTCCATCGGCCACCAAAATCTCCATCTCCCATGCAATTCAGTAGCAACCTTCAGAGGGCCCCACCTCCTTCAGCGCCTTCCATTGGATTCATGGTCCACCATGAAACAAACGGCTTTGATTGCGAAGACAGATGGAGGGGCTGATGGCCCCACTGGTGATGAGAGCATCGACAAGCAGGCCGCGATCTTCATATTGTGCCTTCAATAGTGAATTAGGCTTGTGGTTATACAATGTATTCATCGAGTTGGGCCCCACATGGTAAGGGGGTGTTACCCAGGTAACACCTAATCCACTCCTTTAGATCACATCCAACTCGTCCAATAGTTACATTCTTATGTGGCCCACTTAAAAAATTGTGTCAGCATGATTTATTGCTTGTAGAACATTATCATAGGATCATCTATTTCACATGCTCAATATAATACACACACCATGCAAACTCTACAATTCTTGAATCACTATTTTTTTTTAATTTGTTATATGATTTGATCATAATATCATGTAGGCCAATCATGGTTTTATAGCTAGAAGTTGTATTTTATGACCTGTTTGAATTGGTGGAATCTGAAATATAAATTGGAAAAGGAAAATGTCACATCTCATGAAAATGTAAATAGGGAAACACCCATTAAAGAATTATGAAAAGGTTTTTTCTTTTATTCTCAGTGATTTTTAAGGAAATGGAAAATGATCAATGGTCTAAAAATGATATTGTTTCTTAGAAAGTATGGAAATTTGGATTATCAAGGTTTTTGGATGAAAAAAATACCTTTTTTGAGGAAAATTGTGGAAAGGAAAATAATTTCCTAGATGTCACTTTATTGTCACAACCAACGGAAAACATTACATCAGCAGAAAACTCCTTTTCCACACATACTTTTTGGATTCCACCAATCCATACAGGTAAGCAGATCATCCTTGTATAGGTTGTTAGATGATCCAAAATTGATTGCTCAACAATCATACACTGAAGAATGTTATTATTCAATAATACACTTATCTTGATTATACATACGTATAATGAAGTAAAATCCAAAGAACTATGTGTCTATTTATGCAAATTGAAAACCTGTACATGTCATATATATTCTGTTATGGCATTATCAACCACCTCCTTTTTTATTAGATGTGTTGTATGGTTACTGAATTTCTTTCTATGATTGGCTGATTTATTTCTCAAACAGAACATTTAAACACCATAATTTCATCAAGGAATGCAAGTGGGACTCAAGGAAATGAGATGTAAAAGGGGCCTAACAGCATATGTGCTATCCTTATACAGTTGTAGGAGAACGAGCAAAGGGCAGCTGGTGGTTGAACTAAAAATTAGGCCGGCCTATTTATCAGGTGAGCAACAAGCTTACATTGAATGTCAATCAATAGTTATTTTCTTTGCAAACTTTTCATTTTTGTGTTACAAATGTGGTGCAACCAATGTTAGTGGAGTGTTTGCCATCTAGGTTGCAACTTAACAAACTTTGAATGTCTACAAATCAATGGCTATCTCCATTTACAGAGGGGATACGAGAAGGAGAAAGGCGATGATTGGCACAATATTGCATACATCCCAGATATTCAGATTGGATGGCTGCCTGATTGTAAGCACCACTTCTTGCTCAACATTATCTTTGCTTTATAATATATGATTTTACCAAATATTGTCTTCAGTAACTATTAAGTACTAGAAAGTACTTTTGGGGTCCTATTTGGATTAATGGAGCCCAAAGAGTAGAAATGGAGAGGAATTTTTTAAATGCAAGGAAAATGGTGGATAAGGAAATCCATGGGAAAGAGTTTTAAAAGGTCGTCTATGTTAGTTTCCATGATTTTAAGGGAAATATGGAATCGTCACTAATAAAAAAAAATGATATTTCTCTTAAAAAGTGTGGAAACATGAATTATCAAGGTTTCTAGAAGAAAAGGAAAACACTCTTTTTTTTTTTCATTTTTTCTTTTTTGAGGAAAAATGTAGAAAAGAAAATAGTTTCCCACATGTTACTTTATTGTCGCACCCTCCGAAAAATGTTATCTCCGTAGAAAACTCTCTTTTCCACAGTTACATATTTTATTTCATCAATCCAAATGGGCAGTCTAATCATCCTTTTATAGACATTGCCAAAATTCCATGCTCAACAATCATACATTGAAGAATGTTTCTATCCAATGACACACTTACCATGATTATACATACCCTATAATGAAGTAAATTCCAAGGAACTATGGGTCCCATTTATTGAAACTGAAAACCTGCATGCGACAAACAAATTCTGTCTGAGCATTGTCAACCACCTCCTTTAAGGGGAACTGGTGAAAATCGAACATTTAAAGGAGGGGTTTGGTAGTGCACATTGTATGGTTCTTGGATAAGGGGCTTGGTAGTGCACATTTTACAGTTAACTTATGTGTTTGGAAAACAAAACATTTAAAATAGAATGGAGTGGGACTCATCTAAATGAGATGGAGAAGGGGCTTGGTTGTGCACACGCCAACTTGGTAAACTTGTGGGAAACTGAGCAAGGCAGCTGGTGGTTGAACCAAAAATTGGGTCGGTCTGCTTATCAGGTTGGCGACAAGCATACATTGAATGTGAATCAATAGTTATATTCTTTGCTAACTTTCCATTGTTGTGTTATAAATGTGGCACAACCAATGTGTGGACCACACTGAATTTTGGAAGTTCATGTTTGCTGTGGAATGTCATGTTTACATAGCTTGAGGTTCGCTGACAGGGCTCTCCCCTTCAATTCCATCATTTGATGATTTAAATTGTTCATCTAGAAGTTACCATCAAAGATGGTCCATAAGTAGAAAATCTTACTTATCTAAAAGAAACAATGGCCCATATGTTATAGGAGCTTGAAGACATTGGATTAGTTATATTTCTCTCATGGGGGCCATATGTTATGGGACCTTCCAAGTGTATGTTTTGGATCATGATGTTACAACATAGGGTGAATGAGCAAGCTGATTAGGCAAGCATTGATAGAAAATCTCATTTAGCAATAAACTGTTACTAGATTAATAACAAAATTTGGAGTGTAGAAGGTCACTAGATGCCCTTCCTAGACATCAGGTCAATCTACTGTTCAAACAGGCATGCTGTCAGAAACAATTGATGGACAGTCCCAATTTTTAAAAAAGACATTTACATTGTGGGACTCATCTTAAATGGCATGGATGTTGCATTGTGTACCACATTGGCATGCGGATGGTGTGTAGTTCTATCCGTTTGTTGAGTTAGAAAGCCCACGTATTCATGAATGTTTGAGTAGAGGAAGAAGCAGAGGTTGCATTTATTTCAGAATGCATATTAAGCAGCTATTCAAGTCTGAGAGATTAACTGTCATTCTTGTTACTAGTAATCAAATGGATTTTATGTGCTATGTTGTGTTCAAGGAATTGATTTGCCATTATATGTACCATTCGCTTGTGTATCCATTCATTTACTTCTTTGTTCATACTCAAAAATTTACCGATGCGAAATAGCTGGGACAAGAATATTGAGTTCAATGGGCCGTTGCCAAACAAAAGTTTTCAAGAACTCAGGGGATTCCACAAAAGGGACACACACACACACATTTGGATGGCAGAATGGATGTCTTATTCAAAATATAGTTTAAAATCCCAAAAACTTAACTCAACTTGATGCTCAATCGATTCAGGTTGACATGAGGGCTCGGGCCCAACTTGACTCAATATTTAATAATTATAAAATAAAAAATCAAGATTGGTAGTAAGATACTAACTAGGACAAGGGTTAAGGGAGGGCAAGCGACTGATTCTCACCAGCCCTTCCACACACGCACACGTGCACACACACATATTAATAAACCCTTTAACAAAGTAAGCGACTCTGTTTGAGTCACCCTGAGTCGTGTTGAGTTAGCCGAGTCGGCAGATTGACTTGATGAGTTTCTCTGAGTTGGAACCAAGCCACTCCTAGAACTGAGTTCCTGTTGATCCAGTTCAATATCTCGCCAAGTCAATAGGCCTAGTTTCGATTCAACTTAGTGAATTTTAGAAATATGCTTCAAAATGTATATGCTATTTGTCACTTACATTTGTTTTGTGAGAAAAATGAATGGTCATACTATAGTACAAGTGTGATGGTTCTTAATCTTATACATGTATGACTCAAATCAAACCATCCAAATTGTTGGCCTGCCTTAGATGTGTGATAAACCATAAATTATATGGAACTAATGTCTGATGTCCTAAGTGGCTGGTTGGTGGATATCTAATGCATAATTAAAATAACAAAAAAAAAAAAAAAAAAAAACTAGTCAATTTCACAAGTGGGCCTTAATCAACATCAAATACATACATGGTTTTTTTGTTTTTTTTTTTTTTTTTTTTGTTAACAGAGGGTTCATGCTTGGCTGACATCTTTATCCTTTCTTCTTCACAACTTTTTGCATTCTTTTAGCCATAGTGATGCATGAATTACAAATCATCATTTATTTTTTAGCCAGAGGGCTGGTTGTTAACATAATCTGACTTTGGTTCTGATGGGACATGTCTAATACTGATATATTCTTATTTCTTTTACATGATAGCTTGATTTTTTATATAAAGAACCAAGCTATAAACTGGGCATCCAACTTAAGGGAGGGGAAAAGAGGAGAGATTAGGACCTAGAGGGACCCCTGAACTAGTGTTTATCTAAATGACAATCCAAAGATGTGAGTGAGCTGCATCATTCTTCCATGAAGCTTTCCTCTCCTCCCACTCATAACAATAAAGGAAAAATGAACAATTCAAAAGGCTCAGCCTGCTCCCAAAATTCCTTTTTCCTTCATGAGTAAGATATTTTCATAGATACATCGACACTATTTTGTTGTATTTCTTTTTATGGAGCCATAACTTCTCCTAAATAAGGTTAAATGTCATTTTTTTTCTTGTTTATGTGGTGAACTTCTTAGTCAGTCATGTGTGGGGGATGTAGGTTGGTTGTAGCATGCATGCCAACTTAGGGTATGTATTATAGACATGGACATTCATCTAGTAGGGAACATTAGGCTAGTTGACTCATTAGATAAGCCATGAATGTACATTGAATATTGTTATTTCTAATTTTTTCAAACTCTCTTTTAATTCATTGATTAGTTTTCATAAGATTGTACATATTCTGTTGCAAAGGAAAATAAAAAGGCTTGATTAGTTTTTGAGCTCTTCTAAGCTTCCTTATCATTCATGTATGGCAGTGCAAACCTTTGCTAAACTGTAGCTCTAATCCGAACTTTGTGTGCAATCTGATCAAGTACATTAATGGATTAATTTGATCAAGTGCGTTAACATCTAATACTATAGTTAACATCTAATACTATCCTATTTCTTTGCAAGATAACATTGCTGTATTTATGGACCCTTTTGCTACAATTCTTATTATCATCATCATTGGACTCTTATGCATGAGAATCAATAAGGTAACCCTTTAACACATACCTCTTTTTACAAAGCTTTAATTTTTGTTGTTGTTTCTAGTAACTTGAATTGGAATACTTTTCTTTATTATTTCCTCATCCACTTAAATGAAGCTTCTATTTAAGATTAACAATTCTTCTTAATTCTAAATTATAACTATGTTTTGTTGGTTAAATATTTTTTTATTAGATGAAAGAAACACCAAAAAGAAAATTGCTACTTTTTTTTATGCAAGAAATTTTACAAGTCTTTAAGTCGTCTTTATTTTTCTTAAATATTGAAATCCGAGACGGTCCATAACTATCCTTTTTTAAAGACGTTAAATGCACGCTAACGACGGCCACAGACTGTCTAAACCGTCAAACATCAGAGACAGTCCATAACAAACCGTTTATTGTCCAACTTTAATGACGGTCCATGACCGTCCTTCTTTACAGACGGTCCATAACCATCCTTTTAATGTCCATCTTTAATGACAGTCCATGACCATCCTTTAACTAATATGACACAGCAAAATAGGATGCCCCATGTGATGGTTCAAAACCGTCATTTTTTGAGAATTTAGACGGATTTCATCTATCCTTTTTCATTGTTTTGGTGTAGTGCCTCATATACATCATATTGGGCCACGTCCCATGGGCCTTAAATACATCACATGGACCTCACGTCTGGGCCGCATATACATCAGGTGGGCTACATCACATGGGCCTCACATATGTCAAGTGGGCCACATCACGTGGGCCTTAACAATGGGCCTCATACACATCAAGTCGGCTGCATCGCATGGGCCTAACACGTCACAATGGGCCGTATAAACACATCACATTAAGGTGGGTCCTGCACATTCCAAATGGACCACAAATACATCTAGGTGGGCCTTATACACCACAAAATGGGCCTCATGAGGCAGCCCATAATCTAAGAAAAATGGATAGGCAACCTGGATACATCATACATCACAGTGGGCCACACAAGTGGACAACATAAATATACAATACATACATCACGGCAAGGCCCCACTGCTGAACAGCCCGAATATACAATGCACACACATGGTGGTCTGCTGGACATCCAGCCCATGGATCACTTGGATCGAACACATACACCACAATGGGCCCCTGTGATTTGGACGGCCTTGTTAAAATACTGACATCTTCATGTGTTTCCACCATCCAAATAGCTGGACGGTGTGGACATAAAGTATATACATCATGTGGGTTTCGTGGAGGGACGGTATAGATAAAACACATATGGTATGTGGGACCCACGTCCCTGTTAAGGATGACATGAATGAAAACACATACATCTTAGCGGCCCACAAAACTTGGTGACATCACTATATCAGCTACATACCTGGTTTGAGGTACTCTGGCTAAATCAGCTTCCCACCGTCCAATTCCTGGACGGTGAGGATACAACACATCCATCATGGTAGGCCCCACACACTGGATATGGACGGCATAGGTAAAACACAATATCAAGGTGGGGTCCAGTCCACGTCTAAGGACTAGACTGGACAGTGTTGGTACAACACATACTCCATGTTAAGGCCCACCATCTGGATGGCGTGACTATGAAAGACATACATCAGGGTGGACCCCAGTTCCTTGCTGGACAGGGAGGTTATACCACATACATCAAGGTGGATCCTACCTGATTTGTATAGCCAGGATGACCACGTCATCTAGGGAGACCCCATGGACGGACGACATATAGGATAAATACAACAAGGTGGGTCCCACCCCCACATGTGCCACATGTGTGGGTTGGGCCCACATCTAAGATAGATGGACGGTGTGCATGAAACACATACTACATGTTGGTCCCATGTGCTAGGTACAACACGATGTACTCCACCTAAAATTTGCATCTATTTCATTCCAAGCCATGGATGGATGGACGGCTAGATGAAAAACATTTCGGTGGGGTCCCACCACACATGCAACACGTGCAGGGTGGGCCCCACCTAAAATTTACATCAATCTCATTCTCTTTGGACATCCATAAGGTTGGACGGTATGGATACAACACATATTATCTCTACAATGGCTAGATGGTTTGGATACATCACATACATCATGCGGTGGGTCTCACCGTCAATGGATGGTGTGGATGTGAAACATACCTGTAGATGGGACCCAATAGAACTTGCTAATGCTAGACAGTAGCAATAGCTACTGGCATGAGGCAGTCCAGCCAATCCTCTTCTAGGTAGGTGGTTCCCGCGTGGGGCCCACTACACATATATTAATTTAATATATTTTTTGTGTTGTTTTTGTTATAGAGTCCAAGGCCCAATTGCACTAGACGGTGCTGACCGTCCAGGCCATGGGTCCACTAGTTGGATAGTGTGGATATATAATGCATACATTAAAGGGGGTCCATGTGGTGGCCCACCAAGGTTTTGGACTAGCTGGTATTTGTGATTCTCTTCATCCAGGGCCTACCAAAAAGGCAATAGCAAGGTGGGCCTCACGATCGGATGGTGTGGATACAACACATGATAGTGGGTCATACAATCAAGAGAGAGAGAGAGAGAGAGAGAGAGAGAGAGAGAAAGAGAGAGACGTGTGATGGAGGGACCCCGACACTATGGGCCCTCTCTTCCATGCATTACAACATGCATCAAGTGGGTCCCAATATATGTAGGCCCACAAATCAAAATCAACAGTGGAGATCCCTTCTCCACCAAAATACAAGGTTTAGATGACCTTTCCATAATGAGACAATAAATATCATGATAGGGTCCATGGAGAATGGCCCCATCATGGGATGATCATATGAATCATGGTGGGCCATTGGACACACCTAGGGTTCAAAGTGAGATCGATACCATTAATAGTAGGACCCACTTGGCCCATCATAAAAAACACATTTTAAACTTACAAAACACCCACCAATTTTGCTCCTTCTTGGCTCTTTGAACTCCTAAACTCCTTGGCTTTTCCTTTCATGGTGGAAGATGAAGATTGAAGGGTGGAGATGGAAGATCTTGGGGTAGGGAGTGGGCCACACCATAGCTTCTCCTTAGGAAGCTTGGACGTTCTCTCCTTGGGAATTGCTTGGGAGAGTGAGAAATATGAGAGAGGAGTGATGGATGATGGGTAGAGTAATGGGTGATGGATGTAAGGAACGGATGGATGCAGAAAGAGAGTTGACTTTGGGGACGGGTTGTGTACTTGGGGATAGGATAGAATACTTGACTTGATGGGTTGTGTACTTTGATTGATTGATGGGATAGATTTGCTATTTGGTAGAGATTCTCTTGCACAACGTTTTTCTTGAAATAAATGCGGGCCCACATCTCCTAGCCTGGGTATCGCATCGACATGCGAAATGCGGCATTGGAACCATGGCAATAGTATGGTCGTAATGATACAAGTCTCGGGCTAAGCCGACTTAGATCGATAGGATGCAACTTAGGGTTGCGTACAAATGCCAATTATAGATCGCAGGTCACCGGAATTCGACAGGGAGGACCGTGGGAGTCTACAAAATGGTAAGGTTTAGGATACGGGTCTCAAAACTTTTCCTCATAATCAAAATTTCATCCTCATAATTTAAACCGCAACACAATTGATGTAGATCGGGTCGCGGACAGTTTCATGGCCAAGATGGATCAGAAAAGGCCCGGTCGACAAGAGAAGTGATCCGGACCGTCGGACTTTAGATCGGGCGTATCTCGCAATCCAGAATGAGTTACCTGACTTAAAATATATGATTTTGGGGTAGAACGAGCTACTTTAGCCAACCAACCTCGCTATGCCAGGTTGCACAACCTCAAATTGTAAAAAACCTCTGGATCGACGATCATTTCCCTGTTTTAATTTCGTTTTTACTATAAATAGTAAGTTTTAGTTTAATTATAACTCTTCATCCGTCGGGCTTTAGGAGTTACGCCTAACGTGAAAAGAGCATAGAATAATTAGGAAAACGGTTTAGTGAAGCCAAATAGGACACTTACTATTTTTGGCCGAAAACCTTGCGCACTAGTAGACATCACGACCGTCTATAAATAGTAAGTTTACTATTTATAGTAAGTCGCGGATTCTAGGAGTTTGAGTTGTAGTTTGATTCTAATTTCTTTCCCATTGCTTGGTACCCCTATTTAAAGGGTTGTGAACTCATTTTTATGCATCAATTAATCAATTTCAAGTTTATTAGAATTTATTTCTATTTTTCTGCTTTCTTTCCTCGTGGATTTGAGAAGTCTCTGTGAGGAGTCTAGAGAAGCTCCGTGGATTCGGAGTAGTTATTCTCATCACGTTCATCCCTGCGTCAATTGGTATCAAAGTGAGGATTCCCCTCGGGCCGATGGCAAATAATGAAGGTATGAATCAAAATCCTGTGGATGGTGATCTAGGGATTCATTATCTTTCGGAAAGAATGGAAGCTTTCCACCGAGAGAGTCAGTTGACCATGCAAGGGCTACAGGCAACTCTCGACCGTCTTATGGATGCACTACTTCCGCCCCGAGCCCTAGGCGGTGCTCCACCACCTTTGGTTGCTCCCCCACCCTTGGTGGCCCCACCACCCATGATTACTATACGACGCAACCCCGATTTTCGTAGAGCACTACCAGTGGCAAACTATAGGGCTACACCAGATGATTCAAGTTCTAGCGACAAGGACCTTAATGAGGATTTTGCCCAATGACCAATCCATGGAGGTGATCATCTAGATCATGCTGAAAGAGACTATCGAGGTAAGGCTGAACTTTCCAGTTTTAACGGTTTATTACATATAGAAGATTTTCTCGATTGGCTAGCCGAAGCAGATAGATATTTTGATTACATGGACGTGTCAGATCATAAAAGGGTAAAATTGGTCATGTTTAAATTAAAATTTGGTGCTTCTGCATAATGGGAACAATTACAACTCTCACGATCCCACCAGAACAAGGCGCCCATCTCATCATGGCCACGGATGAAACGTCTTCTTCAATCACGATTTCTCCCCAGTGATTATGAGCAGATATTATTCCAACAATATCAAAATTGTAGACAAGGAAATCGAACCGTTACAAATTACACTGAAGAATTCTAACAGTTGGCTACACGAAACTATCTGTCAGAATCCGAGTCACAGAAGGTGGCACAATTTATAGGTGGGTTACGACCGACAATTCAGGACCGAGTTCAGATGTACCCAGTCGGGACTGTGGATGAAGTAGTTCAATTGGCAGGTAAGGTAGAAACATAATTTGCAAGAGCTCATGCTCGTCTATATCCTTCAACTCGACCCCCCATGATGGGTCCCAAGTAGGAACCAGTTCTGCCACGAGGAAAAGACCTAGTACCTCAACTTCTTACAACTGCAAACCGTGATACGGGGAGCGGCTCATCCAGACCTCAACGTGCAGCACCCACAATAGCGGGTCTGAGTAGGATTCTAAATCCTTATGGTCGGCTAAGGTCAAACAATTGTTACCGCTGTGGCCAACGAGGCTACTTATCAAACACTTATCCTCAACGTCCCGCAGCACACTTGACTATAAACGAAGGGGGCACTGAAGATGAGGCCGTAGAAGAAGACCATCACTTTGATGAACATGAACAAACCACTGAAGAAATAGCAGGTGGCGATGAAGTGACGAGCGAGAATCGTGGCGAATTTCTAGTTGTGAGGCGATTACTGTATGCCCCACGAAAGGAATTACACCCACAGCGACACAATATATTTCGTACTCGTTGCACCATCAATGGAAAGGTCTGTAATGTGATCATAAACAGTGGTATTAGCGAGAACATCGTCTCGAGAGTGATGGTGGATAAATTACGGCTACCAACGATGAAACATCCTTCCCCGTACTTAATTGGCTGGATAAAAAAGGTGAATGAGACCAAGGTAACTGAATAATGCACTATCTCATTTTCAATTGGCAAAAATTATAAGGATTAAATACTTTGTGACGTGGTCGATATGGAAGCTTGTCATATGTTACTCAGTCGACCCTGGTAGTCAGATCGTGATACGACCCATCGGGGACGAGATAATGTATACGTATTTGTCAAGAATAGTCGAAAAATAATCATTGCCCCAATGGCACCAGAGAACCACCCTGAAGCCTTTAAAGTAGAGGGGAGTTCCCTCTTGACCATTCGGGATTTCATGGAGGAATCCAAGGAAACCGACGAGGTGTACGCCGTAGTGGTGAAGGGCGAGGAAGAGGAACCCTGAAACATCCCTCCAAGTTTAAGATTGTTGTTAAACGAATTCAAACAAGTCTGGCGTGAGGATTTACCTGATGGATTACCCCCCATGAGGGACATCCAACATCACATAGACCTCGTCCCTAGGGCTAGCCTGCCCAACCGCCCTCATTATCGGATGAGTCCAAAGGAGTGTAAGATACTTCAAGGGCAAGTGGAGGAATTGATCAGTAAGGGTCTCTTGAGAGAGAGCATGAGCCCATGTGCTGTACCAGCATTATTAATGCCAAAAAAAGATGGAAGCTGACGCATGTGTGTCAACAGCCGAACAATCAACAAAATTACCATTAAATATCGATTCCCAATACCACGGTTGGACGACATGCTCGATATGTTAGAAGGGGCCAAGGTGTTCTCTAAACTAGATCTAAGGAGCGGATACCATCAGATTCGTATTCGACCCGATGATGAGTGGAAAACGGCATTCAAGACTAAAGAAGGGTTGTATGAGTGGCTGGTCATGCCCTTCGGCCTATCGAACGCACCAAGTACTTTTATGCGTTTTGATGAATCAAGTTCTAAAACTGTTCACTGGCTGATTTGTGGTAGTATATTTTGATGACATATTGATATATAGCCAGGATGAGGCAGAGTACAGGAAATATCTCAGGCAGGTGCTGAAGGTCCTACAAATTAACAAGTTGTACCTCAACTTGAAGAAGTGTAGTTTTTTAACTAATAGCCTATTGTTTTTAGGCTTTATTGTAACATCTACGGGCATTCGTGTAGACGATGAAAAGGTGCGAGCTATTAGGGAATGGTCGATCCCGACAAACATTCATGAGGTGAGGAGTTTTCACGGGTTAGCAACTTTCTATCGTCGATTTGTGTGAGATTTTAGCACCATAGTCGCAACTATAACAGATTGCTTGAAAAAAGGACTATTCTAGTGGACCGATAAAGCTGACAAGAGCTTTCATGAGATCAAGCATCGTTTGTCTACAACACTGGTCTTGGTGATTCCTAATTTCGACAAATTTTTTGAGGTTGAGTGTGACGCTTTATACATCGGAATTGGAGGAGTATTATCACAGGAATGCAGGCCGGTGGCCTTCTACAGCGAGAAGCTCAGTGAAGCCCGAAAGAAGTGGCCGACTTATGAGCTTGAGTTGTACGCAGTTGTTCAGGCGTTGCAAAAATGGCGGCATTATCTGATTCAAAGAGAGTTTGTTTTGTACACTGACCATCAAGCATTAAAGTTTATTAATAGTCAGACTAACGTGAATCGTGTGCATGCTAGATGGGTTGCGTTTTTACAGGAATTCACGTTCGTTCTAAAGCACAAGTCAGGGCAACAGAACAAGGTGGCTAATACACGTAGCCGTCGTGCATCACTACTTGTTACGATGAGCAACGAGGTGGTTGGCTTCGACTGTCTCAAGGAGCTGTATGGTGAGGATGAGGACTTTAAAGATTCTTGGATGAACTGCCAAGAAGGTCAACCCAGTGACCTTCATATACAAGATGAGTTTCTCTTCAAAGGGAATCGATTGTGCATCCCCCAAAGTTCTCTGAGGGAGCAGATTATTCAGGAGCTACATGGAGGTGGCCTCAGTGGACACCTATGGCAAGATAAGACGCGAACTCTTGTGAAAGAGCGGTATTACTGGCCACAATTAGAACGCAATATGGGAAAAGCCATACAACGTTATCATCTTTGTTAAACTTCCAAGGGGCAATCTCAGAATACGAGCCTCTACACCCCATTACCTATGCCTGACGGTACTTGGGAGGATTTATCAATGGATTTTGTACTTAGTCTCCCACGAACACAACGCGGCATGGATTCGGTGTTCGTGGTGATAGATCGTTTCTCGAAGATGGCGCACTTCACCCATGCAAGAAGACCCTTGATACAACACACATGGCGAATCAATTTTTCAAGGAAGTCGTATGGCTACACGGGGTCCCTAAGACCATTACTTCTGATCGTGACACGAAGTTCATTAGCCACTTTTGGCAGACTTTATGGAATCAATTCGATACACGACTTCAATTCAACAGTGCTTACCACCCACAAACTGATGGGCAAACCGAAGTTGTGAATCGCATGCTGGGAAACCTCCTTCGTTGTATTTCAGGAGAAAAATCAAAGCAGTGGGATTTGTCCTTGTCTCAAGCAGAGTTACATTCAACATTATGGTGAACCGCTCGACAGGGAGATCACCGTTCCAGATTATCTACGGACGAGTGCCTCGCCACACACTTGACTTGATCCCTCTGCCCAAGCATCCATGCACAAGCATTGCAGCAGAACATATGACAGACAAGATCATGGGTATCCATGCAGAAGTGCAGACCAAGCTACATGCCTCGAACGAGAAGTACAAGGAACAAGCGGACAAGCATCGGCGACAAAAAGTTTTCGAGGTGGACGACCGCGTTATGGTCCATCTGCACAAAGAGAGATTTCCGACCGGGACGTACAACAAGTTGAAAAATAAAAAGATTGGACCCGTCCCAATCAATCGAAAGATCAATGATAACGCTTATGTTGTTGACCTTCCAGATGACATGGCGATCTCACGAACTTTCAACGTCACGGACCTGACCGAGTATCATGAACTAGAGCAGGATGAGAACTCGAGGACGAGTTCTTTTGAAGTGGAGGGGACTAATGTAGAGCGGGTCGCGAACAGTTTCATGGCCAAGATGGATCAGAAAAGGCCCGGTCGATGACAGAAGTGATCCGGACCATCGGACCTTAGATTGGGCATATCTCGCAATCTGGAATGAGTTACCTGACGTAAAATATATGATTTTGGGGTAGAACGAGCTACTTTAGCCAACCAACCCCGCTACGCTAGGTTGTGCAGCCTGAAATTGTAAAAAACCCTTGGATCGACGGTCGTTTCCCTGTTTTAATTTCGTTTTTATTATAAATAGTAAGTTTTAGTTTGATTATAACTCTTCATCTGTCGGGCTTTAGGAGTTGCGCCCAACGTGAAAAGAACTTAGAATAATTAGGAGAACGGTTTGGTGAAGCCAAATAGGACACTTACTATTTTTGGCCGAAAACCTTGCGCACTAGTAGACATCACGACCGTCTATAAATAGTACGTTTACTATTTATAGTAAGTCGCGGATTCTATGAGTTTGAGTTGTAGTTTGATTCTGATTTCTTTCCCATTGCTTGGTACTCCTATTTAAAGGGTTGTGAACTCGTTTTTATACATTGATTAATCAATTTCGAATTTATTAGAATTTATTTCTATTTTTCTGCTTTCTTTCCTCGTGGATTCGAGAAGTCTCTGTGAGGAGTCCAGAGAAGCTCCGTAGATTCGGAGTAGTTATCCTCATCACGTTCATCCCTACATCAACAACCAATACAGAGCTCACCAAGGGAGGAAAATCCTATCACTATAGATATAATCAAAACACAATATACCAACATAATCAAACACCTACGAGATGGGGATAACGCCCACAAGTCTTAGCCTCTTACTCCCAAGATGCCTCATCTACACTATGATGACCTCACTGATCCTTGGATTTCGGTTAGAAACGATCGAGACTAGGACACTATGCAGCCTCACAATCTCAACGGTAGGAAGATATATCAAAAAACCTCCAAGTTATTTGAACTTGGGGACCTAATCATTCTACGTTCTCAACAATCATACAATGTAGAGAAGCTATCAGTAGATATGTGATGTTATCCTTAGGTATTCCCAAGTTATGCTTTGATACCAACTTCTGTCATGCCCCAAATTCAGAAACCGGGCACATAAAGTTCTTGATCACCGAATCCAGTGCCGACAACCAGTGCCGACAACCTTCGTAGTACCCCATTCTCGGCTCCCAGTGCCCATATGCCAGATTTCGATCTTGTGATCGTACGAGGATTTTCCAATATAGATTTATCTCATAAGAAGCATAACCATAAGTTTACCCAAATCACAAAGGCAACATCATCATCACATATCCACAAATATAAACAATTAAATACAATGCTCAAAGGGAAATACATATATTAAAGCTCCAGAAGACCGCTTCATGCTTCAAGATCAATGCGGCTGCAACCTAACGTCACATGCACACATCTATTGTGCATAAGCTTATAGAAAGCTTAGATAGTAGTGTAAGTGTGTGCGATGGATGTGCCAAGCATATAGATATCAAAGTAAGCGAAAATACTGGCAATTCATAAATCGTACAATATCAGAGTAATGCGGAAACATGCTGGTAAGTCCATAAATACCATTAGCCTTATCTAGGCTATGCGATGCAAAAACATGATAAGTCAATATCATATACTGAGGAAGCAATGTAAACTAGCTATGCAATACGGAGACATAGTAAGCCAAATATCAGATACCGAGTCCACAAATACCATCAACTTTAATTATGTTATACAATACAAAAGCATAATAAACCAAATGCTATGTGCTGAGGATGCAATGCAATATGCGATGCGAATGAAATGACCAAGACGGAGTGTGAAGTCGGGATAATAGTACGTAGTGGTCCACCACAAGGGACTTCTATCCAATCTGGTCCCATACCTAAATTTGGATAGTTAAACTCAATGTGGTAAACTCCTAATCTCAGGTTAGTCACGCGCCCCAACCGAAATCTTGGCAATTATGAAGGTACACATAATAATTAGTTGCGCACCACCAGATCGAGTGGATAGTGAATAAATGAAAGAATGCGTAAAATGCTGAGTATGCAACTCCTACTCAATGATTCCACATATAAGTACTGTATATCTCTGGGATCATCACCGAAGTCTAGTACACTCTATATGTGATTTCCACCCACTGGACGCACAACCATGCAATTAGAAGAGACCTCACTATCTGCTTAGCAAGTAGTTAGCAAATATCTACTCGCATGTCGATAGCGGACCCATTTACGAGATGGTCAAACTTAGCCTAGCTATTCCCCTACCCTCGGGCGGGTAAGGCCATACACCCTTCCAACCGACCACGACACAGTGGGAGACGCGGCCTACTGGTCTTCGGCACTCAAGCACTTATGTATCCACTCGATCTAGATGTTGGAGTGTTTTCAGGCCACGAAGGTTTAGGGACTTTCACACAGGGACATCTATAGCGCCCCATGTAGAAAAAGACTTTTGGTGTCCCAAGTAGCCATCCACGATATGCCTGTAGAGGCTACTACCCTGATATTGCTAAGGCATATAGTAATCAAATCTCAAAATGCGAGATGTATGAGTCAAACAGTCCAATCATGCATCAATCTTGCGCATACCGTCCGCTCATGTGGGATGACTCCACTTATCAAGGAGTCACATAAACAACCTGCCTTATGGCATATGCAATGGTCAATCACATCTCATAACAAACATGCAGATGATGCGTATGTGCATGTATCATGATGCTATGTTGTCACATACTTATAATCGGTATCGATAATCGGCGTCGATAATCGGCCTAACAAAGAGCCTAAGAGAAGGTCACAATGTGAACATTTAATATCATTGTCCATCAATGTGGACATTTAACCAACATTGCTCCCAAGGGGTGGCCCACATAGAGCCTAATATATAGTAGGCTCATGGCCTCACATAAGGGCCCAATACACATCCCATTGGGCCACACACAAAGGCCTCGGGCACAAAATAATAGGCCTCACTTTAGGGCCTCATATACATCATATTGGGTAATGTCCCATGGGCCTTAAATACATCACATGGACCTTATGTCTAAGCCGCATATACATTAGGTGGGCCGCATCACATGGGCCTCATATACATCAAGTAGGCCGCATCGCATGGGCCTAATACATGTCACAATGGGCCGCAGAAATACATCACACTAAGGTAGGCCTTGCACATTCCAAATGGGCCACAAGTACATCTAGGTGGGCCTTATACACCACAAAATGGACCTCATGAGGCAGCCCATAATCTAGGAAAACATATGGGCAGCTTGGATACATCATACATCACGGTGGGCAACACAAGTGGACAACATAAATATACAATACATACATCACGACAGGGCCCCACCACTGAACAGCACAGATATACAACGCACACACATGGTGGCTTGTTGGACATCCAGCCCATGGATCACTTGGATCGAACACGTACACCACGATGGGCCTCCGTGATCTAGACGGCCTGGTTAAAACACCTACATCTCCGTGTGTTTCCACCGTCCAGATAGCTGGACAGTGTAGACATAAAGTATATACATCATGTGACCGTCCAGATAGCTGGACAGTGTAGACATAAAGTATATACATCATGTGGGTCCCGTGGAGGGACGGTATAGATAAAACACATATGACATGTGGGACCCACGTCCCTATTCAGGACGGCATGAATGAAAACACTTACATCTTAATGGCCCACAGAACTTGCTGACATCACTACATCAGCTACATAGTTGGTGTGAGGTACTCCAGAAAAATCAGCTTCCCACCGTCCAATTCCTGGATGGTGAGGATACAACGCATCCATCATGGTAGGCCCCACACACTGGAGATGGATGGCATAGGTAAAACACAATATCAAGGTAGGGTCCAGTCCACGTCCAAGGACTGGATTGGATGGTGTTGGTACAGCACATACTCCATGTCAGGGCCCACCATCTAGACGTCGTGACTATGAAAGGCATACATCAGGGTGGTCCCCACATCCTTGCTGGATGGTGAGGTTATACCACATACATCAAGGTGGATCCCACCCGATTTGTACGGCCAGGATGACCACGTCATCGAGGCAGACCTCATGAACGAATGACATATAGAATAAATACATCAAGGTGGGTCCCACCCCCACACGTGTGGGTTGGGCCCACATCCAAGATAGATGGACGGTGTGCATGAAACACATACTACATGTTGGTTCCATGTGTTAGGTACATCACGACGTACTCCACCTGAAATTTGCATATGTTTCATTCCAGGCCATGGAGGCCTCATGGACGGCTGGATGAAAAACATTTCACTGGGGTCCCACCACACGTGAAGCACGTGTAGGGTGGGCCCCACCTGAAATTTACATCAATTCATTCTCTTTGCACAGCCATAAGGTTGGACGGTACTGATACAACACATACTATCTCTATAATGGCTGGACGGTTTGGATACATCACATGCATCATGCGGTGGGTCCCATCGTCAATGGACGATGTGGATGTGAAACATACCTGCAGATGATGGGACCCAACAGAACTTTCTGACGCTAGACAGTAATAACAGCTATCGGTATGAGGTAGTCCGGCCAATCCGCTTTAGGTAGGTGGGTCCCACGTGGGGCCCACCGCACATATATTAATTAAATATATTTTGTGTTGTTTTTTATATAGTGTCCAGGGCCCAATTGCGCTGGACGATGCTGACCGTCTAGGCCATGTGCCCACTAGCTGGATAGCGTGGATATATAATGCATACGTCGAGGTGGGTCCATGTGGTGGCCCACGAAGGTTTTGGACCAGCTGATGTTCGTGATTCTCTTCATCCAGGGCCTGCCAAAAGGCATCAGCAAGGTGGGCCTCACGATCGAACGGTGTGGATACAACACATGATAGTGGGCCATATAATCAGCAGAGAGAGAGAGAAGGAGAGAGATGTGTGATGGAGGGACCCTGACACCATGGGCCCTCTCTTCCATTCATTACAACATACATCATGTGGGTCCCATTACATGTAGGCCCACCAATCAAAATCAACGGTGGAGAACCCTTCTCTGCCAAAATACAAGGATTAGATGACCTTTCCATGATGAGAAAATAAACATCATGATGGGGTCCATGGAGAATGGCCCCATCATGGGATGATCATATGAATCATGGTGGGCCATTGGCCACACCTAGGGTTCAATGTGAGATCCATACCATCAATCAGTAGGACCCACTTGGCCCATCATAAAAAACATGTTCTAAACCTACAAAACACCCAATGATTTCGCTCCTTCTTGGCCCCTTGGACTCCTAAACTCCTTGGCTTTCCCTTTAATGGTGGAAGATGAAGATAGAAGGGTGAAGATGGGAGATCTTGGGGTAGGGAGTGGGCCACACCATAGCTTCTCCATGGGAAGCTTGGACGTTCTCTCCTTGGGAGTTGCTTGGGAGAGTTAGAAATGAGAGAGAGGAGTGATGGATGATGGGTAGAGTGATAGGTGATGGGTGTAAGGAAGGGATGGGTGGAGAGAGAGAGAGAGAGAGAGAGAGAGAGAGAGAGAGAGAGAGTTGACTTTGGGGATGGGTTATGTACTTCGGGATGGGATAAAGTACTTGACTTGATGGGTTGTGGACTTTGATTGATGGGATTGATTTGATATTTAGTAGAGATTCTCTTGCATGGTGTTTTTCTCGAAATAAACGTGGGACCACATCTCCTGGCCTGGGTATCGCATCGACGGGCGAGACGCACCGTTGGAACCGTGGCGTTGGCACGGTCGCAATGATACAAGTGTCGGGTTGAGCCGATTCAGATTGACAGGATGCAACTCAGGGTCGTGCAAAAATACCAATTACAGATCGCGGGTCGCTGGAATTCAACAGGGAGGACTGTGAGGGTCTAAAGAATGGTATGGTCTAGGATACGAGCCTCACAACTCTCTTGTCCTAGTAAAAATTCCATCCTTAAAATTTGAACCGCAACACAACCAATATAGAGCTCACCAAGTGAGGAAAATCCTATCACTATAGATATAATCAGAACACAACATACCAACATAATCAAACACCTAAGAGATGGGGATAATACCCACAAGTCTTAACCTCTTGCTCCCAAGATGCCTCATCTGCACTATGATGACCTCACTGATCCTGGGATTCTGGTTAGAAATGATCGAGACTGGAACACTATACAGCCTCACAATCTCAATGGTAGGGAGCTATATTAGAAAATTTTCACGTTATTAAAACTCGGGGACCTAATCATTCTATGTTCTCAACAATCATACAGTATAGGGTAGCTATCAGTAGATATGTGATGTTATCCTTAAATATTCTCAAGTTATGTTTTGATACCAACTTTTGTCATGCCCCAAACTTGAAAACCGAGCACATAAAATTTTCGATCGCCGAATTCGGTGCCAACAACCTTCGTAGTACCGCATTCTCAGCTCTCAGTGCCCATACGCCAGATTCCGATCTTGTGATCCTACAAGGAGGATTTTCCAACGTACATTTATCTCATAAGAAGCATAACCACAAGTTTACCCAAATCACAAAGGCAACATCATCATCACATATCCACAAATATAAACAATTGAATACAATGCTGAAAGGGAAATACATATATCAAATCTCCAGAAGACCGCTGCATGCTTCAAGATCAACACTGTTGCAACCTAACGTCACATGCATGCATCTATCGTGCATAAGGTTATAGAAAGCTTAGAAGGTAGTGTAAGTGTGTGCGATGGGCGTGCCAAGTATATAGATATTAGAGTAAGCGGAAATACTGGCAATCCATAAATCGTACAATATCAGAGTAATGCGAAAACATGCTGGTAAGTCCATAAATACCATCAGCCTTATCTAGGCTATGTGATGCAAAAACATAATAAGCCAATATCACATACTAAGAAAGCAATGTAGACTAGCTATGCAATGCGGAGATATAGTAAGCCAAATATCAGATACCAAGTCCACAAATACCATCAACCTTAATCATGTTATGCAATACAAAAGAAAAGTAAACTAAATGCTATGTGCTGAGGATGCAATACAATATGTGATGTGAATGAAATGACCAAGCCGGAGTGTGAAGTCGGGATGATAGTACGTAGTAGCGCAGGCTACGGGGTCCACCACAAGGGACTTCTATCCAATCTAGTCTCATACCTAAATTTGGATAGTTAAACTCAATGTGGTAAACTCTTAATCTCAGGTTAGTCACGCGCCTCAACCGAAATCTTGGCAATTGTGAAGGTATACATAATAATTAGTTGAGCACCACCAGATCGAGTGGATAGTGAATGAATGAAAGAATGGGTAAAATGTAAAGTATGCAACTCTTGCTCAATGAGTCCACATATCAGTATTGTACATCTCTAGGATCATCAGTAGGGTCTAGTACACTCTACATGCGATCGCCACCCACTGGACGTGCAATCATGTAAGTGGAAGAGACCTCACTATCCACCTGGCCAGTAGTCAGCCAATATCTACCAGGCATGTCAATAGTGAACCCATTTACGAGCTGGTCAAACTTAGCCTAGCTATGCCCCCTACCATCGGGCAGGTAAGGCCACACCCCCTTCCAGCTGACCACGGCACAATGAGAGATGCAGCCAACTAGTATTCAGCACTCGGGCGCTCATGTATCCACTCGATCTAGTCGTTAGAGCGTCTCATGGCTAAGGAGGTTTATGGACTTTCACCTAGGGACATCTATGGTGCCCCATATTGAAAAAGATTTTCGCTGTCCCAACTAACCATCCATGATATGCCTGTGGAGCCTACGACCCTAATATCACTAGGGCGTATAATAGTCATATCCCAAAATGCGAGATGTATGAGTCACACAGTCCAATCATGCATCAATCCTGAGTATATCATGCGCTCATGTGGGATGACTCCGCCTATCAAGGAGTGTCATAAAAACCTGCCCTATGGCATATGCAATGGTCAATTACATCTCATAACAAACATGCAGATGATGCGTATGGGCATGTATCATGATGCTATGCTGTCACATACTCATAATCAGCATTAATAATCGGCATCAATAATCAACCTCTATAATCGGCCTAACAAAGGACCTAAGGGAAGGTTGCAATGTGGACATTTAACCATCATTGCCCATCAATGTGGACATTTAACCAACATTGCTCCGAAGGAGTGGCCCACATAGAGCCTAACATATAGTGGGCTCAAGGTCCCACATAAGGGCCCAATACACATCCCCTTGGGCTGCACACAAAGGCCTCATGTACAATATAATGGGCCTCACACTAGGGCCTCATATACATCATATTGGGCCATGTCCCATGGGCCTTAAATGCATCACATGGACCTTATGTCTGGGCCGCATATACAACAGGTGAGATGCATCACATGGGACTCATATACATCAAGTGGGCCACATCACGTGGGCCTTAACAATGGGCCTCATATACATTAAGTGGGCCATATCGCATGGGCCTAATACATTTCACAATGGGCCGCATAAATACATTACACTAAGGTGGGCCCTGCACATTCCAAATGGGCCACAAATACATCTAGATGGGCCTTATACACCACAAAATGGGCCTCATGAGGCAGCCCATAATCTAGGAAAAATGGATGGGGATCCTAGGTACATCATACATCACGACGGGCCACACAAGTGGATGGCATAAATATACAATACATACATCACAATAGGGCCCCATCGCTGAACAACCCAGATATACAACGAACACACATTGTGGGTTGCTGGACATCCAGCCCATGGATCACTTGGATCGAACACATACACCATGAGGTGCCCCCATGATCTAGACGGCCTGGTTAAAACACCTACATCTCCATGTGTTTCCACTGTCCAGATAGTTGGACGGTGAGGACATAAAGTATATACATCACATGGGTCCCATGGAGGGACGGTATAGATAAAACACATATGGCTTGTGGGACTCACGTCCCTGTTTAAGATGGCATGAATGAAAACATGTACATCTTAGTGGCCCACAGAACTTACTGACATCACTACATCAGCTACATAACTACTGCGAGGTACTCCAACCAAATCAACTTCCCACCATCCAATTCCAGGACGGTGAGGATGTAACAGCCCGAATTTTGAAAGCCAGAGTATGTACTCATGCCCGAAGAAATCGGGTGTTAATAATGTACAATCGGATGCTCTGAAATCACACCCTATTTTTTTCGTTTGTTTACATCCAAATACATTCTTGAAGGTAATATTCACAAGAATAAAATCAACTGTATTGATTACATATCATCAGAGTAAAAGGAATAATCAAGACCTCATAATGGGAGGTTTATTACAACATCAGAGTTCACAGCGGAAGTATAAAACTAAATAGTAAAACTGTCTTCTTAGTCCTTCAAGATAATCTTCTATAGGGAAGTAGTCATCTAGGTCGTCAATCTATACACCACCTGCATCAAATGTACGGTTGGGAGAGGGTCAATGCCCTACTCATAGTGAAGGTTATCCTTTAAAATTAACAATAATCTAAGAGATTCACAAAAGTAACGTAAAGGGTTTTGATATGTCCCATAGTCCACCAATACGAGGATATAAGAATGCGTAAATAACCTACATGAGATGCATGTCTAGCAAAGTATGTGGGGCTCATCATACGTAGTGATCATTACAATGTGGAATACGATTTATAGATAACCGGCTCGACCCGCACTCTCACTATACGAATATTCGCCAGCATGGCCAATGCTACCGTGGATTTACGAGAACTTTTCAGAGTGCACAACACATGGACTGAGTGATTTACGTGACACGATTTGTTCATGAAGTGACTATTTACGACATCCAATCCCGGGGTGATGTGACGTTGTTGCGGCTTATACACATCGATTTGTGCACCACTACCCGAAGGCTCAAAGACTTATGTGCCCCAAGAGGGTCTCTACCCAGAGCGCATTACGTCCATGATAGAATATTTGAATTACTAGTCGTGATACATCTTATACATTACTTGTACCTATAAAGAATATAACTGAATCATAATAAATACAATTGAATTTAAATCATAAAGAATATCAACTGAATTATGGAGGTTCTGGAATAGTAAGACACATGCTTAAGCCATAAAGATAAACGGCATGAGGCCAACATAATAAAGAGAAAAGTGACAATGGTCAACTCAATAAAAGTGGCATTGGCCAACGTAATAACAAGAAGAGTGGCAAAGGCCAACTCAAATAAAGAGATGAGTGGTAGGGCCAACTCAATAAATTTGATAAGACAGAGTGAAGTTTGTATCCATGGCCTCACATAAATTCAGAGAAATCCATTATAATTGACATGATGTCATAATCCCCGCAGGGCCAATAATTGTAATAACTGAATCAATTAATAGGATAATTTTCAGAAAAATATAAACATGAGAGGCAGGATGATTCACATCATTAAAGGTATAGAAAGACAAGATAATTCACATTATTAAAAGTATGGAAAGGTAAGATAATTCATATCATAAAAGGCATGGAAAGGCAAGATAAATACAATAACTTAAATTAGTGTAAGCTTAAAGGATAAAACCCTCACCTTTTGAATCCAATCACACTCTACGTTGCCAAACTCGAATGGATGCGTAGTGGCACCTAATTCTAGTACAATTAATGTGATCCTCATGGCTAGATCATCATAATACTAGAGTTAAACTATAGATGTAGGTTTAAGAATTGGTTTGTACTACCAGTCAATGTCAAGAGAACTTGGGTTGAACATTATATGGATGAAACTTACCTTATTCAGTTGCCCGTCTCTATCAGTGCAGGCTGAAAAATTACCTTGGTTGAGTCGACTCACTGAGTCCACTCGGTCTAACTCTCCTTTCTTTCCTTCTTCTTCCCTTTCTTCTCTGGCTGTGGTCTTTTCTATGCGTCGGAACGGCAGGGACGTATTTGTAAAGTTCCAGAAATCCAGAACTATCAGTGTACGCAGGGGAATATAGATTTACAGCGTGAAGGATGGATGAAATCCTGAAGAGTTTGAGGGTCGGAATAGCTTAATTGCTGTGTATATCCGCTGGTGCCTTTCATAAGTTGGGTCGGTTTAGGATAGGCCACCATTTGGTTGGATCAGATCTCGGCCCCTCGCTGCTACTGGTCGACCGGGCTTACTTCCTCCTTACATCTCTCTGTTTCTCTCTCTTTCTTCTAATGAGCTATCCGATATTGGGCATGGTCCCTTTTTATAGCTAGCGCCCGAAGTCGGAGATCCCATGCGTAATCCTTGTTTACGCAACAAAGAAAACGGACTCCAACCTTACGCAACGGCTACTCTGCGTAACCGAGAAATTGGGCTTCGTTTAACCGAGAAATAGAGCTGCGGTCCTTGTCCTTTACACCGCGATCTCCTCTCCCTTTTCTGTTGGGATCGGTCAAATTTGGATACGTCTCCAAGAGGTCCATGGATCCTACCAGATGGACGTCTTAGATGTAGGATCTGGATCGACTTTCAGGAGAACTTTCCTGTTATCTGCGTGGATGCCCAAAAAATCCGAAACCTCCGATGAAACGAGCCCCGTTCCGACCTTTCTGACGTCTCTGAGAGGGTCGGACTTGTTGCTACACGATTTAGGACGGCCCTGATGGGGTCCATATGGCCCTATTTGAGTTCCTTACGCAGAAGAATCAGAAACCGTTCCGGTTTCCTGGCAACATTCGCGGAAGGATTTGCGGACTGAATCTATTTTATAGTTCAGGCTGGTTTGATGTAAAGCTTGGGTTCTACCATCGTGGGTGGGTTCCACATCGGATGAACGGTTCAGATCATCCAGCTGGATGATCAAGGTGGCCCACAACTCGTCTCAACGGACGGTCGTCCGCACGGGCGCGAGTGAGGAGAGAGAGTCCCTCTCGGACTCGTTTTCATCGGGTCAAATGGCCTTGACCGGGCATCCCGGTCCAATGCACGTCCAGTGCATGCGTAAGATGTGCGCCTTCATCACAGGTGGGGTCCACCGGGAGTTTTTTGTAAAATCCACACCGTCCATTCGTTTTCCCATTTCATATAAGGGGTTGAGTCCAAAATTGAAGCATATCCAAAGATCAGGTGTCCCCGAAAATTAGTGGTTAATAGCTGATCTGTATGTTGGGTTAATCCCACAATGATCTAAGGGTTGAAATTTGATATGTATGGTTAATTTAGGCTAATTAAGTATAGTATAAATTTTCGCGTTAAACGGATCATAGGAACTAAGTGAATTAGAATTCAAGGGTCTACGTTAGTGGTATTATTGTAAAGTATCGCTGATCTTAGAGTTTTGTGAACTCTAATGGTTCTACCTCGTCGTAGGAGTGTTTTTAAATAATTGTTACAAAAGGTCTCACATCTGAATCATTCTGAATAAGGAGTTATTAGCTAGTTCATTTGAGGAGGGATGTGTACGTCAATTTCATGATGGATGGTCTCATTACAAAATCAACAGTCAGATGGCTTGATCTATGACTGGAGGTCATTCCCAATGGTTATATTTGTGTCAGGGCGTGGATGTAGGGTTAGGATAGTTGGATTGTTATCGTACACTTGTAAATATTATGTTACTTTTCATGGTAATGCTCGAGGACTTTTGTAACGCCCTGAAATTCGGGGGTCGAGCATAACTCAGCTCTCGAATTCCAAAACATCACTTATGCAATATATATAATGATGGATGTATGTTGTCTGTATGAGTGCATAAAAACATGGAATAGATTAAGCCAAACTGCAACATAATCCAGGGATAAGTGAAAAACGCAAGCGGAAGACTTAAAGAAATATATGTGTACACGTGTAAGTCCCTGTGATATGTATGCCATGCTAGGTTATAATTACAAGTATTTAGCTTCAAAATACAAGTATCAAAATGAAATTCATCTATTCCAAAAGAAAACCTAGAATCCCCGTCGATCAGGACACGGCTCACATGAACCCGCCTGAGAACTGCATAATAGAAAACGCGTCCTCATCATCTTCGTACTCCTGCTCTGCCTCAGGGGTCGCGTCATCATCTGCATCTAAGACAAAGTCTAGTTGGTGTTGAAACACCGTCCCAGAGTGTGGGAGTGAGGGATCAACTCAGTGGAACTATACAGTAAAAGTTAACATGATATCAAATCAATCACGCAGTAATGATAAGGCAATGCAATTAAACACGTCCTAAGTACTCTTATTAATGCAAGGATGTATGAAGAAATGATGCATGCCCTCGCCTGCACTCCCTCAGCGTCTTCATCTTACGGTACGCATGACAACCTCCCGTAGTGCCAACAACTCCTACGCACATACAATGCGGTGCATGAACATGATTACCAAGTTGTTGTTAGTCCTTTTATACAGCAGGATTTGGGAAGCTAGAGTACCTTACTCATATCAATTTCCACACAGTGATCCATTCTAGGGTCGTCAGTCCTAAGCAACCTCATACGATCATATGGTTCTAGGTCGCTGCAAAGGACACGTCACCAATCAATGCACGCCTATCATACCTTAGTTACTACTCTAAGGCTCGTCGCCTTAATGTAGTATCAAGGTATGCTCGAGGTCACTACAAAGGGCTCATCACCAATCAATGTAGGCCGACAGCGCGAATATAGTATCCCATACCACCATAATCGGCTCATGAGTTTGGTGTGCTCACTGGTCACTACGGGAAGGCTCGTCACCCCAGCGTAGGCCTACAGCTCAACCACGGTGTCCCATACCACCATGCCCGGCTCATGAGTCTTAACGGATCAAGGTACAACGGTTAACAGGATTTCATCGGTAAGTTTGGTACCCTAGATTCAAACAATAGCGTCCATACATGGTGAACATACACCGGGACAATCGGGTTACTTGACGAACTCGACTAGCACGAGCGCACGTTGAGTTGAACGATATAGAGTACGCAAACACTCCGTGTGGTCAAACCACTGCCGAAAACCCTAATATGACTCGGGTTCGTTAAACACGTCCCTCGTGGCGAAAACAACCTCGGCCACGAGCTCAAAGTCTGTTACCGATTTTTTGGACTGTGCCATAGTCCCAAACATATTCAACTACAACGGATATTCATATCAACAATTTAGAATAGTAATGGAACAACAATTCAAATCATACAGTATGTGAGCATTTGAAGAATATCAACTTAACATGGATTTCAACATAAGTAGTGCTTGAACTTAAATAGCAGAGAATGTAAATTAAATGTAGGAAATCATACACACCAATAGGAGAGTTGAGAATCTCTTCTCAATGCCCGAATATAGGATAATATATTACACATTAGACCAATCAGACATTTCCACAAACAGTTAGACTACATATTCCAACATACATGACATATGTTGGTGATACACACATTTAGACAATTCCTTTTGCCAAGGAGTTGACACACATACAACTAGCACAAGTATACGACAATTAATCATGGCAAACACATGTTCGTATTTCGTACGTATATGATACTTTCTACATACACATAGAATACACAAATCTCAACATAACTCATATATATCAGGAACGCAATATAAACATCGCATTTGGCATGTGAAATTACACCCACAACAATAATAAACCATTATCTGACATTGAAAGCCTTGAAAACCATAATATATATGAATATAATCCGCACCTTAAACTAGAAAGAACGCACAGAACTGATTCAGACGATATGCCTTCGTCAACGGCGACTAGATAACCTAAGGCAAGAATAGAAATGAGCTACATCAACACATAGACTATTCTAAACTCTAAAACAGACTAGGGTTTGATTGACTTACCCAATAATGAACTTAGAATCGCTGGAATAACGATTCAGAAGTGATGGTTTAAGGATGCAGAGTAATAAGAAAGAATCCCAAATGATTCACCAACTTCTCTCCTACTTTCTCTCTCTCTTAGCTAGGGTTTAGGAAATTCGTATGGAATAGAGAGTGAGGGTTTTAAGGTCTTTATATAGGCCTAAAATTGATGAAATTAGCCCCAGGGCCAAGGTATACTTAGGTTATAACCAAATCAGGCCTCTCTCGATCCAAAGGAGCACTTCCGGTGGTCCTTTTTTCACGTGCAGTCGGACTTAAGCTCACTGACCATGGATCTAGGTCAGACTGAATTTTCGTACCGATCGGATTTACAAATCAGCCGTGGCGGACCAATCTTAATTCAACGGTCACCGAAACTCGATCAGGTCCACAAGCACTCTGACATGCCTGGGCCACCTTCCCTGATCCGAGGGTGAAATTGGGTCAGAATCCAACGGTCAGATTGCTTAAAATCGTCGCGCAAGCGACACGACTCCGATTTCATAAAATCATATTTTATTTCTCACCGTTCTCACACTCTTTTCTCCGGACTCAAATAAATTGACCTAGGACATCATCTGGACTTGATTTCTGAGGTGATGATTAAACCCAACAAGGTGACCATAACTGCCTAAGATCATCGCTATCGAACTTTCGAAGCGCGGTCCAGGTCCAATCCGAAGATTCCAAATATTCTCGAGAGCAACTGGATTTAATGTTGAATCTCAGATTTCAGAGTAACATAGCGCTAACGATTCTACAGGTATTGAGTCCTGCAGATCAAATTTAAAGTGATTGATGCTAATTTCACAAGCAATCGAGCTTAGCGCTAATTACCCACAATTAACTTCTAAGGAATTGGAGGTAGTACTCGGATCTTAGCACAAAATTTTTCGGGTCATTTCAACTTTCAATACTCGATATTGAAAGGTTCGGGACGTTACAATCTACCCCCCCCCCCCCAACATAATTTTGCCCCTGAAATTTAGTACTTCTTTTATATACGTAGTTTTTCATGCTTATAAGGATTCCTTATTTCTTGTGTTCGAGGTATTATAAATAGATCGTTGCATTGGGTTTGAGCCCGATACACAGATTCTTTGCCTGCACGGTACATAAGATTTAGTAGTATCATTTTGTAACCCAATAAAATCTCTATCCTTTTGCTTAATCAGAGCATTAGGATCATTTGAGACTTCCTAGGATTTAGAATTTGACTCAAACCGTGTAAACTCTAACTCGTGGGAAGTGTCCTGAAGTCTTATCTCATAATGGGTAATTTTACGCAGCGTATTATACTTTCGCTGCGTACTTGCTTATCTGAAACACTACCTAACCTTACTTTTATCGTTCTTGCTGATTTATAACATGTAGGCTTTCTTTATACTATTTGTAAGCTAGATATGTATAGGTCTAAGTGCACGTGTAGTTGGCTATCTGAATTTGGAGACGCTACAGAGGATACAACACATCCATCATGGTAGGCCCCACACGCTGGAGATGGACGGCATAGGTAAAACATAATATCAAGGTGGGGTATAGTCCACGTCCAAGGACTGGACTAGAAGGTGCTAGTACAACACATACTCCATGTCATGGCCCACCATATGGATGACATGACTATGAAAGACATACATTAGGGTAGTCCCCACGTCCTTGCTAGACGATGAGGTTATACCACATACATCAAGGTGGATCCCACCTGATTTGGTTGGCCAGGATGACCATGTCATCCAGGCAGACCCCGTGGACGGACGACATATAGAATAAATACATCAAGGTGGGTCCCACCCCCACACGTGCCACACATGTGGGTTGGGCCCACATCCAAGATAGATGGACGGTGTGCATGAAACACATACTACATGTTGTTCCCATGTGCTAGGTACAGCACAATGTACTCCACCTGAAATTTGCATTTGTTTCATTCCAGGCCATGGAGGCCCGGATGGACGACTGGATGAAAAACATTTCAGTGGGGTCCCACCACAAGTGCAGCATGTGTAGGGTGGGCCCCACCTGAAATTTACATCAATCTCATTCTCTTTGCACAGCCATAAGGTTGGACGGTATGGATACAACACATACTATCTCTGCAATGGCTAGACGGTTTGGATACATCACATTCATCATGCAGTGGGTCCCACTGTCAATGGACGGTGTGGATGAAAAACATACTTGGAGATGGGACCCAACAGAACTTGCTGACGCCAGACAGCAGCAACAACTGCTGGTATGAGGCAGTCCAGCTAATCCGCTTCTAGGTAGGTGGGTCCCACAAGGGGCCCACCACACATATATTAATTTAATATACTTTTTTGTGTTGTTTTTGATATAGCGTCCAGGGCCCAATTGCGCTGGATGGTGCTAATTGTCCAGGCCGTCAGCTCACTAGCTGGATAACGTGGATATATAATGCATACGTCGAGGTGGGTCCATGTGGTGGCCCACCAAGGTTTTGGACCCGCTGCTATTTGTGATTCTCTTCATCCAAGGCCTGCCAAAAGGCAGCAGTAAGGTGGGCCTCACGATCGGACGGTGTGGATACAACACATGATAGTGGGCCATACAATCAGGAGAGAGAGAGAGAGAGAGAGAGAGAGAGAGAGAGAGAGAGAGAGAGAGAGAGAGAGAGAGTGTGTGTGATGGAGGGACCCCGGCCCTATGGGCCCTCTTTTCCATGCATTACAACATATATCAAGTGTGTCCCATTACATGTAGGCCCACCAATCGAAATCAATGGTGTAGATCCCTTCTCCGCTAAAATATAAGGTTTAGATGACCTTTCCATAATGAGAGAATAAACATCATGATGGGGTCCATGGAGAATGGCCCCATCATGGGATGATCATATGAATCATGGTGGGCCATTGGCCACACCTAGGGTTCAAAGTGATATCCATACCATCAACTAGTAGGACCCACTTGGCCCATCATCAAAAACACATTCTAAACCTACAAAACACCTACCGATTTTGCTCATTCTTGGCCCCTTGGACTCTTAAACTCCTTGGCTTTCCCTTTGATGGTGGAAGATGAAGATTGAAGGGTGGAGATGGGAGATCTTGGGGTAGGGAGTGGGCCACACCATAGCTTCTCCATGGGAAGCTTGGATTTGGGAGTTGCTTGGGAGAGTGAGAAATGAGAGAGGAGTGATGGATGATGGGTAGAGTGATGGGTGATGGGTGTAAGGAAGGGATGGGTGGAGAGAGAGAGTAGACTTTGGGGATAGGTTGTGTACTTCGAGATGGGATAGAGTAGTTGACTTGATGAGTTGTGTACTTTGATTGATTGATGGGATTGATTTGATATTTGGTAGAGATTCTCTTGCGTGGCTTTTTTCTCGAAAAAAACGTGGGCCCACATCTCCTGGCCCGGGTATCACATCAGCGCATGAGACGCGGCGACTGTGCAGTCACAATGATTCAAGTCTCGGGTCGAGCCGACTCAGATTAACCGGATGCAACTCAGGGTCATGCGCAAATGTCGATTACAGATCGCAGGTCGCCAGAATTCGACAAGGAGGACCGCAGGAGTCTACAGAACTGTATAGTCTAGGATACGAGTCTCACACTTAGGCTAGCCAAATTTTCAACAGAATTTTTTATTTTGTTTAGGATAGAAGCTAGGCTAGTTGAACTAGAAGCTAGGCTATTCGAATTCTAGGGTAAAATCACTTATTAAAACCCACGTTAATGAAATTTTAAAAGATCCTAACCTAAGGTCTTTCAAGGGTTATACCACGTGTGTTTTATCAAATATATAGACACCTTGCCTTGAACTTTTACTTGATCTTGTCTTGAAATCGGGCGTCAATATATTAAGAAGATGTGTCGATCTTGACTTGATTATAAGCTGATCTTAAGCTAATCTTCAGGCATGTAGAGTAGTTGTGATTCCATACTTGTGATCTGACCTTGAAGCGCTTTTGTTTTACAAAATTTGACAATCTATGACTACTTAACATAATTACACTTACACTTCTTATCTCTGATTTCTAAGTCAAATTCCTAGAGTAGGAGGATCTATCTCAACAATCGGGGCTTAGCATCCTTCTTAGAAAGAAGGTACTTCAGCGCTGAGTGGTCCGTGAATATTATGATCTTAGATTCGATTAAGTAGGACCTAAACTTCTCCAGTGCAAAAACTATGGCTATGAGTTCCTTCTCTATAGTATAGGAATTCATCTGGGTAGAGTTTAGAGTTCTACTTTCGTAGTAGATTACATAGGGCATTTTTTCTTTTCTTTGGCCTATTACTACCCCAATTGCATAATCGCTTGCATCACACATGATCTCAAAAGGAAGGCACCAGTCGGGTGGCTGCATGATTGGAGTGCTAGTAAACATGCCCTTAAGCTTGGAGAAAGCTTTGTGGCATTCTTCAGACACTCGAACTAGGTTTCCTTTTAAAGTAGATTGCATAAGGGACGAGATATGTGACTGAAGTCCCTTATGAATCTTTTATAGAAGCCGACATGTCTTAAAAAGGAATGCACGTCGCAAATGCTTTTGGGAGGAGTAGGATAGAGATAAGATCAATTTTTTGCTTTGTCCACATTAATTCTATGGGACAATATTATATGTCCGAGTACAATTCTCATGCGAACCATGAAGTGACACTTCTCCTAGTTAAGTACAAGGTTCTTTTCTTCGCATCTTTTTAGCACTCATTTTAGATTTTTAATGCAATCGTTGAAAGATGAACCGAATAGAGAGAAGTCATCCATGAAGTCCTCTAAAAATTGCCCCACCATGTCTGAGAAGATACTTAACATGCATTGTTAGAATGTGTGAGGGCGTTACATAGTCTGAATGGCATCCTTCGGTATGTGAAAGTGCCAAAGGGACATGTAAACGTTGTCTTCTCTTAGTCTTCAGGAGCTATCTCTATTTGGTTATAACTCAAATAACCATCCAAAAAATAGTAGTAGGAATAACCAGCTAACCTTTCTAGAATTTGGTAAATGAAGGGTAAAGGAAAGTGGTCTTTCCTAGTGACCGTATTCAATTTTTTGTAGTTAATGCACATTCATGAACCAGTTGTGACTCTAATTGGCACTAGTTCATTATCGGCATTGGCTACGATGTTGATCCTGGACTTCTTGGGAACCACCTAAGTTGGAATCACCCGTTTGCTATTGGATATTGAGTATATGATACCCACATCCAATAGCCTAAGCACCTCGGCTTTAACCACCTCTCTCATGTTTGGATTTAATCTTCATTGTAGTTGTCTAGACATTTTTGCATCATTCTCAAGGTGAATGTGGTGAGTACAAATCAAAGAATTTATTCCCTTGAGGTTCGCGATGGTCCATCTAAGTGCTCCTTTGTGTTCTTTCAGAGTAGCTAGAAGCATACTCTCTTGTCCTTCATCCAGGTAGAAAGAAATCACCACCAGATATGTCTCATCTTGACCTAAGTAAGCATATTTAAGATCAGGAGGCAACAGTCTTACGTCAAGCTTTGGTGCCTTGATGCTTGATGGTAGAGGCTTTATCTCATTAAGGGGGCAACTTTTCAAATTGTGGCCTCCACCAGTCAATCTCAAGTATCGGCACAGCATCATGTAAGGCATCCATCTCGCTAATCATGTTGTTCACCATGGTTTCGACATTCTGCTTCCTAGCATGGGTGACGGGTGCACAGATGTGCCAGAATTGCGATTGTGGTTCCAATTCAAACCGAACAACAATGACCCCAAGCGCCAAAGTAGGCAGACACTGGGTATGACCGAGGCTGGAGAGATCAATTGCCTATTCATTCACTTGCTCAAAGTACAAATGGATCAGGCGATGGTCAAAGGGTGGGGCTCGTCCTCTGATGATGGGTTCCACTTTGCCTTCCGTACGAAAGGACTTTCTTAATATAATAAGGAGTGGAATGTGAAGTGATAATTGAGAATTCAAACGCTTAAAAGCTATTGACTATTATACTTATGCTACGGATTGCACCAAAGAAAGCAAGTGCAATAAGTAAATGATTACTCTAAAGGAAAGAAATTACTTAGCAAAGGACATGATTACACTATGGAATGTAAATTTGACAAGATAATTGAAAGATAATTTGAAAACAATTGATTTGTTTATTGGTGTGAGACCCTTTTTTCCTGTTGACATCTTCTTCTATTTATAACTATGATCCATCCAATTTGGATCCTTCTCATAATTAGACGATTACGATAACTGTCTATGCCTATTCTCTACTTCCAGATTCTTTCCACAATCTGGTCTTTCTTGAATCTTTGACCCTTGTTGTAACGCCCTGAAATTCGAGGGTCGAGCGTAACTCAGCTCCCGAGTTTCAAAACATCACTTATGCAACATATGCAATGATGGATGTATGTTGTCTGTATGAGTGCATAAAACATGGAGTAGATTAAGCCAGACTGCAAACATAATCCAGGGATAGGTGAAATCTACAAGCGAAAGACTGAAGAAATATATATGTATATTTATGTAAGTCCCCGAGATATGTATGCTCTTCCAGGTCATAATTACAAGTGTTTGTTTCAAAATATAAGTATCAAAATGAAATCATCCATTACAAAAGAAACCCAGAATCCCTGTAACTCAGGGCACGACTCACATGAACCCGCCTGAGAACTGCATAAAAGAAAATGCATCCTCGTTATCCTCATACTCCTGCTCTGCCTCAGGGGTCACATCATTATCTGCATCTAAGACAGAGTCTGGTTGGTGTTGAAACACCGTCCCAGAATGTGGGAGTGAGTGATCAACTCAGTGGAACTATATAGTAAAAGTTAATATATTATCAAATCAATTAAGTAGTAATGATAAGGCAATACAAGCAAACACGTCCTAATTACTCTTGTTAATGTAAGGATGTATGTAGAAATGATGCATGCTCTCGCCAGCACTCCCTCAGTGTCTTCATCTTACGATACGCATGACAACCTCCCACAGTGCTCCACGACGCCAAAGCACATGCAATGCGGTGCATGAACATGATTACCAAGTTGTTATTAGTCCTTTTCATACAGCAGGATTGGGAAGCTAAGGAACCTTCCTCATATCAATTCCCAAACGGTGATCCCTTCTAGGGACTGACAATCTTATACGATCATATGGTTCTAGGTCGCTGCAAAGGGCTCGTCACCAATCAATGCATGCCTAGTTATACCTTAGTTGCTACACTAAGGCTCATCACCTCAATGCAGTATCAAGGTATGCTCGAGGGCACTACAAAGGGCTCGTCACCAATCAATGTAGGCCGACAGCGCGAATATAGTATCCCATACTACCATAATTGGTTCACGAGTCTGGTGTGCTCACTGGTCACTACGGGGAGGCTCGTCGCCCCAGCGTAGGCCGACAGCTCAATCACGGTGTCCCATACCACCATGCCCGGCTCATGAGTCTTAGTGGATCAAGGTACAATGGTTAACGGTATTGCATTGGTAAGTTTGGTACCCTAGATTCAAACAGTAGCGTCCATACATGGTGAACATCCACCAGAACAATCGGGTTACTTGATGAGCTCGACTAGCACGAGCGCACGTTGAGTTGAACGACATAGAGTGCGCAAACACTCTGTGTGGCCAAACCACTGCCGATAACCCTAATACGACTTGGGTTAGTCAAACACGTCCTACGTGGTGAAAACAACCTCGGCCACGAACTCAAGGTTTGTTACCGATTCCCTGGACTATTTCATAGTCCCAAATACATTCAAGGTATACTTAGGTTATAACCAATTCAGGTCTATTTCGATCCAATGGAGCGCTTCTGGAGGTCCTTTTTCTGTGTGGTCGGACTTAAGCTCACTAATATTGGATCTTAAGGAAGTTAAATTTTCAGTCCGATCGGAATTCCAGATCACTCATGGCGGACCAATTTCAATTCCATGGTCACCGAAACTCGATCAGGGCCACAAGCACTTTGACATGTGTGGGCCATATTTCCTGATCCGAGGGTGAATTTGGGTCAGATTCTGATGGTTAGAATGCTTAAAATCGACACGCAAGCGACACGACTTAGATTTCTTAAATTCATATTTAATTTCTAAATAATTTCACCTTTCTCACACTCTTTACTCCGGACTCAAGCAAATCATCTCAGGACATCATCTGGACTTGATTTTTGAGGTAATTGTCAAGCCCAACAAGGTGATCATAATAGTCTAAGATCATCGCTATCAGACTTTCGACACGCGGTCCAGGTCCGATACAAAGTTTCCAAGTACTCCCGAGAGCAACTGGATTTAGCGTTGAATCCTAGATTTCAGGGTAACATAGCGCTAACGATTCTACAGGTTTTAGGTCTTGCAGATCAAATTTAAAGTGATTGGTGCTAATTTCACAGGCAATCGAGTTTAGCGCTAGTTAATTCACACTTAACTTCTAAGGGCTTGAGTCCCAAGAGAAACCTGATTGAGGTGGTGCTCGAGTCCTTGCATAAAATTTTCCGGGATGTTACAATCTACCCCCCTTAAAAAAATTCATCCTCGAAATTAATACCTTCTCATACTTGAGGATCTAAGGGTAGTTCTTTCTGACCTCAGCTTCAGTCTCCCAAGTAGCCTCTTCTTCACTGTGATGCGTCCACAGTACTTTCACAAGAGGGATGACCTTACTACGCAATACCTGCTCCTTCCTGTTTAGGATACGCGTCGGTCGTAGTACATATGTGGCATCCTCGCTCAATTGCACTTGCTCCCAACTGATAATATACGAAGGATCAGGAATGTATTTCTTCAACATAGAAACATGAAATACGTTATGCAAGCCCGCAAGTAGTGTGGGCAAAACAAGGCGGTACGCTACCGCTCCCACTCGATTCAGTATCTGAAATGGACCAATAAATTTCGGCGTGAGCTTTCCCTTCTTACCAAACTACAGGACTCCCTTCATAGGGGAAACCTTAAGATATACATGGTCTCCAACCTTAAACTCAAGTGGTCACCGCCTCGTATCAGCATAACTCTTTTGCCTACTTTGGGCTGTCAGAAGTCGACGTCGAATAATGTCAATTTTCTCTGAAGTCGCCTGAACCAACTCTGGGCCAATCAAACTACGCTCACCAACTTCTGCCCAGTAATGCGGTGCTCTATACGGGCGACCATACAATGCCTCGTAGGGAGCCATGCCATACTCGCCTAGAAGCTGTTGTTATACGCGAACTCTGCATAAGGGAGACAGTCATTCCAATTGTCCTTGAAATCCAAAACACATGCTCGCAACATGTCCTCCAGAATCTGATTCACACGTTCCGTTTGCCCATCTATTTGCGGATGAAACGTAGTGCTGAACTTCAATTTCACACCCATCGCTTCCTGGATACGAGTCCAGAAGATAGATGTGAATCGCATGTCTCTATCAGACACAATCTCTAAGGGAACCCCATGCAGACGTACAATCTCCTTGATGTACAACCTAGCCAACTCGTTTGTAGAGTTTGTGACTCTGATCGGTAAGAAATGAGCCAACTTCGTCAATCGGTCGATGATCACCCAAATAGAGTCATGTCCCTTTCTCGTTCTCGGTAGCCCTGAAATAAAATCCATAAAGATGAAGTCCCACTTCCATTTTGCTAAGGGCATGGGCTAAAGCAGTTCAGGAGGTCGGCGATGCTCTGCCTTGACCTGCTGGCACGTGAGACAACGAGATACGAACTCAGCAATGTGAACCTTCATGTTGTCCCACCAATAGGATCTCCTCATATCTTGATACATCTTTGAGCTACCTGGATGCATTGCAAGCTTTGAATTATGGGCTGACTCGAGAACCTCCCGTCTCAAGTCAGGAATGTCTGGGACACATAGGCGGCCACAATATCGTAGGTCCCCATCTGAACCAACACTCTACCAGGAGTCCTCATCTGTACGAACCCGCTCTCTCATCTTCGTCAATAGCCCATCATCTGCCTGAGCTGTAATGATCCTTTCGTCAATGAGGGGCTGTACTCGAATGTGTGCGATAACCTCATACGGATCTTCCACCATGAGTTTCTGCTCAAAGTCTCGCACAAACTCCATCATGTCCCATTCTGCTATCATTAGTGGAGCCGCAAACTCTACAGCCTTCTTGCGACTCAATGCGTCTGCCACAAGGTTTGCCTTGCCTGGATGGTAAGAGACATCGAACTTAAAGTCTTTCAATGTTTCTATCCATCGGTGTTGCCTCATATTCAAGTCACGCTGAGTGAAGATATACTTAAGGCTCTTGTGGTCGCAAAAGAGCTTGAACTCCTCTCCGTAGAGGTAATGTCTCCAGAACTTTAATGCGAAAATGACAGCTGCCAACTCCAGGTCGTGTGTAGGGTAATTCTCTTCCTGTTTCCTCAACTATCTCGAGGCATATGCAATCACTCTGTCCTTCTGCATAAGGACACAACCCGAACCAATGCGAGAGGCGTCAGTATATATCGTATACTTAACCCCTTACTCTGGCAATACTAGCACAGGGGCGGACGTCAACTTGTCCTTCAGCTCCTGAAAAGCGATTTTCGCCTTTTCATTCTAGGCAAACTTCAAGTCTTTCTGTGTCAACTGAGACAACGGTCTGGCTATCTTCGAGAAGTGTTGTATGAAGCGTCGATAATAGCCTGCTAGACCCAGAAAGCTTCTCACCTCAGTAACCAAACCAGGCTGCTTCCAGTCCTGAACTGCAGCTACCTTAGCGAGGTCGACAGCTATCCCTTCCTTGGACACCACATGTCCTAGGAACTTGACTTCCTCCTTCCAGAAGTCACATTTCTTGTACTACGCAAAAAGATGATTCTTCCTGAGAGCCTCCAAGACCACTCTTAGGTGCTCCTCGTGCTCTCCCCGACTCATAGAGTATATCAAAATGTCATCGATAAAGACAATGACGAACCGGATCAAAAATGGTCGAAACACCTTGTTCATCAGATCCATGAATACGGCCGGTGCGTTCGTAAGACCGAACGACATCACAAGGAACTCATAATGGTCGAAACTAGTTCTGAATGTGGTCTTCTGCACGTTCTCATCCTTGATGCGCAACTGATGGTACCCTGACTGCAGATCATTCTTCGAAAAGTACCATGCCCCCTTCAACTGATCAAACAGATCATCGATCCTGGGCAAGGGATACTTGTTCTTCACTGTCACCTGATTTAACCTACGATAATCTATACATAGTCGCAAGGAACCATCCTTCTTCTTGGCAAACAGAACAGGTGCTCCCCAAGGGGACACACTAGGTCGAATAAAGCCTAACTTCAACAAGCCATCTATCTGCTTTATCAATTCCTCCATTTCACTCGGAGGCATGTGATAGGTGGGCAATGAAATAGGTGTCGCACTAGGCATGAGATCGATAGTAAAATCAATCTCGTGCCGAGGGGGTAATCCAGGAATCGACTCGAATACATCTTCAAAATCCCGAACTACTGGCGTGCTTTCAAGCACCGAACCAGCAATACTCTTTAATAGAGAAGTATAACAACCAAAATGGAAAGGGTAACTGACCTGAACAGGGAAAGTAAATGTCTCGCCCTCAGGTCCATGGACTGTCACCAGTCTAGCTTCATAATTAATCTCTGCTCGCATCTTCATGAGCCAATCCATGCCCAAAATGATGTCGTAATGATATAGAGGTGCGACAAAGAGGTCAACTAGAATCGATTTGCTCCCTAGATCAATCAAACAACCCATACAAATCTTGGTAATATCAGAGGAGGTCCCTATAGCGGTAGTGAGTGTCACTCCCTTCAGAGTAACAATGCCCAAACTCAGGCGTTTAACTGCCGCATACGATATAATAGAGGTAGTGGACCCGGTATCCACCAACAAGGAGACGGGAACACCTTGGATGCAAGTTGTAACCTCAAAAGATCTCGGTGCCAAGTCAGCCCTAGGCGCTTTAGCTGTAAGCGCATGAACTCGAGCCTGTTGTGGGCAATTCGGCGGTGGTACCATAGGCCGTTGAGGTGGCCTGAAGCGAGGTAAAGAAGGTCTGAAGGATGGGTGAACTGGAGCTGAACGAAGGGGTGGAGTTGATATGACCTGAGGCATCGGACGGCTGTTCCTCTGTAGCGGAGTAAATCCACTGTCCCGCATTCGTGTAAAGCAATTATGATCCAAATGCTCGATTTTTCCATAATATGTACAGTGCAAATCTGAACGCATCGGCTGAGCCAGTGACGCTACACGTCTTGGAGGAGAATTTGCCCATGGCCTCTTGCTAAGAAATGGTGTACTCGAAAAGTCAGGTTGCGGTCTGGGAACCATAGGTGCTCACATACGGGGTGACCTATCCCCGTCCTGCTCAGCTCGTAGGGACATGCTCACGAACTTAGCATAAGAAGAGATGCTAGCATAGCACATCTTCGATTAAATCTCAGGCCTCAATCCCTCAGAAAAATGCTGCATCCGCATCGGCTGATCACCCAGGAGCAATGGAGCATACCGACCTAGCTCAGTAAATCGATTCTCATACTCTGTCACCAACATCCCTCCCTGACGGAAGCGAAGGAACTCACTCTCCTTCTCGTGTCGATAAGTGACCGGGAAAAACTTCTTGTGAAGTGTAACGACCTGAAATTCGAGGGTCGAGCATAACTCAGCTCCCGAGTTCCAAAACATCACTTATGCAACATATTAAATGGTGGATGTATGTTGTCTGTATTAGTGCATAAAAACATGGAATAAATTAAGCCAAACTGCAAATATAATTCAGGGATAAGTGAAGATCGCAAGTGGAAGACTTAAAGAAATATATGTGTACATTTGTAAATCCCTGAAATACATATACATACCAGGTCGTAATACATGTGTTACTATCAAAATTACAAGTATCAAATTACATCATTTAATTCCCAAAAGAAATCTCAGCATCCCTCGCATCAGAACAAGGCTCACTAGAACCCGTCTGAAAACTGCATAAAAGAGAAAGCAGCCTCATCATCATCGATCTCCAGCTCTGCCTCAAGGGTTGCATCAACATCTGCAACATCAGCAACTAAGACAGAGTCTGGTGGGTGTTTAACACCGCCCCATAATGTGGGAGTGAGTGATCAACTCAGTGGAACAATAATGCAAAGGTTAACATGTTATCAGTTCAATCAAGCAGTAATGATAAAGCAGAACAATTAAACATATCCTAAGTACTCTTGTTAATGCAAGGATGTATGAAGAATGATGCGTGCCCTCGCGCGTACACCCTCAGCGTCTTCATCTTACGTTACGCATGACACAGCCTCAAAGTGCGCCACGTCTACAAAGCACATGCAAATGCGGTGCATGAACATGATTACCAAGTTGTTATTAGTCCTTTTCATACAGCAGGATTAGGAAGCTACGGTACCTTCCTCATATCACCATCCAAACAGTGATCCATTCTATGGTCGTCAGTCCTAGACATCTCATACGATCATATGGTTGTAGGTCGTTATAAAGGGCTCCTCACCAATCAATGCACGCCTATCATACCTTCATTACTACACTAAGGCTTGTCACCTCAATGCGGTATCCAGGCATGCTCGAGGTCACTACAAAGAGCTCGTCACCAATCAATGTAGGCCGACAGCACGAATATAGTGTCCCATACCACCATAATCGGCTCACGAGTTTGGTTGCTCACTGGTCACTACGGGGAGGCTCGTCACCCCAGCGTAGGCTGACAGCTCGACTACGGTGTCCCATACCACCATGTCCAGCTCATGAGTCTTAGCGGATCAAGGTACCATGGTTAACAGGATTGCATCGGTAAGTTCGGTACCCTAGATTCAAACAGTACCGTCCATACATGGTGAACATACATCGGACAACCGGGTTACTTGACGAACTCGACTAGCACGAGCGCACGTTGGGTTGAACGACATAGAGTGCGCAAACACTCCACATGGCCAAACCACTACCGACAACTCTAATATGACTCGGGTTCGTCTAATCACGTCCTACGTGGCGAAAGCAACCTCAACCATGAACGTAAGGCTGATTATTGATTTCCTGGACTATTCACAGTCCCAAACACATTCCACTATAACAGATATTGATATCAACAATTTAGAATAGTAATGGAACAATAACTCAAATCATGTGATACATGAATATTTAAAGAATATCAACTTAACATGGAATTAAGCATAAGTAAGACTTGAAATTAAACAACAAGGAATGTTACTTGCATGAAGGAAATCATACACACTAATGGAAGAGTTGAGAATCGCTTCTCAACGCCCATACTAGGTTGATATACCACACTTTAAATCATTCAGACATTTCTACAAACACTTGGAATACATAATACAACATACATGACGTATGTTGAAATACACGCATTTGGACCATTCCTTTTGCCAAGGAATTGTCGTACATACAATTAGCATAAGTACACGACAAATAATCATGGCAAACACAAGTTCATATTTTATATGCATATGGTACTTTATACATATAGAATACACAAATCTCCATATATCACATGCATATCAGGAATGCAAAATAAACATAACATTTGACATGTGAAATATCATCCATAGCAAGAATAAACCATTCACTGGCATTGAAAGCCTTAAAAACCATAACATATACGATTAAAGTCCGCACCTTAACCAGAAATGGAACACCGAACTGATTTCAGACGATATGTCTTCGTCAACGGTGACAAGACAACCTAAAGCAAGAATAGAAATGAGCTACAACAACACATAGACTATTCTAAGCTCTAACACAGATTAGGGTTAGGTTAACTTACCCAAGGATGAACTCAGAATCGCCGGAATAACGATTCTAAAGTGAAGGTTCAAGGATGAAGAAGAATAGGAAAGAATCTAAGATGATTCACCAACTTCTCTCTCACTTTCTCTCTCTTTTCCTTTCTCTTTCTTAGCTAGGGTTAGGAAATTCGTATGAAAAAGAGAGCTAGGGTTTTAAGGTCTATAAATAGGCCTAACATTGATGAAAATAACCCCAGGGCCAAGGTACACTTAGGTTATAACCAAAACAAGCCTCTCTCGATACAACGAAGCACTTCCGGTGGGCCTATTACCACGAAAGGTTGGACTTAAGCTCAGTGACCATGGATCTAGGTCAAGCTGAGTTTTCGTACCGACTGGATCTTCAGATCAGCTGTGGCGGACCACACTCAATTCAACGGTCACCAAATCTTAATCAGGTCCACAAGCACAAGGACGTGCCTAGGCCACCCTCCCTGATCAGAGGGTGAAATTGGGTTAGAATCCAATGGTCAGATTGCTTAAAATCATCGCGTAAGCGACACGACTCAGATTTCATAAAATCTTAATTAATTTCCAACCGTTCTCACACTCTTCACTTCAGACTCAATCAAATCGACCCAGAACATCACATGGACTTGATTTTTGAGGTGATGGTCAAGCCCAACATGGTGACCGCAACAGCCTAAGATCATCGCTATCGGACTTTCGACGCGCGGTCCAGGTCTGATCCAGAACTTCCAAAAATTCCCAAGAGCAACAGGCTTTAGCGATGAATCCCAGATTTCAGAGTAACATAGCGCTAATTATTCTATAGATTTTGAATCATGCAGATCCAATTTAAAGTGACTGATGCAAATTTCACAAGCAATCGAGTTAAGCGCTAATTACCCCAAAAAGCTTCTAAGGAAAATAGAGGTAGTACTCGTGTCTTGGCATAAAATTTTCAGGGTCATTACAATCTACCCCCCTTAAAGAAAATTTCGTCCTCGAAATTCATACCTTCTCATATTCCTCAAGGATCTGAGGGTAGCTCTTCCTGACCTCAGCTTCAGATTCCCAAGTATCCCCCTCCTCACTATGATGCGTCCATAGCACCTTCACAAGAGGGATAACCTTGCTACGCAATACCTGCTCCTTCCTGTCAAGAATACGCGTCGGTCGCAGTACATAAGTGGCATCCTCACTCAACTGCACCTGCTCCCAACTGATAATATGCGAAGGATCAGGAACGTACTTCTTCAGCATAGAAATATGAAATAAGTTATGCACGCCCGCAAGAGGTGTGGGCAAAGCAAGACGGTATGCTACCGCTCCCACTCGATCTAGAACTTGAAATGGACTAATAAATCTCGGCGAAAGCTTTCCCTTCTTACTGAACCGCAGAACTCCCTTCATAGGAGAGACCTTCAGAAATACATGGTCTCCAACCTCAAACTCAAGCAGTCGCCGCCTCGTATTAACGTAACTCTTCTGCCTACTCTAGGCTGTCAGAAGTTGACGTCGAATAATGCCAACTTTCTCTGAAGTCACCTGCACCAACTCTGGGCCAAGCAAACTACGCTCGCCAACTTCTGCCCAGCAATGCAGTGCTCTACATGGGCAACCATACAATGCCTCATAGGGAGCCATGCCGATACTCACTTGGAAACTGTTATTATACGCGAACTCTGCATACTGGAGACAATCATCCCAACTGTCCTTGAAATCCAAAACACAAACTCGCAACATGTCTTCCAGGACCTGATTCACACGTTCCGTCTGCCCTTCTGTCTGCGGATGAAACGCAGTGCTGAATTTCAATTTCACACCCATCGCTTCTTGAATACGAGTCCAGAAGATAGATGTGAAATGCGTGTCTCTGTCAGACACAATCTCCAAGGGAACTCCGTGCAGACGTACAATCTCCTTGATATACAATCTAACTAACTCATCTGCAGAGTTTGTGACTCTGATCGGTAAGAAGTGAGCTGACTTTGTCAATCGGTCGATGATTACCCAAATAGAATCATATCCCTTCCTCGTTCTCGGCAACCCAGAAATAAAATCCATAGAGATGAAGTCCCACTTCCATTCTACTATGGGCATGGGCTGCAACAGCCCAGGAGGTCGGCGATGCTCTGCCTTGACCTGCTGGCACGTGAGACAACGAGAAACAAACTCAGCAATATGGACCTTCATATTATCCCACCAATAAGATCTTCTCATATCCTGATACATCTTCGTGCTACCTGGATGCATCGCAAGCTTAGAACTATGGGCTAACTCGAGAACCTCCCGTCTCAAGTCAGGGATGTCAGGAACACATAACCGGCCATGAAATCGTAGGCCTCCATCAGAACTAACACTCCAGTCGGAGTTCTCATTTGTACCAACCCGCTTCCTCATCTTCACTAAAAGCTCATCATCTGCCTGAGCTGCAACGATCTTCTCGTCGATAAGGGGCTGTACACGAACGTGTGCGATAACCTCATACGGCTCTTCCACCGTAAGCTTCTGCTCAAAGTCTTACACAAACTCCAACATATCCCACTCTGCTTCGTCAGCAGAGCCGCAAACTCAATAGCCTTCTTGCGATTCAACGCATCTGCCACAAGGTTCGCCTTGCCCGGATGGTATGAAACATCGAACTTAAAGTCTTTCAATGTTTCTATCCATCGGCGCTGCCTCATATTTAAGTCACGCTGCGTGAAAATATACTTAAGGCTCTTGTGGTCGCAAAAGAGCTCAAACTCCTCACCATAGAGGTAATGTCTCCAGAGCTTTAATGCAAAAATGACAGCTGCCAACTCCAGGTCGTGCGTAGGGTAATTCTCTTCATGTTTCCTCAACTGACGCGAAGCATAAGCAATCACCCTGTCCTTCTGCATAAGGACACAACCCAGACCAATGCAAGAGGTGTTAGTATATATAATATACTTAACCCTTTGCTCTGACAATACTAGCACAGGGGCGGACGTCAACTTGTCCTTCAGCTCTTGAAAAGCTAACTCCGCCATCTCATTTCAAGCAAACTTCAAATCTTTCCGTGTCAACTGCGACAACAGTCTAGCAATCTTCAAGAAGTCTTGAATGAAGCGTCGATCGTAGCCTGTAAGACCCAAAAAGCTCCTTACCTCAGTAACTGAACCAGGCTGCTTCCAGTCCTGCATTGCAGCTACCTTGGCAAGATCAACAGCTATCCCTTCCTTGGACACCACATGTCCCAGGAACTTGACTTTCTCCTTCTAGAAATCACACTTCTTGGACTGTGCAAAGAGTTAATTCTTCCTGAGAGTATCCAAAATCGCTCTTAAGTGCTCCTCGTGTTCTTCCCGACTCGCAGAATATATCAAGATGTCATCAATAAAGACAATGATGAATCGGAACAGGAATGGCCGAAACACCCTGTTCATCAGATCCATGAACACGGCCGGTGCGTTCGTAAGACCGAACGACATCACAAGAAACTCATAGTGACCGAAGCTAGTCCTGAAAGCGGTCTTCTGCACGTCCTCACTCTTGATGCGCAACTGATGATACCCTGACTGCAGATTAACCTTCGAAAAGTACCGTGCCCCCTTCAACTGATCAAACAGATCATCAATCCTGGGCAAAGGGTACTTATTCTTCACAGTTACCAGATTCAACCTGTGATAATCAATACATAATCGTAAGGAACCATCCTTCTTCTTCACAAACAAGACAGGTGCTCCCCAAGGAGACATACTAGGCCGAATAAAATCCAAATTCAGTAAACCATCTATCTGCTTCCTCAACTCCTCCATTTCACTCGGAGGCATACGATAGGTGGGCAATGAAATGGGCACCGCACCAAGCATGAGATCGATAGAAAAGTCAATCTCATGCTGAGGAGGTAATTTAGGAATTGACTCAAACACATCTTCAAACTCCCGAACTACCGGCATGCTATCAAACGCCAATTCAGCCATACTCTCTAACAGAGAAGTATAATAATCAAGACGAAGAGGGTAACTGACCTGAACTGGGAAAGTAACTGTCTCGCCCTCAGGTCCATGGATGGTCACCGACCTTGCTTCACAATCAATCTCTGCTCGCATCCTCGTGAGCCAATCCATACCCATAATAACATCGTAATGATAAAGAGGTGCGATAAAGAAATCAACATGGATCGATCCACTTCCCAGATCGACTAAACAATCCATACAACGCTTGTTCATAGTAGAGGAAATCCCCATGGCAGTAGTAAGCGTCACTCCTTACATAGAAACAGTGCTCAAACCCAAACGCCTAACTGCCGCATATGATATAAGAGTAGTGGACCCTGTATCCACCAACATAGAAACGGGAATACCTTCAATGTGCGCTGTAACCTCGAAGGATCTCGCCACCAAGTCAGATATAGGCGCTTCAGCTGAGAGCGCATGAACTCGAGCCTTCTGCTGACGATTCGGCGGAGGAACCATGGGTCACTGAGGTGGCCTGAAGCTAGGTACTGCAGGTCTGAAGGATGGATGAGCTGGTGCTGAACGAAGAGGTGGAGGAGAAATAACCTGAGGCATCGGACGACTAATCCTCTACCGGGGAGTAAAACCACTGGCCCGCATACGCGAAAAGTAAAAATGGTCCAAATGCCCCGTCTTCCCACAATACGAACAGCGAAGATCAGCTCGCATCTGCTGAGCGGGCGGCGCTGAACGCCTAAGAGGAGAATCTGCTCGCGGCCTCTTGCCGAGAAAAGGTGCACCCTGAAAGTCAGGTCGCGGCCAAGGAACCATCGGTGCTCACATATGGGACGCCCTATCCCCGTCCTGCTTTGCTCGCAAGGACATGCTCACCAACTCCGCATAAGAAGAAATGCTAGCACAGCAAATCTTCGATCGGATCTCAGGCCTCAATCCCTCAGAAAAGCGCCGCATCCTCATCGACTGATCCCCCAAAATCAAAGGAACATACCGACCTAGCTCAGTGAACCGGTTCTCATACTCCGTCACCGATAGCCCTCCCTGGCAGAGGCAAAGGAACTCACTCTCCTTCTCATGTCGGTATGTAACCGGAAAATACTTCTCATGGAAGCGTGCCTCAAACGCCTGCCACGACCACTCAAATCCTTCCTCGACAGTGCGAAGGACACTGTCCCACCATAGACTGGCCTCCTTCTCAAACATGAAGGTGGCAAGCTCAACCTGCTCAACCTCTGAACAATGCAGCGGTCTCAGCATCTTAGAGATGCGATCGATCCAATACTCGGCCTCCTCGGGTCTATGAGAACCCGCAAATGTAGGAGGTCGTAAGCGCTAGAATCGCTCAAAAGTGTCGCTCGCACTGGCACTCCCAGATGGAGGCATAGGTGAAGCAGGAGGAGTCGCCCCCACTAACTGAGCAAAGATGCCAGCCATGGAAGATAGGAACTGCTGTTGCTGCTGCTGAATCTATTGCTGCTGCATCAACAACATCATCTACTCAAACCTATCAGATGATGGAGCAGATGAAGATGCACGGCTCGGCTCAGGAACCGAAGGCATGACTGAAGGAGACATAGGTGTCGGCCCAACACCGGGATGAGACGGGCCTGTCTGTGGATCTGACTGGCTATCACTTAAGGGAGGAACCCCAGCAAGCGACTCAACCAAGGAGAGACGGGCCGAAGACTTCAAACCCTTAGGAGGCATACCCTACATTCAACAGAAGATGCAACCTGTAAGATTCTACGTCCACATAATCCATCCACACAGCAATCACAGCACAACTCCAAAGATAACAACATGCATTCCATTTAACAAAATTGTCACAATATAAGTAGTGCAGCATTACATGAATCACGACAGGGAAAGCATGTGAACTACAACATCTAATACTCAAACAACAACAAACAACTACAACCAACTCCAACTACAAAGCCAACAACGGCTACACACAGAAAAAAACAACAAACAAAGCAAAGGATGGCTACACCAACAACTACTCGTCGGAATCAGGAGATGGAGGTGGGACACCAATATCCTGCAAGCAACACAGGATAAACTTCAAAGTTCGAGTCACCTTCTTAAACTTATGCTTCACAAGGCCTCAAAGATTCATGATATCCTGGCGTAGAACAGCCTGCCCTTCCTCAAGCCGTGCGAGATGGGCATCCCTGGCAGCCTGATCTGCGCTCTGCTCTGGTGCCACAGGAGGAGAGCTCTCACTCGTATCCTGTGCCTCAACCTCTTCCTCGTCCTGCTCTGTTTCTTCTTCAATCTCAACACCACCTTCAGCATAACTCTCATCCTCATCACTCTCTGATTCATCCTCACTCTCTGAGGCTTGCCGACCAGAACCAATCTCTATCTACTTAAGGGTCGTCAGATTAATATGACGAACAGGAACCGGCTTCTCTGCTCCAAGCCTATAGCCAAACTCATATGCAAGCTTACAAATGAGTCGGCTAAAAGGAAGCGATTCGGTCCTCCTAGTCGAACGAGCGATAAGGATAATCTGACGCAAGATGTACGTCGACACACACAACTTTGCTTCTTACCCCACCTGATACAGAAAATCTACCATCAGGCACGTACACTTGCTGCGATTGCTCCACCTCGGATACACATTGAACATACACATATGGTGAAGCAAGCGGAAGTCGTTCGTCATGTTGCTAGCCAGAAGACTTCTATTAGGCTGCCATTCGACCAGACGACCACACAAGGACTGGGTGTAACGGTCCCTCTCGTGCATACTGTTCAAATTCTTCTCACTGGCATGCACCTCACCAAGTGGCACATTCAGGAGTCAGGATATCAAAGCGACGTTAACCGTGGCCTCCCGACCGCTACCACAAGGAATCTTGAACTGCAGAGGCTCCAGCGAAGGATCACGAATATTGACATAAAAAGCTCGAATGGTACTTGCATTCGCGCGAAACTCGCCCTCAAACAAGGGACACCAACCAGCCCCTTCCAGACGCTCCAACAATTGAAACTCGTCATATAGTTGCGGATCAACATGAGCCTCAAAAAGGACCTTACGGCCTTCATAGACTCCATGCGATTGCTCCACCAATAAGGTCCTACCAATGGGAGCTCGAGGATCAAGGTCCCACTTGGTCTGGAATTCACGGGTGGCGGTCGTGCTCGTGATGGTACCTCTCGACCTCCGTGCACGGGTTGGGCGGCTAGGCCCGGCTTCATCCACGGGTGCTCTCTTCTTCCCCATCAAAGAAAGAAGGGTATAAATGGAAAAGATGGCTGTGATAAATTCAAAAGGGGCAATGAAAAATGAGAGAGAGAGAGAAATAGGAAGAAAAGGGGAAGCTCTCACACACTTGAGATCCCAAAAGAGGATTTGAGAGCCCAAATGAGAAGAAAAGGGAAGGTAAACAGCAATGGGGGTGAGGGTTTTGAGATGGGTAGGTAGGGTAAGCACGAAAATGGAAGAAGAAGAAGATTTGGAAGAGATTTGGAGGGGTTTGGAGAAGAACTTGAAGGAAAGGAGAGCTAGGGAGGGAGGTTTGTGAAGGAAGTAAGGTATAGGAAAGGTTTAAACCAGTAAATCGTGGAAGGGTGGGCCACACTAGGCCATACATTCGTTGGCCTGAGCTGGCCCGCTGATCGGCGAGGCCTCGCCGAACCGGCGATGACATCGCCGGTCTCTGGACCTACCGGCAATGGCTCGCCATTCTGGCGAGGTCCTCCTGGTCCCTAAGCTCCAAAAAGAGGTGGGTCCCCCCCTGGGCCCCACTGGAAATGCCCTGATCGGCCCCTTTACTTGGTTCGACGCCTATCGGGCCATTCAAGAAGAAATCTGATACAAACAGAGATTTCTTGAAGATTGAATGGTTGAAATAGGATGATAAACCATCTAAACTCATTAATAGATGGTCTAGAAGAGATTTTGGGTCGCTATGTGTGATTAGGAGAGAGCACAGACTTGATCTCAGCGATCATTTTCAGTAAACTTTCACCGATAGAAGCAACAGAGCACAAACACACAATCTACGATAAACTCGCACCCAAATACACTAAAGTGGCAACAGCGTGTGGTGTGTGACCATAACCCAGGTCCGGTCTAATCCAGATCATGCTCTGATACCAACTTGTAATGCCCTGAAATTTGGGGGTCGAGCATAACTCAGCTCCCGAGTTCCAAAACATCACTTATGCAACATATTAAATGGTGGATGTATGCTGTCTGTATTAGTGCATAAAAACATGGAATAGATTAAGCCAAACTGCAAATATAATTCAGGGATAAGTGAAGATCGCAAGCAGGAGACTTAAAGAAATATATGTGTACATGTGTAAATCCCTGAAATACATATACATACCAGGTCGTAATACATGTGTTACTATCAAAATTACAAGTATCAAATTACATCATTTAATTCCCAAAAGAAATCTCAGCATTCCTTGCATCAGAACAAGGCTCACTAGAACCCGTCTGAAAACTGCATAAAAGAGAAAGCAGCCTCATCATCATCGATCTCCGACTCTGCCTCAAGGGTGGCATCAACATCTGTAACATCAGCAACTAAGACAGAGTCTGGTGGGTATTTAACACCGCCCCAGAACATGGGAGTGAGTGATCAACTCAGTGGAACAATAATGCAAAGGTTAACATGTTATCAGTTCAATCAAGTAGTAATGATAAAGCAGAACAATTAAACATATCCTAAGTACTCTTGTTAATGCAAGGATGTATGAAGAATGATGCGTGCCCTCGCGCGTACACCCTCAGCGTCTTCATCTTATGTTACGCATGACGCCGCCTCAAAGTGCGCCACGTCTACAAAGCACATGCAAATGCGGTGCATGAACATGATTACCAAGTTGTTATTAGTCCTTTTCATACAGCAAGATTGGGAAGCTAAGGTACCTTCCTCATATCACCATCCAAACAGTGATCCATTCTATGGTCGTCAGTCTTAGACATCTCATACGATCATATGGTTGTAGGTCATTGCAAAGGGCTCGTCACCAATCAATGCACGCCTATCATGCCTTCGTTACTACACTAAGGCTTGTCACCTCAATGCGGTATCCAGGCATGCTTGAGGTCACTACAAAGGTCTCGTCACCAATCAATGTAGGCCGACAGCACGAATATAGTGTCTCATACCACCATAATCGGCTCACGAGTTTGGTTGCTCACTGGTCACTACGGGGAGGCTCGTCACCCCATCGTAGGCCAACAGCTTGACCACGATGTCCCATACCACCATGTCCGGCTCATGAGTCTTAGCGGATCAAGGTACCATGGTTAACAGGATTGCATCGGTAAGTTCGATACCCTAGATTCAAACAGTACCGTCCATACATGGTGAACATACATCAGACAACCGGGTTACTTGACGAACTCGATTAGTACGAGCGCACGTTGGGTTGAACGACATAGAGTGCGCAAACACTCCGAATGGCCAAGCCACTACCGACAACTCTAATATGACTTGGGTTCATCTAATCACGTCCTACGTGGCGAAAGCAACCTCAACCCCGAACGTAAGGCTGATTACCGATTTCCTGGACTATTCATAGTCCCAAACACATTCCACTATAACAGATATTGATATCAACAATTTAGAATAGTAATGGAACAACAACTCAAATCATATGATACATGAGTATTTAAAGAATATTAACTTAACATGGAATTAAGCATAAGTAAGACTTGAAATTAAACAACAAGGAATGTAACTTGCATGAAGGAAATCATACACACTAATGGAAGAGTTGAGAATCGCTTCTCAACGGTTGATATACCGCACTTTAAATCATTCAGACATTTCTACAAACACTTGGAATACATAATACAACATACATGACGTATGTTGAAATACACGCATTTGGACCATTCCTTTTGCCAAGGAATTGTCGTACATACAGTTAGCACAAGTACATGACAAATAATCATGGCAAACACAAGTTCATATTTTATACACATATGGTACTTTATACATACACATAGAATACACAAATCTCCATATATCACATGCATATCAGGAATGCAAAATAAACATAACATTTGACATGTGAAATATCATTTATAGCAAGAATAAACCATTCACTAGCATTGAAAGCCTTAAAAACCATAACCTATACGATTAAAGTCCGTACCTTAACCAGAAATGGAACACCGAACTGATTTTAGACGATATGTCTTCGTCAACGGTGACAAGACAACCTAAAGCAAGAATAGAAATGAGCTACAACAACACATAGACTATTCTAAGCTCTAACATAGATTAGGGTTAGGTTAACTTACCCAAGGATGAACTCAGAATCGCCGGAATAACGATTCTAAAGTGAAGGTTCAAGGATGAAGAAGAATAGGAAAGAATCTAAGATGATTCACCAACTTCTCTCTCACTTTCTCTCTCTTTTCCTTTCTCTTTCTTAGCTAGGGTTAGGAAATTCGTATGGAAAAGAGAGTTAGGGTTTTAAGATCTATAAATAGGCCTAACATTGATGAAAATAACCCTAGGGCCAAGGTATACTTAGGTTATAACCAAAACAAGCCTCTCTCGATCTAACGAAGCACTTCCAGTGGGCCTATTACCACGAAAGGTCGAACTTAAGCTCAGTGACCATGGATCTAGGTCAAGTTGAGTTTTCGTACCGACTGGATCTTTAGATCAGCTGTGGCGGACCACAGTCAATTCAACGGTCACTGAATCTCGATCAGGTCCACAAGTACAAGGACGTGCTTGGGCCACCTCCCCTGATCAGAGGGTAAAATTGGGACAAAATCCAACGGTCAGATTGCTTAAAATCATCGCGCAAGCGACACGACTCAGATTTCATAAAATCTTAATTAATTTCCAACCGTTCTCACACTCTTCACTCCAGACTCAATCAAATTGACCCAGAACATCACATGAACTTGATTTTTGAGGTGATGGTCAAGCCCAACATGGTGACCGCAACAGCCTAAGATTATCGCTATCGAACTTTCAAAGCGCCGTCCAGGTCCGATCCAGAACTTTCAAAAATTCCTAAAAGCAACTGGCTTTAGCGATGAATCCCAGATTTTAGAGTAACATAGCGCTAAGTATTCTACAGATTTTGAATCATGCAAATCCAATTTAAAGTGACTGATGTAAATTTCACAAGCAATTGAGTTAAGCGCTAATTACCCCAAAAAGCTTCTAAGGAAAATAGAGGTAGTACTCGGGTCTTGGCATAAAATTTTCAGGGTCATTACAGGAAGCGAGCATCAAATGCCTCTCACGTCCACTCAAAACCCTCAGCAACTGTGTGGAGAACACTGTCCCACCATAAACTGGCCTCCTTCTCAAACACGAAGGAGACAAGCTCGACCTGCTCAGCCTCAGAACAGTGAAGCGGCCTCAACATTTAGAGATGCGGTCAATCCAGTACTTGGCCTCCTCGGGTATGAGAACCCGTAAATGTGGGAGGTCGTAAGTGTTAAAATTGCTCAAATGTGCCGCTAGCACTAGTGTTCCCAGATGGGTGCATAGGTGAAGCAGGTGGAGTCTCCCCCATCAACTGAGCAAAGATACCAGCCATAGAAGACAAAAACCATTGCTGCTGCTAGATCTGCTGTTGCTGCATCAACAGCATTATCTGCTCAAGCCTATCAAGAGGCGGAGCGGACAAAGATGCATAAGGCGTCGACGCAGATGCACGGTTCGGCTTAGGAATTGAAGGGGTGACTGGTGGAGCCATGGGTGGTATCACAGGAGTCGGCCCAGCAACGGGGCTAGTAGCTGGCTGAGAGTCAGGCCCAGCGCCAAAATGAGACGGGCCCGACTGTGGATCCGTCTGGCTATTGCCTAGAGGGAAACCCCGGCAAGCGACTCGCCCAAAGAGAGACGGGCCGAAGTCTTCGAGCCCTTAGGAGGCATACCCTACATTCAACAGAGGATGCAACCTGTGAGATTCAACATCCACATAATCCACCCACACAGCATTTACATCACAACTTATGGAAAAACAACATGCATTTCATTTAACAAAATTATCGCAATACAAGAAGTGCAGCATTACATGAATCGCGACAGAGAAAACATGCGAGCTAATACATCTTAAGCTTCAAACCACAAAATAACTTCCAAACTACTATGCCTATAATGGCTACACACAATAACAAGCAACAAAACAGAGTAAGGGACGACTATATTTGTAACTACTCGTCGAAATCAGGTGATGGAGGAGGGGCACCCTTATCCTGCAGGCAACACAGGATAGACTTCAGAGTGCGAGACACCTTCTTGAACTTATGTTTCACGAGGCCCCGAAGATCCATAATGTCCTGGCGTAGGACAGCCTGACCCTCCTCAAGTCGAGCTATACAGGCATCCCTGGTGGCCTGATCTGTGCCTTGCTCCGGTGCCGCAGGAGGGGAACTCTCACTCGTATCCTGGGCCTCCACTTCTTCCTCGTCCTGCTCTTCTTCTTCTTCTATTTCAGCTCCACCTTCGCCATTACTTTCTTCCTCATCGCTCTCAGTCTCATCCTCACTTTCTTCAAGTAAGGCTTGTCATCGACGAGGCCCGATATCCATCTGATTAAGAGTCATCTCATTGATGTAACGGATAGGTACCGGCTTTTTCGCCCCGAGTCTGTAGCCAAACTCATCTGTAATCTTACAGATGAGTCGGCCAAATGGGAGCGATTCGGTCCTCCTATTCGAACGAGCGATAAGGACAATCTGACGCAAGATGTACATTGGCACACACAGCTTCTCTCCTTGCCCCACCTGATACAGGAAATCTACCATCAGGCACGTACACTCACTGCGGTTACTCCACCTTAGATAAATATTGAATGTGGAGATGTGGTGAAGCAAGCGGAAGTCGTCTGTCATGTTGGTCACTAAAAGGCTTCTGTTAGGCTGCCATTCAACCAGACGACCACAAAGGAATAGCGTGCGGTGATCTCTTTCACGCGTACTACTCAGATTCTTCTCACTTGCATGAACCTCACCAAGCGGCACGTTCAAAAGTCAGGATATCAAAGCAGCATTGATTGTAGCCTGCCGATCTCTTTTGCAAGGGATCTTGAACTGCAATGGCTCCAGCGAAGGTTCTCGAATGTGGGCATAGAAAGCTCGGACAGTACCCACATTGGCGTGGTATTCACCCTCAAATAGCGAACATCAACCGGCCCCTTCCAAGCGCTCAAATAAGAGATATTCTCCAAATAGCCGCGAATCTACATGAGCTCCAAAAAGGACCCTACGGCCCTCATAGATTCCATGAGATAGCTCCGCGAACAAAGTTCTTCCAACAGGAGACTGAGGATCGAGATCCCGCTTTGTCTGAAACTCTCGAGTGGCAGTTGAGCTCACTGCAGCACCTCTCAGCCTTTGTGAACGGGTTGGGCGACTAGGCCCAGCTTCATCAACAGGAGCTCTTTTCTTCCCCATAAAGGAGAGAATGGTAGAAATAGAAAATATAGTTGTGATAAGCTCAAATATGGCCATGAAAAATGAAAGGAAAGAGGAAAAATGGGAGGAATGGTGAGGCTTCCATGAATTTGAGACTCAAAGGAGGGATTTGAGTACTCAAATGGAAAAAGAAGAGAGAGAAAACAGCAATGGAGGTGGGGAAGGATTTTTGTGGGGTTTTGAGAGAAATTTTCTGAAAAGGGAAGCTTGGAGGGTAGTTTTGTGAAGCAAGGAGGGTTTTGGGGGAGTTAAAAATGTGCAACCGTGGAGGAGTGGGCCACACTAGACCCCATATGCATCGGCCCGAGCCGGCCAGGCCCGCTGGGCGGCGAGGGCTCTCCGAACCGGCGAGGTCATCACCAGCCTCTGGACATTCCGGCGAGGACTCACCATTTAGATGAGGTCCTCATGCCCCCTAGGTCAGTAATTGATGTGGGTCCCACCCTGGGTCCCCCTATAAATGCCCAGATTGGGCCCTTAGTCCGTTTCGACTCTTATCGGGTCATTTGAATAGAATTTGATACAGATTCATTTTTACCAGATTTCTAATAGCTGGAAAGGGATGATACAGAGTCTAAACCCGTCAATGGACAGTCTAGAAGAGATTTGGGGTCGCTCTGCATGATCAAGAGTGTGTACGGACTCGATCTCGGTGATCGTTTTCAGTCAACTTTCGCCGATAAGAGCAATTGAAAAACCTACACTGTTTCTAGATTAATCTTGCACCCTCCTACACTAAAGTGGTGTCAGCATGTGTTGTGTGACCATAACCCAGGTCTGGTTTAATCCAAATTATGCTCTAATACCAACATGTAACGCCCTAAAATTCGGGGGTCGAGCGTAACTCAGCTCCCGAGTTTCAAAACATCACTTATAAAACATATGCAATGATGGATGTATGTTGTCTGTATGAGTGCATAAAACATGGAGTAGATTAAGCCAAACTGCAAACATAATCTAGGGATATATGAAATTTGCAAGCGGAAGACTAAAGAAACATATATGTATATCTATATAAGTCCCTGAGATATGTATGCTCTGCCAGGTCATAATTACAAGTGTTTGTTTCAAAATATAAGTATCAAAATGAAATCATCCATTACAAAAGAAACCCAGAATTCCCGTAGCTCAAGGCACGGCTCACATGAACTCGCCTGAGAACTGCATAAAAGAAAACGCGTCCTCGTCATCCTCATACTCATGCTCTGTCTCGAGGGTCGCATCATCATCTGTATCTAAGACAGAGTCTGGTTGGTGTTGAAACACCGTCCCAGAATGTGGGAGTGAGTGATCAACTCAGTGGAACTATACAGTAAAAGTTAACATATTATAAAATCAATCAAGCAGTAATGATAAGGCAATACAAGTAAACACGTCCTAATTACTCTTGTTAATGTAAGGATGTATGTAGAAATGATGCATGCTCTCGCCTGCACTCCCTCAGCGTCTTCATCTTACGGTACGCATGACAACCTCCCGCAGTGCTCCACGATGCCAAAGCACATACAATGCGGTGCATGAACATGATTACTAAGTTGTTATTAGTCCTTTTCATACAACAGGATTGGGAAGCTAAGGTACCTTCCTCATATCAATTCCCAAACGGTGATCCATTCTAGGGTCGTCAGTCCTAGACAATCTCATACGATCATATAGTTCTAGGTCACTGCAAAGGACTCGTCACCAATCAATGTATGCCTAGTCAAACCTTAGTTGCTACACTAAGGCTCGTCACCTCAATGCAATATCAAGGTATGCTCAAGGGCACTACAAAGGGCTCGTCACCAATCAATGTAGGCCAACAGCGCGAATATAGTGTCCCATACCACCATAATCGGCTCATAAGTCTGGTGTACTCACTGGTCACTACGGGGAGGCTCGTCGCCCCAGTGTAGGCCGACAACTCGATCACGGTGTCCCATACCACCATGCTCAGCTCATGAGTCTTAGCGAATCGAGGTACAATGGTTAACGGGATTGCATTAGTAAGTTTGGTACCTTATATTCAAACAGTAGCGTCCATACATGGTGTACATCCACCGGGACAATCGGGTTACTTGATGAGCTGGACTAGCACAAGTGCACATTGAGTTGAATGACATAGAGTGCGCAAACACTCTGTGTGGCCAAACCACTGCCGACAACCCTAATACGACTCGAGTTCATCAAACACATCCTACGTGATAAAAATAACCTCGGCCACGAACTCAAAGTTTGTTACTGATTCCCTGGACTATTTCATAGTCCCAAATACATTCAAGTATAACAGATATTCATGCCAGCAATTCAAAATAGTAAAAGAACAACAATTCCAATCGTACAAGCGTGTGAGCATTTGAAGGATTTCAACTTAACATGAATTCACACCTAAGTAGCGCTTGAATTTAAACAACAAAGAATGTAAATTGCATGTAGGAAATCATACACATCAATAAGATAGTTGAGAATCTCTTCTCAACGCCCATAAACAGGATAATATATTACACACTTGATCATTCAAACATTTCTACAAACACTTAGACTACATATTCCAACATACATGACGTATGTTGGTGATAACACACATTTGGACAATTCCTTTTGCCAAGGAGTTGACACACGTACAACTAACACGAATACACGATAATTAATCATGGCAAACACATGCTCGTATTTCATACATATACGATACTTTCTACCTATACATGGAATACACAAATCTTAATATACCCCATATATATCAGGAACGCAATATAAACATCGCATTTGGCATTTGAAATTTCACCCACAACAATAATAAACCATTAACCGACATTGAAAGCCTTGAAAACCATAACCTATACGAATATAGTCCGCACCTTAAACCAGAAAGTGCACAACAAATCTGATTCAGATGATAAGTCTTCGTCAACGGCGACTAGATAACTTAAGGCATGAATGAAATGAGCTACATCAACACTTAGACTATTCTAAGCTCCAAAACAGGCTAGGGTTTGATTGACTTATCCAAGAATGAACTTAGAATCACCGGAATAACGATTCAGATGCGATGGTTTAGGTACGCAGAGTAACAGGGAAGAATCTCAAGATGATTCACCAACTTCTCTCTCACTTTCTCTCTCTCTCTCTCTCTCTTAGCTAGGGTTTAGAAAATTCGTATGGAATTTGAGAGTGAGGGTTTAAGGTCTTTATATAGGCCTAATATTGATGAAAATCGCCCTAGGGCCAAGGTATACTTAGGTTATAAAAAATTCGGGTCTATTTCGATCCAATGGAGCGCTTCTGGAGGTCCTTTTTCTGTGCGGTCGGACTTAAGCTCACTAATATTGGATCTTAAGGAAGTTAAATTTTCAGTCCGATAGGGTTTTCAGATCACTCATGGCGGACCAATTTCAATTCAACGGCCACCGAAACTCGATCAGGGCCACAAGCACTTTGACATGTGTGGGCCAACTTTCCTAATCTGAGGGTGAATTTGAGTCAGATTCTGACAGTCAGAATGTTTAAAATCGGTGCACAAGTGACGCGACTCATATTTCTTAAATTCATATTTAATTTCTAAATAATTTCACCTTTCTCACACTCTTTACTCCGGACTCAAGCAAATCGTCTCAGGACATCATCTGGACTTGAATTTTGAGGTAATTGTCAAGCCCTACAAGGTGATCATAATTGTCTAAGATCATCGCTATTGGACTTTCGACGCGTGGTCCAGGTCCGATACAAAGTTTCCAAGTACTCCCGAGAGCAACTGGATTTAGCGTTGAATCCTAGATTTCAGGGTAATATAGCGCTAACGATTCTACAGGTTTTGTGTCTTGTAGATCAAATTTAAAGTGATTGGTGCTAATTTCACAGGCAATCGAGTTTAGCGCTAGTTAATTCACACTTAACTTCTAAGGGCTTGAGTCCCAAGAGAAACCTGATTGAGGTGGTGCTCGGGTCCTTGCATAAAATTTTTCGGGATGTTACACTTGTTCAACATATGTGGTGACTTGACCACCGATTAACCAATTGTTTGGTTATTCGAACTTGGTTGTGCTTTAATGATTACCTGTCATGTGCAATGCACGTGATGAAAATCTCCTGAAATTCGATCTCACATTCTTACTACAATCTTTCGACCGTTAACCTCATACACATGTAATCCACACGAATGCGACCGTAATGAGATCTGGTAGAATAGGGTAGAAACATTTCCCCCCTCACTGCTACCCTTTCATAGAAAATGGCTGCGACGTTTGAGTATTATAATTAATTATTCACACGTGTTACCATCACAAAGCGTGTCAATATCAAACGACGGATACATCCTGTGTAGACACATGTCTTTAAAAATAGTCATTTTACTACAAAAAGGCATGCTTCTTAATTACTTCAGCCTCCAAATCTCCTATATATACGGGACTCTATTCTTGCCTCTCGTACGATTCCTCATTTTTTTCTTCCTTTATTCTATTTCTTACTTTCCTGTAACCATGGCTTCTTCCTCATCTGTGCCTTCTTTTGATAAAAAAAGATATTATGGCTGTGATGGATCTCTTTTCAGACCACTGTTCGACAGATACAATCTTTAAATCTTCAATCCATGAAGATGCTTATGGTTTGTGTCCTTCAATTTCTCTAGATGTCGCAGTCGAATCGCTACAACCTCTAGATCCATTGCAGATATCATGTTTGAAACACCAAGGTTATGGGCGAAACCTCTTCCTGGATAGGAAGATTGGTTCAATAAGGTATCGATCCAATATGAAGATTTGTGGAAGGAAATTGGGATTTTTTTCGTGTATTAAGCTTTCTCTTTCAGATTATCTTCCCAACATTCCACTTCTTTTGGCACTAACTTCATTTTGGAGTATTACCACCAACACTTTTATGTTCGGTTGCAGGCTGATGATCATCCCTATCAAGGACATCTTCCATCTTACTAAACTTCCCCCTTTTGGTCTACCTACCATGCAAAGATCAAAGTCGAACAATGCACGAATTTCACAAACAAGAATGTCAAAACCTATACCAATTTCATGAATTCTTATCGCAAACTCACAGGACCAGTCGAAGAGCTTGAGTACCTCACTTTTCTCCTTTTCTGGATTTGTCGACATCTCCTGTGCGTTAATGCTCAACAAGTTACGATTGAATACGTTACTTTCGCTGAACTCTTAGTTTAAGGTCAACAAACAGCCTTGACATCGTTTATTCTTAGCCATTTGTACAGAGGACTCTATGAAGTTAATTCAAGAGGGTTGTATTTAGCTGGAGGTCCCATATGGCTCCTTTAGATGTGGTTCTTTGCATAGTTTCGGCCATGACTATTCAATCAAGAGCATAACGGTCGATCGTTTACTTCATATGGCAACCGAATTTTACACATCACTGTAGAACATACTACCATTGATGAATATCTGTAGGAATTCTCAACTCTTTATCTTCTTGATAAATGCCCATCCTTCATGCCCTTTTCAGAGAAAGGAACTTACTGACTAAATGGCTTTCCAGACAACTTGACCCTATTGTTGAACATGCAGTCAGTCAACTTGATCATGCTTGGAATTGCTTTGTTATCAGTAGGGATCTAGCTTTTAGAGGCGTAATGTAATGCCCTAAAATTTGGGGGTCGAGCGTAACTCAGCTCCCGAGTTCCAAAACATCACTTATGCAACATATTTAAGGATGGATGTATGTTGACTGTATTAGTGCATAAAACATGGAATAGATTAAGCCAAAACATAGATATGATTCAGGGACAAGTGAATAAAGCAAGCGGAAGACTTATAGAAAATATGTGTACAAGTGTAAATCCTTGAAGTACATATACAAGACAGGTCGTATGAAAGTGTTATTTAACAAAATTGTAAGTATCAAGTTACATCACTTAAATTCCCAAAAATATTCCCAGAGATCCCGTGCATCAGACCGAGGCTCGCTAGAACCCGTCTGAAAACTGCATATAAGAGAACGCAGCCTCATCATCATCCAGCTCCCGCTCTGCCTCAGAAGTCGCATCCACATCTACAACATCAGAGCCTAAGACAGAGTCTGGTGGGTGTTTAACACCGCCCCAGAAACGTGGGAGTGAGTGATCAACTCAGTGGAACAATAAGGCACTGGTTAACATGTTATCAGTTCAATCAAACAGTAATGATAAAGCAGGACAATTAAATAAATCCTAAGTACTCTTATTAATGCAAGGATGTATGCAATATGATGCGTGCCCTCACGCGTACACCCTCAGCGTCTGCATCTTACGTTACGCATGACATCGCCTCAAAGTGCGCCACATCTACAAAGCACATGCAAATGCGGTGCATGGATATGATTACCAAGTTGTTATTAGTCCGTTTCACACAGCAGGATTGGGAAGCTAAGATACCTTCCTCATATCACCATCCAAACAGTAATCCATACTAGGGTCGTCAATCCTAGACATCTCATACGATCATATGTTTGAGGTCATAGCAAAGGGCTCGTCACCAATCAATGCACGCCTTTCATACCTTTACTACCATAATTCGGCTCGTCACCTCATCACAGTATCCAGGTATGCTCGAGGTCACTACAAAGGGCTCGTCACCAATCAATGTAGGCCGACAGCACGAATTTAGTGTCCCATACCACCATAATCGGCTCACGAGTTTAGCTGCTCACTGGTCACTGCGGGGAGGCTCGTCACCCCAGCGTAGGCCGACAGCTCGACCACGGTGTCCCATACTACCATGTCCGGCTCATGAGTCTTAGCGGATCGAGGTACCATGGTTAATAGGATTTCACTGGTAAGTTCGGTACCCTATATTCAAGCAGCAGCGTCCATACATGGTGAACATACATCGGACAATCGGGTTACTTGACGAACTCGACTAGCACGAGCGCACGTTGAGTTGAGCGACATAGAGTGCGCAAACACTCCGCGTGGCCAAACCACTGCCGACAACTCTAATACGTCTCGGGTTCGTCTAATACATCCTACGTGGCGAAAGCAACCTCAACCACGAACATAGAGTCGATTACCGATTTCCTGGACTAATGCATAGTCCCACACACCTTACACTACAACAGATATTCATATGGAATGAAAAACAGTAATGGAACAACAACTTAAATCATGGTACATACGCATCTGAAGAATCTCAACTTAACATAAATGTAAGCATAGGTAATGCTTGAATTTAAATAACATGGAATGTAACTTGCATAAAGGAAATCATGCACATCAATAGGAGTGTTGAGAATCACTTCTCAACGCCCGCAATTAGTGTAATAAATTACACTTTAGATCATTCATGCATTTCTGCAAACACTTAGCATACATGGAACAACATACATGACATATGTTGAAATACATGCATTTTGACAATTCCTTTTACCAAGGAGTTGTCATATATGCATCTAGCATACATACATGACAAATAATCATGGCAAACATAAGTGCATATTTTATACATATACGGTACTTTATAAATACACATAGAATACACAAATCTCAATATAGCACATGCATATTAGGAAAGCAACGTAAACACAACATTTGGCATGTGAAATCTCATCCATAACAAGAATAAATCACTAACTGGCGTTGAAAGCCTTGAAAACCATAACCTATACACTTAAAGTCTGCACCTTAAGCAAGGAAAGAACACCGAACTGATTTAGACGAGTTGTCTTCGTCAACGGCGATAGAATACCCTAAAACATGGATAGAAATGAGATACAACAACACCAAGACTAATCTAAGCTCTAACACAGGTTAGGGTTAGGTTAACTTACCCCAAAATGAACTCAGAACCGTCAGAAGAACGATTCAAAGTGAAGGTTCAAAGATGAAGAAGAACAAGGAAGAATCCAAGATGATTCACCAACTTATCTCTCTCACTTTCTCTCTCTTTTCCACTCTCTTTCCAAGCTAGGGTTAGAGAAAATTCGTATGGAAAAGAGAGCTAGGGTTTAAGGACTATAAATAGGCCTATTATTGATGAAAATAACCCCAGGGTCAAGGTATACTTAGGGTATAACCAAAACCCGACTCTCGCGATCCAACGAAGCACTTCTGGTGGGCCAATAACCACGAAAGGTCGGACTTAAGCTCATTGACCATGGATCTAGGTCAGGCTGAGTTTTCGTACCGACCTGCTCTTTAGATCAGCCGTGGCGGACCACACTCAATTCAACGGTCACAGAATCTCGATCAGGTCCACAAGCACAAGGATATGCCTGGGCCACCTACCCTGATCAGAGGGTGAAATTGGGTCAGAATCCAACGGTCAGATAGCTTAAAATCGTCACGCAAGCGACACGACTTAGATTTCATAAAAACTTATTAAATTCCAACCGTTCTCACACTCTTCACTCCGAGCTCAATCAAATCGACCCAGAACATCAGATGGACTTGATTTCCAAGGTGATGGTCAAGCCCAACTCGGTGATCGCAACAGCATAAGATCATCGCTATCGGACTTTCGACGCGTCGTCCAGGTCCGATCCAGATCTTCCAAAAAATCTCCAGAACAACTGGATTTAGCGATGGATCCCAGATTTCAGAGTAACATAGCGCTAACTAATCTACAAGTTTAGAGTCATGCAGATCGAATTTAAAGTGATTGATGCGAATTTCACAAGCAATCGAGTATAGCGCTAATTACCCCAATAACAACTACTTAAGGAAAGATTAGCATAAAAAATTCCAAGGTCGTTACACGTAATAGAGAAAAGAAGGAATGAAAAAGCTGGGATTGAACAATACCATCCTTCTCTATTCGCTCGGCAGTTGGGCTATGTTCATCATATCCTGTGTCCTTTAACTCACATAACTAGTAACCAGCCTCCTTTCGACCATATGATAGTCATCGATCAGGAATTCTACGCATCTCTCAAATTAGCCTATCACAAAGAAACAGTCTCTCTCCAGATGCTAGTGTATCCAGAACACTCAGCGGTCTTAGATAACTTCATACTCTAGTGGAAGCGCTAGTATGCCAAACTTTTGGGCAGTTGAAGCATTGAGGAACTCTCACATCGGATCTACCTTTTCCTAGGCCTAACAGAGAGTAAGGAAAGAGCTCTTCCTGCCATTTCCACCACTACTACCGAAAGGACGATAAGAGTAAAGACGAGACAAATCAGAACAGTTTCTACCTCGGCACCCGAATCTCATTGTACAGATGTCTTGCAAATCTCCCAAGAACATCTTGACAGCCTCTTAACCACAACGAATGTCTTCAAGGAAGATTTCTAATTTGGGAGGTATCAATCCTCTTCCAAAATCTCCTACCTTTCCTTTTCAGCAAATAATTCCTTCTAAACCTCCTCCAATGATAAGACCTTAATCACTGTCAAGATCTAAAAAGTCTTTGGACACTTCTTCAGCTGGAGCTGTAACGATCTTTGAAAATTATTTTAAAGTAAAATACCGGCCTGGCTTTAGCGCAGTCAATTAATCTTACGAAATGGCCAAGGGCATGAAGCAACATGAGGAGGCTCATTTCAGTAAATGTTAGAACAACTGGGCTCGAGATAAGGATAGATTGAACGATCCTAACCTCCCGTTCGAAAGATACCTCAAGCCCTATCATCTTCCATCTTCACCATTCCCTACTGTTGTTTAGCCATTAGTGAATATAATAAGAAATCCTGAAGCTGTCAAAGTGTTACACCCTAAACTTTTGAATACCCGAATATTGAAAGTTCTTAAGTGTTATCATGAAATTTAACTTAATATATACATGTGTACAATACCAATCTAGCTATCCTAACCTTACATCTATTCTCCAACATGAATCTGACCATTAAGAATGATCTTCATCCATAGATCAAGCCATCTGACCGTTGATTTTAAGACAAGATCATCATATATCTAAATATTCCCACTTATCCATTATAACCAGTCATTTAGTCAACTATCCACCGATAGGTAATGATATTTGACCATCCACATTGAGTTTGGACCACCCGATCATAGTAAACTAACCACTTAATATCTGTATTTGCTTATACACATTTCAAATTGAGATTCTGATCCATTCATCTTGTTCACCACTTAGGAATATGCTTCACCCACAATCAAAACTACAATCTGAGAAACTTACACATGTGAACAAGTCACTTGAATCTAACTGTATACATGTTCTGCCTCTTGATCACTCAAAAAACCTACCTTATGATCATCCGTTTACAAAACTGATTGTACACCCACTGACATACATGATTAGTACTAACCATCAAGTTTTTCTATTTTGAACATGTCATCTGACCATCTATTATGTTGATTGATATATGTACATTCTCTTAATTAATTTGGTGATAGATGTCCTAAATTGGGGGGGGGGGGGGGGAATGAATAGGACAATGCTAAATATTTCGATATAATGCGGAATAATAAATCGATGGAATACAATTTTGCAATGTATTGAATTCTTAATATTAAATAGTTCGTAGGACAACCTTACACGTAAAATATTTACGTATGAGAACCTTATGTTACAACATCTTTGAAATCAAAATATCAAACTAATACAAAGAATAAGTAATTCACAATAATAGTACAAATAATAATATTCAATTACCACAATGCATAAAAGAGTTATAGTGGTTCGGTGCCTCAATGCAACCTACTCCAGTCTCAAAATTACTACCCTCGTAATTTTAGCTTTCACTATTTCAAGGTTTTCTAAGTTCACCTACCAACCTCAAATAGTTATTGCGATTTTCACGGGCTATCACAATCAAACCCACTTTGTGATTTTACGAGGTCACTACAATCAAACCCGCTTTGAATGCAGCGATCTTCTTCTTAGGATATTGATGAAGTCATTGTATGAGTTCAACCTAAAAAGATACAAAGGGATCTAATAGATTTTCAATGAAATGAATGAAACCCTATTGCTGCAGATTCGATTCTCCATTTTCTCAAAGTAGAGTATGGATTACTCAATAAAAAACAGTTTAATCTAACTTTGAGAATGAGAATAGAATAAGGTAATAATAAAATATGAATTACAACAAAAATAGCTTAAGGAGGCTTGGAGGATCTTTCTTTATAACACAATATATGACTATGAATTTTTATGGTTTAAAGAGTAAGAGAGCCTCTATTTATAGCAAAGGATCTATGTATTTCGATTTAGCTGGCCTAAGCCCATGTTCAGCTAGTCGAACCCCAAGTTGGGCTGGCCAAATGGTAGTTCCAGCTGGCCTAACTAGTCCAAGATCCGATTTTGTTCCATGTTTGGAAACTTGACCGAAACAACCATGGGTTTGTTGAAGGCAAGTTTGGCTGGCCAAACCCTAGGTTGGGCAGGCCAAACCTACCACAAAAAGATCTTTTCAGATCTGTCTTTTTGACTGAATATTGTAGGGCTGGCCAAACTAGACTTCGGGTTAAGCTAACTTGAGTGTATTTAACATTAAATATGATTCTAAATATGTATAAGTAAAATACACTTAACCTATGGCCAAACTACGTTTATATCACTTGTAAGTTGACTCATATGAAGAGTTATGAACCTTGAATCATGAAAGTCTTGCTCTGAGATGTTGAGCCTTCTTTCAAAATGCTTGATCGAGTTGATAGCTTATCTTCGGTCGAGCTTGTGATTGTAACCGGACTACAAAATTTGACAAACTAAAATGTGCTTTAAGTATAAGCACTTACAATTTAGATATAAGTTATTTTGTAATAATTACTTAAAAACATGCCTATAACCATCTAGAACCATTAGATTTTTCAAAACTCCCACATCAACAATAATTACAAAAATGTTATTGACCTATACGTTTGAATTTTAGATCACATGGTTTGCATAATCTATTTGATGTGAAATTTTATACCACACCTATGTATTATAAATTAACCATAAATGTCAAATCAGGCCCTTAACCATTGATTTTTGTGTCCATCGAGTGAAGAAATCTCGTGGGTAGTCATAGCAGGATATTTTCCTTCATATAAATGACTTGAATTACACATAATATGGACCAAGTGTGAAATATGAAGCACCACTGTGATAGGTTGTTCCTTAGGCACGAAGTTATACTGTCGAGGCCTACCAACTCCTTATAAATATGAATTTTCTGATTTAATCACTTCCTGTCATCCATCACAACTCAAATTTGGACCACACTTTGGTCTTATATGACTACGAGGTATACAATATTTAGACCACAATTTATGATCATACATCGTTGAATGTTGAAGCCAGTTCCTTCCTTTTGGTGCAAAAGGTGGAATTTTAGATTTATGCCTTTTCCACCATTGATCAACCACTAACTTTTGTCCAACCATTTGCTTATCCTGACTACACATTTCTCCCAAAATTAGGCATTGATCATTAAGTGTGAACCATTAATTGAGATGAAGTTCATTTTGGCACCCGTTAGGAGAATTTTCAAGATAGGCCAATCTATATTTTGGATCACCAAGAAAGTCATATACCGCCTATTCGATGACCCCGAAACACTGGATAAATTAGATTTAGAGAAAGATTGCTAGAAATGGTCAAAGTAGAGAAACCCAATCCAAGTGGGATGTGAAACACTCCCCCTCTCACACGCCCACTCCTTTATAAAAGGAGGTGTGCATTCCCCTCTCCATTCACATGCCCAATCTCCAAATGCCCAAGGAAGAGAGAAAAAGAGAAAGATAAAGACAAAGAGAGAGAGAGAGAGAGAAAGTGAGAGAGAGAGAGAGATAGCCTAGACACCATCATTGTTGAGTGTTATACATTACATATTTCCCCCTATTTATATCTTAGTTTTACCAACATGATAATGCTTAATGGGTATATTTTATACATGTTTGTATTGTGAGGTGAATCTAAGAGCTTGGATGGAAAAGAATATTAAAAGCATGGATTTTATGCTAAAGAATCACCAAAGCAAGGGATGAATCTTAGGAGACCAAGATTGAAGAATTCACATGCCAAAGATCCAAGGAAACTAGGTGAGGAATGAAGAGAATCAAAGATTTGAAGTGAAAATTCGGCTAGCCCGAGTTTTGGTTCGACCAGCTCGAGAAAGTTCGGGTGAAATTCGAGCAACATTTTTTTTTAAAATTTACAAGAATTTATCCAGTTGAAGGACAAATTCAGCTAGCCCAATTTTTGGTTTGGCTAGCCGAAGGTTACGCAGATTTTATGCGTAAATTTCAAGGGGTTTGCAAATTTTTCCAACTCTATACAAAAGTTGGAGTTCCACAACTATAAATAAGAGTCCCTATGATGTTCTAAAACATCATCTAGGGTTTGGAAAGGGAAAGGAGGCCTAGGAGCACCGATGATGTTCTTTTACTCCGATTGCTTCATGGGTTCTAGTAGATATTTATGTTTTTCTTATATTTTTGAGTTAGCTATGACTAGCTAATATCTTAACTAAGGGCTAAGAGATGAAGCTTGTAGGGTGTTGGGATGTTTATCTTGCTTTGATTCTTATTTATATTGAACCTCATTGATTTCTAGTTTGATATAATTAAAGGAATATTTTCATTTTTCTATGATTTATTATGACTCAAATTACAATAGATATTGTAATAGCTTTGAATATCTTCTTTTCTTGTTTTGAGATTGAGAGATTGGTAAATCCTATTGTTCACCGTCATCTCCTGGGTATAGTAAGGTGATGGAATCCATTTCAATCATCACAATTCTCCCCCATTAAGAATTAGGTTATTGAAAAGTTTAGATTTAATTTAAATTACTATATCTTTCAATTTGATAGGATAGGACTCTAATTCCAATTATGTTCCTTGAATCAAGTAAGGTATCATCTTGATAGCTACAAGTGGATATTTGGCACCCTATTTTCTACCTTTTAATTGATAGTTTAAATCAACATTATTCATAGTTACTTTCTTTTATTCCAGCTCTTGGTTTAGATCTTCTTCTAGTTCTAGTTCTAGTTATTTTCAGAATACGTACAAGTTTAGTCCCTATGGATTCGACTTCGGTCTCACCGAGTTATGACTACAGCGCGACCCTACACTTGGGGTTGTGAACAAGTTTTTGGCATCATTGTCGAGGACTACGGCTACATTTTACTAGAACTAATTAGTATTAGAATTAGGTTAAGATTAGAATTTATTTTTCTACTATGTTTTTAGATTAAGATTTTTTCTAAAATTATTTTTAAAAACTAACATTGTTTTCTGTTTTGTAAGATCCTAACATTGCAACTCTTATTCGATAATTTTATTCCAACCCTCTCTCTTATCTTTTATAGATCTCTTATTTGTTTTAGTTTTTCTAGTTTTCTTTTTAGGTTTAATTGTTTAGTTACTTGAGGGTTGAGTGTTTCAGGCCCAAGTGGGTCCGTGATAACACCCTACATCTTTTGAGTGAAGGAGGATTAGTTGAAGGGTTGCCTATCCATCATCGGATTAGACACCACCTGAGATCCTCTGAGTTAGTAGAAGTAATGGCTGCACATCAACCTCAACATCCAGTTGAGGAAGTTGATGATGAGAATGAGGTGCATCATGCACACTCACCTCGTACTTTATGAAATTATTTACAACTGACGAGGGTGAGTACACTTTCTTGCATGATATTCTCATTAAATGTAAGAACCGTGGAACCTGGAATGATACAACTACTTTCTGAATTTCATGGACTAGAATATGAAAGTCCATACTTACACATTAAGAGTTTGATGAGATAGTTGCCACATTACATTTTCCAAACATGTCTGAAGCTAAAGTGCAACTTAAATTGTTTCCCTTCTTATTGAAGAAAAAGGCTAAGACATGGATGCACTCCTTAAACTACGATCCGTCGGAACATGGGCCGAGATGACCCAGGAATTTCTCAAAAAGTTTTTCTCATTTTATAAAACTAACACTTTAAGAAAGGCAATCATGAACTTCACCTAAAAAGAGGAAGAGACCTTCTTCCAATACTGGGAAAGGTTCAAGGATCTCATGAATCCTGTCCACATCATAGCTATGAAATATGGCGAACAATAAACTTTTTCTGTAACAGATTAACTTCATCAATGCGCCAATTCATAGAGATGATGTGTAATAATGAATTCATGAATAAGGAGGCCAATGATGTGTGAGATTACCTTGATCAATTGGCAGAAAATGTGCAATCATGGGATACCTCCCCAAGACCCAACACTTGTAAGCCTACCCAATCGAAGGGGAGGAATTTATGTGTTAAAAGAGGAAGATGATATGAGTGAAAGAGTAAATAATCTCATAAGAAATGTTGAGGCCATGGAACTTAAGAAGGTAGATGTCACACCCCAAACTCAAAAACCGGGCTCACAAAATTCCCGATCGCCGAATCCGGTGCCGACAGCCTCCGTAGTACCCCATTCTCGGCTCCCAGTGTCCATATGCCAGATTTCGATCCTGAGATCCTACAAGGAGGATTTTCCAACTTACATTTAACTCGTAATAAGCATAATCATATCCACTAATATAAACATTTGAATACAGTGCTGAAAGGGAAATACATATGACAAAATCAAAGCTCCAAAGGTCCGTTGCATGCTCCAAGCTCAATGTTGTTGCAACCTAACGCCACCTACACGCATCTATCATGCATAAGCTTATAGAAAGCTTAGTGGGTGATGAAAGTGTGTGCACAAGGTAAGTGTCAAGTAAGTAATATCAGAGTAATCAGAGTAAGTAGAAATACTGATAAGCCCATAATCATACAATATCATAAATACTGGCGAGATCATAAATCATACGATATCAGAGTAATGCCAAAACATGCTGATGGGCCCATAAATACCATCAGCCTTATCCAGGCTATGTGATGCAAAAATATAATAAAAATAATATCATATACTGATGAAGCAATGTAGATCAGCTATGCAATGCGGGGACAGTAAGCCAAATATCAGATGTTGATGATACAATGCAATATGCGGTGCGAATGAAATGATCAAGCTAGAGTGAAGTCAAGATGATAGTACATAGTATTGCAGGCTATGGGGTCCATCACAAAGGACTTCTATCCAAACCAGTCTCATACCTAAATTTGGATAGCCAGACTTAATGTAGTATAATCCTGATCTCAAGTTAGTCGTACGCCCAACCGAAATCCTTGCCATTACGAAGGTACACAACAATTAGTTACACACCACCAACCTGAGTGGATAGTAAATGAATAAATGAATGAATATGCAACTCCTACTCAATAAGTCTACATATTAGTATGGTTTCTCTCTAGGATTATCACCGGGGTCTAGTACACTTTACATGTAAATCGCCGCCCACTGACGCACGAACATGCAAGTGGAAGAGACCTCACCATCCGCCTGGCCAGTAGTCAGGCAATATCTACCTGACACGTTGATAGTGGACTCATTCATGAGCTAGTTAAACTCAGCCTAGCAATGCCCCCTACTCTCAGGTGGGTAAGGTCACACCTCCTCCCAACCGACCTCCTGGTATTCAGCCTTCATGCGCTCATATATATCCACTCAATCTCGATGTTAGGGCATTTCCTGGCCACTAAGGTTTAGGAATTTTCACCCAGGGACATCTATGACATCCGTATGCTAGAACCAAGCACCCATCTGGCCATCCATGATATGATTGTAGAGGCTATGGCCCTAATATCGTAAGGGTGTACAGTAGTCATAACACACAATGCAAGATGCATGAGTCATAAAATCCAGTCATGCATCAATCTTGCGCATACCGTGCGCTCATGTGAGATAACCTTCACCTATCAAGGAGTCTCATAACAACCTACCCAATGACATATGCAATGGTCAACCACATCTCATAACAAACATACAGATGATGCGTATGGGCATGTATCATGATGCTATGCTGTCATATACTCATAATCAGTATTAATAACTGGCATCAACAATTGGCCTCGACAATGTGGACATTTAACCAACATTGTCTCAAGGAATGGCCGACATGGAGCATAACATATAGTGCACCCATGGCCTCACACAAGGGCCTAATATACAACACCATGGGCCTTACTCAAGAGCTTAATACACATCATGATGGGCCTCTCACATGGGCATAATATATATTACAATGGGCTTCATCGCCTAGCCCTCAAATGCATCATAATGGGCCTCATCACATAGACCTCATATTCATCACATTAGGCCTTAAACACGGGCGGAATACACATCGCAATGGGCCTCAAATACAAGCCGCATATATATCACATTAGGCCTCAAACACAGACCGCATATACATCACATTGGGCCTCAAACATAGGCTGTATATACATCACATGGGTCTAGACAATAGGCCTCAGCAATCAAAGTCAGCCTCGACAATTGGGCTCGACAATCGGAATCGGACTCTATAATCAGAATCGATGATCAGCATCGACAATCGACACTAAAAATCAGCATCGATAATCGACATCAATAATTAGCATATTAACAAGGCAAGATCCATAGATGAACAACTGATCAAGCATAACATAAAGATTGGCCCTCGGCCATGGTTATATCAAATCTGATAGCACAAAACCATTCGTCTATAGCAAATGGGGTCCACTTATCTGGGTTAACCCACAAGAGAATTATGAGAATGGGCTTAACAAGGCCTAAGGGAAGGTCACAATATAGACATCCAACCATCATTGCCCATCAATGTGGACATCTAACCAACATTGCTCCTAAGGAGTGGCCTACATATAAAGCCAAAACATATAATGAGCTCATGGCCTCACATAAGGGCCATATACACATCAAGTGGGTCGCATCGCATGGGCCTCGAATACATCACAATGGGCCTCGCTCATGAGCCTTGAATACATCACATTAGGCCTCGCCCATAAGCCTCGAATACATCATAATGTGCCTCACCCACGGGCCTCAAATACATCTCATTGGGCCTCACCCATGGGCCTCAAATACATCACATTGGCCCTTGCCCACGGGCCTCAAATACATCACATTGGGCCTCGCCCATGGGCCTCGAATACATCACATTGGGCCTTGCCCATGGGCCTCGAATACATCACAGTCGGCCCACACAAAGGCCTCACATACGTCTCATTGGACCTCATATAAATCAAATGGGCCGATCAAATGGGCTGAATCAAATGGGCCAAATCAAATGAGCCAATCAAATGGGACGAATCAAATGGACTGATTCAGATGGGCCGAATCAAATGGGCTGATTCAAATAAGCTAAATCAATGGGCCAGATCAAATGGGCTGAATCAATGGGCCGGATCAAATGGGCCAATTCAAATGGGCCGATTCAAATGGGCTGATTCAAATGGGCCGAATTAATGGACCAGATCAAATGGGCCAATTCAAATGGGCTGATTCAAATGCACCATTCATCCATTGTTAGAGATCAATATAGTGCATAAAAAAATGAATCATATCCAAAGGATCATCTGGACCATACCACAAATGTCAGTGGTGATAATGATTTTCACAGTTAAATTTCTAGTGGACCCACCATAGTATTTATTTTCCATCCATATTGTTCATAAAGGTCGCAAAGACCTGAACAGGGAAGGAAAAACAAATATCATATTGAATTAAAACTTCTGTAACCCAAAGGGGTTTCAAGGGTGGGCATTCAACACCACCATTTTCTGTAGGGTGGTCCACTTGATATTAGATTTGCCTTATTTTTAGCATCAAGCCGTGAGACGAGGTGGCCCCAAATAGGTGGACGGTTTGGATGGGAAAACACCCATCAACATGGGGCCACTGGAACACCAAATGGATGGACGGCGTGGTAGAATAATACATCAAGGTGAGGCACATGGGGCATGGCAGATGGATGAATGGTTTGGATATAGGATGCATGCATCATAGGGGCCCACCGTCTCATGCGGACGGTGTGGATAAGACCCATACATCACGTGTGGTCCACATGTGTGGACCCCTAGTCCACAAAGACCCCTGACCGTCCAGCGACGGTGGGTCCCACCAGATAGATGGACGACATGGGTTCAGTCCCACGTACAGCAGCCCAGCTGCTGCATCTGTGGATGGGTCCCACGTGGTTCCCCACCCCACATCACTCTCTCTGTATATATATATTATAAAATATAGTATAATATAATATACTGTATCATAATATAATATATATCAATCAAAATTCCCATGCTCACCGTCCAGCGCCATCTGGACGGTGCAAAATTATAATAAAAGTGGGTCCCACACTCGTGGCCCATCAAAGATTTGAATTTGCTTGATTGCAATCTCTAGCCTGAGGACGGACTGACCAAAAGAATGGACGGTTTTGATGTAACACATACATCACAGTCGCTACTCAAAGCTCATGTTTGTCCTAGCTATAAATGGATGGACGGTTGATATGCAACACAAGCATCAAGGTGGGGCAGATGGATGGACAGCTTGTTGTGCATGTACCTGGTGGAACCTATAAGCTGCAGACGTCAGCTGTAGTATACATATAATGTAATATAATATAATATAATATATTATCATATAATATAATATATTATATTATATTATACATATCATACATGAATTACAAAAAAAAAGTCACCGTCCAGACCCCAGGGTGCTCTGGACGGTGCTGATCTAGTGCATGAAATCATGGTGGGTCCACACATAGGAGAGTAGGTGGGAGGGTGGAGGTATCAATGTCCACACATAGGAGTGTAGGTGGGAGGGTGGAGGGTGGGTCCACACGTACGGTGCTGATCTAGTGCATAGCATTTATTATAAAATATTATATTATATAATAATATATCATATTTATATATATAAACATGTGTGTGTGGGAGGGTGGAGGTATCAATGTCCAGCGTCCAGAGACGCTGGACGGACAACTGCTGGATGAAACGCATCCATCATGGTAGGCCTCACAAGAATGGACAATTGCACACAAGCAAGGAATGGGGCCCACATGGTGGCTCACCAGAGCCTTTGATCGGCTAATATTTGTGTTTTTACATCATTTGGGCCCATCCAAATGGACTACCATGTGGACCACTCAGTGGATAGCATGGATAAAATACATTCTTCATGGTAGGCCACACACACACACACCATCCATGCAAAAGAGAGGAAGAGAGAGAGAGAAAGAGAGAGAAACGGTGAGATAGAGGGACCCCGTCACTAGGGGCCCCTTTTTACATTGCATACATCAATGTGGGTCCCGTTACAAGTGGGCCCTAAATAAAAAAAATGAGATGATGAAACACCCACCTTTGATCATGGACTTCTCCTTCCATCAACGCATTCTAAAGCTCTAATGAATGAGATTCAACGGTCGAGATTGGTTTTGGAGGGTGGGGATGGGAGATATGAAGTGGGCCACATAAAGCTCTCTCATAGAGCTTGCTTGAACGTGAGTTGCTTGAGAATGAGTGAGAGAGAGAATGAGAGAGAGAGAGAGGTGATGGGAGAGAGGGATGGTGAGTGATGGGTGATGGGGAGAGTTGACTTTTGGGGATGAGTAGTTGTACTTGGGGATAGGTGTGAGTGATGGGAGTGATGTGTACTTGATTGATATGATTGATGGGATTCTCTTGGGATTAGTAATGCGCAGTGTTTTTCCTCGAGATGAACGTGGGCCCACATCTCCTAGACTGGGTATCAGATCGGTGCGTGAGTCATGGCGTTGGAACTGTGGCGACGACGCGGTCATTGGGGTACAAGTTTTAGGTCAAGCCGACTCTAGAATATGGGATACAACTTGGGATTGTGCGCAATTACTGTTAACGCATCACCGGTCGTCGAAATTCGACCAGGAGGACCGCAAAAGTCGACGTAACAGTACAAGCTAGGTTATGGGTCTTACAGTAAAACCTATCAAACTTGATAAGGCTGAGTAAGTTGTTTGTGGTATTTGTGCTTGCAATATACATACAACTGAAAATTGTCCAACAATTCCTTCTTTTCAAGAAATATTGAATGAGCAATCGAATGCCGTAAACAACTACCAAAGACCTTTTTAAGGACTCGCCTTGAACACATACAATTCCAGCTGGAGGAACCACCCAAATTTTAGTTGGAGGAATGCACAAATAGCTAACCCACAAGAGGTACTTACTCAATTTTTAAATCGAACAAGGCCTCAAGAGGATACAGTTCAAAAATTCATGTAAAACAAAGAGCTATTTAACTAGAATACGGTACAAGCATTACGGGATCTCAAAACAACAATGAGAATGTTTGCATCGTCCATTTAAAGGATTGAGTCACACTTAGTGAGTGGGGAGAAAGGGATGCTTCCAGCCCAACCTCTCCCCAATCCAAAACCACAATGTGAAATAAGTGACCCAAGCTCTTCAAATTAAATGGAGCAGGTTAAGTCTATCACCACTCTTATCAGTAAAAAAAACAATTGATAAATCTATTCTGGTGAGGGCTGAAAAGTCAAAGGACCCAGAAGAAGATAAGAATGATAGACCTAGCATTACTCCACATGGGTTAGAACTAGAACCTCAAAGTAAGCCAATTACGCCATTCCCTTAATGGTTGATTGCACCAAAACCTCTCTCTAACTCTCAGGATATTCTAAAGGTTCTTAAGTAAGTGAAAATCAATATTCCTCTACTGGATGTCGTTAAACAAATACCTTCATATGATAAATTTCTGAAAGATTTATGTACAATCAAGAGACAACAAAATATACAAAAGAAAATCTTTTTGACAGAAAAGGTGAGTGCCATCCTCAAGCAAGATGTGTCACAAAAATATAAAGATCTTGGTAGCCCAATTATCACATGTCTAATTAAGAATCACCAGATTGAGCATGCACTTCTTGACTTGGGAGCGAGCATTAATTTGATTCCCTTCCTGGTATATGAACAATTGGGTTTAGGTGAATTAAAAACCATACAGACCACATTACAACTTGCAGATCGCTCAGTTCGTGTATCGAGAGGGATGATTGAAGATGTGTCGGTCCAGGTTGATAAATTTTACTATTTAATAGTTTTTATTGTCTTGGATACTCAACCTATCGTGGACATGAGCACTCAAATTTTCATCATTCTTGGTTGTCCATTCCTTACTACATCAAATGCAATCATTAATTGTAGGAATGGAATTATGATTTTATCTTTTGGAAATATGACAATGGAGCTAAACATATTTTTTTAATATGAGTAAATAGGCAGAGGATGATGACGATGCCCACGACATTAATATGAGCAATTCTTTCATGGAAGATAGAGCACTCTTGACTCTATACTCTGACCCTCTAGAGACATGCTTTGCCCACTCCCCTGATTTAGATGATGAAATGATTAGGGAGATGGATGCCTTGCATGATGTTGCGTCAGTACTTGAAGTTAACCAATTGTTGAGTGTAATTTTGCATATTCTCCCCCATTTATATCGCAGTTTTATGAACATGATAATGCTTAATGGTCTATTTTATACATGTTTGTATTGCAAGGTGAATCTGGGAGCTTGGATTAAAAAGAATGCTAAAAGCATAAATTTGATACTCAAGAATCACCAAGGCAAAGGATGGATCTTAGGAGACTAGGAATGAAGAATTCACATGCTAAAGATCCAAGGAAACCAAGTATAAAGGATGAAGAAAGGACCCAAAAGACTTCAAAATCCATAGCAAAAAATAGATAGGTTCGGTCTAACCAAAACCTAGTTCGGTCCAACCGAAAGGAGGATTCTGTGCGACTGAAAGTGCATGAAAAGCTCCAGCATTGAAAGAAGTTAATTCGGTTCGATAAAGGATTAATTCGGTCCGAATGACAACTTAAGTTTAATCCAACTGAAATCGGGCAACTGCTAAAACAGAATCCTATTCAGGCTCGGACTCAACTTTGGTCCGACTGATGTGTAATGCGGCTGCATAAGTAGAGATGGTTTCACGATCGGATTGCAGAAATTCCAAGTCGGTGTGTTTGTTGCAGTAGGAGCAGCATTAAAGGATAATTCTCTGATTAAGCTACTCAAAGTTGAAGTCGCCATAGCCATTACAATGACAAGTTTCAATGAAAGGAAATTAATTACATAAACAAGGGGAGTCAAATTATAGTGGATGCAACTGCGCCCCTATTCGTAAAAAGACATTCGATCTGATTGATTGCTATGGAAATAACATTCACTTGGCACTTCTAAGTGCGAGCATTTATTCTTCTGTTCAAGTGCAGGCATTCAGTCTTTCGTTCGCGCCATTCAGTCTTTCGTCTGAGCCTGACCATTAAGCCATCCTTTGACTACTCCCGTTCGGACTCGACTATTAAAGTTCTTCATTTAAGCCATCCTTCACTCCATTAAGAGGGAATCGTTCCTTCGACCTCTCTGATATGTAGTTAGCTTTACAATCATAAGGAGTCCTTTGTTGGGAAAGGATTTTTGTGCAGAAGAAGATCGATCCTCCATTTGATTTCATCAGTCAATCAAAGAAGGATCGAGGGGGCATCTGTTGGTGTGTAAAAAATATATCAAGTTTCCATCATGCGTTGATGAAAACTACAAGTGATAAAGAAGGGATTTTGAGAGAAAAGAAGATATTAGAGACAAGGAAGAAAAAAGAAAAGAATAGAAGAGAAAAGAAACTATGGAAGAAAGAATGAAGAAAATATAGAAGGACAAGAAGGGATCCATGGCATTGTGTCGACCTGCGCAAAGGCCATTGATTGTGCGGGTCCACACAAACACTCTTATTGGTTGCACGCACCCGCACAGTGTCAGTCTGACTAGGGGGAATTGAAAGCTTTGTGCCAGACCACGCAACAGCATGGTGTTGCACGGGTTCCCACAAATGCCCTTATGGGTTGCGCACTCCTGAGCGATGTTGGTGCGGTCAAGATGATTCGGACGGTTGAGATCTGATGAGAAGTGGGCCCATAACATGAAGATGGAGGGTTCGCACGTGTGGAGGCCTATAAATACCCCACTCCTCTCATTTAGGCACATTGAGGATTCGGAAGAAGATCAGAGCTCTAAAGAAGAAGAGAGATATGAGGTATCAAGAAGAGAGAGGGAAGAAGAAAGGAGAAGCTTTGCACTAGACCGTTCAACAGCATGGTGTTGCATGGACCTGTGCAATAGCATGGTGTTGCGCGGCCATAAACATAAAGAAGTCAAAATGTTGTCAAAATGATCGAATGCAATTCGATCTTTCTTCCTTACAAGAATATGAACTCAAGAAGGAGATATGAGATGATCATATCTGCACAACATTCCTCTCAATGAGATGATCAAATCAAGAGCGGAAATGCTGTCAGATTTGATATCCAAGACTTTTAAACTCTCTCAATTCTTGTATTCTAAATATGCTATCTTAGAATCAAGAGAAATCAAAGGATGTAAATGAACTCAGAATGAATAAATATTATGAATGTTCTCTTCCTATTCTCTCTTTGTTATGATTAAGTAAGATATTCCTTTAAGCCAGATTCATTTGTTTCTTGTCGAAACAGTTAGCTCTTGCTACTCTCCACTTTTGTTGGGTAAACCATTGCTACTCTCCTCTTTTGTTGAATTAGCCATTGTTACTCTTTTCCTTTATTATGTTAGCCTTGTGCTACTTTCGTTTAAGGCTTGAGCATGTGTCTTGGAATTTTAAAACTCTCATGATTCAATTTATTTCCTCTTTGGTGCAAGTAATGTGTTAGAGGTATCATAACTAGTGATTCAAATATTTATCATAGACGTAATGCTCTCTGAGTAATGACCCTCTTGGTTGACACGTGATTCCATGGGTTTGGATAGTGGTGTACAAATCACTGTAAGTAATTCACAATACGTGTTACATCACTTCTAGGATTGAATGTCGTAAATAGTCACTCCATCAACAAATCGTGTCATGTAATTCATCTGACTCATATATTGTGCTGCCTCGAGGTGTTCAAGTAAATCCATGGTAGCGTCGGACACGCCAGCGAATCTCCATACTTATGAGATGCGGGGTGAGCCGAGTTTTGTCAAACCCCAAACTCAGAAACAGGGCTCACAGAATTCCCGATCGCCAAATCTGGTGCCGATAGCCTTCGTAGTACCCCATTGTCGGCTCCCGACACCCATATGCTAGACTCCGATCCTGGGATCCAACAAGGAAGATTTTCAGTCTGATTTTTTTTATAAAGGAACATAATCACAAGCATAACGAAGTTAAAAAATAACATCACCACATATCCACTATAATAAATCATTTGAGTACAATGTGGAAAGGGAACTACAAGTATAACCAAAAGCTCTAAGAAGATCAGTCACGCGCTCCTGCCTCAACACTACTGTGACCTAATGTCACTTGCATGCAATGGTCGTGCATAAGCTTACAATGAAGCTTAGAGGGTGTGTGCATTTGTGTGCAATGCATGTGCCAAGCATACAATATCAGAGTAAGAAGAAATACTAGTAAGTCTATGAATGTTGTCAGCCATGCTAAGGCTATGCGATGAAAGGCCTACGTAGTCAAATGTCATATGCACGATTCAACGCAAGCATGCCAGTTCTCATCAAGTACATATATCAGTACAGTTCATCTCTGGGATATCACTGGGGTTTAGTACACCCCACACCAGATTGCAGCCCCAATTGGCATGCACAACCATGCAAGTTGAAAAGACCTCACTACCAACCTGGCCAGTAGTCTGCCAATATCTACCCGGCTCATCAATAGTAGACCCTTTTATGAGCTGGGTAGATTCAGCCTAGATTTGCCCCCTACCCTCAGGCGGATAAGGCTACACCCCCTTCCAACCAAACACGACACAGTGAGAGATGTGGCCTACTAGTATTTGCACTCAGGTGCTCATATATCTACTCAATCTCGACATTGGAACAACCTCTTGGTACCATAAGGGTTTAGGGGCTTTCACCCACAGACATCCGAAGTGCCCATATGCCGTGTCCCAAATATTTTCGGTATCCAATCTGGCCATCCATGATAAGCCTGTGGAGGCCACAACCCTGATGTCACTAGGGCACCAAGTGATCATGTGACACAAAATGTGAGATGCATGAGTTATACCATCCAGTCATGCATCAAACCTATGCGTAGCACACGATCATGTGGGGCAACTCCATCTCATGGGGAGTCCCATAAAATCTCATCCCAATGTTATGATTAATCACTCCTCATAACATGCATACAAATGATGCGTATGGGCATGTATCATGATGTTATATTAAGCATGTTTTCAATGTGTCCTAAGTACACTAGCATGATTATTAGATATAGCAGGCGATAATCGGCCTTAACCGGTATGTCACTTTCAAGAGTAGGGGTTGAACGATACGCCCCACATGACATAGAAGTATATATGGAATGGTCCATGTTAGACTATCATAACCTAATCAAGGTACTAGCATATCATATATCCTAAGGCGTGGTCCCCTGCAAGGACAGTGGACCTAACCAACAAATCGGGATAAGCTTCAACAGTGGATATATGAAATTTAATACCACATATTCTTCCATCTATGGCAAGGGGTGATGATGTACTAAACAACAAGATGATTGAGGGGATGAAACTATGTACAACAAGTGGGCTTCCTTTCCCTCTTTATCATGTAATAAACTGGGCCTTCCTATGGGGCCCGATATGAATACAAGGTGGGTTCCAATTTTTGGATAATTACTACAAGTCATGGTGGAAAACACCATCATTAATGGGGGCCCAACGGTTTGGGTTAGCCTAATGGGTATCACTAACATAAGTGGGGACCCAACAGTTTTGGTTAGCCCAATAAGGTAAGGATGAAAGTGGGCTTAACAATGGGCCCTAAGGAGTTTACAACAATGGACATTTAACCACCATTGTCCTAAGGTGTGGTCCATTTAGGATTGGAATCAGAATCACAACGGGGCCCTTGACCCGTAAAATTTCTAGTAGGACGGATGGATAGTGCGTGTACTGCACACACATCATGGTGGGCCTCTTAAGGTAGGCCCTTATTAGGCATATAACTCATATATCATGGTGGGCTTGCATAAGGCGGTCCGTATTAATGAATGGATAGTGTGCATACAACACACACATCATGATGGGCCTCACACATCACAATGGGCCTCATACATATAACAAGTGGGCCACATGCATCACAATGGGCCTCATATAGACAATAAGTGGGCTGCATGCATCACAATGGGCCTCATATATACAATAAGTGGGCCTCACACATACAACGGTGGGCCTCACATGTACAACCAGTGGGCCTCACATGTACAGCAGTGGGCTTGCTGGGCTGGACGGTCAGCCCATGCTGGCTGCTGGCCTTGCCCAAGTGTCCTACAGATGGATGGTGTGGATACAATGCATACATCGCTAGTGGGTCCCATCGTCCAACGTGCTGGACGATGCTGGACAAAACATGCATCAGGTGGGTCCCACCGTCCTACGTGCTAGATGGTGTGGATACGTCACATACGTCAGGTGGGTCCCACGTGAGTGGGGATCAAACTGATATTGGTGATTTCCTTTCGTCCAAGCCTGTCCAAAACGGACAGCTAGGTGGGCCCTACCCACTGGACGGTGCGGTTACAACGCGAACATCAAGATGGGGTCCATGTGAGTGGGCCACCCCACTTCAGATCATGCTAATATTTATGTTTTCCCTACATCTAGGCCTACCCAAAAATGGGTAGCAGGGTGGGCTAGCTGGACGTGGCAGCAAGGTGGGCCCCGGTTTAGACAGTGGGTTGGTCCGTTAAATGGACAGCGTGGATAAAATTCATAATCGAGGTGGGCCATCAACAGGGAAAGAGAGAGAGAGAGAGAGTAATGACCCTGAAAATTTTGTGCTAATCTTTCCTTTGTAGCTTTTTGGGGTAATTAGCGCTATACTCGATTGCTTGTGAAATTTGCATCAATCACCTTAAATTGTATCTACATGACTTAAAACCTGTAGAATGGTTAGCGCTATGTTACTCTGAAATCTGGGATCCATCAATAAAGTCAGTTGTTCTTGGGATTTTTTTGAAGTTCTGGATCGGACCTGGACCGCGCGTCGAAAGTCCGATAGCGATGATCTTAGGCTGTTGCGGTCACCATATTGGGCTTGACCATCACCTCAAAAATCAAGTCCATGTGATGTTCTGGGTCAATTTGTTTGAGTTCGGAGTGAAGAGTGTGAGAACGGTTGGAAATTTATTAAGCTTTTATGAAATCTGAGTCGTGTCGCTTGTGCGACGATTTTAAACAATCTGACCGTTGGATTCTGACCCAATTTCACCCTCTGATCAGGGAAGGTGGCCCAGGCATGTCCTTGTGCTTATGAACCTGATCGAGATTCAGTGACCGTTGAATTGAGTGTGGTCTGCCATGAATGATCTGAAGAGCCGGTCGGTACGAAAACTCAGCTTGACGTAGATCCATGGTCAAAGAGCTTAAGTCCGACCTTTCGTAGTAATAGGCCCACCAGAAGTGCTTCGTTGGATTGAGAGAGGCTGGTTTTGGTTATACCCTAAGTATACCTTGGCCCTGGGGTTATTTTCATCAATGTTAGGCCTATTTATAGTCCTTAAAACCCTAGCTCTCTTTTCCATACGAATTTTCTAACCCTACCTAAGAAAGAGAAGGGAAAAGAGAGAGAAAGTGAGAGAGAAGTTGGTGAATCATCTTAGATTCTTTCCTGTTCTTCTTCATCCTTTAACCTTCACTTTGAATCATTATTCCGGCGATTCTGAGTTCATCTTTGGATAAGTTAACCTAATCCTAATCTGTGTTAGAGCTTAGAATAGTCTTGGTGTTGTTGTATCCCATTTCTATACTTCCTTTAGGGTATTCTATCGCCGTTGACGAAGACATATCGTTTGAAATCAGTTCGGTGTTCTTTTCTAGCTTAAGGTGCGGTCTTTAAGTGTATAGGTTATGGTTTTCAAGGCTTTCAATGCCAGTGAATGGTTTATTCTTGCTATGGATGAGATTTCGCATGCCAAATGTTATGTTTATTTCGCATTCCTGATATGCATGTGTTATATTGAGATTTGTGTATTCTATGTGTATGTATAAAGTACCATATACGTATAAAATATGCACTTGTGTTTGCCATGATTATTTGTCATGTATGTATGCTAATTGTATGTGCGGCAACTCCTTGGTAAAAGGAATTGTCCAAATGCTTGTATTTCAACATACGTCATGTATGTTGTACTATGTATTCCAAGTGTTTGTAGAAATGCCTAAATGATCTAAAGTGTAATATATTATGCTAATAGCGAGCATTGAGAAGCGATTCTCAACTCTCCCACTAGTGTGTATGATTTCCTTCATGTAAGTTACATTCCTTGTTGTTTAAATTCAAGTATTACTTATGCTTACATTCATGTTAAGTTGATATTCTTTAAGTACTCATATGCTACATGGTTGAAGTTGTTGTTCTATTACTATTCTAAATTATAGGTATGAATATCTGTTGTAGTGTAAAGTGTTTGGGACTATGCATTAGTCCAGGAAATCGGTAATCGGCCTTAAGTTCGTGGCTGAGGTTGCTTTCGCCACGTAGGACGTATTAGACAAACCCGAGTCGTATTAGAGTTGTCGGCAGTGGTTTGGCCACGCGGAGTGTTTGCGCACTCTATGTCGTTCAACCCAACGTGTGCTCGTGCTAGTCGAGTTCGTTAAGTAACCCGATTGTCCGATGTATGCTCACCATGTATGGACACTACTGTTTGAATCTAGGGTACCGAACTTACCAATGAAATCCTATTAACCATGGTACCTTGATCCGCTAAGACTCATGAGCCGGATATAGTGGTATGGGACACCGTGGTCGAGCTGTCGGCCTACGCTGGGGTGACGAGCCTCCCCATAGTGACCAGTGAGCAACCAAACTCATGAGCCGATTATGGTGGTATGGGACACTATATTCGTGCTGTCGGCCTACACTGATTGGTGACGAGCCCTTTGTAGTGACCTCGAGCATATCTGGATACCGCATTGAGGTGATGAGCCTTAGTGTAGTAACGAAGGTATGATAGGCGTGCATTGATTGGTGACGAGCCCTTTGCAACGACTTGAAACCATATGATCATATGAGATGTCTAGGACTGACGACCCTAGAATGGATCACTGTTTGGATGGTGATATGAGGAAGGTATCTTAGCTTCCCAATCCTGCTGTATAAAAAGGACTAATAACAACTTAGTAATCATGTTCATGCACCGCATTTGCATGTGCTTTGTAGACGTGGCGCACTTTGAGGCGATGTCATGCGTAACGTAAGATGAAGACGCTGAGGGTGTACGCGTGAGGGCACGCATCATTCTGCATACATCCTTGCATTAACAAGAGTACTTAGGACATGTTTAATTGTTCTACTTTATCATTACTGCTTGATTGAACTGATAACATGTTAACCTGTGCTTTATTGTTCCACTGAGTTGATCACTCACTCCCACGTTCTGGGGCGGTGTTAAACACCCACCAGACTCTGTCTTAGGTGCTGATGTTGCAGATGTTGATGCGACTTCTAAGGCAGAGCGGGAGATGGATGATGATGAGACTGCCTTTTCTTTTATGCAGTTTTCAGACGGGTTCTAATGAGCCTTGTTCTGATGTGCAGGATTCTAAGATTATTTTTGGGAATTAAATGATGTAACTTGATACTTGTAATTTTGATGGTAACACTTACATTACGACCTGGGATGTGTATGTATTTCAAGGATTTGCACACGTATAACTATATATTTCTTTATCTTCCGCTTGCTTTCTTCACTTATCCCTGAATTATATCTGTGTTTTGGATTAATCTATTCCATGTTTTATGCACTAATACAGTCAACATACATCCATTATTAAATATGTTGCATAAGTGATGTTTTGGAACTCGGGAGCTGAGTTATGCTCGACCCCCGAATTTCAGGGCGTTACAAGTTGGTATCAGAGCATGATCTGGATTAAATTGGACCTGGGTTATGGTCACACACCGCATGCTGTTGCCACCTTAGTGTATTTGGGTGTGAGGTTATCGTAGATTGTGTGTGTATGTTCCGTAGCTTCTATCGGCGAAAGTTTACTGAAAACGTTCGCCGAGATCAAGTCTGTGCTCTCTCCTGATCACACACAACAACCCGAAACCTTTCCTAGACCATCTATTAATGAGATTAGATGGTTTATCATCCCTTTTTAATCCTTAAATCTTCAAGAACTCTCTGCTTGTATCAGATTTCTGCCTGAATGGCCCGATAGGCGTCGAACCAAGCAAAGGGGCCGATCGGGGCATTTCCAGTGGGGCCCAGGGGGAACCCACATCATTTTGAGCATGGGGGACTAGGAGGACCTTGCCCAAATGGCAAGGTATTGCTGGAAGGTCCAGAGATCAGTGATGTCATCGCCGGCTTGGCGAGGCCTCGCCGATCAGCGGGCCAGGCCGGGCGGGCCGGCTCCGGCCGACGATAGTGTGGCCTAGTGTGGCCCACCCCTCCACGGTTTGCTGTTTTAAACCCTTCCTACACCCTACTTCCTTCACAAACCTCCTTCTCAAGCTCTCCTTTTCTTGAAATCCCTCTCCAAACTCTTCCAAATCTTCTTCTTCTTTCATTTTCGTGCAAACCCCATCACCCCATCTCAAAACCCTCACCCCCGTTGCTGTTTACCTCTACTTTTCTTCTCATTTGAGCTCTCACATTCATCTTTTGGGATCTCAAGTGTGTGGAAACTTTTCATCCTTCCTATTTCTCTCTTTCTCTCATTTCTCATGGCCCTCTTTGAGTTCATCACGGCCATCTTTTCCATTTTCTCCCTTCTTTCTTTGATGGGGAAGAAGAGAGCGCCCGTGGATAAAGCCGAGCCTAGCCGCCCAACCTGTGCACGGAGGCTGAGAGGTGCCGCCACGAGCACATCCGCCACTCGTGAATTCCAGACCAAGCGGGATCTCGATCCTCGAGCTCCCATTAGTAGAACCTTGTTAGCGGAGCTATCGCAAAGTCTATGAAGGCCGTAGAGTCCTTTTTGAGGCTCATGATAATTCGCGGCTGTATGGCGAGTTTATGTTGTTAGAGCGCCTGGAAGGGCCTGGTTAGTGTCCCTTGTTTAAGGGCGAGTATCACGTGAATGCTAGTACTATTCGAGCTTTTTATGCTAATATTCGTGATCCTTCGCTAGAGCCTCTGCAGTTCAAGATTCCTTATGGTAGTGGTCGGGAAGCTACAGTCAACGTCGCTTTGATATCTCGACTCCTGAATGTGCCACTTGGTGAGGTGCATGCCAGTGAGAAAAATTTGAACTGTATGCGCGAGAGGGACCGTCGCACCCGGTTCTTGTGTGGTCGTCTGGTCGAATGGCAGCCGAATAGGAGTCTTCTGGCTACCAACATGACGAACGACTTTCGTTTGCTTCACCACATGTGTACGTTCAATGTATACCCAAGGTGGAGCAATCGCAGTGAGTGTACGTGCCTGATGGTAGATTTTCTGTATCAATTGGGGCAAGAAGTAAAGTTGTGTGTGCCGATGTACATCTTGCGTCAGATTATTCTCATCGCTCGTTCGACTAGGAGGACCGAATCGCTTCCTTTTAGCTGCCTCATTTGTAAGCTTGCTCATGAGTTTAGCTATAGGCTTGGAGCAGAGAAGCTGGTTCCTGTTCGTCATCTTAATCTGACGACCCTTAAGCAGATGGAGATTGTTTCTGGTCAACATGCCTCAGAGAGTGAGGATAAGTCAGAGAGCGATGATGAAGAGAGTTATGCTGAAGGTGGTGTAGAGATTGAGGAAGAAACAGAGCAGGACGAGGAAGAGGCAGAGGCACAGGATACGAGTGAGAGCTCTCCTCCTGTGGCACCAGAGCAGAGTGCAGATCAGGCTGCCAGAGATGCCCGTATTGTTCAGCTTGAAGAAGGGCAGGCTGTTCTACGCCAGGATATTATGGATCTTCGAGGCCTTGTGAAGCATAAGTTTAAGAAGGTGACTCGAACTCTGAAGTCTATCCTGTGTTGCTTGTAGGATAAGGGTGCCCCACCTCCATCTCCTGATTCCGACGAGTAGCTGTCGTTGTAGTCGTCCTTTGCTTTGTTTGTTATTTCTTTCTGTGTGCAGCCATTGTTGGCTTTGTAGTTGGAGTTGTTTGTAGTTGTTTGTTGTTGTTTGAAGTATTAGATGTTGTAGTTCACATGCTTTCCTAGTCATGATTCATGTAATGCTGCACTACTTGTATTGCGACAATTTTGTTTAATGGAATGCATGTTGTTTATCTTTGGAGTTGTGTTGTGAATGCTGTGTGGATGGATTATGTAGACGTAGAATCTGACAGTTTACATCCTCTGTTGAATGTAGGGATGCCTCCTAAGGGTTCGAAGACTTCGACCCGTCTCTCCTTGGTTAAGTCGCTTACTTGGGTTCCTCCCTTGAGCGATAGCCAGACGGATCCACAGGCGGGCCCGTCTCATGCTGGTGTTGGGCCGACACCTAAGGCTCCTCCAGTCACGCCCTCGATTCCTGAGCCGAGCCGTGTATCTTCGTCTGCTCCACCGTCTGATAAGTTTGAGCAGATGATGCTGTTGATGCAGCAGCAGCAGATTCAGCAGCACCACCACCACCAGCAGGAGTTCCTCTCTTCCATGGCTGACATCTTTGCTCAGTCAGTGGGAGCGACTTCACCTGCTTCACCTATGCCTCCATCTGGGAGTGCCAGTGCGAGCGGCACTTTTGGGCGATTTCAGCACTTATGACCTCCTACATTTGCGGGTTCTCATAGACCTGAGGAGGCCGAGTATTGGATCGATCGCATCTCTAAGATGCTGAGACCGCTGCATTGTTCAGAGGTTGAGGAGGTTGAGCTTGCCTCCTTCATGTTTGAGGAGGAGGCCAGTCTGTGGTGGGACAGTGTTCTTCGCACTGTCGAGGAAGGTTTTGAGTGGTCATGGCTGGTGTTTGAGGCACGCTTCCACGAGAAGTATTTTTCAGTTACGTACCGACATGAGAAGGAGAGTGAGTTCCTTCGCCTCCTCCAAGGAGGGCTGTCGGTGACGGAATATGAGAATCGGTTCACTGAGCTGGGTCGGTATGTGCCATTGATTCTGGGCGATCAGCCGATGAGGATGCAGCATTTCTCTGAGGGATTGAGACCTGAGATCCGATCGAAGATTTGCTGTGCTATTATTTCTTCTTATGCGGAGCTGGTGAGCATGTCCTTGCGAGCAGAGCAGGACGGGGACAGGTCGTCCTGCATGGGAGCACCGATGGTTCCTAGGCCGCGACCGGATTTTCAGGGTACACCTTTTCTCGGCAAGAGGCCGCAAGCAGATTCTCCTCCTAGGCGTTCAGCGTCGCCCGCTCAGCAGATGCGAGCTAATCTTCGCTATTCGTATTGTGGAAAGACGGGGCATTTGGACCGTTTTTACTTTTCACGTATGCGGGCCAATGGTTTTACTCCACCGCAGAGGATTAGCCGTCCGATGCCTCAGGTTATTTCTCCTCCACCTCTTTGTTCAACACCAGCTCATCCATCCTTTAGACCTGCAGTACCAGCTTCAGGCCACCTCAGCGGCCCATGGTTCCTCTGCCGAATCGTCAGCAGTAGGCTCGAGTTCATGCGCTCTCAGCTGAAGTGCCTATGTCTGACTTGGTGCCGAGATCCTTCGAGGTGACAGCACATTGAAGGTATTCCCGTTTCTATGTTGGTGGATACAGGGTCCACTACTTCTTTTATATCTTATGTGGCAGTTAGGCGTTTGGGTTTGAGATCTATTCCTATGCAAGGAGTGACGCTTACTACCGCTACGGGGATTTCCTCTGCTTTGGGCAAGCGTTGTATGGATTGTTTGGTCAATCTGGGAAGTGGATCGATCTGGGTTGATTTCTTAGTCGCACCTCTTTATCATTACGATGTTATTATGGGTATGGATTGGCTCACGAGGATGCGAGCTGAGATTGATTGTGAAGCAAGGTCGGTGACCATCCATGGACCTGAGGGCGAGACAGTTACTTTCCCAGTTCAGGTCAGTTACCCTTTTCGTATTGATTATTATACTTCTCTGTTGGAGAGTATGGTTGATTCGGCGTTAGTTAGCACGCTGGTAGTTCGAGAGTTTGAAGATGTGTTTGAGTCGATTCTTAGATTACCTCCTCAGCGTGAGATTGATTTTGCTATCGATCTTATGCCTGGTGTGGCACCCATTTCTTTACCCACCTATCGTATGCCTCTGAGTGAAATGGAGGAGTTGAGGAAGTAGATAGACGGTTTATTGAATTTGGGTTTTATTCGGCCTAGTGTGTCTCCTTGGGGAGCACCTGTTTTGTTTGTGAAGAAGAAGGATGGTTCCTTGCGATTGTGTATTGATTATCGCAGGCTGAATCTGGTAACTATGAAGAATAAGTACCCTTTGCCCAGGATTGATGATCTGTTTAATCAATTGAAGGGGGCACGGTACTTTTTGAAGGTTGATCTGCAGTCAGGGTATCATCAGTTGCGCGTCAAGGATGAGGACGTGCAGAAGACCGCTTTCAGGACTAGCTCCGGTCATTATGAGTTCCTTGTGATGTCGTTCGGTCTTACGAACACACCGGCTGTGTTCATGAATCTGATGAACAGGGTGTTTCGGCCATTCCTGTTTCAATTCGTCATTATCTTTATCGATGACATCTTGATATATTCTACGGGCCGGGAAGAACACGAGGAGCACTTAAGAGCGGTTTTGGATACTCTCAGGAAGAATCAGCTCTTTGCGCAGTTCAAGAAGTATGATTTCTGGAAAGAGGAAGTCAAGTTCCTGGGACATGTGGTGTCCAAGGAAGGGATAGCTGTCGATCTTGCCAAGGTAGCTGCAGTGCAGGACTGGAAGCAGCCTGATTCAGTTACTGAGGTAAGGAGTTTTCTGGGTCTTGCAGGCTATTATCGACGCTTCATTCAAGACTTCTCGAAGATTGCCAAACCGTTGTCGCAGTTGACACGGAAGGATTTGAAGTTTGCTTGGAATGAGAAGGCGGAGTTAGCTTTTCAGGAGCTGAAGGACAAGTTGACGTCCGCCCCTGTGCTAGTATTGCCAGAGCAAGGGGTTAAGTATATTATTTATACTGACACCTCTCGCGTTGGCCTGGGTTGTGTCCTTATGTAGAAGGATAGGGTGATTGCTTATGCTTCGCGTCAGTTGAGGAAACACGAAGAGAATTACCCTACACACGACCTGGAGTTAGCAGCTCTCATTTTCGCATTAAAGCTTTAGAGACATTACCTCTATGGTGAGGAGTTCGAGCTCTTTTGTGACCACAAGAGCCTTAAGTATATTTTCACGCAGTGTGATTTGAATATGAGGCAGCGCCGATGGATGAAAACATTGAAGGACTTTAAGTTCGATGTTTCTTACCATCCGGGCAAGGCGAACCTCATGGCAGATGCATTGAGTCGCAAGAAGGCTATTGAGTTTGCGGCTCCACTGATGATAGCAGAGTGGGATATGTTGGAGTTCGTGCGAGATTTTGAGCAGAAGCTTACGGTGGTTGAGCCGTATGAGGTTATCGCACACATTCATGTACAGCCCCTTATCGACGAGAAGATCGTTACAGCTCAGGTAGATGATGAGCTTTTGGTGAAGATGAGGAAGCGGGTTGGTACAGATGAGAACTTCGACTGGAGTGTTAGTTATGATGGGGGCTTACGATTTCGTGGCCAGTTATGTGTTCCTGACATCCTTGACTTGAAATGGGAGGTTCTCGAGTTAGCCCATAGTTCTAAGCTTGCGATGCATCCAGGTAGTACGAAGATGTATCAGGATATGAGGAGATCTTATTGGTGGGACAATATGAAGGTCCAGATTGCTGAGTTTGCTTCTCGTTGTCTCACGTGTCAGCAGGTCAAGGCAGAGCATCGTCGACCTCCTGGGTTGCTGCAGCCCATGCCCATAGCAGAATGGAAGTGGGACTTCATCTCTATGGATTTTATTTCTGGGTTGCCGAAAACAAGGAAGGGATATGACTCTATTTGGGTGATCATCGACCGATTAACGAAGTCGGCGCATTTCTTACCGATCAGAGTCACAAACTCTGCAGACGAGTTGGCTAGGCTGTATATCAAGGAGATAGTACGTCTGCATGGAGTTCTCCTGGAGATTGTGTCTGATAGATACACACATTTCACATCTATCTTCTGGACTCGTATTCAGGAAGCGATGGGTGTGAAACTGAAGTTCAGCACTGCGTTTCATCCGCAAACAGATGGGCAGACGGAGCACATAAATCAGGTCCTAGAAGACATGTTGCGAGCTTGTGTTTTGGATTTCAAGGACAGTTGGGATGATTGTCTTCAGTATGCAGAGTTCGCGTATAATAACAGTTTCCAGGCGAGTATTGGCATGGCTCCCTATGAAGCGTTGTATGGTCGCCCATGCAGAGCACCACATTGCTGGGCAGAAGTTGGCGAGCATAGTTTGCTTGGCCCAGAATTGGTGCAGGTGACTTCAGAGAAAGTTGACATCATTCGACGTCAACTCCTGACGGCCCAGAGTAGGCAGAAGAGTTATGCTGATACGAGGCGTCGACCACTTGAGTTTGAGGTTGGAGACCATGTGTTTCTGAAGGTCTCTCCTATGAAGGGAGTTCTGCGGTTCGGTAAGAAGGGAAAGCTGACGCCGAGATTTATTGGTCCATTTCAAGTTCTGGATCGAGTGGGAGCGGTAGCATACCGCCTTGCTTTGCCCACACCTCTTGCGGGCGTGCATATCGTATTTCATGTTTCTATGTTGAAGAAGTACGTTCTTGATCCTTCGCATATTATCAGTTGGGAGCAAGTGCAGTTGAGTGAAGATGCCACTTATATACTGCGACCGACGCGTATTCTCGACAGGAAGGAGCAGGTATTGCGTAGCAAGGTTATCCCTCTTGTGAAGGTGCTATGGACGCATCATAGTGAGGAAGAGGCTACTTGGGAATCTGAAGCTGAAGTCAGGAAGAGCTACCCTCAGATCCTTGAGGAATTTGAGAAGGTATGAATTTCGAGGATGAAATTTTCTTTAAGAGGGGTAGATTGTAATGACCCTGAAAATTTTGTGGTAATCTTTCCTTTGTAGCTTTTTGGGGTAATTAGCGCTATACTAGATTGCTTGTGAAATTTGCATCAATCACTTTAAATTGTATCTGCATGACTCAAAACCTGTAGAATGGTTAGCGCTATGTTACTCTAAAATCTGGGATCCATCGCTAAAGTCAGTTGTTCTTGGGAATTTTTGAAAGTTCTGGATCGGACCTGGACCGCGCGTCGAAAGTCCAATAGCGATGATCTTAGGCTGTTGCGGTCACCATGTTGGGCTTGACCATCACCTCGAAAATCAAGTCCATGTGATGTTCTGGGTCGATTTATTTGAATTCGGAGTGAAGAGTGTGAGAACGGTTGGAAATTTATTAAGCTTTTATGAAATCTGAGTCGTGTTGCTTGCACGACGATTTTAAGCAATCTGACCATTGGATTCTGACCCAATTTCACCCTCTGATCAGGGAAGGTGGCCCAGGCATGTCCTTGTGCTTATGGACCTGATAGAGATTCAGTGACCGTTGAATTGTGTGTGGTCCGCCACGGCTGATCTAAAGAGCTGATCGGTATGAAAACTCAGCTTGACCTAGATCCATGGTCAAAGAGCTTAAGTCCGACCTTTCGTAGTAATAGGCCCACCAGAAGTGCTTCGTTGGATTGAGAGAGGTTGGTTTTGGTTATACCCTAAGTATACCTTGGCCCTGGGGTTATTTTCATCAATGTTAGGCCTATTTATAGTCCTTAAAACCCTAGCTCTCTTTTCCAAACGAATTTTCTAACCCTACTTAAGAAAGAGAAGGGAAAAGAGAGAGAAAGTGAGAGAGAAGTTGGTGAATCATCTTAGATTCTTTCCTGTTCTTCTTCATCCTTGAACCTTCACTTTGAATCGTTATTCCGGCGATTCTGAGTTCATATTTGGGTAAGTTAACCTAACCCTAATCTGTGTTAGAGTTTAGAATAGTCTTGGTGTTGTTGTATCTCATTTCTATCTTGCTATAGGGTATTCTATCGCCGTTGACGTAGACATATCGTCTGAAATCAGCTCGGTGTTCTTTTCTGGCTTAAGGTGCAGACTTTAAGTGTCTAGGTTATGGTTTTCAAGGCTTTCAATGCTAGTGAATGGTTTATTCTTGCTATGGATGAGATTTCGCATGCCAAATGTTATGTTTATTTCGCATTCCTGATATGCATGTGTTATATTGAGATTTGTGTATTCTATGTGTATGTATAAAGTACCGTATACGTATAAAATATGCACTTGTGTTTGCCATGATTATTTGTCATGTATGTATGCTAATTGTATGTGCGGCAACTCCTTGGTAAAAGGAATTGTCCAAATGCTTGTATTTCAACATACGTCATGTATGTTGTACTATGTATTCCAAGTGTTTGTAGAAATGCCTAAATGATCTAAAGTGTAATGTATTATGCTAATAGCGAGCGTTGAGAAGAGATTCTCAACTCTCCCACTAGTGTGTATGATTTCCTTCATGTAAGTTACATTCCTTGTTGTTTAAATTCAAGTATTACTTATGCTTACATTCATGTTAAGTTGATATTCTTTAAGTACTCATATGCTACATGGTTGAAGTTGTTGTTCTATTACTATTCTAAATTGTAGGTATGAATATCTGCTATAGTGTAATGTGTTTGGGACTATGCATTAGTCCAGGAAATCGGTAATCGGCCTTAAGTTCGTGGCTGAGGTTGCTTTCGCCACGTAGGACGTATTAGACGAACCCGAGTCGTATTAGAGTTGTCGGCAGTGGTTTGGCCACGTGGAGTGTTTGCGCACTCTATGTCGTTCAACCCAACGTGCGCTCGTGCTAGTCGAGTTCGTTAAGTAACCCGATTGTCGGATGTATGTTCACCATGTATGGACACTACTGTTTGAATCTAGGGTACCGAACTTACCAATGAAATCCTATTAACCATGGTACCTTGATCCGCTAAGACTCATGAGCCAGACATAGTGGTATGGGACACCGTGGTCGAGCTGTCGGCCTACGCTGGGGTGACGAGCCTCCCCATAGTGACCAGTGAGCAACCAAACTCATGAGCCGATTATGGTGGTATGGGACACTATATTCGTGCTGTCGGCCTACACTGATTGGTGACGAGCCCTTTGTAGTGACCTCGAGCATATCTGGATACCGCATTGAGGTGATGAGCCTTAGTGTAGTAACGAAGGTATGATAGGCGTGCATTGATTGGTGACGAGCCCTTTGCAACGACTTGAAACCATATGATCATATGAGATGTCTAGGACTGACGACCCTAGAATGGATCACTGTTTGGATGGTGATATGAGGAAGGTATCTTAGCTTCCCAATCCTGCTGTATAAAAAGGACTAATAACAACTTAGTAATCATGTTCATGCACCGCATTTGCATGTGCTTTGTAGACGTGGCGCACTTTGAGGCGATGTCATGCGTAACGTAAGATGAAGACGCTGAGGGTGTACGCGTGAGGGCACGCATCATTCTGCATACATCCTTGCATTAACAAGAGTACTTAGGACATGTTTAATTGTTCTACTTTATCATTACTGCTTGATTGAACTGATAACATGTTAACCTGTGCTTTATTGTTCCACTGAGTTGATCACTCACTCCCACGTTCTGGGGCAGTGTTAAACACCCACCAGACTCTGTCTTAGGTGCTGATGTTGCAGATGTTGATGCGACTTCTGAGGCAGAGCGGGAGATGGATGATGATGAGGCTGCCTTCTCTTTTATGCAGTTTTCAGACGGGTTCTAGCGAGCCTTGTTCTGATGCGTGGGATTCTGGGATTATTTTTGGGAATTAAATGATGTAACTTGATACTTGTAATTTTGATAGTAACACTTACATTACGACCTGGGATGTGTATGTATTTCAGGGATTTGCACACGTATACACATATTTCTTTAAGTCTTCCGCTTGCTTTCTTCACTTATCCCTGAATTATATCTGTGTTTTGGCTTAATCTATTCCATGTTTTATGCACTAATACAGTCAACATACATCCATTACTAAATATGTTGCATAAGTGATGTTTTGGAACTCGAGAGCTGAGTTATGCTCGACCCCCGAATTTTAGGGCGTTACAGAGAGAGAGAGTCACGTAATAGAGGGATCTCCGCCACTGTGAGCCCCCTTGCAATACAATGCATACATCAAGATGGGCCTCAAAATTGTGTGGCCCTCAAAACAACAAATTAAGGTGGGGATACCAACCCCACCATAAAATCAAGGGTGTAGATGACCCTTTACATATTGATCATTAAAAAAACATCATGGTGGGGTCCATGGAGAATGACGCCATCATGGATTACACATACACATCATGGTGGGCCATTAGCCACACTTTGGATCTAAAATGGAATCCATACCATTAACCAGTAGGCCCCACTTATTTCATTATCAAAATTACAATATAATCCTAAAAACACTACCTATGGCTTATCTTCTTGTCTCCTTAGAATCCTTAACTCCTAGGCTTCCTCTTTAATGGACGATGACAAAGATTGAAGGGTTGGATGGTGAGATTTGGGGTAGGAAAATGGGTCTTAAGCTTGGGTTCTTTCTCTCCTTAAAACTCCTCTCCTTGGTTGCTTGAGGAATGGGTAGAGAATGAGAGAGAGAATGGGATGGGATGGAATGAAATGAGAGAGAAGGGATGGGTTGTGTAAGGGAATGATGGGTTGTAAGAGGGGAGTGACATAAGAGTTGACTTTGGGAATGTGTTGCTTGTCTTGGTGGAAAGAAAGGCATGGGCTAGTCATGGGTGGTACTTGAGTAATTGATGGGAAAGGCATAGGTAAAGATTCTTTGGAATCTCTCTAAATTCGGAACGCGCTGCGTTTCCTTTGAGATATACACGGGCCCACAACTCCTAGCTTGGGTATCGCATTGGTACATAAGATGTGGTGTTGGAACTGCGGCGACGGCGCGGTCACTAGGGTATAAGTTTAGGGTTGAGTTAACTCAAATCTTTGGGATGTAACTTAGGGTCACGTGCATTTATTGTCTATAGGTCGCGGGTCACTGAAATTCGACGGAGAGGATCACGGGAGTTGGTGGAATGGTACAGTATTAGGATACGGGCCTTACAAGTTTCATATAAATTGTATTCCATATTATGATGATTACTATGTATGATGGGCCGCACACACTTTACTAGGCATGCATTCATATATATATATATATATATATATATATATATATATATATATATTGGTTACGCATACTGATATATCTCGTAGTGGTGGATAACGAGACGTATCAATACCCTTATAGTACTTTTATGAATCTCTTGAATTATTGCTAATCTTAAAGGATAACCATCACTGTGAGTAGGGCTTTGACCCTCTCCAACCATGCAGATGATGCAGGTGATGTATAAATTGAAGACCCAGAGGACCATCTCGCTATGGAAGATTATACTAAACGAATAAAACGATAGTTTTATGATTTAGTTTTATATTTCCGCTGTAAACTCAATAATGTAATAAGCTCCCATTGAGAGGGCATTTGATAATTTATTAAATTCGTTTACTCTAATGGAATAGTAAATACGGTCAATTTTATTCTCATGAATGGTCACCTTCATAAATATAACTGGATGTGATTTAATTAAAAAAATAAGGTACGATTTTTAAAGCATCCAATTCATTCAATTACTAACACCCGGTTTTCTTGGGCACGAGGATAAACTTTGGCTGTGAAAATTCAGGATGTTACAGCTACTCTCCTCTTTTATTGAGTTAGCCTATCGCTACTCTTCTCCTTTACATGAGTTAGCTTATTGCTACTCTCCTTGTTTATTATGTTAGCCTTATGCTACCTCTCTTTATAGCTTGGGCATGTGCCTTGGAATTCCAAAATTCCCATGATTTAATTTATTTCCCTTTGGTGCAAGTGATGTGTTAAAGGTATCACAACTACTGAGTCAATTATTTTATCTTAGACGTAATGCGCTCTGGGTAGAGATCCTTTTGGTCGACGCATAATTCCCTGGGTTTGGGTAGTGGTACATAAATCGAGGTAAGTAATTCACAATGTATGTTACATCACTTCCGGGATTGGTGTCGTAAATAGTCACTCCATGAACAAATCGGATCATGTAATTTATCTGACTCATGTATTGTGCCACCTCGAAGTGTTCACATGAATATGAAATTGCGGTAAAGACAACTTTAGTTGAAGTAGGAATATGCCAATATGTCCTAGAGGGGGGTGAATCGGACTTTTTAATAATTTTATAACAATTTTAAAATCCTATCACTCTAATCGTTATAACAAGCATATATTAGGATCACTCGAGAGTAACTCTACTGGCTTCCAAGCCCAGTAGAGGATCCAATCACAAACTATTTTGAGAAATGAACAATATGCAAACTAGTGTGTGATGGATATGACTGTGCGTGTGTGAGGTGTGATCACGGATAATCAAATATGAAAGTATTTAAGGAAATCACATAAACAAATGAAAGACAATAACAATCTCAAACACAACCATTTTTATAGTGGTTCGACTACTTGTCTACTCTACTCCCGGTAACCACACTTAACCCTTGAGTGTACCGAATTTCACTAAGGAGGTTTCACATAGTTCACCCCAAATGCAAGGTTTTAAATCAGGTTCACCTTTAACCTTTACAACCTACACCTAAGCTGACTATTTATGCTCTCACGAGCAAGGGTCAACACAACGCACCCACTTTTAGGCACACTGGCCAAGGATCTTCCATAAGACCCTAACTGTTTATGCTCTCCATAGAGCAAGGGTCAACACAACATACCCACTACGTAAACTCCCGCCAGAGGCCTCCTAGAGGACTTGCAAGGGGTGAGAAACACCTTAGACCTAATCCTACAAAGGAATGATCATAAGGGTCCTCTGGACTCTAATAACTTACTGATAAGCAGATGAGTCCATTTTAGCTCGTCGTCAAAGATCTCCTCCTTTGTTGATGAAGAGTCTTATGCTTCCTTAAACCGCAACTCAAAAGATATACCAATGCATGGCGACTAGTTAGGTCAAGGCTATGATGGAATCCTATTCTTCTAAATATTTTCCTATAAGGAAGATAGAGCGATTCCAATCATCTATGCATTCAAGGCATCCCAACCTAATGATTTGCCATTAAGGTGGTAGCAGGAGGATCCTTGAATGCAGAAGTTCATTCCCCAATCCACTTTATTAAATATCAATGATGAGGGTGGATTGGAGGATGAACTCATTTGAGGGAAAGGGCTTTGGGTAAATGATCTAAGGTAAAACACTCAAAAGCACTCTCTTCTTTCCCTACCAGCAACTAAAGACAAGCTCTTTATATATGGGAAAAAAGTTCCAACGGATATAAAACGGTCACATTTATGACAGAGTTCGATATATCAAGTGGGTTCGATATCATCGAGCGTATACTCTCGATTGTATTAATGGGCCGCTCGATGACAAACTCAAATGTCATATGCTTTTGAAACATTTTGTCAGCTGATCGAGAAAATCGAGACAGGTGTCAATATCATCGGATTTCAAACTCCGATAGGTTCGATTCCTCGACATTTGAAAATGAGAGAGACTTGCTTTGAAATATTTTAGGTCAACAGATATGATCGAGGTACACTCGATATCATCAGAATTTAAATGTCGATGATATCAGTAGTCGAGTCGATGCATCGATAAATCCAAAGGATTTTCTAGTCAAGCTTGTTAGACAGTTTATGTCCATTCTTGATGCAATCGACTTAGCCTCGATATCATCGATATTTGAATATCGATTTTATCGAGTGACCCTCTATCAAAGATAAATTATCCTAAAATATTTGCTAGATATCTGTGAGTCCAAGACGGATATCATCGAAGGCCTTCCAATATCATCGAGATTTGAATTCCGATGATATCGAGGAATACTTCAATATATCGATGATCTTATGACTTTTCTTAGAAAAAATAGGGACTCATTTGCTCTACTATTGATTTTATCGAGTCAACTTCGATAGACTCGAGATTCAATAATTGATGATATCGATAGGTATATCAATATATCGATAATTCCATCCAGATGAGTATGTGGTTGCTGGACATATTTTGTCTTCATTTCGATGATATCGTTTAGTCATCGAGGACATCAACAGCGCATGTCGATAATATCGATCAGTATATCGATAAAATCGACAGAGCTAGAAAACTTGGAGATTTTCTGAATTCGAAAAAAGTTTTCTAACTCAAAACCCTATGATGTTCTAATTTATTTTAAGGGTTTTAATTGCCTGGTATTTTGAGACATGGGATGTGAGGCTTAGATTTACCTGTGGTGAGTTCGTGCACACATTCGGTTGAGGCAGACGCTTTGATCGATCTTCCTATGAGGCTCTGTAGTCTAACTGACTCAACACTCACGCTAATTGACAAACTAGGGAACTTTCAATCTCTTCCTTTGTCAATTACGTGACAAAATACCAAAACACCCTAGAACAGCTTCTGTACTGACATCATAAATTGTGTGTACATATGCTTTACACAATTTTACAATTTAATCTAGTGGGCACACACATAATCATTCAGAAGGATTCAGAAGTTGTTGCCCCTATCTTGGTGCAGTTGCTCCCCTTAACACCTGCATCACAATATTCAAGCCAAGACACATTTTCTGTCGAGGTGTTTGAATCGTTCTCCCCCTTTTTGTCAGTCATTGACAAAGGATAGCATAATAGTAGATATTGACTGAAGTTTGAAGCTTTTGGGAGAACTAAAATTCAGAGAGCATACATATATAAAAGATGGATGCATAATGATGAAAACAGTGAATTAGACATCTCATGTTTAGATCCTATGTATGTAAAGCAGACCAAGTAAGGTAGTGAGATAAACACAACATTAAATGCATAACATACCATTTGCAAAGAGCATGAGATAAAACAGGGCAATCAAGATGTGAGAATTATAATTAGCCATGGCCCACAATATCCAAACAAAACATATACTACCCACGGTTGGCAGTAGTATAACGTTAAAATCAAAAGAGAACAAGTCCCCATCACGGGCAACAACACAAAAAAAACTGTCAGATTTGTCAGTTGAATAGCCATCTCATACACACGTAAAAACGCAGGGCAATCAAAAAGATATCCATGCCCAACGTTGCGTTGAGAATCAGAGTGTTGAGATGGCATGAAGACCATTGATATTATGGGGTGAAGACCATTGATACTATGGGGCTGATGAGGATGGTGTTGCATCATCTCTGCGACGGGTAAACCAGTCGATCAATTGCTGGACTAACTGTTGGATGTTAGACATTATCTTTTCAAGAGAGGAAAATCTCGCATCATGTCCCCCTAACTTGTCTTCTATCTGAGCTAAACCACGCTGTATCGCACCAACTTTGTCTTGGTGAAACTTGGCATGCTAAGTTGGAGCCGAACCACTTGGTTCAAGAGCATACTGTGGCCCTACCGGATCTACACTAGTTGGAGCAGTGCCATCCCCCATTTCTTCATTTTCATGGATAGCTTCCTTAGAATCCTCATCCTTATACTCATGAAACTTAAGGTCCGATTTTTGTATATTGACCTTGTTAAGATGTTGAAGAGGACGTACAGGATCACTTGTTTGAGGGATAACAATTTTATCACAGATTTCATGGATGACGTGAGGAAAGGGTAAGTATTCTGCTCTGGACTGATGGATGATGCTTGCTATTTAGTGAAGTATTAAGGTAGGCAGATAAAGTTTGACTCTAGTGGCGACACAGTATATGATCATGGTCATGAATCCGGTAAGATCAGAGCGATTTTGTCCACAAGGATAAGCATTTGAACAAAATATCTTATGCAAGACGCGGTATCGAGGGTGCAAATATTTCGCTTTTAGGGCATTTCCCTGATACCATGGGATATCTCAACCTTGACACAGGAATTTAGTAATTGTAGACCAAGTGAAAGGATTTTTGAGATCAAGGTCAGACAATCCAACTGGGGACAAGGTTAAGTTGAGAATGCAGGCAATGGATTCTTCTGTAATCTCAACACTATCATCTCCAACTGTGATAATAAACGATGGTGGTTCTAGTGTTGGAGAGTGACAATATGTAAAGAACCAATAAGTCCGCTCATTGTGGCATGCTCCCCCAAAATCAAGAAGAGGAAGCCAGTCGATTGCCTCTAATAGAGCTTCAATGTTATAGGGTTTTATACAGTTCCTGTCAACCATACGCTCACACACCAGACGCCTCCCAGAATATTTTTCAAGAAAGTGTGGAGGAGGATTTACAACAGTTTCTAGCGATGCTGGCGCTGCAGCCGGAGCTTCTCTATGTTGAGACTGCATCCTGCCCTTTCCTCTTGAAGCCATGATCTTCTTTCTACTAGGCTGAGATGATTCTCCAATGGTCAGAGACTTCCCTTTTTCCATACTCATTAGGTACACCACATACAGAGATTTGAAGGACGTTTGAGACCTTCCCAATGAGGGTCCGAGCAGGCGGACCAAGAAAAATGAGCAGAGAAAAGAATAGGAACAGTCACAAGTAATTCTTCCCGCTCGTTCGCCTTTTATCGGGCGGTGATCTTCAATGTCATCGACCAGTGTTTTGATGATGTCGATGGACCCTGTTCAATATTATTGAAACTTGCTTCGATATCATTCTCGATCATATGACTCTTCATATTCCAGAGAGGTGTCGATGGCATTGACCCTTTATCGATTAATCAAGAATTCCCATGACTTATTAATAGATATATCGAAAGATAAATGTTTTCAATTTTCAGCATTCAGACAACCTTTCATGTATACTTTTAGTATATCTATGAATCAACAATATACACAGCAAAATTTTGTACAAGCTTTGTACAAATCAAAATTATAAATATTAGAATGTTTATACAAAAAAGATTGAGGTGAGAAACCTTAGTTGTATCATTAGAAGCTTAGCAAAAATTGCATCTTTGTAGCACATATCCAGATCACGATGCATGACCTGGACTTATTTTTCTATGCACAATATTTCTAGGCATAGGGATCATCCTTTCCTTTACTTTTGATGACATAGCAGTGGTTATTTGTACGAGAACCCTTCATCACTGATTTTCCTGAAAGGTCTAGGATTTCACATTTTTCTTTGTTGAATGTAACCACGTGCTCATTGTCAAATATTTGAGAAATGCTTAGAAGATTGTGTGTTAATCCTTTAATGCAAAAGGCATTCTCATTTTTGAGCAAATCTATTCCTTTAATAATTCCCTATCCAATTACCTTGGTGATGCTTCCGTCTCCATAGGTGACTATCCCATTATTAAGATCTGAATAATTTGTAAGGAGAGATTTGTCACCTATGACATGTCTTCAACATCTGCTATCCAAGTACCATTTAGTTTCATTGCCTGGTATATGGTTTGAATGAGTAACTAGACAATTCTTCTTTTCTTTTGGAACCCATTTTGTGACAGGATTCTTGACTGTGGTAGATGTTGTTTTCTTGTTTAATTCGACCACTTGATTCACTAGCTCCTTGTTAGTCATTTTAGGTGGTGGTAGATGTGAATCTCTTTTATACATCTTCTTAGGTTGACTCGAGACATTTTTCATTTCTCTGGTTGGTTTGAGTTTTCCAATATGACTCTGACCAGAGCTATGACGAGTCTTCCTAGGAGACATGCATTCGAATTTATAATGACCCGAATCACCACATAAATGACAAACTTGAGTAGCTCTAGTATTACTTCCTGAAGCAGCATATTTTTCAATCTTTTGTGCTGCTTTTTCAAATTTTGTTTTAGATTTTTCATATCCTAAGCCGCTCTTGTCCTTTCCAGGTCTTCCCATACCTAAGAGTTTTTCTAGCTTCTCACCACTCTGGGAAAACTTATAGTTTATCTTAGCGATTTTTTCTGGATTCTTCTAAATCAAACAGGAGTGTGTGATTTTCATTTTGGAGGAGCATGTTTTTATCTTTTAATTGCTCAACCTGTTTGTTTAGTTTTTCTGACTCGGATTTAAGGAAGGTGTTAATTCTCTCAAGTCTATCATTGTCTAAATGATATTGTTGTAAATCATTGATTAGATGTGTATTAATTTTCAGAGTTTTATCCAAATCTTTTTGCAGTAATTCCTTTTTGTTTTTAGATATTTCAAGTCTTCTAACAATGTTGATGCTATGGATGTAGAGTTGTTTGTAAGCATCTTGTAGTTTGTTATGTTCTTCTTCTTCTTCCTTTTCAGTTTCCTCATCATCTGATGGAAATGATTCAGTGGCTTGGTGTTCTTTCTCGTTCTCAGTTTCACTAGGAATGATTGGAGTGGTGGAGACCATAAGGATTTTCAAAGATTTCTGATCACCATCGCTCTCTGAGTCGCTAGATTCTGAGTTTGACTCTTTTATGTCATCCCATGTGGCAGCCATTACCTTACCCTTTGTTTTTCTGTTTGGACATTCAGTAGATAGGTGTCCAAGCCTCTGACAGGCATAACACTGTGGTTCTTTGGTCTTTTTACCAAATTTACCTGCAGGTCTGTTGTCCATCTTTCTTCCTTTAAATGTATGGCCACAATTTTTTTGAAAGAACTTTTTGAATCGTTGAGCCAACATGGTCACTTCCTCATCTTCATCTTCTCTATCACTTTCAATGTCCTCATTAGTTGTTTTCTTTAATGTTTTGAGGACAGTATTTTTGGATTTTTGGGTTTGTTTGAAGTGTAGTTCAAATGTTTGTAGGGAACCTACAAGTTCTTCTACTTTCATTTCATTTATGTTTTTACATTCTTCAATGGTTGTTACTTTAGGATTGAATCGTTTCGGTAATGACCCTAAAATTTTCCTACATATTTTTGGCACCGGAACTTTCTCTTCTAATCCACCCATGGAGTTGCAAATGATATTCAACTTTGTGAAAAACTCCATAAAGGTCTCATGTTCTTCCATTCAGAGACTTTTGAACCGTGAAGTCAGGAGTTGTAATTTAGATCTCTTCACAGTGCTTGTACCTTCATGGGTTGTTTTCAACAAATCTCATGCTTCCTTGGATGTCCCACACATACTGATTTGATTGAAAATATCTTGAGACACAGCACAGTAGATAGCATTCATAGCTTTAGCCTGAGCAATTTTGTTTTCTTTATCGAATGCTGTCCACTTCTCTTTGGATTTTGGTTTGGTGATAGTTGTGCCATTATCAAGTACTATTTGTTCAGATGGTCGCACATATCCTCTTTCAACTATATTCCAAACATCGTGACCCAAGGATCTCAGAAAGTAGTACATTCTAGCCTTCCACTATGCATAATTTGATCCATCAAATACTGGAGGTTTAGAGACCGATGAGCCCTCTCCTTTGGCCATATTCTCAACTTCAGTCAAGATCACTCTCTAAGCAGTGAAGCCCTTAAAGAGAGACCTGCTCTGATACCAATTGAAATTGCAGTAAAGACCGCTTTAGTTGAAGTAGGAATATGCTAATATGTCCTAGAGGGGGGTGAATAGGACTTTTTAATAATTTTATAACAATTTTAAAATCCTATCACTCTAATCATTATAACAAGAATATATTAAGATCACTCAAGAGTAACTCTACTAGCTTCCAAGCCCGGTAGAGGATCCAATCACAAACTACTTTGAGAAATGAACAATATGCAAACTAGTGTGTGATGGATATTACTGTGCGTGTGTGTGAGGTGTGATCTCAGATAATCAGATATGAAAGTATTTAAGGAAATAACATAAAAAATGAAAGACTAACAATCTTAAACACAGTCATTTTTATAGTGGTTCGACTACTTGTCTACTCCACTCTTGGTAACCGCACTCATCCCTTGAGTGTACCGGATTTCACTAAGGAGGTTTCACAAGGTTCGCCCCAAACCCAATGTTTTAAATCAGGTTCACCTTTAACCTTTACAACCTACACCTAGGCTGACTGTTTATGCTCTTACGAGCAAGGGTTAATACAACGCACCCACTTTTAGGCACATTAGCTAAGGATCTTCCATAAGACCCTAACTATTTATGCACTTACGACCAAGGGTCAACACAACGCACCCACTTTTAAGCATACTGGCCAAGGATCTTCCATAAGACCCTAACTGTTTATGCTCTCAACAGAGCAAGGGACAACCCAACACACCCACCACGTAAACTCCCACCAGAGGCCTCCTAGAGGACTTGCAAGGGGTGAGAAACACCTTACACCCAATCCTACAAAGGAATGATCACAAGGGTCCTCTAAACTCTAATAACTTACAGATAAGCAGATGAGTCCCTTTTAGCTTGTTGTCAAATATCTCCTCCTTTGTTGATGAAGAGTCTTCTGCTTCCTTGAACCATAACTCAGAAGATGTACCAATGCATGGCAATGGGTTGGGTCAAGGCTATGATGGAATCCTACTCTTCTAAATGTTTTCCTATAAGGAAGATAAAGCGATTTCAATCATCTATGCATTCAAGGCATCCCAGCTTAATAACCTTTCAAATTAGAAAATTTCGCATACAAACACTATGCTAGCAAAAGATCTAAATTATATTAATGAAGCTCTAAGGAGCACATTACATGAAGTCTTAAAAACAAAAAAGAGAGAGAGAGATAGAGAGAGAAGGAAGAAAAAGAATTGGTGCTCAAGCCTCGAGGGGATGCTCGGTAGGCATATCCTTAGAAAGGGCCTCAAAGTCAGAGCTAGCTTCCTCGAAGGCCAAGAGGTCCAGTTCGAGGTGAACTTCCTTAACCTCTTCAAGGCACTTCTTGAATACAGCCCTATATAAAGTGTCCATGTCTTTTAAGTACTCCTCAGAAGACTTGAACTCCTTAATAGTGGCTACCTGAGCCGAGGAAATAGTTGCATGGGCTTCTACATGGGCTTCCTTAAGCTTCACCTCCATGATGTGTTGTAGCCCCACATTAATGGCATTCCATCGAGCCGCCCTTTTGGAAGCATCAGCGAATAGCTTCTTTGTTGCCTCCAGCTCGGCCATTAGCTCTTTAACTTAAGCCTCCAAGGCAGAGCGAAATTGATCGGCCGCAGCACGAGATTCCTTGGCCTCGATCCAGAATTCTTCAACTTCAACTCCTTTTCGTATCAATCCCTTCTCAGCCTCCTTCACCTCCATCCACAAGCGTATAAGCTTATGGTGTACATTCAGTAGATAAGGGGCTAACTACCATGGGAGAAAATGCAAGTGTTAGAACAAGTCAGAAAAGAAAAACAACAAGTATCTAGAAGACTAACTTACCCCAAGGAAGGTTTTCGTCAACAACCCGAGGATCACGTCTAATGTTGAGTCCAATACACAGGCAAACTTGACATTAGGCATATGTCTATCCACCCAAGGTAGAAGGTCCTCCAAATCCCTGCACGCCATCCTGGGAGGATGTTGGCCCTCCTCCGCCTGAGGCACAGAAGGCCTAATAATTTCCTAGGCCTCGACAGGACAAACCTCTTCAGGTGAGGTCGTCCCAGTCGGACGAGCCTCTTCGAGCGAGGTCATCTTAACCACCACTTCGACAGCTACAAAAATAGGTAGCTCTGTGACTGCTGCCTCCTCCTCAACCTCCACAATAGTGGGAGCTGAGGAACCGACCTTCCCTTTGCTTTTGGAGGTCGTCTTCTTCTTCTTCTTCTTCTGAGTTAACTCCTCAAGAAGGGGTGCCTTGCACTTCGAAATAGGCTTCGGAGTAGGTCGAGGTTCAGGCATGTCAACATCAATAAGAATGAAAAGGAAGTTAGTGACAAATTTACGAGTTTTCTAAATCCTCAGGTCATCTAAAATGTATATATGTTAGCTTGGAATCAAGGACCAACTTAAGTAGAAGCTCGGGTTGGAGGATTTTTCTCCAAGATCTCTCGTCACGAACCACCAACCTTGCTCCTTTGATCCGAGTAAGTGACTCAACCCCAAGCGCAAGAGGAAACTTTGTAATGACTGTAAAAAAGAGGTACGAGCAAATGAGTTAGAACACTAAAGCCGACTAAGCTAAAAAATAAAGAAAAAGAAATGAGTACAGACAAAATCGACCTGGATTAAAGAAAGAAGTGGGGACCCAGTTATGACGCATGGTCATTCCCGGCACTTCCCAACTCCCCAAAGGCCAGAACCATCTATTCTCCCAATTTTTGTTGGAGGTTAAGATGTCCGTGACCATACCTCTCTCGGTCCCCCTCCATGAAGAGAAGTAATACTAGCCATCATGGAGAGGGTTAGACTTCAATTGGTACAAGTGGAGGAACTCACTTATAGTAAGGTCGGATTGTTCTAGTTCAGACCAAAGGACGTAACAACTGACCAATGCCCTCCACACATTGGAAATCAGCTGTCACGGAGACAACTCTAGATGCACGAGCACCCGCCTTACTATTTTTTACAGAGGGAGCCTCATGTTGCACTGAAGGGCGACCTAAAAGATAGCTACTGCTCACTTAGGAGGATTATTGGGAAGCTCACCTAGTGAGGGAACTCGGAGTACCACAAAATTGGGTATGTGGCATCTCGGTCTAGTCCTCACTAAGTCGGCCTCCTTGAGGATGGAACACACAGGGCCTCTCTCTACGTCCTCACCCTCCTCGTCAGAGGATCTGACCGATCCTTCCCCTTCGAGAAGTCATCCTTTGTCCCAACCGATCGTTCTGTCGAGGACCTCTCCAGCACCCGTGATGATTGTGATGCCTGAAATTCGGCGTCACTCATCATCATCAACGACGATAGCATATTTGACATGGGGCAGAGATCAATTGCCATGCTATCAGCGCTAGAGGTCCCTTCCCTAGAACTTGGTGTTTTCGGCATGACAGGTAGCTTAAAGATGTCGGAGACCGATAAAAAAGGAAGAAAGGAAAGAAGGGAGGGGATGAGATGAGGAACATAGCTCACCGGAAGGGGAATGCCACTAGTGGTTTCGAACATAAGTGGATCACCAGAAATTGCTTCTACACACAGGAAGCAGGAGAGAAGTAAAGGGAAAGAGAGGTAAATGAGTCAGCTGGAAGCTTTAGGGTTTCCTTATATAGGGAAGCCATGTGAATAGGCATTTAATGCCCTCATTAATGCGTTGTCGTACGATGCCCCCTTTATAACTCTGTATCGACATGTGGCACGTCCACGCTCGTCGCTCGACTCCACTATTAAGGAACAGCCACGTGTCACCTCCTCACTAGTCCGACACCGAAACGGTGGCCTGGTAGGTCATGTGGCCTTAAGCCACAACACACCACCTCGACTATGTCGTATCATGATTGCTGACATGCCTTAATTCTTGTGCTTGTCGCCTTACTCATCATTAATGAAAAAATGGTCCGACTTGAATGCATCCGACCTACTTTCCAATTCTGTTCTACTAACTTGAAAGTAGGGGGCTTACTATTATGGGAAAAAATGGATCGACTTATAAAAGTAGGTCAAGTCAAGACATGGCGTGTCTCGACGGCTAAAAGAGGCAAGAAACCCAACACCTGTCTAAGGAGAGAAGTCGGGAAGACCAAGGTTGACACGAGAAAGGTCGCCCCAAAGGTAGACATGAGCAAGGTCATTTCAAAGGTCGAGACGACCCAAAACGGATTTTCTAAGGAAGATAATGAAGAAGCTCAAAGATTCCAGGAACTAGAGATCACAAGGACATCACTAGGACCTTTGATTGGTTTAATTAGAAAATGATGCCGACCTTCTTATAGTTTGGCCAGCATTATGACTTCCATCAGCCAACCTTAATCGAAGCTCAGACGATTGTGGCCCAATCTCTAGACCAAGACCGACCTAATATGAAGGAAGACCTGTCCGATCTTTCCTCCAAGGATCACGGAAACTAACTCGCGATCAGTTCGGGATTTCGAGATCTCAGGAGATTTTCTATACGTTAGAAGTTCTAATCCAACTACAATATGTACCTACTAAATAGGGAGGATCCCTTTTGATATAATTTCCCCTCTACTATAAATAGGGAGACCTATAATGGTGAAGGTACGCTCATATAACCCTTTATGCTAAACCGTTTCTACAAAGACCTAGATTCTTAACTTTGGCATTGGAGGGTCCACTGCACTAGCTAGGGTCTTCCTTGTTTCATTCTTTATGTAGGTATTCAAGGGTCTAAGAAGGGTTAACCAGAAAACAGCATCAACAGCTTTGATCCTTGATTTACTCGAAGAGGAGATGGAGCAAGCACAACTGAAGATTGTGACTTGTCAACAATAGGTCACTCGGTTCTACAATTCCTAGGTAAAGGTGTGAAGGTTCCGAATGGGAGACCTAGTCCTCTGCAGAACCTTCTAAAATACAAAGGAGCCTGGTTCAGGGACCCTCAGGCCAAATTGGGAAGGGCCCTACAACATAACGGGTACAACCTAACCAGGGACATAACGACTTGAAGATATGGATGGGCGACCTCTACCACACTCGTGGAATGCTGAGCATTTGAAGATCTACTATCCGTGAAAATCGATTAGGTCTCAAATCGGAAGTAATTGACCTTTCAGGTTAGAACAGCTTGTTTGTCTACTTTATGAAATCTATAATAAAAGTACCTGAGGTAAGGAAATTCAAATTTCTACTTGTCATTTTCACTACTCAGACTATGTGACCTACTATGAGGATTACCCTTAGTGCAAGGGAAAGTAATCCTCTTAATTGAACTGCTCGACCCATTTTGAAGAGGCTATTGCAGTTAATTCTTCATATGTTCTACAAGGGTAGGACTCCCCCCACAGTAAAGGGAAGAGCTCCCCCTAAACACTCCGACCTACTAATATAATCGACATGCAGCATCCGATCTATGGAAACTTAAAAACCTAATGCGCATGAATATGAACACTAAAAAATTCCTCTTCCATTGATAAAATAAATGATTAGATCAAGAGGAGTACAAGAGGAAGGAGTTAGAAGAGGCTAATCCCCCAGAGGAGGCTGCTCGGCTTCTTGCGGAGTCAGGTCTGAAAGTGCCCTTATTTGTCAATTATGTGAATGTTGAGTCCTGGTGTCAAGTGAGCCCCATATGATACTATAAGAGTAAGACTCATCAACTTGAAGAATCTCAAGTGCGTTTTACAAGTAAATTAAGACCCACTTCCAAACCAAACTCTATTAGGTAAAAGACCCATGTGAAACATATCTAAACTTGCCCAACACCACATTTGTAAAACCTTTGGTAAGCTTGATTAAAGATTGTTTAAAGTCTATGGAGAAAGAATAAAATAGGAAAATTTCATGATTTGTTGATTGCAATCGAAGTGCAATCAAGCATCTTCGATGGCATCGACATAGAAGCCTTACAAGTCTAACAACCAACTGTGAAAATCCTGGATACATTTGATGGAATTGAAGGAGTTCAATGCAAGTTTCAATTGCATCGAATGCATTTCGATGACATTAATATAATACCTAATATCTCTAGCAAGCTTTGATAAACTCTAAGTATACTTGATGCAATTAAACTACTTTCGATGGCGTCGAAGTAAGTTAGTCGATGACATCGAACACAGTTCAATAGCATTGAAAATTGGACCAGTTGACCATCAAGCTTACAAGGAAAATCATATTTTCTTGATAGCATCGAAGGCCATTCGATGACATCGAAATTCAAATTTCGATGGCATCGAAATATGGACCAAACAGTCCAGAGATATTTCATAGGAAAATTTATTTATTTTCGATGGCATCGAAATTGTGCCCAATATGTCCATCAACCAAGTGATATTTTCAAAGAAAAATCCTTATGGCATCGAGCCATTTCTTCATGACATCGAAGGGCCCTTCAATGGCATCGAATGATGTTTGATGGCATCGGATAGAATCTGTTCTGCACTTATTTAAAAATTAGTGTAGAGAGTCAATGCAATCGAAGAAGATTTGATGACATCAAAGAAAACTTCAATGGCATCAAAGACCCTTCGATGGCATCAACAACAACAGATTTCTACCTTTATTTTTTTACCATTGGGATTTGACTGTATATAAACAATTGGGTTACTTCTTGAATTTTTTAGTGAGTACTGAAGAGAGCTTTGAGGGAGTTATTACCATACTTATTACACTTCCTCTTAAGCCCTCATTCCCGTAAGAGTTCATTATTCAATCCATGGCTTAAAAGCATTTACTGGTATATTCATTTCTTGGATTGAAGAATGAACTCCGGCCTTTATTGATCATCCAGCAACACTCATTGTGTTGGAATCCTTAAAGGCTTAGTTCGTGAGAATCTTCTCTAGATTTTAAATTCATATCATTAACTAGAGTAGATCAAACCATACCCTAACCCAACAACCACGGTACCTCGATTGGAGCATCTACGAGCAGTTGTGGTTCAAAGGTGCTGAAGACTCTTCACCACTTGGAAGATCTTCAACAAATGTGTTGAAACGGGGCTCACTCACTTAAAAGTAAGTTTTAGAGTCCATTGTATCCAAAGCCCTTTCATTGTGTAGGATTGGGATTTAGAGTTTTGGTTCTCAAACTCGCTAAGACCTTTCATAGGCCTCCGACGGGAGAATATGTGTAGTGTCCTTGTGTATGCATTATAGATTTCCTTGTGTAGGCCCTAGAAGTTTCCGTGTGTAGGCACAGAGTTGCCTTGTGCAAGCACCTAAGGTTGCTTTGTGTAGGCACCTTAGTTTAACCTTGTGTAGGTTGTAAAGATTTATAGTTAACTTGATTTATAACAATTAGATAGTGAAATATGGTACACTCATAAGGATGAGTGCGTCAGTCGGGAGTGGAGTAGGCACATAGCCGAACCACTATATAGTGATGGGTTTGTGATGCATGTTTTTATCTATGTTGTGTTGATTCATGATATAATTAATTTCCACACATGTTTGATGCATTACAACTATTTCATATTTCACTATCCTATCTTTTGAGTGTGAATATTTTCCTATTAATCCTACTTACTTTTGTTTAAATTAGTAGTATTAATTTTTAGGTAGGATTAAAGTTTTTAAAAGTCGTATTCACCCCCCCTCTAGGATACTTGGGCATAATTCTGTACTTAAATTAGCGGTTTACTGCAGTTTCAATTGATATTAAAGTGAGTTCCTCTTGAAGGGTTTAACAACCTACGGGGATATCCTAATTAAGGTTGAAAATATGACTAAGGGAGAGGGAACAATGGCCTCTCGTCCTCCTAGCTTTGATGGTTCAAACTATGCATATTGGAATGCTAGAATGAACATATTCTTATAATCTTTGAACCATAAAGTTTGGGAAATTGTTGAGAAAGGATATGTGCTACCAATAGAACAAGTAGTACTTAATAATGGCACCACCATCTCTAGACTAAAACCAAAGGTAATGTGGACTTACTATGAGAAGTAAAGGAAAACATGTGATGCCAAAGAAATGAATGTTATTTACTATGCAGTTTCACAAGAAGAATTCAAGCAAATTTGTATGTGTGGAACTTCAAAAGAAGCATGGGATTTATTAAAAACCACCCATGAAGGAACAAGCACAGTAAAGCATTCAAAGATGCAGCTCTTGACAGTCTAATTTGAAAATATAAAAAATGGAGGAATTTAAGAGCTTCATGGAGTTTTTTAAAAAATCGAACGATATATGTAACTCCATGTGGGGACTTGGAGAGAGGGTTCCAATACCCAAAATTTGTAGGAAAATCTTGAGATCCCTTCCAAAACGCTTCAACTCCAAAGTCACCACCATTGAAGAGTGTAGAGATATTGATGAAATGGAAGTAGAGAAACTAGAAGATTCCTATAAACCTTTGAGCTACACTTTAAAACTTCCACAAAATCCAAACATATTGTCCTCAAAACCTCTAAAAACAAAGTTGAATCAAAAGAGGATGGTGAAGAAGAAAATGGAGATGAGGAGGTGGCCCTTTTGGCTAAGCGGTTCAAAAAATTCTTCAACAAGAACCATGGAAGAACATACAACAACAAGGGAAAATGATCAGACCATAAGTACCAACTAAGCAAATCATTTAGAAAGTCTAAAGAGCCCCAATGTTACAATTGTTGAAAGTATGGCATTTTATCTATTGAATGTTCCACAAAGAAATCAAAGGGAATGGCTATGGTAGCCATATGGCACGACACTGAAGGCTCAGAATCAGAAACTAGTGAGTCTGAAAGTGATGGGGAACAAAAATCATTGAAAATACTTATGGCCTCCACCACTATGGTGATCCTGAATCTAAGGGACAATGAGGAGATAGATGAGCAACAAACTGAAAAGGCCTCCTCCTTAGAAAAAGATGAACAAGAAAATGATAGCATCCAAGTGGCTTACGACCAGCTTTATACTCACAGCAAAAACATTCTTAAAAAGCTTGGGCAAGAAAACAATGAGAACAAACAGCTACAAACAAACTTGGATGAAGCATTGGCTGTAAATACACAATTGGTTGATAGCTTACAAGAGTACTATGTTGAGAATGCCAAGCTTGAAAGAGAAGTTGTTGATGATGGCTTCAAGATTGAAAAATTATTAAAAAAAGATTGAACACCTAGAATCGAAAAATGGAAAACTGAAATTAGAAAATGAGAAACTGAAACTGAAAATGGAAAACTGAAACTAGATGTAGAGAAGTCCAATCATACATCAGAACTTAATCGTAGGTTTTCCTAAAGTAATGAAAAACAAGGAAGACTTTTAGGTTCGGGAAGAAACTCTAGGAATAGGAGAGGCTTAGGCTATGAAACAGGCAAATCAAGCTCTTCTCCTGCACCTTCTATGACTAAGAAATCTATTGCATCAGGAAACAATACAAAATCTACTCCTATCTATCATTCATGTGGAGACATGGGGCACTGTAAGTTTGAATGTCTAGCACTTAGACAGCCCCACTCCACTTTTGGTTTCAGCAATATAGTTAAATCCAAACCAACCAAAAAAATGATGCAGAAACTAAAGAGTCCTCCAAAGAAAATACCAAATGAGATGAGGAATATCCCACTCCTCCTAAAATGACAAAAAGAATGGAGGAGCTGCTAAAGCAAGAAGTTCAACTGAATCAAAAGACCAAAGAATTGGTGAATCAATGGAATCTGGATCAGTTGTAAGCACCCATGGATAACCAGCCTAAAGGAGAAAATAAAAAGAAAACATCATCTCGTAAAAAGATGGTCAACAAATGGGTGGAGAAAAATAAGAACAAATGTTTTATGATTCATACTGCACTTAAAGCTGGCAGTAGTTCTAAATAATATCTTGATAGTGGTTGCTCCAACCATATGACTAGTGATCAGACCCATTTTTGTGATTACACCGAATTTGATGGTGGGTCAGTTACATTTGGAGATGGGAGCACCGCCAAGATAGTTGGATGATGAACAATAGTTGAGCCTAGATTGCCCAAGATTGAAGATGTTCTTTGTGTTGAGGGACTAAGACATAATCTTCTAAGTAGCCCCAGATTTGTGACAAAGAACACTTAGTCACTTTATCCAAGGACATGTGTGAGATCTTAGACCGCATAGGTAAATTGCTTATGAAAGGTCTCCACACAAGTGACAACTGCATGTGATTGAAAGCAGTGGAGAAAATGTTCCGTCCACAAGATGTCACATGGCCTGAGATAATGAGTCTAAATTATGGCACCAACGACTCAGGCATATACACTACTAAAACCTATCTCAACTCAGCTCAAAAAATCTGGTAAGGGGACTTCCTAAGATCGGGAAGAAGGAAGAAGTTGTGCGCGGTGATTATCTTAACAGAAAACAGATAAAAGTTGCATATAAAAAATAACCACCATAGCAACTTCAAAACCTTTAGATTTATTGTACATGGATCTAGTAGGTCCCACCAGAGTTGAGATCCATGATGGTAAGAGATACTATCTGGTAGTGGTGGATGATTACTCCAGATTTACTTGGGTCACATTTCTTAGAGAAAAATCTGATGCATTTGAAGAATTTAAGAAACTTGCAAAGTGACTCCAAATTGAAAAAGGTTATGTCATTGACAGAATATGGAGTGATCATGGAGGAGAGTTTGATAATGATTGATTCCAATGGTACTGTTGAAAGTGCACACATAATTAACAAAGGGGGAGATTGAAAGTGTCCTTGTTTGTCAATTAATGTAAAGGTTAAATCAGTCATTTCAATAAGCCTCATATGAAAGAACTACAAGATGCAGACTCAACAAAGTGGATGGATTAAGATCTTCAAAGGTAAATTAAACCTCACATCCCATGACCAAAACACCTGAGGTATATAATTCCCATTAAAAAACACTCTAATCTATTCAAAAACAACAAGGAAACTATGTTTTATAGATTAGGTAATAGAAAAAAAAAGTTAGAAAATTATATGAAAACATTATCGAGTTTTCTACTTCCTTCGTATCATCGAACACTACTCGATGACATCGAACATACATGTTCGATGACATCGAATAAGTGACTTAGGATGTTCAACAAGCTCAAACTAAAAATCACCTGAAAATTTGATGGATCGAACATACATGTTCGATGACATCGAACAATTGACTTGGGATGTCCAGCAAGCTCAAACTAAAAATCACCTAAAAATTCGATGAATCGAACAACTGTTCGATGACATCAAACATCAACATTCGATGACATTGAATGTGTCTCGATGACATCGAGAATTGAACAATTTATATCCAGCAAAATCTGAAGGAAAACTACTTTAAAATTCGAGGAATCGAACTCAATTCGATGACATCAAAATTCAAATATCGATGACATTGAATAATGACAAGAAAATGTCCAGCAAGCTCTGGAGGTAAATCACTTAACAAATTTAAGGAATCAAACTCAATTTGATGACATCGAATCACGTTCGATGACATCGAATAAAGATAAAAAAGAGTCCAGCAAGCTTTAAACATTTTTCAATAAAAATCCGTATCATCAAACTATCACTCGATGACATCGAAGGTGGCCTTCGATGACATCGAATGCAGAAAGATTCTTCCTGTTTTATTTTCATTGGGATTTTTTCCTTTATATTTAGAAGATTGTTTTTAGAGTTTGCATTGAGAAAAACAGTGAGCTCTGAGAGAGTAATTGCTTACCTTCCAACTTAAATCCTTTTTCTCATGAGAGTTCATTCTTCAACCCTTTCTTAAATGCAATCATTGAATATTCAATAGATTGGATTGGAGAATGAACTTCATCATTTAAGGATCTTCCAGCAACTTACATAATGACAAATTATTGTGCTGGAATCTCTTGAATGCCTAGTACCTGGAATCTCTCTGTTCCTTAAGGATCAATATACTTTAAGAGTAGATTCCCCTAAATACATTGACCCAACTCTGATGACTTGCATTGGGAGCATCTACAACTATTGCAGTTCAAGGGAGCTGAAGATTCTTCATCATCAAGGGATCATGTGCTAGAAACGGGGCTCACCTACTTACAAGTAAGTCTTTAGAGTCCATAGAATCTGAAAATCCTTTCTTGTGTAGGATTGGTTTTTAGGTTATGTTTCACAAACATACTAAGATCTTTTATAGGCCTCCAATGGGAGAATAGGTATAGATTCCTTGTGTAGGATCTATAGTGCTTTGTGTAGGCATGAATGATTATCTTGCATAGGTATATATGGTTGCCTTGGGTAGGCAATTCCTTGTGTAGGATATATTTGTCATGTGTAGACAATACCTTGTGTAAGTTATGAAGGTTTATGGTTAACCTGATTTAAAACCATCTCATCTGACACAATTTAGGATGGAGTGAGTCAGCCCGGAGTGGAGTAGGCACGTAACTAAACCACAATATATCGTGTTTCTGATGATTCTTACATATTTGATTTGATTGATTAATATGTGTAAATGTATTGTATTCATGTTTTGCTAAACTTAGATCTCTTCAATGCCTTAGAACATGAATGTGAATGATTCTCTGATGATCTTACTGAACTAATTTTAAATTGATAAACATTATAAAATAGTAAGATCAGGATTTAAGAAAAGTCCTATTCACCCCCCTCTAGGACACTTTGACCAATTCCATACTTCTACTATGGTGGTTATACCACAATTTCAATTGGTATCAGTGCAGGTTCCTCTTAAAGGTTTAACAACCTAGAGAGAGATCTTGACTGAAGTTGGAAATTATGGCCAAAGGAGAGGGATCATCAGTTTCTAGACCTCTTGTCTTTGATGGTTCAAATTATGCATACTGGAAAGCTACGATGCATTATTTTTTGCAATCTCTAGATCATGATGTTTGGGAAATAATTGAAAATGGATATGTGCCACCAACTGATCAAGTGGTACTCAATAACGGCACAACTATCACCAAACTCAAATCTAAAGAGATGTGGACTACTTTTGACAAAGAAAAGAAAACTTATGAGGCCAAAGCTATGAATGCTATTTATTGTGCTGTCTCTTAAGAAGTATTCAATCAAATTAGCATGTGTGGTACATCAAAAGAAGCATGTGATCTATTGAAAACAACCCATGAAGGAACTAGCATAGTAAAAAGATCAAAGCTGCAACTTTTAACTTCACAATTTGAACACATCAGGATGGAAGAACATGAGACCTTTATGGAGTTTTTCACAATGTTAAATATCATACGTAACTCCATGGGGGATTGGGAGAGAAAATTCTAGTATCTAAAATCTATAGGAAAATTTTGACATCCTTACCAGAACGTTTCAACTCCAAAGTTACAACCATTGAAGAATGTAGAAACAGAGATGAAATGAAAGTAGAAGAACTAGTAGGTTCCTTACAAACCTTTGAACTACACTTCAAGCCACCCACAAAATCCAAAAGTAATGCCCTCAAGGCCTCTAAAAACATAACCATGATTGAGGAAGAGGAAAGTGAAAATGAGGATGTTGATGAGGAAGTGGCTCTCTTGGCTCAACAGTTCAAAAAATCCTTCAACAAAAACCATGGAAAACCATACAACAATAAGGGGAAACATTTGGACAACAAACACCAAACAGGGAAACCTTTTAGAAAGTCCAAAGAACCTCAATGTTACAATTGTCGGAAATATGGGCATTTATCCACTGAATGTCCTGCTAAGATGACAAAAGGAAAGGCTATGGCAGCCACATGAGATGACACTGATGAATTAAATTCTGAATCCAGCAATTCTGAAAGTGATGGAGACCAAAAGTCTTTAAAAATATTTATGGCCTTCACCTCCACAGTCATTCCCAATCCAAGGGACAATGAGGAAACAAATGAACCACAAGCCAAAGAGACACTCCACTCAGATGATGATGATGAAGAAGAAGAAGAAAAGGATAACATCCATGATGCTTATTATCAACTTTATATCCATAGCATTAGTGTCCTTAAGAAAGTTGGTATTATTAAAAACAAAAACAAACAATTACAAGAAGATCTATAGAGAACTCCAGAAATCAATACCCACTTGATAAATGATCTTCAACAATATCATATGGAAAATGACAAACTAAAAAGGAAAACTTCCCTCACATCTGAAATGCTGAAATTAAACAAACAGATTGAACATCTAGAATCAGAGAATATGCATCTAAAGAGTGAAAATCATAAACTTAGATTAGATGTAGAAAAATCAAAGTAATCTGTTGAACTTAGTCATAGGTTCTCCCAATGTAATGAAAAACTAGAGAGACTTCTAGGAATGGAAAGAAATCAAAAGGATAGGAGAGGCTTAGGCTATGAAATTTGCAAATCAAACTCTTTTCCTACACCACCCGTGACTAAGAAAACTGTTACATCTAGAAGCAACACAAGAAACACTCTTATCTGTCATTCATGTGGAGACTTGAGACATTACAAGTTTGAATGTGTTTCATTTGGTAAGTCTCACTCTATTTTCGAGTTGAACCTTTCGGGTAAATTCAAACCAACTGGAAGAACAATTCAAAAACCAAAGAGCCCTTCTAAAACCACACCAAATGAAGGAAGGAAATATCTTACTCCACCCAAGATGACAAAAAGGATGAAGGAGCTACTAAATCAAGTAGCTCAACTGAATCGGAAAACTAAAGAATTGAAGAGACATGGGAATCTGGTTCAGTTGTCCAAGAAATCTAAATAGCCCCAAGGAGAAGACAAAATATCATCTCCAAAGAAAATTGTCACCAAATGGGTGATAAAGAATAAGAACAACTGCCTAGTAATTCATATCGCTCTTAAAGTCGGTAATAGTTCTAAGTGTAATCTTGATAGCAGTTTCTCCAGACACATGATAGGTGACCAAATATATTTTTGTACATATTTAGAATTTGATGGTGGGTCAGTCAATTTTGGAGATAGGAGCTCCACTAAGATAATTGGGCATGGAATAATAGTTGGCCCTGGATTGTCCAAGATTGATGATGTTCTCTGTGTAGAAGGATCAAAACAGAATCCCCTTAGTATTTCCCAAATCTGCGACAAAGAACACTTGGTCACATTCTCCAAAGATGTATGTAAGATGTAAGACCCGTATTATAGTCTGTACCGTTCCGTAGGCTTCCGTGGTCTTTTCAGTCAAATTTCGGCAACCCTCGACCTGTATTTGACATTTGCACACGATCCTAAGTCGAGTCCTGCATACCGAAGTTGGCTCGACCCAAAACTTGTACCCTAACGACCGTGCCGTCACCGCGGCTCCAACGCTGCGACTCACGCACCGATCCAATACCCAGGCTTAAAGATATAGGCCCACATTCATTTCAAGGAAAATGCTGCGCGTGCGAATTTTGAGAGAATCTCTATGACCTATCCCATCAATCAATCAATCAATTCCATCAATCAAGTACACATCACACCTCAAGTCAAGTACAAGTAACCCATACCCTACCCTTACCACTCTCTTACACAAGCTACCCCAAAGTCAACTCTTACATCACTTCATCCATCACTCCACCCATCACCCATCACACCCATCCCATATCATCCCATCACTTCTCTCTCTCTCTCATTTCTCAAACCTCCCAAGCAACAAAAAAAATTTCCAACGTCTAAGCTTTCTCTCTCCCAAAGCCAAGTGTGGCCCACTTTCCCTCTCTCTCATCTCCCATCTCAACCATCCATTCATCATCTACCTCCATCAAAATTGAAGGCAAGGAGCATAGGAGTCCAAGGGATCAAGGGGGAGTGCAATAGGTGGGTGATCCACCGTTGATTTGCTATTAGAAGGCCCACTTGTGATGGGACCCATTTTACATGTGTATTGTGATCATGGAGGGATCATAGTGGCGGGGTCCCTCCATCATCATCCGATCTCTTTTTATTCCCTTTCTCTCTCTCTTTTCCTTCCTTGTATGTAATGATGATGATGAGGTGTGTGGCCCAACATGATGTTTACATCTAAGCCATCTATTGGTGGACCCCATCCATGTGGGACACACCATGATGTTTGTATGTCATCCCAACCGTCCATCTAGGATGTGTCCCACCCCACATATGTGGGTGGGGCCCTCCTTGATGTGTTTAATCTAATCCACCCTGTCCACCCATCCCAAATGGTGTGGCCCAACTTGATCATGCCTTTTTAATCGACGTCATCCATCTATTTTATCTAGGCCATCCATTGAGCCTGGATGATGAGCAAACACAAATATCAGGTTGATCCAATATAGGTGGACCATGTGGGACCCACCTCGATGAGGTATTCATCCACACCGTCCGTCCAGCATCCCTAGATGCTGGATGTAACAGATAGTGGAGGTGGCTAACAGTGAAGTGTTAACTGACATTGGGTGTACTAGCTAGCAGTGAAAAGAAGAAAAGAAAAATATAAATAATATAATAATGATATACATTATATATGTTATAAGGGGGTAGCCATTATGTGGGACCCACCTCTTTTTTTCAAAAGAAAGCTGCAATGTGTTGCAATGTTGTAGACAGCAGGAGTCCATGGGACCCATCCATGCCATCCACCCATTAAAAGGGCCACACCATGACGCATGTGATAGTGGGACCCACCCCACGTGTGGGGATACCCCTGATGTATGTGACTGTCCAGGCCGTCCAGGGCCTGGACGTCAGATATATTATAAATATATTATATTATATATTATATACTATACAATGAATATACTCATGATGGTCGGCCCTACGTGGGACCCACCTCTCCCTTCCAAGTGCAGCTAGCTACATGTACAACAGCTATTTAGCTACTCCTTTGATAGCAGCAAGCCCGCAGGCCCCACATTGATGTATGTCTTACCGACACCATCCACTGTTTGGATGGTGGGGCCCACCATGATGCATGTGTTGTATCCATGCCATCCAACCATTTATGAGATCATTTTATGGCATAAGAAATGAGTGAGCTCGATCCAAAGTTCAAATGGACCCCACCAATTTCAATAATAGTGGGGCACAGTGACATCCACCATTCAACCTTCTAAGGGCCACAGTAGTTTCCAATTAAGTTGATATTTGTTTTCATTACATTTATCTTTATGTTAACTTATGAATAGGTCGGATCTCAAAATACATAAAGGTGGGCCTGATTGATATACCTGAGGGCCATTGGTGTGGCACAAGTTGATATACATAAGGCCCATTGACACGCCCTATTTGATATACATGAAACCCATTAGGGCGACCATCTGAATCAGCCCATTTGATTCGGCCCACCTGAATCGGCCCATTTGCTTCGGCCTATTTGATTCGGCCCATTTGATCGGCCCATTTGATTCGGCACATCTGAATCAGCCCATTTGATCAGCCCATTTGATGTATATGAGGCCCAATGAGACATATGTGAGGCTTTTGTGTGGGCCGAATGTGATGTATATGAGGCTCATTGCGATGTGAGATTCTACCATGATATATGTGATGATGTCTTTGGCGATCATGCCTTGGGAGCAATGATGGTTTAACATCCACATTGTAAGAGCAATGATGGTTAAATGTCCACATTGTAACTCTCCCTAGGGCCCATTGATAGGCCCATACTTGTAGTATGTAGGCTATCTAGGCCCCTCTTCGTTATGAGGATCCACTACCACATAACTTGTTTAGTATAATTCTATGATTCATGCTCATGCGCATCATATGCATGCTTGATATGAGGAGTGACTGATCATGGCATATGCCTTCGAGTAGATTATTTACGGGCTCCCTGGTAGGCGAAGTTTCCCTTCATGAGCGCACGGTATGCGCAGGATTGTTGCATAACTAGTAATGTGATTCATGCACTTTGTATTTGTGTGACATGATTACTATACATCCTAGCGACATCAAGGTCATGGCCTCCACAAACACATCGTGGGTGGTCGGATTGGATACCGAAAATACTGTTTCTAGCATCAAGGTGCCATAGAAGTCCCTGGGTGAAAATTTCTAAACCCGATGGTACCAGAGGATGACTCCAACATCGAGACCGAGTGGATACATGAGCACATGAGGGCCGAATACCAGGAGGCCTCATCTCCCACTGTGTCATGGTCAATTGAAAAGGGGTGTGGCCTTACTCGCCCGAGGGTAGGGGGCATTACTAGGCTGAGTTTGACCAGCTCATGAATGGGTCCTCTATCGACATGCCGGATAGGTATTAGCAGACTATTGGTCAGGCGAATAGTAAGGTTTCTTACGCTCACTTAGACTACGTGCCTGGGAAAGGGGCAATGCCATTTGGAGGGTACTAAACCCCGGTGATTATCTAGAATGAGAACCGTACTGATATTTGATGCTCTAGTGAGGAGCTCCATTGATATGTGGATGATACTTGGCATGCATGAGTTGCATTTCGCATCGCATGGTCTTGATATGGCTGATAGCATTCATGTCTTGCATCGCATAGCCTTGGTATGGCTAATTACATTTACGTACTCATCAGCATGATTCCGCATTACTCTGACATTGCATTCTGAGTACGCTCATATTGCGCACACACTTACACCACCCTCTAAGCTTTCTATAAGCTTACGCATGATTGATGCATACAGGTGATGCCAGATCGCAGTCGTAGCTTTGCCACAATTGGAGCATACAATCAAACTTCAGGAGTTTCTGTCATTATCACTATCTTGTATTTCCCTTCATACGTATTGTACTTAAAGTTTGATCATAACAAATTTTGTGATGGTGATCTTGTGGTTATTGTTGTGGGTTATGCTTATGGTTATGCTCATTACGACTCAAAATTATGTTAGAAATCCTCTTTATAGAATTCCAAGATCAGAACCTAGTGTATGGGTGATAGGAGCCGAGAATGGGGTACTACGGAGGCTATCGGCGCTAGATTTGGCGATCAAAAATTTTGTGAGCCCGATTTCTGAGTTTGAGGCATGACAGAAGTTGGTATCATAGCATAACTTAGGAATAACCGAGAACAACATCACATGTTTACTATGAGTTCAGGACAATTAGGTTCTGAGTGCGTGACCTTCCAATTTAGTTCCCTAACGTGCGTGCCTTCAAAAATTCTTAAAGTTGATAGGCGCCCTTGCTCTTTCCTATAAGAAATGATGCCCATGAGAGTGACCTGAGTGAATCCTGCTCCACCACTTGAGATTCCCGCCCTACCACCTACGACTCCCACTCCACCTCCAGAGATCCCTGCTCCCTAGCCTAAGGATGTTGTTCCTCCACCTGAGAATGGTGCAGATCCAACCATGCCTATGAGTGCCTCCTAGCTACAGCAGATGTTGCAGGCCGTGATGGCTCCGCTTCAGGGACAGGGTAGGCACCTAGTTGTTTCACTAGCACAGGCAGAGCAGGAGCGCACGAGCGCCCTAGTTCAAGAGTTTCGACAGCTCGATCTTTCGCGTTTCCAGGGCGAGCCAGATCCGACTACAGTCGAGAGATGGAGCTCTAAAGTGGAGAAGATTTTTGATATTATGACATGTACGACCCAGCAGTAGGTCCAATTGGCAGTATTTCTCCTACAGAGTGAGGCCGAGCACTTGTGGACCACCGTTACACGTGTTGCAGGGCCTGATTTCGTATGGACATGGGAGGATTTTATGGACCGATTCTACCAGCAGTACTTTCCCGACCATATTCGTCGTCAAAGAGCATTAGAGTTCGAGACTCTGATGCAGGGGGACATGTCCGTGGCCTAGTATGCGGCCTGTTTCATGGTACTATCGAGATTCGCGCCATATTTAGTTGATGATGAGGGGCAGAAGGCCCACCGTTTCGAGAACAGCTTACGTTATAGTCTTTAAGGCCATGTTATTGGGCATGAGCTCCCGACCTTTTAGGCAGTAGTGTGGAGGGCTCAGATTTATGAGACTGAGTGGGCCAGTGCGTAGAGCAATCGAGATCAGAGGAGAGGTCGAAAGAGGTAAGCCCCCTCCAGTAGCACCCAATAGCATCGACAGCCACAGAGGTACAAGAGCCACCCACCTGCCAGAGCACCAGCGGCACCTCCAGCGCCACCCCAACAGTCTTTTATAGGGACTTGTTTTGGATGTGGTGGGACAGGGCACTATGTGCATAAGTGCCCCTGCCCTCATCTACAGTAGTCGAGAGGGCCACAGTAGCCTTCAGCGCAACAGTGACCACATCAACCTCCAACGCAGCAGTGGCCCCATCAGTAATGGCCGTAGCCAACTCAGCCGCCGAGGCCCTAGAGCAGCAGAGACAGCATTACAGGCTGTCGCAGAGGCATCAGCAACACCAGGGACCTCAGAGGGGACAAACACCTCCCCGGCCAGCTCATGCTAGGTTCTAAGCGGCCCAACAAGACCCGCAGTCCTCTGGAGGAGTCATTGAGGGTATACTCCCAGTCTCTGCATGCATCGCCCAAGTATTATTTGATTCTGGTGCTTCGCACTCATTCATGTCCAATGATTTTTGTCATTTGACTGGATTACCAAAAGAGTCTACTCGAGAGGGGTTGACTGTATCAACGCCCTTGGGGAAGACTATAGTGTTCGGCAGTTTCTGTTCATCTTACCCTGTTCTTGTCTGTGATATCTTCTTACCCGCTAATTTATTTGTGTTGCCGATGTCATATTTCAACGTTATCCTGGGCATGAATTGGCTTGCCGAGTACCACGCCATCTTAGATTGCTCCACGAGGATAGTTATGTTCTGCATACCAGGCTTGCCGTAGTTTCAGTTCTTTACCGAGCTCAGAGGAGAGTCATTGTCATGTTTGATGTCTTACGTAGTCAAGGAGCCCGTTGTTTTGTGTATCGATCAATTGCTAGTTTGCAATTTTCCCGACGTGTTCTAAGAGATTCCAAGATTGTCGCTGCGTCGGCATATTAAGTTCTAGATTAATCTCGTGCCCGGTACCGTGCCTATTTCAAAGGCCCCATACCATATGACACTGATGGAGTTGCGAGAGCTGCAGCGGCAATTAGACGAGTTGCGAGAGTTAGGATTCATTCGTCCGAGCAGTTCGCCTTGGGGAGCGTTGGTACTCTTCGTTAGGAAGAAGGATGGCTCATTGAGGTTCTACGTGGATTATCGCAAGCTTAACCGGGTCATGATCAAGAATAAGTACCCACTCCCAAGGATAGACGACTTATTTGATCAGCTGCAGGGTGTGTAGTTCTTTTCAAAGATTGACCAGTGTTCCAGTTATCATCAGATTCGGGTCCGAGAGGAGGACATCCCGAAGACGGCTTTCAAGACACATTATGGTCATTTTGAGTTTCAGGTCATGTCCTTCGGACTGACCAATCACCCGCGGTCTTTATGCAGTTAATGAACGAGGTTTTCTGTCCGTATCTTGATCAGTTTGTTGTGGTATTCATCAATAACAACATGATATATTCGAGGACCCGTGAGGAGCATATGCAGCATCTGGAGATCACTTTGCAGACCTTTCATGCCCTCCAGCTGTATGTGAAGTTAGAGAAGTGTGAGTTTTGGCAAGATGAGGTGAAGTTCCTCGGTCACGTGATGACAAGGGAGGGTGTCACAGTAGACCCCTCGAAGGTTGAGGCAGTGTGTTAGTGGGACCAGCCCATGACTACGTCCGAGATCCAAGTTTTCTTAGTTTGACGGGATACTATCGATATTTCATTGAGGGCTTCTCCCGTATTACAGTCCCATTAACCAGGTTGACTCGGAAGGGCGCAGAGTTTGTTTGGAGTGACGCCTATGAGCGAGCATTTATCGAGCTGAAGGACCATCTCACGTCTGCTCCTGTCCTCACTCTTCCTTGTGGGAGTGATCGATTTGTTGTATTTACTAATGCCTCACGATTGGCTTGGATGTTGTCCTGATGCAGCATGGTAAGCCTGTAGCCTTCGCATCTCGTCAGCTCAAGGTCCATGAGTTGAACTACCCCACGCACGATTTGGAGTTGGCAGCAGTCATCTTCGCATTGAAGGTGTGGAGACGCTATCTCTATAGGGTTAGGTTAGACCTCTTCTCCGACCACAAGAGCTTAAAGTATCTATTCTCCCAGAGCTGAACATCAGGCAGAGACACTAGATGGAGCTTCTGAAGGACTATTATTTTAACCTCCAGTACCACCCAGGCAAGGCGAATGTGGTGGCGGATGCCCTCAGCCATCAGCCACGAGGCTTGGTGGCACACATGATGATTCAGGAGTGGAGGATGCTCAAGGATATAGCAAAGTATGACTTCAATTTTAGTCTGCAGTCTTCTATCGTTCAACTTTCGAGCCTATCGATTCAACCCTCTCTTGTCGCAAGGGTGATCGAGGCTCAATAGGCAGACGAGTCATTAAAGGATTACCGAGCAGAGGTAGCATCTGAGAGTCAGACAGATTAGCAGATTGGTTCTGATGGTGGACTTCGCTTCAGAGGCCGATTATGTGTCCCGGATATTCCTGAGTTGCGTAAAGATTTTATGACCGAGGCACATCAATCGTGGTTTTTTATCCACCCTGGCTCAACGAAGATGTATCGTGATATGAGGCGACAATATTTTTGGGTAGGGATGAAGCGCCAGATCACCAGTTTTGTGGCAGAGTATGACACATGCCAGTGTGTCAAGGCCAATCATTAGAGACTCCCAGGTCCATTGCAGCCGTTGAGCATCCTGACGTAGAAGTGGGAGCACGTGTCAACAGATTTTATCATGGGCTTGCCGAGGACTCAACGCGGTCACGACGCCATCTGGGTCACCGTTGATCGTCTGACGAAGTTGGCACATTTTCTTGTGATTCATGCGACTTGACCTTTAGACGGCTTGCGAGATTATTCATCGAGGAGATTCTGAGACTGCACGGTGTTCCAGCCACGATCATTTTTGACTGAGACCCGAGGTTCACGTCTCAGTTTTGGAGAAGCTTTCAGAGAGCGATGGGGTCTGTTTTGCAGTTCAGCACTGCATACCATCTGCTGACCGATGGCCAGACCGAGAGGGTCAACCAGATCCTTGAGGATATGCTTCAGACATGCGTGATTGACTTTGGGGGTAGCTGGGATGAGCATCTGCGATTGGCTGAGTTTGCATACACCAACAGCTATCAGGCGACCATTGGCATGGCTCCTTTTGAGGCATTATATGGCAGACCATGCAGATCTCCGAGTTGTTGGACCGAGGTCAGAGAGTATCGTCTCCTAGGTCCTGAGTTTGTACAGCAGACGTCAGAGGCTATCGATATCATCAGGCAGAAGATGCGCACAGCTCAGAGTCGATAGAAGAGTTTTGCTAATCGCCAATGTCGTCCCTTGGAGTTTGATGTAGGAGACCATGTGTATCTCAAGGTCTCGTCCATGAAGGGCATAGTTTGATTTGCAGTGAAGGGCAAGCTTGCCCCGAGATTCATTGGACCTTTCGAGATCAATGAGCGCATTGGCGTTGTGGCCTATCAACTTGCCTTATCATCTCAATTATCTAGCATCTACAATGTTTTCCATGTCTCTATGTTGAGGAAGTGTGGGTCAGACATAGATCCTGTTATCCATTGGCAGCCGTTGGAGGTTCGTGAGGATGCTTCTTATATTGAGTAACCAGTTCGTATCCTTGATCGGAAGGAGCAGGTCCTACGAACCAAAATCATCCCCTTGGTAAAGGTTCAGTGGGGTCACCATTCTGTTAATAAGGCATCTTGGGAGCATGAGGCTAAGATTCAAGAGCGCTATCCCTATCTCTTTGATGATTGACTGTATGATGTATCCTATATGATGTCTCTGATTTTTATATGACGATGCCTTGTTTCCTCTTGTATTATGAGTTATGTTTACTTTTAATGATTGTGTAAATTTTGAGGACAAAATTTTTATTTAAAAGGGAGAGTTGTAAGACCCGTATTATAGTCTGTACCGTTCCATAGGCTTCCACGGTCCTTCCAGTCAAATTCTATCAACCCTTGACCTATATCTAATGTTTGTGCGTGATCTTAAGCCGAGTCCTGCATACCGGAGTCGGCTCGACCCGAAACTTGTACCCTAGCGACCGTGCCTTCACCACGGTTCCAACGCTGTGACTTGCGCACCGATCCGATACCCAGGCTTGAAGATATGGGCTAACGTTCATTTCAAGGAAAACGCCGTGCGTGTGAATTTTGAAAGAATCTCTACGACCTATCTCATCAATCAATCAATCAATTCCATTAATCAAGTACACATCACACCTCAAGTCAAGTACAAGCAACCCATACCCTACCCTTACCTCTCTCTTACACAAGCTACCCTAAAGTCAACTCTTACATCACTTCATCCATCACTCCACCCATCATCCATCACACCCATCCCATATCATCCCATCACTTCTCTCTCTCTCTCTCTCTCTCTCATTTCTCAAACCTCCCAAGCAACAAAAAAAATTCCAACGTCCAAGCTTTCTCTCTCCCAAAGCCAAGTGTGGCCCACTTTCCCTCTCTCTCATCTCCCATCTCAACCATCCATTCATCATCTACCTCCATCAAAATTGAAGGCAATGAGCATAGGAGTCCAAGGGTTCAAGGAGGAGTGCAACTGGGACATGTTTGAGATGGAGGCCCATAGTGGCGGGGTCCATCACCATCCGATCTCTTTTTCTTCTCTTTATCTCTCTCTTTTCCTTCCTTGTATGGGAATGATGATGATGAGGTGTGTGACCCACCATGATGTTTACATCTAAGCCATCTATCAGTGGACCCCATCCATGTAAGACACACCATGATGTTTGTATGTCATCCCAACAGTCCATCTAGGATGTGGCCCACCCCACATGTGTGGGTGGGGCCCTCCTTGATGTGTTTAATCTAATCCACCCCGTCCACCCATCCAAAATAGTGTGGCCCACCTTGATCATGCATTTTTAATTGACACTATCCATCTATTATATCTAGGCCATCCAGTGGGCCTGAATAATGAGTAAACACAAATATCAGGTTGATCCAATATAGGTGGACCATGTGAGACCCACCTCGATGAGGTATTCATCCACACCGTCCGTCCAGCGTCCCTAGATGCTGGACGTAATAGATAGTGGAGGTGGCTAATAGTGAAGTGTTAACTGACATTGGGTGTACTAGCTAGTTGTGAAAAGAAGAAAAGAAAAATATAATATAATAATATAATAATGATATACATTATATATGTTATAAGGGGGTAGCCATTATGTGGGACCCACCTCTTTTTTTCAAAAGAAAGCTGCAATGTGTTGCAATGTTGTAGACAACAGGGGTCCATGGGACCCATCCATGCCATCCACCCATTAAAAGGGCCACACCATGATGCATTGATAGTGGGACCCACCCCACGTGTGGGGATACCCCTGATGTATGTGACTGTCCAGGCCGTCCAGGGCCTAGACATCATATATATTATATTATATATTATATACTGTATAATGAATATACTCATGATGGTGGGCCCTACGTGGGACCCACCTCTGCCTTCCAAGTGCAGCCAGCTACATGTATAACACCTATTTAGTTACTCCTTTGATGGCAGCAAGCCCGTAGGCCCCACATTGATGTATGTGTCTTACCGACACCGTCCACTGTTTGGATGGTGGGGCCCAGCATGATGCATGTGTTGTATTCATACCATCCACCCATTTGTGAGATCATTTTATGGCATGGGAAATGAGTGAGTCAGTTCCAAAGTTCAAGTGGACCCCACCAATTGCAATAATAGTAGGGCACAGTGACATCCACCGTTCAACCTTCTAAGGGCCACAGTAGTTTCTAATTAAGTTGATATTTGTTTTCATTCATCTATCTCTATGTTAACTTATGAATAGGTTGGATCTCAAAATACATAAGGGTGGGCCCGATTGATATACCTGAGGCCCATTAGTGAGGCCCAAGTTGATATACATAAGGCCCATTAGCGCGGCCTATTTGATATACATGAAGCCCATTGGGGGGGCCCATCTGAATCGGCCCATTTGATTGGCTCATTTGATTCGGCCCACCAGAATCGGCCCATTTGATTCGGCCCATTTGAATCGGCCCATTTGAATCGACCCATTTAATTCGGCCCATTTGAATTGGCCCATTTGATGTATATGAGGCCCAATTAGACGTATGTGAGGTCTTTGTGTGGACCAAATGCGATGTATATGAGGCCCAATGCGATGTGAGAATCTACCATGATGTATGTGATGATGTTTTTGGCGATCATGCCTTGGGAGCAATGATGGTTTGACGTCCACATTATAAGAGCAATGATGGTTAAATGTCCACATTATAACTCTCCCTAGGGCCCATTAATAGGCCCATACTTGTAGTAGCTGGGCCGTCTAGGCACCTCTTCGTTATGAACAAGATCCACCACCATATAACATGTTTAGTATAATTCCATGATTCATGCTCATGCGCATCATATGTATGCTTGATATGAGGAGTGACTGATCATGGCATATGCCTTCGGGCAGATTGTTTATGAGCTCCCTGATAGGCGAAGTTGCCCTTCATGAGCGCGCAGTATGCGCATGATTGTTGCATGACTGGTAGTGTGACTCATGCACTTTGCATTTGTGTGACATGATTACTATATGTCCTAGCGACATCAGGGTCATGGCCTCCACAGACATATCGTGGGTGGTCGGATTGGACACAGAAAATACTGTTTCTAGCATCAAGGCACCATAGATGTCCCTGGGTGAAAATCCCTAAACCCGATGTACCAAAGGATGACTCCAACGTCGAAACCGAGTGGATACATGAGCGCACGAGGGCCGAATACCAAGAAGCCACGTCTCCCACTGTGTCATGGTTGATTGGAAAGGGGTGTGGCCTTACTCGCCTGAGGGTAGGAGACAATTGGCCAAGCGTTTCTTATGCTCACTTGGACTGCCCGCCTAGGAAAGGGGCAGTGCCATTTGGAGGGTACTAAACCCCGGTGATTATCCAGAATAAGAACCTTACTAATATTTGACGCTCTAGTGAGGAGCTCCATTGATATGTGGATGATGCTTGGCATGCATGAGTTGCATTTCACATCGCATGGTCTTGATATGGCCGATAGCATTCATGTCTTGCATCGCATAGCCTTGGTACGGCTGATTGCATTTACGTACTCATCAACATGATTCTGCATTACTCTAACATTGTATTTTGAGCACTCTCATATTGCACACACACTTACACCGCCCTCTAAGCTTTCTAGAAGCTTATGCACGATTGATGCGTGCAGATGACACTAGATCGCAGTCGTATCTTCGCCGTAGTTGGAGCGTGCAATCGAGCTTCAGGAGTTTCTGTCATTATCACTATCTTGTATTTTCCTTCATATGTATTGTACTTAATGTTTGATCATAGTGGATTTTTTTATGGTGTGCTTGTGGTTATTGTTATGGGTTATGCTTATGGTTATGCTCATTACGAATCAAAATCATGTTAGAAATCCTCTTTGTAGAATCCCAGGATCGGAACTTGGTGTATGGGTGCCGGGAGCTGAGAATGGGGTACTATGGAGGCTATCGGTGCCGAATTCGGTGATCAGGAATTTTGTGAGCCTGGTTTCCAAGTTTGGGGTGTGACATAAGATCTTAGACCATATAGGAAAATTCATTATGAAAGGTCTTCGCACAAGTGATAACTACTATGTAATTGAAAGTAATGGGGAGAATGTATTATCTACAAGTTGCCACATGGCTGTGAATAATGAGTCCAAGCTATGGCACCAAAGGCTTGGACATGTCCACTACTGGAACTTGGCTAAGCTAAGCTCAAACAATTTGGTGAGAGGCCTTCCTAAGATTCGAAAGGAAGAGAAGATTGTATGCGGTGATTGTCTCAAGGGAAAACAGATAAAAGTTGGACATAAAAAGATAACCACCATAGCAACTTCCAAACTACTTGACTTATTGCATATGGATCTAGTGAGTCCCACCAAAGTTAAGAGCCATAGTAGAAAAAGATACTTCTGGTAGTGGTAGATGATTACTCCAGATTCACTTGGGTCGCTTTTCTTTGGGAAAAATCTAATGCATTTGATGAATTCCAGATTAAGGCAAAATGACTCCAAAATGAGAAAGGATATTGCATAAATCGTATAAGGAGTGATCACGGTGGGGACTTTGAGAATGATCAATTCCAAAGGTATTGTGATAAGAGTGGGATCTGACATGAATTCTCAACCCCAAAAACACCACAGCAGAACGGAGTGGTTGAAAGAAAGAACCAGGTGTTACAAGAACTGGGCTCAGTTATGCTAAATAGCAAAAACATGGCTAAAAGCTTCTGGGCTAAAGTTGTCAATAGCGCCTGCTACATAATCAATAGGGTATATCTTAGAGCAGACTTAAACAAAACTCTGTATGAGTTGTGGTATGGAAAGCAGCCTAGTGTGAAATATTTTCGTGCCTTTGACAGCAAATGTTACATCCTTAAAGACAAAGAACAACCAGGCGAATTTGACTCTAAAAGTGACAACGATATTTTTTTAGGATATTCCCACAAATAGTCGTGCTTATAGAGTGTACAATTTAAGGACACTTACCATTTAAGAATCTATCAATGTGGTTGCTAATGACCAACCTCATGACGAAAATAGTCCTTCAATTGATATAGAGAATGATGTGGATTCATTCATTCTAGGTAAATTAGATAACAAATCCACCTCTTCTAATGAACCTTAGCCATTGAACAACTTACCATTCATTAAGGATCATCCTCTTAATTAAATCATTGGAGATCCTAATGACAGTGTGAAAACTCAACGTCAGCTTGAGGGTATTTATAGTCATTTCTCCTTCACCTTAAAAATTGAGTCCAAAAATGTTATAGAAGCACTCTAAGATGAATATTGGATTGCTGCTATGTAAGATGAGTTACAACAATTTAAGAGAAATGAGGTGTGACAGCGAGTTCCCAGACCTCTTGATACAAATATCATCGGAACCAAATGGATCTTCAAAAATAAATCCGATGAATCTGGAAATGTGTTAAGAAATAAGGCAAGACTTGTGGTGCAACGATATTTACAAGTAAAGAGCATCGATTTTGATGAAACATTTGCCCCAATAGCGCGTCTTGAGTTTATAAGGATTCTCATGTCTATTGCATGCACTTTACAATTCAAATTGTTTCAAATCGACGTAAAAAGCGCCTTTCTAAATGATGTACTTGAGGAAGAAATATATGTTGAACAACCAAAGGGATTTTCAGATCCTAAGTATCCTCAACGTGTATATCGATTGAGCAAAGCGCTTTATGGTCTTAAACAAGCACCTCGTGCATGGTATGAGCGCTTGAACAGTTCTTTCTACACAACCAATTTTGTAAGGGAAGTGTTGATAAAATACTATTTATGCAAAAGACTGAGAATTTCTTACTCATTGCCCAGATTTATGTGGATGACGTAGTCTTTGGATCCAGTTGTGAAGATGTTGCTCATAATTTTACCAAATTAATGAAATTTGAATTCGAAATAAGCATGGTTGGTGAGCTGAATTTCTTTCTAGGGTTACAAGTGAAGCAAATGCATAATAGGATATTTGTATGTCAATCCAAATACACAAAACATCTAGTAAAAAGATTTGGACTTGAATCTGGACATACTCATTACACTCCCATGAGCACCACACTCAAACTTTCTAAAGATGCCAATGGCAAGAGTGTGGATCAACACTTGTACCGCAGCATGATAGGTAGCTTACTATACCTAACCACAAGTCGGCCGGATATAGCTTTTAGCTTGGTGCATGCGCACGATTTTAGGCTGACCCAAAAGAATCATAGCTATTAGTGGTTAAAAGAATTATCAAGTATGTGGTTGGAACTACCAATTTCGGTTTATGGTACCCATTTAACACATCTACTATCATTGCTAGGTATTCCGATGCCGATTAGGCTGGAAATATAGACGATCGTAAATCAACTAGCAATGGTTGTTTTTATATTGGCAACTGTCTTGTAACATGGCAAAGTAAAAAAACAGAACTCAATATCTTTGTCTACTGCTAAGGCCGAATACATAGCAGCTGGTAATTGTTGTGCACAACTTCTTTGGATGAAGCAAATGTTGCTGGACTATGGGATTGAACAATCCACAATGACCCTTTTTTGTGATAACACAAGTGCCATCCATATTTCCAAAAATCTAGTCCAACATTCAAGAACAAAGCCATTGACATCCGACACCATTTTATACGAGAACTTGTCGAAGACAAGATTATTATGTTAGATCATGTGCCTACTGAATGCCAACTTACCGATCTCTTAACAAAGCCCCTAGATGCCAATAGATTTAGAGATCTCCAAAAATCTATTGGAATATGTGTGATTTGATATATTTTATAGTCCATGAGTGTCTAATGATATATTTGAGGACTTTGGGCCTCCAAATTCTTTTTTAACATAAACATAGAATATGTTTATTTTTTTTGTTATTATCACTTTTGTATAAATTGTGTTGAATATACAACTTTGATAAGTTGGTATATTCTTATAAACATTCTCTTAATCATATCGAATCATCCGGTAAACTCTAATATTTATTAGTTCGATGGAACACTCGATGTCATCAAACTATGTTCGATGCCATCGAACATACTTCAATGACATCAAAGTATATGAAGGAACTGAAGCGCCAAACATAGCTTCAATGTCATCGAACTAGGATCGATGACATCAAAGATATTTGATAGTTTATAAACTATGCATGAGGAAAAATTCCCATTTTACTTTAAATCTTTGCTTTAGGTGTCTCCTTCCTTCTTCCTTCTTGTCCGACGGAATCTTGGTGTGCAAGCAAAGCTCAAATCTCGACCTCTCCATCACACTATCTTAGTAAATCCCTTCACCCTCATCTTCCTTGTGGTCCTTTTTGGAGTTGGGATAGCTCCTTGGGTATTTACAATTGTTCTATGATCTTCCTTCCTACCTTAATCAATGCCTAAGGATAAGGGGAAGGCCCCTGCGGAAGGGGAACCATCTCAACGCACGAGACAAAAGACCTTGGCACCTAAGGAATGGGCCAAGGGTCCTTGGACATCCTCGGGAACGGGCTCCCCTGTCTCATGGCAAGGCAATAGTGCCTGACAGGCTCCCCGCAGGGATGCATCTCCTGTTGATCCCCCCCCCCCCAGCGCCAATTTGCTAGAGAAATATTCTGGAAGATAGTTGGTACATGAATGATGGATTGATTGAGAGTGCATTCAATCTTTTGAGATTGAACCACTTCTATTGGCCATGGACTGGACTCCGCTTTTAAATTTTGGGGTTAAATGTCATGATGAACAAGTCTATCGATTTCTAGCCTATTGCCATACCCTGATCTTGGATCCACCTTCGGTGTCCATTACAATTGGACAGTCTACCGTAGTCATCAAGCCTGACACAATTGCCAGTCAATTTGGCCTTACATTATGTCTAATAAGTCTGTTAGAAATGGACATTGATGACCCTACTATTCATTCTTTAATGACCAAATACATGTGTTATGGAAGAGAGGTTCCCTGGCACCAAGGGAATGCTCTCAAAACCAAGTACATGCTTCCCCAGTATCAGGTCCTCCATGGCATCTTCTCCATAAATGTCTACCCGCATGGAACTAATCGCATCGACCTTACTCCTTTCATGCTTCTAGTCCTATATAGTGTTGCATCAGGAGTTAAGTTGTGTCTTCCATCCTTAATTGTCCACCAACTCGCAGTAGTTGTCCATAGTACAAGACCAACTCATCTCTCTTTTCCACATCTTATCTGCATAATGAGTCAAAAGCTAAGCTTGCCTAACACCAATGATCCCGAGCGTCCTATACAACACTTCACCAAACTCGACATCAAGCGGATGGATGTGAAATATCACCCGCTTCCGAGTGAACTAGATGAGGATGAGATGCAAGCCGAGACAGAAATAGGAGAGACAGTAGCTCCTACTAAGGATAAGGTACGACCGCCACCAGTCATTCTATCGACTCCTGACTCAATGCATGTGTGATGCTCCAAACAACATCATTATCAGGTTGGTGCAAATCTTCCTGGGCAGGCGCATCTTGAGGACCGATTTAATCATCAGGAGGAGCATATGATGCACACAGAGGAGAGACTCTCACAACTCAAGCAGATGGTAGCGGCCCTGCAGCGCACAACTTAGCACATTATAGACTTGCTGACTTGCCGCCATGATGATACAGTTCCTCATGATGCAGGCCCTACTCCATAGCATACTTTTTTTATCACATACCTGTGTTGTTTGGTTGAACTTAGGGCATATATATCTTTTTGGTTGCCTTAAGTTTGTATGTATGTGATAATCACTAACTTTCTTTTTAGATGACTTACTTCCGATCTTGCCCATGGATGGGCTACATACTTGTGGATAATATTTTTTTTCTATGCCAAGCTTGGGCATTGTTTTATGATGATATATATTATGTCTGTCTGGTTCTAGCATCATAACTCAGCTTCCTCTATATTAATTCTCCTAAGCACTTTAAATGCTTTAACTTCAGTCATACAATGATGTATTCCTATCTACTACCCCTTGCCAATGACTGACAAAAAGGGGAGAACAATTCCACCATTGTGTTCCTATTGTTGTATAGTTAAAATGAATAGTGATGCAAGATGATAGGAGGAGCAGCAGCTCAAGCAATACAATTGTGTATTTGTTCAGTTTTAGAATACAATTCTGTAAAATTGTGTAATTAATTTATACACAATTTAGTTTGTTGTTCCAAGTATTCTAGGTTTTTTGTTACGTAATTGACAAAGGGGGGAGATTAAAAGTGCCCTTATTTGTCAATTAATGTGAAGGTTCAGTCAGTCATTCAGTGAGCCCCATATGAAAGAACTATAAGATGCAGACTCAACAAAGTGGATGGATCAAGATCTTCAAAGGTAAATTAAACCTCACATCTCATGACCAAAACACCTTAGGTATATAATCCCCATTAAAAAAATACTCTAATCTATTAAAAAACAATAAGGAAACTATGTTTTATAGATTAGGTAATAGAAAACTAAGTTGGAAAATTATATGAAAATATTATCAAGTTTTCTACTTCCTTTGTATCATCGAACATTACTCGATGACTTCAAACATACATGTTCGATGACATCGAATGTGACTCGATGACATCGAATAAGTGACTTGGGATGTCCAGCAAGCTCAAACTAAAAATCACCTGAAAATTTGATGAATCGAACAACAATTCGATGACATCGAATGTGACTCGATGACATTGAATAAGTGACTTGAGATGTCCAGCAAGCTCAAACTGAAAATCACTTGAAAATTTGATGAATCGAACAACTGTTCGATGACATCAAACATCAACATTCGATGACATCGAGAATTGAGCAATTTATGTCCAACAAACTTTATAGGAAAATTACTTTAAAATTCAAGGATTCAAAATTCAAATTTCAATGACATCGAATCACATTCGATGACATCAAATAACGACAAGAAAATGTCCAGCAAGCTTTGGAGGTAAATCACTTTAAAATTTTAAGGAATCGAACTCGATTCAATGACATCGAAATTCAACTTTTGATGACATTGAATAAAGGTAGAAAAGAGTCTAGCAAGCTTTAAACCATTTTCAATTTAAAAAAAAAACCCATATCATCGAACTATCACTCAATGACATCAAATGTGGCTTTCGATGACATTGAACCTAGTTCGATGACATCGAATGCAGAAATATTCTTCCTATTTTATTGTCCTTGAGATTTTTTCCTTTATATTTGGAAGTTTTTTTCAGAGTTTGCATTGAGAAAAAGAGTGAGCTCTGAGAAAGTAATTGATTACACCAACCTAAATCCTTTTTCTCATGGGAGTTATTCTTCAACCCTTTGTTAAATACACTCATTGAATATTCAATAGATTGGATTGGAGAATGAACTTCACCATTCAAGGATCTTCCAGCAACTTACTTAATGACAAATCATTGTGTTGGAATCTCTTAAATTCCTAGTACCTGGAATCTCTCTATTCCTTAAGGATCAATATACTTTAAGAGTAGATTCCCCTAAATACCTTGACCCAACTCCGACGACTTGCATTGGGAGCATCTACAACTGTTGCGATTTAAGGGAGCTGAAGATTCTTTGTCATCAAGGGAAATCATCTTCATCATGTGCTAGAAATGGGGCTCACTTACATACAAGTAAGTCTTTAGAGTCCATAGAATCTAAAAATCCTTTCTTGTGTAGGATTGGTTTTCAGGTTTTGTTTCACAAACATACTAAGACCTTTTACAGGCCTCCGACAGGAGAATACGTATAGATTCCTTGTGTAGGATCTATAGTGCTTTATGTAGGCATGATTGATTATCTTGTCTAGGCATGTATGGTTGCCTTGGGTAGGCAATTCCTTGTGTAGGATATATGTCTTATGTAGACAATACCTTTTTTAGATTGTGAAGGTTTATCATTAACCCAATTTATAACCATCTCATAGTATAATCTGGCACACTCTAGAGTGGAGTGAGTCAACCAGGAGTGGAGTAGGCATGTAGTCAAACCACTATATATTGTTGTGTTTCTGATGATTCTTAGATATTTGATTTGATTGATTAATATGTGTAACTGTGTTGTCTTCATGTTTTGCTGAACTTAGATCTCTTCAATGCCTTAGAACATGAATGTGAATGATTCTCTGATGATCTTACTGAACTAATTTTAAATTGGTAAACATTACAAAATAGTAAGATCAGAATTTAAGAAAAGTCCTATTCACCCCCCTCTAGGACACTTTGACCAATTCCATACTTCTACTATAGCGGTTATACCATAATTTCAACTGTCATGATAATGGAATCCGACATGAATTCTCAACTCCAAAAACTCCACAGTATAATGGAGCAGTGGAAAGGAAAAATAGGGTGTTACAAGAGATGGGCTCGGTTATACTAAAAAGTAAAAACACGACAAAAAGTTTTTGGGCTGAAGTCATCAACACCGCCTACTATATAATTAATAGGTTATATCTTAGAGCAAGCTTAAATAAAACTCCATATGAACTTTGGTGTGGAAAACAACCTAGTTTAAGTATTTCCGTGACTTTGGTAGCAAATGTTATATTCTTATAAACTGGGAACATTTAGGTAAATTTGATTCTAAAAGCGACAGCAACATCTTTCTAAGATATTCATTAAATAGTCATGCTTATAGAGTCTACAATTTGAGGACCCTTACAATACAAGAATCAGTCAATGTGGTTGTTGATGACCAACCACATGACAAAAATGGTCCTACAATTGATGTGGAGGATGATGTGGAACCATGCATTATAGGTAAACCTGGTAACAATTCCACTCCTCCACTTGAGTCTCAACCATTAGGTAACATACCAATCATTAAGGATCATCCCCTAAATCAAATCATTGGAGATCCTAAAGGTGTTATGAAGACTCGACGACAGCTTAAGATCATCAACAATCATCTATGCTTCATCTCAATAATAGAACCTAAAAATGTTACAAAAGCACTCAAATATGAATATTGGATTGCAACAATGCAAGATGAGCTGCAACAATTTAAAAGAAATGAAATGTGGTAGCTAGTTCCCTGGCCACTGGCTGGGACTACCGATTTCAGCGTAAAGTACCCGTTTGCACATCTACCATCATTGTCGGGTATTCAAACGTCAATTATACCAGAAACATAGATTATACCAGAAACATAGATGATCACAAATCAACCAGCGGTTGTTGTTTTTATGTTGGCAACTGTCTTGTATCTTGGCATAGCAAGAAGCAAAACTTGATATCTTTGTCCACTACTGAGGCCGAATACATTGTAGCTAATAGTTGTTGCGCACAGCTTCTGTGGATGAAGTAAATGTTGATAGATTATGGTATTTATCAAACAATAACAATATTTTGTGACAACACTAGTGCCATTAATACTTTATCAAACAATGACATTATTTTGCACACTTTCTTCTTTAGATTGTACTCATTCATACTTGATTGCACAAAAGATTATTTTCTGAAAGTGATTTGAACATTGAAGTTTAAAGATCACTTCACGCATGTTTTGCTCGAGACTAGCAAAATGTTGGTCGGGGGGGTGTGTTAAGTGTAAAATATTGCATATCTCCCCCTATTTATCATTGGTTTTATAAACATGATAGTGCTTAATAGATTTAGTTATACATGTTTTCATGTGCGAAGTAATTTCAAGAGCTTCAGGTAAAATTGATGCCAAAATGAATATTTATGCTCAAAAAATTACTAAATGAAGATTTAGAGATTTGGAAGTCATTAATGAAGAATTCACATGCCAAAGATCCAAGAAACTAAGTGAGGAATGAAGAGAATCAAAGATTTGAAGTGAAGAAAAGGAATCCTAAAGTTGTCCTGAAAACAAACATATTCTTAAAATGGTCCTAAAAGAGCATATTCTGAAACTCCGAGTCTATTTTGGGAAAGTGCGCAGAGTGCATAAATTTGAGGCAGTTTCTAGATTTTTCCAACTCAGTGCGAAAGTTGGAGTTCCACAACTATAAATAGGACTCCCTAGGATGCTCAAAAGCATCTTCTAGGGTTTTGAAAGGTCGTAAGGAATTCCACACCTTTAATGTTTATGTCTTCTTCGAGTGTGAATATGCATCGTAGAGTTAGACTCTTAACCTAGCGTTTTAACAATTTAAATGGTTAGGTTCTTCTGTAATTCATCTTAAATTTATATATATATATATATATATATATATATATATATATATATATATATATATTGCCGGCGTGGTTGCATGAGGTTAAGAAACTTAACCTCAACTTGAGTGCATACTTAATCAGAGGGAGTCTTTTTCCACACTCTGTTTAAACACAGTGCTTCATTGCTGCCTACGTGTGGGTCTGAAATCATGCTCCTGATGTTACAATTGATCCCATTCATTCGTTGTGGAAGGATTCTCTGATGAAGAGCCCTCAGACGGACATTCCCAATCATCTCCCGAACATCTACTCTTGGTTCCATCATTCAGGGTTCGATCAACTAGCCAAACCTCTGTTTTTAATAGTAGATTGGTTCTCATCCCTTCCTGCATTGGGTCTGTTCTTTAGGCGGTCCAAAATCATCATCTGATGATCCTTGGCCCACAGTATTCGTGATCTGATCACGTTATACTTCGTGAACGTTGTATCCAGAGGGCTTGTGAATGTGAATTCTGGGACATGGTTAACGTGGGAAAGATACGACGGAAAAACCAACTCCTTGTTTTCTTTATTTCTTTCGGTCTCCTTGGGTGAAATTGGAGCCCATATTCTCCTGTTTTGAACCACCCAAATCAACAAGAATTATCACATCAGAAACCTGCAAGGCCTCAGATCTCGTCAATTGTCCTTGTGCGGCGGCCGGGTCAGTCGGACAGTATGTTGGGTTTTGTCTTCCCTTCGGTGTAAATTACCAAATTCCCAAATCATGGGTGGGGGCCGCGTTCAATAAACAGTTCGGATCTGGTCATTCCTACATGTGGTGGGTCCCATCCACTTCCATAGGGTCTTAATCAGTTTGAATTCTTGAAAGCAGGAACGTGAATTGAGAAAGAGAACTTCCCCTTCGGGTGGGTCCCGGTCAAATGTTGTTTGACCAACTCTCCCATTCGGTGTGTTACGAGAGTGTATGCATTCCATGCACACACACCACAAGTGTGGGGGCCACAATGATGGTGGATGAGATTCATCATATTTTATGGGTCCTACTAGGTCATTTAACCATGGAATATGTAAATCCAAGACTCAAGTGGCCCATGTTAACGGATTACACCTCAAACTGAAATACGGGCAATTACAATCTACACACCTTAAAGAGAATTTCTCCGTAAAATTCAATGCTTCTATTATGAATGGAGAGGATGATGTTCTATTTTACTTTATTACAAATCACGCGCTAAGTTCTAAAGATTATGGAGTTGTATATGTATAATTTATACAACTATCTATTAGAACTGGGGCTATTATAAGTGTCACGCCCCAAACTCGGGAACCGGGCTCACAAAATTTTCGATCGCCAAATCTGGTGCTGACAGCCTCTGTTGTACCCCGTTCTCGGCTCTCAGCACTCATATGCTAGATTCCGATCCTGTGATCCTACAAGGAGGATTTTTTCAGTGTGAAATTTCTTTTTTTTTATAAAGGAGCATAACCATAAGTGTACCCAAATCATAAGAGCAACATCATCATTACATATCCACTAATATAAATAGTTAATTATAATGCTGAAAGGGAAATATATATATATATATATATAAAATAAAATCTCCACAAAGCTTAGCCACACCCTCCTGCCTCAACGCTACTATGGCTTAACGTCACCTGCACGCAACGGTCGTGTATAAGCTTACTAGTAAGTTCAGAGGGTTATGCGTGTGTGCGCAATGCATATGTTAAGCAAATAAATATCAGAGTAAGTGAAAATACTGGTAAGTCCATGAATGATGTCAGCCATACCAAAACTATGCAATGTAATACATAGTAAGCCAAATGTCATAAGCTAAAAATGCAATGCAATATGCAAATCCTGATAAGTCCATAAATATAATTAGTCATATCCAAGTTATGTGATGCAAAAGAAATGACAAAGCTGGTGTGTGTAGTCGGGATGATAGTACGTGGTATTGCAAGTTGTGGGGGTTCATCACAAGGGGCTTTTATCCAAACTAGTCCCGTACCTAAATTTGGATAACTAGACTCAACGTGGTAAACTCTTGATCTCAGGTTAGTTGTGCACCTAACTGAAATCATGGCCATTACGAAGGTACACATAATGATTTAGTCGCGCACCACTAGCCCGAGTGGATAGTAAATAAATGAATGAATGAGTCAAATGTTGAACGTGCAACCCCATACTCAGTATGTCCACATTTTAGTATAGCTCATCTATGGGATATCACGGGGTCTAATACACTCCACACTAGCTACCGCCTCACTAGCCACACAACCAAATGAGTGGAAAAGACCTCACTACCCTCCTAGCTAGTAGTTTGTCAATACGTACCCGGCTCGTCGGTAGAGGACCCATTTACGACCTGATCAAACTTAGCCTAGCTTACAGCCCCCTACCCTCAGGTGGATAAGGTCACACCCCGTTCCAATCGATCACAATCAGTGGGAGATGCCGCCTACTGGTATTCGGCACTTGGGCACTCATGTTATCCACCCAGTCTCGATGTTGGAGCTTCCTCTGGTACTAAGAGGATTTAGGGACTTTCACCCACAGACATACTAAAAGCTCATATGGTAGAACCAAACATTTACAGTATCCCATCTAGTCATCCACTATATGTCTGTGGAGGCCACAACCCTGATTTCGTTAGGGCGCAAAGTGATCATGTCACACAAAATGTGAGATGCATAAATCATATCATCCAGTCATGCATCAAACCTGTGCATACTTCGTGATCATATGGGGCAACTCCATCTCACAAGGAGTCCCCTAAATGTCTCAGCCCAATGGCAAATTCTATGATCAATCATTCCTCACAACATGCATACAAACGATGCGTATGGGCATATGCCATGGTGTTATACTAAGCATGTTCTTAAATATATATAGCAGATAACAATAGACCATAATCGGCCTTAATCGGTATATCACATACAAAGAGTAGGAGTTAAACGACATGCCCCTTCTACATATATAGGAGTCCAGGTGGTATGTCCCACGTTACACTAACATTAGCCTCCCAAGGTACTAATATATTATATATCCCAAGACCGGGACCACTGAAAGAACGGTGGATCTAACCCATACATTAAGGTAGTCTCCACACGGTGAATATACAAAATCTGGCATCACATATTCTTCCATCTACAGCAAGGGGTGATAATGTATTAAACAGTGGATGGCCTAAGCGTCATACTTACATTAAGAATGGGCCTCATGGGTGAGGCTAATGGCTCTACAACAAGGTGAGTTGAGAGGGTGAAACTATGTACAACAAGTGGGCTTCCTCACCCTCTCTTATCATGCAATAAACTGGGCCTTCCTATCTGGATAATCCTACAAGGTACGGTGGAAAGCACCATCTTCAATGGGACCCCAATGATTTGGGTTAGCCCAATAAGATAAGGGTTGAAATGAGCTTAACAATGGGCCCTAAGGAGGTTTACAATGGTGGACATTTAACCACCATTATCCTATAGTGCGGTCCATTTGGGATTGGAATCAGGATCACAACGGGCACATCACTCACACATGGTGGCCTCACAAGGTAGTCCCATAATGGGCGTATAACTCATACATCATAGTGGGCCTGCATAAGGTGACCCATGGTCCATATAAATGAATGGATAGTGTGCATATAACACACACATCATGGTGGACCTCACACATCACAATGGGCCTCACACATCATAATGGGCATCATACATCACAATGGGCCTCACACATCACAATGGGACTCATACATCACAATGGGCATCATACATCACAATGGGCCTCACACATCACAATGGGCCTCATACATCACATTGGGCCTCATACATATAGCAGGTGGGCCGTCTGGTGAATGGCGAGCCCACTGATGGACGGCATGGATAAAACACACGCCATACGGTGCGCCTACAAGATGATCCCCACCAGATGGGCAGTATAGATATAAAATACATACATCATGTGGGCCAGGTAGCGATTGACCAGCCCACCAATGGCTGGGCCTGCCAGCGGCCTGGCCTGCAGGGCGTCCAACCAATGGACGACCAGGATAAAGCATATATACATGGTGGGTCCCACTAGATGTGGGCCACCCAAAAGTGGGCATGCCACTAGGCTTCCCACAAACATTACAGTGGGGCTCAGAAGGTTTCAACGGTGGGCGCTAGCCCACTGCTGTCCAGCAGCATGGGCCTAGCTACTGGACGGTGTGGATAATACACATCATGGTGGGTCCCACAGTCCCACCTATTGGACGGTGTGGATATAGCACATACATTAAGGTGGATCCCACATGAGTGGGCCACCCCACTCTAAATCAAACTGATATTCATGTTTTCCCTTCGTCCAAGCCGGCCCGAAAACGGGCAGCAAGGTGAAAAGGCTGGATGGCTAGTAAAGTGGGCCCTGATTTAGGCAGCAAGGGCGTCCCACAATGGAACAACATGGATGAAACTCATCCATCAAGGTGGGCCATCAACAGGGAAAGAGAGAGATAGAGAGAGAGAATCGCGTAGTGGAGGGAGCTCCGCCACTATGAGCTCCCTTGCAATACAATGCATACATCAAGATGGGCTCCAAAATTATGTGGCCCTTAAATCAGCAAATCAAGGTGGGGATACTATCCCCACCATAAAATCAAGGTCTAGATGACCCTCTACATATTGATTATCCAATAAACATCATGGTGGTGTCCATGGAGAATGGCCTCATCATGGATTACATATATAAATCATGGTAGGCCATTGGCCACACCTTGTGTCCCAAAGAGGATCCATACTATTAACCGGTAAGCCCCACTTGGCCCATCATTAAAAATTACAATCTAATCCTATAAACACCCACCTATAGCTCTTCTTCTTGGTTCCTTGGAATCCTTAGCTCCTAAGCTTCCACTTTAATGGTGGATGATGAAGATTGGATGGTTGGATGGTGAGATTGGGTGGTAGGGAGATGGGTCTTGCTTAGGTCTTCTTTTTATCTCCTTAGGATTTTTCTTCTCTTGGTTGCTAAGGAATGGTAGAGAATGGAATGAGTGAAAGATGGGAGATGTAAGGAGAGAGGGATGGGTGTGTAAGAAAGGATGGGGTGGAAGGTATGGTGGTGTAAGAAGAGTGACATGAGAGTTGACTTTGGGAATGAGTTGCTTGTCTTGGTGGGAAGAAAGGCATGGGCTAGTCATGGGTTGTACTTGACTAGTTGATGTGAAAGGAAGGGTAGAGATTCCTCTCTCGATATTTACAGCGCATGGTGTTTTCTCAAAATATACGCAGGCCCACTATTCCTAGCTTAGGTATCACATTGGTGCGCAAGATGCAACGTTGGAACCGCGGCGACGGTACGGTCGCGGGGGTATAAGTTTTGGGTCGAGTTAACTCAGACCTTCGGGATGTGACTTAAGGTCACACACACTTACTATCTACAGGTCACAGGTCACTGGAATTTGTCAGAGAGGATCACGAGAGCGGTACGGTACTAGGATACGGGCATTGCAACGATCATTCCCCTTTAAAGAAATCTCGTCTTCAAAATTTCCTTACCTTCTGTATTAGTCCCTATCAAAGAGGTTGGGGTTCTTTCCTTTCATCTCTTCTTCGCGTTCCCATGTTGCTTCTTCTTTATCGTGGTGTGACCACAGAATCTTTACCAGTGATATAACCTTTGTTTGAAGGATTTGTTCTTTGTAGTCGAGGATTTATACGGGTTCTTCCGTATAGGTAGCGTTATCCCTTAATTATATTTGTTCCCAGCTGATGACATGGGATAGGTCAAGTTCGTACTTTTTTAGTATGGAGATGTGAAAGACATTGTGAACATTATTTAGCCATGGGGGTAGTGCGAGATGATGGGCCACTTCTCCTACTTTTTCCAGTACCTCAAATGGGCCAATGTACTAAGGCGCGAGCTTGCCCTTTTTACCAAAATGCATCATGCCTTTCATAGGGGAAAATTTCAGGAATACGTTATCTCCTGCAAATTCGAGTACTCATCAATAAATATCTGCATGGCTTTTCTATCTGTTTTATGCAGCTTGAAAATGTTTACTTATTATCTTGATCTTTTTAGAGGTGACTTGGACGATCTCAGGTACTAGGATGCTCTTTTCTCCCACTTCTTCCCAGCAATGTGGCGCACGGCAAGGACGTCCATAAAGGGGCCTCAAATGGGGCCATGTCGATGTTAGTCCGAAAACTATTGTTGTAGGCAAATTACGAGAGGTGGAGGTAGTCATCCCAACTACCCTTAAAGTCTAGGATGTTGGCTCTCAACATGTCTTCAAGCACCTAATTCACTCTTTCTGTTTGTCCTTCCGTCTGAGGTTGGAATGCGGTGCTATGATTTAAGGTGGTACCCAATGCGGTCTGTAGTTTATTCCAGAGATTTGAGGTGAAGCGAGAGTCTCTATCAGATATGATCGTAGTCGGGATCCCATGGAGTCAGACCATGTTCTTTATGTAAATCTCTGTTAATTCATTCATTGAAGGAGTAATTCATATGGGGATGAAGTGAGCAGATTTGGTTAGCCGGTCTATTATCACCCATATCGAATCATGATTCCTTCTTGTCTTAGGGAGTCCTACTATAAAGTCCATGGATATAGAGTCCCACTTCGACAGAGGGATTTTTAGGGGTTGCAGGAGTCCTACAGGCCTTTGGTGTTCTGCTTTTACCTGTTGGTAGGTGAGGCATTTGGCACATATGCAGGTATCTCTCATTTCATATTATTCCACCAATAATGTTGCTTCACGTCTTAATACATTTTTGTGCTTCCTGGGTGAATGGTCAATTTAGATCGATGAGCTTCATCCAACACTGCTTGTTTTAACCTAAGTATGTTTGGTACACATATTTTGTCATGGTACCTAATTCCTTCATCAGAGCCAATGTGCCGCTGTGGATCCTCATTTTTTTGGGCTTCCAAGTAGTGTTCTTGCATTCTTCATCCTGCCCTTGTGCTTTGATAATCTGGCGTAGCAGTGATGGTTCTACGAATAGATTCCTAAGGAGTGTGTTCCTCTCTTTTATGTCTAGTTGGATGTTGAAATCTTTTATGAAGTCCATTTGTTCTCATTCTTCCATTGCAAGCATCGCAGCCAAGACGTGAGGTTTCTTGTGGCTGAGTGCATTGGCCACTACGTTTGCCTTTCCCAAGTGATATTGTATTTCAAATTTGTAGTCCTTGAGGGTCTCCATCCATCGGCATTGTTGCATGTTAAGGTCCTTCTGCCCGAATATGTACTTGAGGCTCTTGTGATTTGTATGGAGCTTGAATTGTTCACGATATAGGTAGTGTCCCCACATTTTAAGGGTGAATACTTTGGCTGCTAGTTCTAGATCATGAGTCAAATAGTTCTGTTCATGAACTTTCAGCTGTCTGGATGCATATGCTATCACTTTGTTGTTTTTCATGAGTACGCATCATAGTCCTTCGTGAGAGGTGTTTGTGTACACTGTAAACTCTACTCCTTCTGGGAGGGTGAGTACGGGAGAGGTAGTTAGTTTGTTCTTGAGTTCCTGGAAGGCTTCTTCAGGTTTTTCATCCCATTAGAAACACGCATTTTTCTTTGTTATGTTGGTTAATGGTTGGGCTATTTTAGAGAATTCTTTGATGAAGCGCCAATAATATCCTACTAGCCCTAGAAAACTTCTGACTTCGGTGGCAGTGTCGAGCTTAGCCCATTGGAGTATGGCTTCGACTTTAGTCGGGTCAACTGCTACTCCTTAGCGGTTCACCACATGGCCTAGGAATTTGACTTCTTTCTTCCAGAATTCGTATTTTGAGAACTTAGCGAATAGCTGGTTTTTCTTTAGTAGATCTAAGACTAATCGTAGGTGGGCTTCATGCTCTTCCTTACTTCAGGAATAGATTAAGATGTCGTCAATGAAGACTATGACAAATTGATCTAGGTATGGTTTAAAGATGCAGTTCATGAGGTCCATAAAGATAATTGGCACATTTGTGAGGCCAAAGAGCATTACTAGGAATTTATAATGTATGTACCTTGTCCTGAATGCGGTCTTATATATATATATATATATATATATATATATATATATATCTTCATCCTAGATTCTTAACTGATGATACCCCGATCTCAGGTCAATCTTTGAAAAGAATTGAGCTCCTTTGAGTTGGTCAAACAAATCATCGATGCGGGGAAGAGGGTATTTGTTCTTTATTGTTGCTTGATTCAGGTGTTGGTAGTCGATGCACAATCATAGGGATCCGTCTTTCTTTTTAACGAATAACACTGGTGCGCCCCAGGGAGACATGCTTGGCCAAATGAACCCTTGATCTAAGAGTTCTTCGATTTGCTTCTTGAGTTCGGCACATTCAACGGGTGTCATGCGGAAGGCGAGCAATGCAATCGGGGCGATCCCAGGCATTAGGTCGATACCGAAGTCCACCTCCCTCCTGGGAGGTAATCCTAGTATTTCTTAAAACACTTCTGAGTAATCCTTGACCACTGGGATCTAGTCTACGGAGACTTCTTCCAAGCCCATTATTTGCTCTATGGGTTCCCTTTTTCCTTTACCTCGTATCGTAGCTGGGGAATGCCTAGGTGGGGTGAAGGTGATTTGTTTAGTGCTGCTTTCTATAATGACGTTTGTATCATTGACCCAGTCCATCTCAAGGATTACATCAAATCCTTTCATGTTCATTCTTACCAGATTGACTGGTATTTCAATGCCTGCTATAGTGATGGGGCAGTCCTCACAATACTTGTTTAGTTATATTATCCTCCCCAAGGGTGAAGACACGGTGATTGGTTCTTTTGTGCATTTTTGTTCAAAATTCAACCATTCTACTATGAAATTTGAGATAAAAGATATGGTAACTCCGTAATCAAATAAAAGGACAATTGGAATATCTTTGATAAAAGTCATACCTTCTATTAGGTTGGGGCTTGTACCTGAGTCTTTGGGTGACATCATGGCGTATAGGTGGCCTTGTGATTTCTAGGACATAGTCAGGTTGGATTGTTGAACTTGGGTCAGCATGGGATGACCTTCATCCCACATCTTCTTGAAGCAATTATTCACCTCATGGCCCGTTCTTTTGCAGTAATTGCAACTTAGAGAGATGTCCCCCTGTTTCCTTTGTTCTGGGGTGGCGTTTGGATGTAGGATGACCTTAGGCTTTTTATCCAGTATCATTGGTGTGTTGAAATTTGTCTTGATTCTCTTCCCTATCTCGTGTTGTTGTAGTCGGGCCTGTGTCCTTCGGTCGTCATCATTTTCAACTTGTGTGGCCTTATCTACTATGTCAGCATCAGTGACTAGGTCCAAACAACATATCTTAGAGTGTATTGAGGGTCTCAGCCCTTCCTTGAGCCGTTTGACCCTGAAGTCCTCATCTGTAATTAGTTTCGGTGCATATCGTAATAGTCCTAAGAACTTGCCTCGTACTGCGCAACGGTCATTTCACCTTGAGTAAGCATTAATAATTCTGTCATCTTCTCATCCCGATATGATTTCAAAAAGTATTTTTCGTAAAACTTCTTCTGAAACTCTTCCCAGGTCCACGCATGATTGTCGTGAATGGTTCTTTCTGTTGCTTCCCACCAAATTGCTGCCTCCCTTTCAAATTTAAAAGTGGATAAGGGGACCTTCATGTATTCGGGACATCCCATGGCCTTCAATATTTTCTTAATATGTTTTGACCAATGTTCGGCTGTCACCCGGTCGGGGGTGCCTGAAAATTCCGAGGGTCGTAGCTTTAAAAATTTTTCCAGTATGAATGACTCATCATGGTGTTCTTGTCGAGGGGGAGCTGGTGGTGTATCACAAGCAGGTGACACAGGAGGCCTCATAGTTCTTGGGGAAGTGTTGTGGACCTATCATTGTAGGTCTTCTACTGTTTTGTAAGTCCTTTACATGAATGTCTCCATTCTCCCTAAGATAGCAAAGAACGGTGCCCAAGCTTGTGTATCAGGGGGGTGGCTCCGGAGGGTAGTCCTGGGGGTGTGGTTCCCTGGTTGGCTGGTGGTGGGGATGTTGTAGATCCCCCCCATAGGCATCCCTAGGGGGGTCCTATTCTCAATAGCATGTTCTGGAGGTACGGAGTTGGCACGCGTGATCTTCTTCTTGAGGGGCATGGTTTCTATACAGAAACTTGGCTATAGTTAAGACTAGCTTCGAGTGCAGAAAGTGTAGAGTTATTAGTCATGTGTTCTTAGGGTTTGATTTTCTGTTTCACAAGTCAGTCTATATGAGGTTTAATGTTTTACAATTTGTTGGAATTTATTGATTTGATCGAGGGTTCTAATAGAGGAAATTCTACTCATGTTCTATGATTCATCAGTTTCGTCACTCTTCTTAGGGGGTAGCTAAGGGTCTAATTTATGGTGTTAATCTAGCCTTTTTATCATTTATGATGGTCCATGTCCCTAGGCCAAGTTAATCTCATTCTTGTGCTCTGATACCAACTATAACATCTCGAAATTTCGCGCTCGAGTACAGACTTGTGCCCAAAATTCGAAGTGTTAATAATGTAAGATCTTGGATGCATTCTAATTATTATTTCAAGTTTCCTTTCATTCAGAAAACATCTAATTACATTTGCGAAGGTAATCATTCATAAAAGTAAAATCAACTGTATTTATTATTCCATAAAGTTCAATCAATAATCAAATGCCCTCTCAATGGGAGCTTATTATATCATCGAGTTTGCAATGAAAATATAAATGAAACCAAATTGTAAAACTATTTTCTTTATTCAATCAGTGTAGTCCTCCATCGGGAGATGGTCTGCTGGGTCTTCAACCTATACGTCACATGTATTATCTGTATAATTGGAGAGGGTCAACACCGTACTCATAGCGATGGTTATCCTTTAAACTTATTCATGGTTTAAGAGGTTCATAAAAGTAAGGTAATGATTCTGATACATCTCGTACTCCACTACTACGAGAGTTATCATTATGCGCAAGGAACCTACATGAGATGCATGCCTAGCAAAGTATACGTGGTTTATCACACTTACCAATTGCCACAATGTGGAAAATGTTTAGAGTTATCCGGCTCGTCCCACATCCCATTCTATGGAGATTCGCCGGCATGTCCCACGTTAACATGGATTTACACGGTTATTCCAAGACGACATAGCACATGACTTAGATGAATTACATGACACGATTTGTTCATGGGGTGACTATTTGCGACATCCAATTCAGGAGTGATGTAACACTCATTGCGAATTACTTACATCGATTTGTGCACTACCACTCAAAATTCATGGAATTACGTGTTAACCCAGGGGCTGCTACCCAAACCGCATTACAACCATGATATTTCCTTTGATCACTAGAAGTAGTGTCTCCACCATAGTACTCATGTGCAAGGTAGTGACATAGTTTTTTGAAATACGCATCAATGTTTTACAGAAAATTTAGATATTCGAAGCATGCAAGTTAAGTGCAAGAAATTCAATTTAAAATTTAAAGGAAATTAATCCTCACATCAATTCAAAAGGTCATGTGTAATTAACATCACATCTTAACCATTATACCCAAAGGATAAATAATTGAGGTTGGTAAGAATATTTGAAGGGAGGATTCAAAGCATATGAGGAAACAGAATAAGTTAAACTAAATCAGTTAATATAAGCTTAAAGGAATTCCTCACTTTTAATGTTTGTGTCATCTTCGAGTGTGAGTACGTGTCGTAGAGTTAAACTCTTAACCTAGCGTTTTAACAATTTAAATGGTTAGGTTCTTCTGTAATTCATCTTAGATTAGTATATATATTACCGATGTGGTTGCATGAGGTTAAGAAACTTAACCTCAACTCATCTCAACTCGAGTCCATACTCAAATTTCCTAACTGAGTTAACCCTTTTCGACTTAGTTTAGGGTGTTTGGAATCAGTCTATTGGAAGGGAAGAAAAAGAAAGAAACCTAGAGGGGAGTGGTGCTGACTACCTCGGCTTGGTGTGACTCGGCAATGCGGTGGATCGCGGTACTCGGTTCTGGTCTTCTTCTTGGATTTGCAGCTGGAAGTCCTCCTCCCTTCTCTCTTTCTTACTCCTTTCTTCCTAGCATGAAGTCTAATGGTTCTTCTCCTCTTCCATCGTCAGGTTTTTATAGCCTTTGGCTTCTGTGAAGGATGAGTTTCTTGATCGGATGGAGTCTTTTCCCACACCTTGTTTATGCACAGTGCTTCGTTGTTGCCTTTGTGTGGGTTTGAAATCATGCTCCTCATGTTACGTTTGATCCCATCCGTTCATTGTGGAAGGATTCTCTGATGAAGAGACCTCAGACAGACATTCCCGATCATCTCCCTAACGTTTTCTCTTGGTCCCATCGTTCGGTGCTCGATTAGCTAGCCGAACCTCTATTTTTAATGGTAGATTGGTTCTCGTCCCTTCCTGCATTGGGTCTATTCTTTGGGCGGTCTAAAATCATCATCTCCTGATCCTTAGCCCACCATATTTGTGATCCGATCATGTTATACACTTGAACGTAGTATCCGAAGGGCTTACAAACGTGAATTCTAGGATGTTGTTAATGCAGGAAAGATGTGGCGAAAAAACTGACTCCCTATTTTCTTTATTTATTTCGATCTCCTTGGGTGAAATCGAAGCCCTTATTCTTCAGTTTTGAACGGCCCAAATCAACAAGAATCGTTGCATCGGAAACTTGGAAGGCCCCAGATCTCATCGATCGTCCTCATGCGGCGTCCGATTCGGTCGGACAATATGTTGGGTTTTATCTTCCCTTTGGTGTAAATTACCAAAATCTCGGATCAAGGGTGGGGGCCGCGTTCAATGAACAGTTCGGATCTAATCGTTCCTGCGTGTGGTAGGTCCCATCCACTTCCATAGGGTCCTGATCGGTTTGAATTCCCGAAAGCAGGAATGTGAAGTGTAGAAGAGAACTTCCTCTTGAGGCGGGTCCGGTCAAACGTTGTTTGACCATCTCCCCCATTCGGTGTGTTGCGGGAGTGTATGCATTCCATGCACACATACCACAAGTGTGGGGCCCACAATGATGGTGGATGAGATTCATCATATTTTATGGGTCCTACTGGGTCATTCGCCCATGGAATGTGTAAATCCAAGACTCAGGTGGCCCATGTTAACGGGTTACACTTTGGTCTGAAATACAACCTGTTACAGCTCAATACCTAGTCCTCCGCAGAACCTTCCAGAACACCAAGGAACCCGGCTTAGGAACCTTGGGACCGAAATGGGAAGGACCCTACATAGTAACAAGCATGAGCCGACTAGGATCGTATCAACTCGAGGACCTGTAAGGTCGACTCCTGCCACATCCATGGAATGTCAAGCATCTCAAAATCTACTATATATAGGGGCCGACCTCGCCGGATCAAAAAATTTGTGTTCTTGCTATATTTAATCTACATTGGAACTATTGCAATAAAAATCTCGAGGTCGGGACAAATTTGCTTCCTACTTCCATGTCTACATACGATCCATCTACTAAAGACCTATTAAGGGCTTCCTATGACACAAAGAAAAAACATGGGTCGACCCTTCAAGAAGAGGTCGGGCCATAAACTATCGCCACTACTTGGGCCCCATGATTTGTGATAAGGATGATACTCTTAAAACACAGGAGTATCCGACCTAAGGAAATGCTCGACCAAGAATCATAGATTAGTAAGATAAAAACGACTAAGGGCTCAACCTCGGCACAAAACGCCGACATACCCATCGCTAAACCGATCAATCCACTCAAAACAATCACTTGCAATGAACAAGAAGTACCTTTTCATTAAAAATAGCTTGAAGAGGTACATTGCAAAAATCCAGAAATTTACAATGAGGAAGGGGGAGGAAGGAGTCACGATGCCGCGGGGGGCTACTCGGAAGGTGAGTCCTCTGGAGGTGCCTCGGAATCGGAGTCGACCTCTCAAAGGTCGAGAGGTCAAGCTCAGGATGTGCCCCTTTAATGTCCTCAAGGCACTTCTCATACCTGGGGCCATATAGGACGTTTCTATCTTCTGTATACTCCTTGGAGGACTTCAACTCCTCCACAACTGTTGCCCGAGCCGAAGAAATAGCCGCCTGGGCCTCCTTTATCTTCACGTCATAAGTACGCACAATCTCTAGTCCTAAATTCTCAATACTCAACTAGACCCATATTCATTTTCCTGACTTAGGCATCAGAAGGTTCCCTAGTCAAGCTAGGGTTTTCCTTGTGCGTTCCTTGTGCAGGTCCACCAGTCGAGAAAGGGATAACTAGATTTCTGCATCAACAAACCATTTTAAATAACTCAAACAATTTTGTTGAATGACTCTCAGCATAAATTTGGGGATACCAAAAATAGATAAGTAAATAAATAAAATAATCTCAAATTAACATATATCAGCCTGTGATTATTACAAGTTCACGGAGAAGTCCCTCTTCAAAGAAAAAGAGTAAAATGATCTAAGGGTTTAAATATTTTGATCGAAAAGATATTATTTTTTTGGATTTCCATTATCTAACACGAGGCCCGTGATACGGACGGTTTAGATAATTGGAAAGTAATCCCAGATCCAAATGCTGAAGTCCTGACGTATCCTGGTGCAACCTTTGTTGTGCAAAAGTTTTGAAAGGAATAATGTTGATGTGCCTGTATCTCATCTCCGCCTGATCGAGGATGGACGAGGTGTGGGGTTCATCGCATGGTCTCTGTTCCAATACATGTGTTATTGGTGAGAACGGTGGATTCATGCACGACGATGATATTCAAAGTTTCTCATGTTTCACACGGGAACATCTGCTTTTGAAAAAGGGAGGCCCCTCGAATAGGATGCATCGTATGTGTACTCCACATGCTAGTGTCTTCTTGCACGAGATTTTGCACCCATCCAAAGTCTTTCTTAATAAATTTGAGAAAACGTCAGCTTGCGTAGAACTAGACAGAGATCCTCCAAAGTCTTAGATACTCGGCCATTGTTTGATAGTTGATACGCATACACGCGGCAAACAGATTTTTTTAGTGCACATTGGTGGCGTGTAAATGATGGTCTTGGCTTTTTTATATAGAGTTGTCACCGGGCCGGATCAAAGCTGGGCCCAGCTCTATCAAGCCTGGCCCGAATTGTACAACATAGGCCGAAGCTTCGCCGGAGCCCTTAACAGGCCAAAATAGTCCAGCTTGTCTCCAGCCCAACATGTTTTTGTTGGGCCCAAGCCCAATTCCAGGCCAAGCCACAGAGAGAGATGGGAGTTTTTTGGTATATATAAAATTGTGCTCCCAAACCTTGATGGCCAGGCTGGGCTGACGGGCTGTTGTAAACGACCAAGCCCGACTCCTTATTTAAAAACATCTTCAATTTTAAGCCTGAGCCTAGCCTTTAGGCCAGCAAATCCAACCTAAGGTAGACCAGGCTCAAAAACCCAATGGGCCAGCCTGGTCTATTGATAGCCATACTTCTATATTAGTTTTGCACTGTTTAAAAAATTAGGTGAATCTTCAAAAGGACATAGCACGGTTGTACCCTGGTTTAGACTGTCCAAATATCTAACGGGAGCATACAACACCAATTAAAAAAAAAAAAAAAAAAAAACCAACAAAAAGAAGAAAAAAAACAAAAAACCAATAACGAAAAAACAAATACGATCTCTCATTCATTGTGGACAGCTGCCTATTTTACTCTTAACCATTCATTTGATCGCAATTAATTGGATCACTTTACATCATTGCTCCCAGTAGACCCTATCCATGGATTAAGGGCTTAAATCAAAGAAAAAAAAATCATTTTTGTTGATGCAAAAATATGGTTAGTCCCCTTTAGACTTTCGTGTACCTGTTTAAGGAACAGACAAGGATTACCCTGGCTCGTGCAAGGAACCCTCTAATGTTTAGGTCAGGAAAGGAATCTGGGTCTAGTCGAGTATTGATGGTTTGGAGCTAAAAATTGCACATACCTTTCACCATTAGAGGTATCTCTATTTATAGTTTGGGAGAGGCGATGACATAGAGGAAATCTTCATATTTCGTAAGTGTGTATTGTAAAGAGATTTGGATCTCGAATGCATGGTGAATCTCTTCAGATCCTCGGCGAAGATCTCGGGATCCCAAGCGTGCCGCAGATATCCTCCAAAGACCTCGGACGGATCTCTATCGCAATGGGTTCCCCAGGTCTTCGGCTAAGATCTTGGGTGGATGTGGTCAGACCTAGATGAGAGGCAGGCTAAGCCGACCAGAAGTGTCCCGACCTACGACACGCCGACCTAGGCCATGTTGGCCTGGGTCATACTGTCTTGGGTCATGCCGACCTGGGTGATGCCAACTTGGGTAAGGCCAACCAGGGTAATGTTGACTTGCGTAATACCCACCTATCTCCTTAGTCAAGCCAAAGGACGGAGCACTCCTGACAAACTCTGGAAATTGAATTGGCCGAGGTATTGCTCTTTTAGGTGTTTGGGTAGGTCAGTAGGTGTTCTGACCTGGTGATAGGATGGCGAGCTCGATCGTACTTCTTGCTTGGGTTTAGAGTAGGGGATCGAACCTACCGTCGTGTCCGACCTAGTGAAGTGTGTAAGGTCTTGACCTGACCTTTCATCATTAGTCGGCCTATTTTCCCTACAGCAGTAAGCCCCCCTTACTTTCAAGTTCATGCAGTGGACTTGACAAGTAGATAGGTATTCGTCGGACCGTAACGTGTTTATGTCGTCGAGTCACTGTATCATTAATTACCAAAAAAAGTAGTCATGTGTGAGTATCGAGGCGTATTTGCCATCAAAGTACAGTACCTTTGAAGTGGCGTATTGTGGCTCGAGGTCACATGGGTTGTCAGGGTGCCTTTACGGCGTCAAGCATGTGGGGCATTGACGCGTGGCTTATCCTCAGTTACAGAGCCATGTGGCGAGTAGGGACGCTCCATGTGTTGGTACGAGAGAGTCATGAAGTTGTTTCGGCTATGCGTTGAGTATGGGCAATAAATGCTGACACCATTGGGTTGGCTATAAAAGGGAGAGCGCTAATCGCGCGAGGGTTACTCACACTGTTGTTCCTCCCTGCCCGCCTCTTCTACATTTCTTGCATAGGAACTCAGGCAATTTTCGATGATTTCTGAAAGCCTTCTTCCTCGATGAGCTCCATTCTTCCATCTCAAGCCTTCATCTTCTCCTTTTTCTTCTTTTCGCTAGGTTTCCAGTGGTCCTCCTGCCCAACGATATGCTTAAGATGTTTGGCCAGCGGGAGGAGACTTCTCATTGTGATGGTGGGGCAGATGACCTTCGCCCCATGTCAAACCCGCCATCACCATTAATGATGGTGAACGATAAGGATTTTCGAGCATCCCACAAGTCATAAATGGTGAAGCAGTCCTTGGCTGAACAACTAAAGGACGTGGAGGGGGCTGCTCCAATGGCCAAAAAGGTTAGTGGGTCATCGTCAAAGGAAGAGGAGAAAGGGCCAGTAGGGTCTTTGATGACGGAGGCCGACCTGGTGCAAATCAGGTTGATGTATCATGTTCCTGACTCTGTGATATTTTGAGGTCCTACACCAGGTGAGCTCCTGACTACACCACCGGAGGGCAAGGTGGCCATCTACCAAGTCACCCTCTAATGTGGGTTGAGGCTTCCTTTGAAATTGTGGTTAAGACCGCTATAGTAGAAGTATGGAATAGGTCAAAGTATCTTAGAGGGGGGTGAATAGGACTTTATAAAAGTTATGCCAATTTTAAAACCCTAATCTCCTAATCTTGAACTAATATGCAATTAGTCAAGATCTAGCAATCTTAACTCTATAGACTTCCAAGCCAAGTAGAGGATCCAAACAATAGACTACTTAGGTTGAACAATTTAAGCAATTAGTCTATGAAGAATAGTGTATATGAGTGTGAGGAATGTGATTCCTATCAGTTCTAACCATTCACATGCATTATGTTAAGCATTCAAGATAAGCATAATCAAATGAGTGTGCAAATAGCAATCCCAAACACAATCATATATAGCAGTTCGACTATATGCCTACTCCACTCCTGACGGACACACTCAACCCTTGATTGTACCAGATTTCACTAACAGAGGTTTCAAATCAAGTTCACCTCAAACCGTTACAACCTACACAAGGTTGACACTAGAACCTACAAAAGGTTCCTAAGGATGCCTACACAAGGCAAATTGTCCTACACAAGGACTCAATAGTTTATGCCCTACACAAGAGTAAAGGTCATACACAAACCACATGGATTTAGGCCACACAAGCCAAGGTCCTACACAAGGGCCTAGGTTTAGGCCATATAGGCTAAGGTTCTACACAAAGAACCTAGGTTTAGGCCACACAGGCCAAGTTTCTATACAAAGAACCTAAATGTACTCTCCCATCAGAAACCTCCACTGAGGGCTTGGTAAGTTTGAGATACAACCTACGACCCAATCCTATAAAAGGAATGATCTATAGGATCTTTGGACTCTAATGACTTACTTGTAAGTAGGTGAGCCCCGTTCATCACATGATGAAGATGATCTCCCTTGATGACGGAGATTCTTCATCTCCCTTAAACCTCAACACTTAAAGATGCTTTAATATAAGTAGCCGGGGTTGGGTCAAGGTATTTTGTGGAATCTACTCTAATGAATGTTGATCATTTAAAAGACAGAGAGATTCCAGATTTATGTAATCAAGAGATTCCAGCTTAATGATATGTCATTAAGAAGGTAGCTGGAGAATCCTTGAATGGTGAAGTTCATTCTTCAATCTGATCTATTGAATATTCAATGATTGCATTTAGGAAAGGATTGAAGGATGAACTCCCATAAGAAAGAGGTTTATGATTATAGGTAAGCAATAACTCTCTTAGAGCTCACTCTTTTTCTCAATACAACAACCAGAATCAAGCTCGTCATTATAAAGGCAAAAAGTCAAACGATAACATAATAGTCAGAATCTGACTGCGTTCGATGTCATCGAAACTGGTTCGATGTCATCGAGTGTAGACTTCGATGACATCAAGCTGATAAAGTTTGCTAGACACTTTTTGACTTATGATAGATGACATCGAACTTGATTCGATGTCATGGAAATTTGAATTACTATGTCATCAAATCTAGTTTGATCCCTCGAATTTATGCGTGATTTTTCACCGGAGCTTGCTGGACGATTTTGTGTCCTTCTTCGATTACATCGAACTTGATTCGATGTCATCGAGGTTTGAATCTTAATGTCATCGAATCTAGTTCGATTCCTCAAACTTTTTAGAAGATTTTCCTTGAAAGCTCGCTGGACATATTCTTTTCCTTTTTCAATGTTATCGAACTTGTTTCGATGTCATTGAAGTTTGATCTCTGATGACATCGAGTCTAGTTGGACTCATCGAGCATTTCCAAAATATTTTTCAAGAAGCTTGCTAGACAAAACTCTAAGTTCTTCGATGTCATCGAATCACCATCGATGATATCGAATACACATGTTCAATGTCATCGAAGGTACGTTCGATAAATTGAATTTTCCATCCAAATATATGTGGTTGCTCGACATATGAGGATCACTTTTCAATGTCACCAAACCATGTTCGATGTCATCGAACAGGAGTGTTCGATGTCATCAACCCAAGCTCGATGACTCGAAGTGACATGCGAAAAACTTAGAAAATTTACCTATTCGAACCAAGTTTTCAAACATTAAATACCTTGTTGTTCTTAAGACTTTTAGAGGGAATTATATACTTAGGGTGTTTTAGGCATGGGATGTGAGGCTTAATTTACCTTTAATGTTCCTAAATCACCCATTCGGTTGAGGCAGCATCTTATATTTTCTTCACATGGGGCTCACTTGATTTACTGACTTAACCGTCACGCTAATTGACAAACAAAGGCACTTTCAATCTCCACCTTCATCAATTACGTGACAAAACACTTAGAACAACAATCTAAATTGTGTGTACATCAACTTTACACAATTTTACAAGGATTCAAGCTAACACACACACACACAACATAATGTCTTTTCTTACAGCTGCTTTTACAATTGCTCCCCCTATCATCCTACAGCTGCTCCCCTTATCAACCTGCATCACCATGCTCTTAAAACATACAACCATAGGGTTTTAGGGTTAGATTGTTCTCCCCCTTTTTGTTAGTAATTGGCAAAGGGTTAGTAGACAATTTCACATGATATTGAAAATATTGAAGATATGTAAATTGCATAAGAGAAACACTAGAGAGAATATCTGAAATTGAACACCAAACAAAGTATTCAAAGAAATATCCAAAACAAAATCCCAAACCAAAATATTCAGCCCATTCATGGGCACGATCATCCACCACCCATAAACATGTATATCCTAAACAAAAATGATCATTACATACATACACACATACTTAACGCATCCAAAAAGATATCTATGCCTTAAGCATAATCAATTATCATATGTATGTAATGGAAAGAAGATCTGCTACAGAGCAGGAGAGCTTGCATAGGCATGGTAGTAGGATAATGTATCAAGGATTTGTTGCGCTATATGTTGCAAGGTTGTCACCATCTGATCAATTCCAGAGAGTCAGGTTTCACATTGCCCAAGTCAATCTACCATATCTGATCGACTGTTGAGAAGATGTCTGGTGTGATCATTCTGTCGAAAAATCTTACGTGTGCTGACAAAGTCTGGACTATACAGAGGCACACGAGTACGAGTGGAGTCTCTGGGAGTTGGTACCGGGCTGTGCTGAGCCTTTCCCTCGCTTGAGGTCTGACCAACCGAACTGGCGGGATATGCGTTGCCAGTCACATTCAGACTACGTACGGTTTCCTGATTGAACCAAGCACAAGGGTACTGGAAATCCAACGAAGTCGGCAGTCCAACAAATTTGGAGATCTTGGACATAAGACACAGAAATGGAAGTGTTGTAAGATGCTCTCCTTTGACAACACGGATTAACTGTTGTAGAAGAAGAGTAGGTAGACACACTTGAATCCCTTGATGGACATCATATAGAATTGAGTACATAGGGAGAGAGCTCATTGCCAGTAACCTCACACGGATAGATATTTATACTAAAGATGTTGTGAAGTATTTTGAATGTGTGGTCTAGATATTCAGCATGGAGAAACTTTCTCTCATTTCTGGATATTGTCGATCCATTGCACAAAGCTCGAGTCACTTCTCTCCAAAGTCCTAATGAGTTTAGATTGCATTCAGTCAAGGGTATACGAGTAACTTCCAGACCCAGGAGACGACCTATCAACACATGAGTGACGCGCTTGGTCTGATTCATGAACGTAATGCTGATGGATGGGGGATCATGTTTAACAGTGTGACAAGAGTTTAGAAACTGATGTATGATGTCATACCGAAACTCTCCACCCAGATTGATGATATTGTACCATCCATTCATCCGTAGAAGCTAATCAACCCCAAAGGGTTCAATACATGTACTAAGGACAATCCGCTCAACCACTGGTTCTATGTCCGAAGACGAGTCAGAAGAAGGAGATGAGACGAAGATAGGCATGTGTTTCTTGCTTTTCTTACATTTGGATGACTCACCATGTGTGGGAGCCTGACCTTTATCTTTAGCCATTTGAAGAAAATAAGACAGAGATTTCTATGCAAAATAGCAGGAATCCTAAGAGGAAAGACACCCAATAATCAACCTATCGATGTAAATGGGATGAAGAGATGAGAGATTTACCAAGATCATAGCTGATTTGAACATGAGACAAGCATTACGTCACACCAAATGTAATGAGAGAGGAAGACGAACAAAACCCCAAAAAAATGTGCTTTTCACCCTCGCCCGAACTTTTATAAGTCGAGGTTCTTCGATGACATCAATATTGATTTGATGTCATCGACCGTCCAAATGTTGGTGTCGTCGAAGAGACGATCGATGACTGCAGGAATTATCGGACGGTTCAGTTCCCAATATGCCATCGATGCCATCGAAATTAATTCGATGTCATTGAGGTGGAATTCCATTCATTGAATGTGTCATCGAAGCGAGAAGCTTAGGATTTAACTGACAGCTTCGATTGGATCAAGGAGATGTACAAAAGAATATAGCTACTTAGGGACTTGTACCCTCCACAAAATTTATATAAAACCGATAAAAACCAACATTATAAATATATTTTATGTTTATGTTCAAAAAGGAATTTTGGAGGCCCAAGGTCCTCAAATATAGCATTAGACGTTCACAGACTATATACTATATTAGATTACACATATTCCAATAGATTTTTGGAGGTCCCCAAATCTATTGGCATCTAAAGGCTTTGTTAAGATATTGGCAAGTTGGTGCTCGGTGGGCACATGATCCAACATCATAGTTTTGTCTTCAACAAGTTCTCATATAAAATGGTGTCGAATGTCAATGTGCTTCATTCTTGAATATTGGACTGGATTTTTTGAAATATTAATGGCACTAGTGTTATCACAAAAAAGTGTCATTGTGGATTGTTCAATCCCATAATCCCGCAACATTTGTTTTATCCAAAGAAGTTGTGCGCAACAACTACTGGCTACTATGTATTCAGCCTCAGCAGTGGACAAAGAGATTGAGTTTTATTTTTTTATTTTGCAATGATACAAGACAATTGCTGATATAAAAACAACCACCACTGGTTAATTTGCGATCGTTTATATTTCCAGCCCAATTAGCATCGGAATACCCGGCAATGATAGTAGATGTATCGAACGGGTACCATTAGCCGAAGATGGTAGTTCTAGTCACATACTTGATAATCCTTTTAACTGCAAATAGATGAGATTCTTTTGGATCGGCCTGAAATCATGCACATGAACCAATGCTAAAAACTATATCTAGCTGACTTGTGGTTAGGTATAGTAAGCTACCTATCATGCTATGGTACAAGTGTTAATCCCCACTCTTGCCATTAACATCTTTGGAAAGTTTGAGTATGGTGCTCATGGGAGTATGATGAGTACGTCCATATTCAAGTCCAAATCTTTTGACTAGATCTTTTGCGTATTTGGACTGACATAAAAGCATCCCATTATGCATTTGCTTCACTTGTAAACCCGAAAGAAATTCAACTCACCAACCATGCTCATTTCAAATTCGGATTTCATTAAGTTAGCAAAATTATGAGCAACATCTTCACGAGTGGATCCAAAGACTATGTCATTCACATAAATCTAGGAAATGAGTTAGGAGTTCTCTATCTTTTACGTAAATAGTGTTTTATCAACACTTCCCCGACAAAAATGGTGGTCTAGTAAAAATTGCATCAAGCGCTCATACCATGCACGGGGTGCTTGTTTAAGACCATAAAGTGCTTTACTCAATAGATATACATGATGAGGATACTTAGGATCTAAGAATCCCTTTGGTTGTTCAACATATACCTCTTCTTCAAGTACACCGTTTAGAAAAGTGCTTTTCACGTCCATTTGAAACAATTTGAATCATAAAGCACAAGCAATAGACATGAGAATCCTTATAGACTTAAGACGTGCTACTAGGGCAAAAGTTTCTTCAAAATCGATGCCCTCTATTTGTGAATATCCTTGCGCCACAAGTCTTGCATTATTTCTTACCACATTCCCAGATTCATTGGACTTGTTCTTGAAGATTCATTTAGTTTCGATGATATTTGTATCAAGTGGTCTGGGAACTAGTTGTCATACCTCATTTCTCATAAATTTTTGTAGCTTATCTTGCATAGCTGCAATCCAGTATTCATCTTGAAGAGCTTCTATAACATTTTTGGGCTTAATCTTTGAGTTGAAGCAAAGATAACTATTAATACCCTTAAGTTGACGTCGAGTTTTCACACCATCATTAGGATCTCCAATGATTTGATTGAGAGGACGATCCTTAATGAATGGAGTGTTGTTCAATGGCTGAGGTTCAATAGGAGAGATGGATTTGTTATCTGATTTACCTATTATGCATGAATCCACATCATCCTCTTTATCAGTTGAAGGACTATTTTCATCATGTGGTTGGTCATCAACAACTACATTGACAAATTCTTGTATAGTAAGAGTCCTTAAATTATACACTCTATAAGCACAACTGTTTATAGAATATCCGAGGAAATGCCATTGTCACTTTTAGAGTCAAATTTACCTGGTTGTTCTCTGTCTTTAAGAATGTAACATTTGTTATCGAAGACATGGAAGTATTTCACAGTAGGTTACTTCCCATACCACAACTCATACGGTGTTTTATTTAATCTTGCTCTCAGATATACCCAATTAATTATGTAGCAGGCGATATTGACAGCTTCGGCCAAGAAGCTTTTAGCCATGTCCTTGTTATTTAGCATAAGTGAGCCCATTTCCTGCAACACCCGGCTCTTTCTTTCAACTACTCTATTTTGTTGTGGTGTCTTTGGGGCTGAAAATTCATGTCGTATTCCATTCGCATCACAATATTCTTAGAATCTATCATTTTCAAATTCCCCACTGTGATCACTCTTACATGATTTATGCAATATCCTTTCTCATTTTGGAGTCATTTTGTCATAATCTGGAATTCATCAAAAGCATCAGATTTTTCCCTAAGATAAGCGACCCATGTGAATCTGGAGTAATCATCTACAACTGCTAGAAAATATCTTTTTCTATTATGGCTCTCAACTTTGGTGGGACCCACACGATCCATATGTAACAATTCAAGTGGTTTAAAAGTTGCTATGGTGGTTGTCTTTTTATGTCCAACTTTTATCTATTTACCTTTGAGACAATCAACGTAAACAATCTTCTCTTCCTTTTGAATCTTAGGTAGACGTCTCACCAAATTCTTTGAGCTCAGCTTTGCCAAGTTTCGATAGTGGGCATGTTAAAGTCTTTGGTGCCATAACTTGGTTTCATTATTTACTACCATGTGGCATCTTGTAGATATGACATTCTCCCTGTAGATATGACATTCTCCCTACTACTTTCAATCACATAGCAATTGTCACTTGTACGAAGACCTTTTATAATGAATTTTCCTATAAGTTCTAAGATCTTACACACATCTCTAGAGAAAGTGACCATGTGTTCTTTGTTGCAAATTTAGGAATACTCAAAAGATTATGTTTTAATCCTTCTACACACAGAACATCTTCTATCTTGGGCAATCCAGAGCCAACTATAGTTCCTTACCCAATTATCTTAGCGGACCTCCCATCTCCAAATGTAACTGACCCACCATTAAATTCTGAATAGTTACAGAAATGGGTTCGGTCACCAGTCATATGTCTAGAGCAACCGCTATCAAGATACCACTTAAAACTACTGCCTACTTTGAGAGTGGTATGAATTACAAGGCATTTGTTTTTATTCTTCATTACCCATTTGGTTATAATTTTCTTTGGAGATGGTATCTTGTCTTCACAATATCTATAATTTAGGCCATAAAAGATGGAAGGATGAGAGACTGATGATCCATCTCCTTTGCCATAATTCCCACTTCCTTTAAGATCTTCCTCTAGGTGATTAATCCCTTTAAGAGGAACCCGCTTTGATACCAATTAAAATTGGTGTTAGACCACTATAGTAGAAGTATGGAATAGGTCAAAGTGTCCTTGAGAGGGGTGAATAGGACTTTATAAAAGTTATGCCAATTTTAAAACCCTAATCTCCTAATCTTGAGCTAATATGCAATTAATCAAGATGTAGCAATCTTAATTCTGCAGGCTTCCAATGCAAGTAGAGGATCCAAATAATAGACTACTCAGGTTAAATAATTTAAGCAATTATTCTATGAAAAATCATGTATATGAGTGTGTGCAATGTGATTCCTATTAGTTCTAACCATGCACATGCATCATGTTAAGCATTCAAGATAAGCATAATCAAATGAATGTGCAAATAGCAATCCCAAACACAATCATATATATTGGTTCGACTATGTGCCTACTCCACTCTCGGTGGATGCACTCAACCCATGAGTGTACCGAATTTCACTAATAGAGGTTTCAAATCAGGTTCACCTCAAACTGTTACAACCTACACAAGGTTCCTAAGGATGCATACACAAGGCAAATCGTCTTACACAAGGACTCAATAGTTTATGCCCTACATAAGAGTAAAGGTCCTACACAAAGCATCTAGATTTAGGCTACACAGGTTAAGGTCCTACACGAGAGCCTAGGTTTAGGCCACACGGGCCAAGGTTCTACACAAAGAACCTACGTTTAGGCCACACAAGCCAAGGCCCTACACAAGGGACCTAGGTTTAGGCCACACAGGCCAAGGTTCTATACAAAGAACCTAAACGTACTCTCCCGTCGGAGGCCTCCACTAAGGGCTTGGTAAGTTTAAGATACAACCTGCCACCCAATCCTATACAAGGAATGATCTACAAGATCTCTAGACTCTAATGACTTGTAAGTAGGTGAGCCCCGTTCAGCACATGATGAAGACGATCTCCCCTGATGACGGAGATTCTTCAGCTCCCTTGAACCTCAACACTTGAAGATGCTTTAATATAAGTAGCCAGGGTTGGGTCAAGGTATTTTGTGAAATCTACTCTAATGAATTAGAACGTCTCGTAAAAATCTTTACAAAGACCTGAGTATCACCTCAGGTAGAAATTACTAAAGATCAAATTCGGTAGAAATTGGACGAGAATTAATTAAGTACTAAACTAAATGATCGGTGAAATTATCTTAAACCACTATCTATACAAACTATAAGACCCAAAACCATTAGGATCACTACTCAACATTACCTAAAAACCTAATACCAATCTCAAAACCCAGTTGCTCTCGGGAGCACATTAAAACTCCGTATCGGACCAAGACCGCGCGTCGAAAGTTTGATTACCGTGAAACTATGAGGTTATGATCGCCATACTGGGCTTGAAAAGTATCGTGGGAATCAGGCCCAAATAGTATTCAGAAACAAACAACTTGAGCCTGGAGCGAAGTGTGTGAGAAACGCGAATATCTTTATAAAATGAACTTAAACTTAAGTGAATTGGACCATTCACTTGTAAGTGAAATTAAAGACTTCTGACCATCAGATTCTAACCCAAATACACCCATAGATCAGGAAAATTTCCTTGCACATGTCAGTATACTTGTGGCCCCGATCGAGTGACGATGACCGTTGAACTGATACAAGTCCTTCACAGTCGATCCACAAATTTGATCAGACCGAAACCTTAACTTGGCTTAGATCCATGGTCAAGGAACCTAATCCATGATGCAGGTGAATAATGGGCCTCCAGACGAGTCTCGTTTGCCCGAAATAGACACTCTTTGGCTATAACATAAGTATACCATGGCCATGGGGCCATTGACATCAGTTTTTAGCCTATATAAGGCCCTTAAATCACCCCTCTCTCATTCCATACGAATTCTCTAACCCTAGGAGAGAGAAGAGAGAAAAGAGGAGGAAAGAGTGATGAAAAGAGAGAGAAAGAGAGAGAAAGAGAGAGAGAGAGAGAGAGAGAGAGAAATCGTTGCTGGGGTTTACTCTCACCACTCCACGTACTGAATCACCTCCCCACCATCATTAAACCATCGATTCCAGATACGATTAGGGTAGAAAATCCTAACCCTAATCTCATTTTAGGAATCCAAATAGAGGAATCAACGTAATAGCTAACATATTTCATGATTTAGGTAGCCATTGTGCTGTTGATGAAAGCGTAGTGTACGAACCGAGTTCGTAGCGGGCGTACCGATGAAAGGTGAGGACTATAAACGTTTAGGTTATGGTTTTAAAGGCTTTCAATGTCAGCAATGATTTATGTCTGACTTGATTATTGTCATATGATATTAGTTACGACATTTTTGATAAACTACACATGTGCGAAATATGTAAATATAAAAATGCATCCTATGTGTTTGTTGAAATGTTTGAATGAATGTGAAATCTTGATTTGTACTTATAGTAAGTTCTAATCTTAGATACATGTATGTTATATACTTTATAACCGATGTTGTGAAATGAATTGCTATAATTTATGTCATAATAAGTCTAGTCTATATATTTGGAAATGTGTAGTCTAAGTGTTTGTTAAAATGTCTGAATGAGATTTTATTGATGGATTGTACTTATTAAGTGTATTGAGATAGGATTCTTAGTTTCCTTAGTCATACGAATAGTTTTCTTCATGTATTGTAAATTGTCACTATATGATTTGTGGATGAAATGCATATGTATGTCAACTTGTCTAATGTGTTTGATGAAATGCTCAAATGAGATTTATGTTTGAATTGTTTGGTAAATGCTGATATGAGTAGCATATGTGATTCCTTATTACATTTGAGTATGATTGGGACTACCTCATAGTCTAGGTAATCGGTAACGATTCCCGTTTGAGCGGCTGAACTAGTTTCGCCAAGTTAGATACGTTCAAGGAATCTGAGTCGTATGGTGATTGTCGATAGTAGTCAGGCCACGCGGAGTGCTTACACGCTCTATGTCGATCAATTCAACATACGCTCGTACCAATCTCACTTGTCAAGTAACCCGATTGGCCTATCATGTGTTTACTATGTTGGACGCTACTGCTTGAATCTAAGGTACCACTTACCAATGCAAAGCCCTTTTAAACCATGGTACCAAGATCTACCAAGACTCATGAGCCGAACATGGTGGTATGGGACACTGTGGTCAAGTTATCGGCCTACGCTGGGGTGACGAGCCTCCCCGTAGTGACCAGTGAGCAACCCAAACTAATGAGTCAAATACAGTGGTATGGGACACTATATTCAAGCTGTCAGCCTACGCTAAGGTGACGAGCCTTCCCTTAGTGACCTCGAGTATAAACTAAGCCTACGCTAAGGTGACAAGCCTCTCCGTAGTGACCTCGAGTGTGAACTCGTGAACTTGCCTATCCACTACTTTTCATCAGGGGTGATGCCCTACAACTTGCCTATCGTATGAGATTAACTAGGATTGACGACCCTAGATGGATTCTCATTTGGGTAAATGATATAAAGGGAGGTACCTTAGCTTCCCAAATCTACTGTATGAATAAATCTAATTAATTATTGGCTAACATGACCATGCACCACATTGCATGTGCTTTGGCGAGGAAGCGCACGTTTAGGGAGTTTGCCATGCGCGATCATGAGATGATGTCGCTGAGGGAGTGCAGGCGAGGGCATGCATCATTACAACATATCATTCCTGCATTAACAAAAGTACTTAGGACAAGATTGTTGTACTGCTTTATCATTACTACATGACTGAATTGATAACATGTTAACCTTTGCCTTATTGTGCCACTGAGTTGATCACTCACTCCCACTCTAGGACGGTGTTTTAAAACACCAACCAGACTTTGATTTAGATGCAAGTTCTAATGCGGCTTACACGACAGAGCTAGACTTCTTGGATGAGGTGGAGGAATTCTCCTATGTTTAGCTATTAGGCAGTTCTCTATAGACCTTGTTCTGATTCAACGGGATCAGGGTTACATGAATTAGATGGACAGTTGCATTTTGATATTTTGTAAATTTTAGAATAAATACATGTATATATTCAGCCTAAAATAGATTCATACTCCAGATGGTAAAACACTTTTATGTTATAATTCAAGTACTTAAGTCTTCCGCTTGCTTAATTTAATTACACCTGGAGTATGATATGTTATTTTAGAATAATATCACTCATGTTTATTGCACTAACATGGACAACATTTAAACATCATTATCTATGTTGCATAAGTGATGCATCGGATCTCGGGAGTTGAGCCTTTGCTTGACCCTCGATTTTTGGAGCGTTACAAGTTGGTATCAGAGCATGATTTGGATTAAACTGGACTTGGCTTATAGTAACACAATGCACACTAACGTACTTTGACTTAGGTGGGGGTGATAAAACGTAGAAATGATCATAGAATCTCAAGTTTCACTGACGGGCAAAACTGACCCTTGAAATATGACCCGTACACATCTGTGATCATGTGAAATGATCCCAATTCCTTTCTCGATCGTCAATCGATGAGTTTGAACGATGATTCGGTAAATACCACCCTCAAATGACCCGAAAAGCGTGAATACACACTCGTTGGGACCCAAAACCACCTCAAACGGACGAGGGGGCCCAAACCATAAAAATCGGTGGGACCCAGGGGGTACCCCGCACATTTTCGGCACCCCGGGAGGGGGGGCCACCACCCGCTGTCCAGCGGACCACGGCGCCACGGGGCCGACCACGGTGTGCCGCGCCTATGTCCAGCTGGCAGCAATGAGCCCGTGGGTCTAACGGCCCACCGCCCCTCACACCCTCATGTGGGTCCCCCCCACATGTGGGACCACTCTATTTCTCCCCTTTTTACTTCATTTCACTCCCCACCTAGCTTCTAAACCCTTCCAACCCCTCCAAAATCTGATTTTTCTTCTCAAATCTCCCTTCCATTCTCATATCTTCTTCTTCTTCTACAATACATACCCACCTCTACCATTTTCCTCAAAACCCATCACTTACCACCTTCTATGTTCCTATTTCCTCTCATTTAAGCACACAAATCCCTCTTTGTGTCTCATAAACCCCAAAACCAACCAACCTATCTCACCTTGTAAGCTTTTCCAACTATATGGCCCTCTTTGAGATAGTAGCCACTGTATTCTCTCTCTCCACACTCCTTTCTCTCATGAAAAAGAGAAGGGCATGCATAGATGAAGCCGGGCCTAGCCGTCCAACCCATCCGAGGAAGAAAGCGGGCGCAGAAGCAAGTATAAGCGCCGCACGAGAGCAAAGGATGAAGCGAGATCTCGATCCCCAGATTCCACTTGAAAGATCTCTACTGGCAGACATCGGATATGGTAAGTTTTGTGGTCATAAGGTTGTGTTTGAAGTGCATGTAGACGAAAGGCTATTTGGGTTATATCCGGTAATGGACCTTCTGTTGGAATCTAGGTGGGTCCCATATTTGAAGGCAAGTCTTACGCATGTGAAACCACTGTCCGAGCCTTCTATGCCCTCATACGAGATCCATTACTAGAGCCTCTATAGTTTATTATACCCATGGGAAGGCGAGAAGTAATAGTCAATGTGGATGTGATGGCCCGAATTATGGGAATTGCACGTGGTGATGTGCATGCTGATGAATCTCATCTCAAGAGTGTGTGAGAAAGAGATCGCCGCATGTGGTTTCTTTATGACCATCTGGTTCACTGGAAGAGAGGCAACTGCCTCCCATTGACCAAGATGACAGTAGATTTTCGCCTACTCTACCACATCTTCACGTATAATGTGTATCCTAGGTGGAGCAACTGTACCGAATGCACTCAGTTGATGGTGGACTTCCTGTACAAAGCTGGGCAGGGAGACAACCTGTGTTTGCCTATGTTCGCCCTACTACAAATAATCCAGACCGCACACTCTTTTAAGCGAGATGTTTCACTCCCATTCGGCCGACTTATATGCAAGATTGCTCGAGAGTTCAGCTACAGACTTAACATGGATAAGCTTACGCCGATCCACTTCATTAATGAAACTACACTCAACAACATGGGAATTGGCCCTCGACAACATCAAGCCCGATTCGATGAGTATGAGGGCAAGAAAGAAAGTGAAGAGGAAGAAAGTAATGAAATAGAGGAAGAAAGTAATGGCGAAGAGGAAGTAAGGAAGGAAGAAGTGAGGAAGAAGAGGAGGAGTCCCAAGATTCAGATGAGGGACTTCTTACTGCTACACGTGAGCACCGCCATGATCAGGCGGCCCTGGAAGCCCTCCTGGCTCAGATTGAAGAAAACCAGGATGCCCTGGACAAGAGGTCAAGGTGACCCAGGCTGAATTGAAGCAAAAGCTTGAAGAGAGTCAGGCTTACATGAAGTAGAGATTTAAGAAGATGTCCTGCACTCTGAAGGCCCTCCTATGCTATATGCAGGACAAGGGTGCTCCTCCACCATCACCAGATTTGGACGGTTAGTCATACGATGCAGTCGTCTTTTAGTTTGTTTTGTTCTCGTTTTCTTTTGTAATAGCCATGGTAGGCTTAGTTGGTTGTTAGTGTGTTTAATGTTTAAAACTTATGTTAGAATAGCTCACATGCATCTTCTGTCAGATCCATGTAAGACTATATCTCATGTATTATGACAATTTTGGTTAAATGAAATGCATGAAGCTTCTTTTGATTTGGAATATGAATAATGTTTGGATAAGTGTGTGTTATTATGCTAAATCTTACACGAGTTGCATGCTATGTTGTATATAGGGAATGCCACCTAAGAGCACTCGAAGCACTGCACATCTCATACTTGGTGGATCATTTGACGAGGCACCTCCACTAAGCGATAGCCACATGAACCCTAGTTTGGGCCCTGATAGTGACACCATGCTAGATTTACAGCCGACCACTGGCCCCACCAATGGGCCAACACCTAGTGCACCACCAGTTCCAGAACAGAACCGTGCGTCTACCTTGACGCCACACATGCCTCAGGCGGCTCCTCCTCCTGATAGGTTGGAGTAGATGATGCTCCTAATGCAGCAGCAGCAGCAAGTTTGGACCACAATTACGGGGGCCCTTGCCCAAAACATGAATATGGTCCCGCCTGCACCACCTGTGCAGCTTGCTGGAAATATGAATGCCTGCGGTCTATTGGAATGCTTCCATCATTTCTGACCACCCACCTTCACAGGCACTCACAAGCCCGAGGAGGCCGAATACTGGCTCGACCACATCTCTAAGATGTTGAAGCCACTGCGCTGCACTGCACTGAGGCAGAGCAGGTAGAGTTGGTACCTATATGTTTGAGAAGGAGGCCAATCTCTGGTGGGACAGCATCCTATGAACAGTTGTCCCTGGATACGTATGGACGTGGGATACGTTTGAGACCTGCTTCCATGGAAAATACTTCCCACTCACTTACCATAATGAAAGGGAGGGAGAGTTCCTTCACCTCCGACAGGGAGAGAAGTCTGTGTCAAAGTAAGAGAACAGATTCATGGAGCTAGCCAGATATGCTCCTTTAATACTAGCAGATGAGCCGATAAAGATGCGGCGATTTTCAAAGGGCCTGTGGCCTGATATCCGTACGAAGATGTGTTGCGCTAGCATTCCCAATTATGCTGAGCTAGTGAACATGTCCCTGCGAGCTAAGTAGGATGGGGATATACTGTCTCGTACATGTGTGCCCATGGGCCCAAGGCCCTGACCTGACTTGCTGAACCAACCATTCCTCACTAAGAGACCACGTGCAGATTCACCTCCCAGGCTTATGGCTCCACCGACCCAGCAGAGGCGATTTGATCTATGGTGCACCTACTGTAAGAGAATGGGCCCACTTATTTCTTTACCAAGATGAGGGATAATGGCTTTACGCCACCTTGGAAGATCAACCGTCAGTAGCCATAAACCATTTCAGCTCCACCTCTATGATCAGCACTGCCAGCATAACCTTCTTACGGACCAAATGTTCCTCGTAGTAGACCACCTCAATGACCTATAGCAGTGCAACCAAATCGTCCTCAACAAGTGCATGTGCATGCGCTTGCAGCTGAAGCATCTGAGTCAGCAGCTACAGTGCCTTTAGCCTTCGAAGTCACTGTTCACATCCAAGGTGTACTAGTTATTCTGTTGGTGGACACCGGATCCACTATTTTGATGATATCATACTCTACGGTCAAGCATTTAGGGTTGAATACTACCCCTATGGTTGGGGTGAGAGTCATTGCGGCAGCAGGGACCTTCACAGATGCCACTAAGCTTTATAAGGGTTGCTTGATAAACTTAGGAAGCAGGGTGGTGTTTGTTGACTTGATCGTCACCACAATATACCATTACGACGTCATCCTCGGCATGGATTGGCTTACTAAAATGAAGGCCGAGATCGACTACGAAACCCGACTGGTGACGGCACACGGCCCCGAAAACACAACCTTCACTTTGCCCGTTTAGGTCAGTTGCCCCTTCCGGGTTCTTTGTTATGCTTCCCTATTAAAAGATCAAAATGGTCCAACACTTGGAAACACGCCTGTGGTCCACGACTTCTGGGAAGTGTTTAAGACGATCCCTGGATTACCTACTTGGCGCGAGATCGACTTTACTATCGACCTTGTGCCTAGTGTGACACCCATTTCCTTACCTATGTATCACATGCCTCCATGTGAAATGGAGGAATTAAAGAGGCAGATTGATGATTTCTTTGATTTAGGTTTCATACGACCGAGTCTATCTCCATGGGGAGCACTTGTGTTGTTTACAAAGAAGAAGGATGGATCACTGTGATTGTGTATTGATTATCGCAGGTTGAACCAAGTGACCCATGTGAATCTAGAGTAATCATCTACTACAGCTAGAAAATATCTTTTTCTATTATGGCTCCCAACTTTGGTGGGACCCACAAGATCCATATGCAACAATTCAAGTGGTTTGGAAGTTGCTATGGTGGTTGTCTTTTTATGTCCAACTTTTATCCGTTTGCCTTTGAGACAATCAACGCAAACAATCTTATCTTCCTTTTGAATCTCAGGTAGACGTCTCACCAAATTCTTTGAGCTCAGCTTTGCCAAGTTAAGGTAGTGGGCATGTTAAAGTCTTTGGTGCCATAACTTGGTTTCATTATTTACTACCATGTGGCATCTTGTAGATATGACATTCTCCCTGCTACTTTCAATCACATAGCAGTTATCACTTATGCGAAGACCTTTTATAATGAATTTTCCTATAAGTTCTTAGATCTTACACACATCTCTGGAGAAAGTGACCATGTGTTCTTTGTAACAAATTTGGTAAATATTTAGAAGATTATGTTTTAATATTTCTACACACAGAACATCTTCTATCTTGGGCAATCCAGGGCCAACTATAGTTCCTTGCCCAATTATCTTAGCGGAGCTCCCATCTCCAAATGTAACCGACCCATCATCAAATTCTGAAAAGTTACAGAAATGGGTCCAGTCACCAGTCATAAGTCTAGAGCAACCGCTATTAAGATACCACTTAAAACTACTGCCTGCTTTAAGAGCGATATGAATTACAAGGCGTTTGTTTTTATTCTTTATTATCCATTTGGTTATAATTATCTTTGGAGATGGTATCTTGTTTTCACAATATCCATAATTTAGGCCATAAAAGATGGGAGGATGAGAGACTGATGATCCATCTCCTTTGCCATAATTCCAACTTCTTTTAAGATCTTCCTCTAGGTGATTAATCCCTTTAAGAGGAACCCACTTTGATACCAATTAAAATTGGTGTTAGACCACTCTAGTGGAAGTATGGAATAGGTCAAAGTGTCCTAGAGGGGGGTGAATAGGACTTTATAAAAGTTATGCCAATTTTAAAACCCTAATCTCCTAATCTTGAACTAATATGTGATTAATCAAGATGTAGCAATCTTAACTCTACAGGCTTCCAAGCCAAGTAAAGGATCCAAACAATAGACTACTCAAGTTGAACAATTTAAGCAATTAGTCTATGTAGAATCATGTATATGAGTGTGTGCGATGTGATTCCTATCAATTCTAACCATGCACATGCATCATGTTAAGCATTCAAGATAAGCATAATCAAATGAGTGTACAAATAGCAATCCCAAACACAATCATATATATCGGTTCGGCTATGTGCCTACTCCACTCCCGGTAGACACACTCAACCCTTAATTGTACCGGATTTCACTAATAGAGGTTTCAAATCAGGTTCACCTCAAACTGTTACAACCTACACAAGGTTCCTAAGGATGCCTACACAAGGCAAATCATCCTACACAAGGACTCAATAGTTTATGCCCTACATAAGAGTAAAGGTCCTACATAAAGCATTTGGATTTAGGCCACACAGGTCAAGGTCCTACACAAGGGCCTAGGTTTAGGCCACATAGGCCAAGGTTCTACACAAAGAACTGAGGTTTAGGCCACACAAGCCAAGGTCCTACACAAGGGACCTAGGTTTAGGCCACACAGGCCAAGGTTCTACACAAAGAACCTAAACGTACTCTCCTATTGGAGGCCTCCACTGAAGGCTTGGTAAGTTTAAGATACAACATGTGACCCAATCTTATACAAGGAATGATCTACAAGATCTCTGGACTCTGATGACTTACTTGTAAGTAGGTGAGCCCCATTCAGCACATGATGAAGACGATCTCCCTTGATGACGGAGATTTTTTAGCTCCCTTAAACCTCAACAGTTGAAAATGCTTTAATATAAGTAGCCGGGTTGGGTCAAGGTATTTTGTGAAATCTACTCTAATGAATTGTAACGTCTTGAAAAAATCCGTACAAAGACCCGAGTATCACCTCAGGCAGAAATTACTAAGGATTGAATTCAGTAGAAATTGGACGAGAATTAATTAAGTACTAAACTAAATGATCAGTGAAATTATCTTGAACCACTATCTATACGAACTGCAAGACCCAAAACCATTAAGATCACTAACTCAACATTACCTAAAAACCTAGGAGCAATCTCAAAACCTAGTTGCTCTCGGGAGCACATTAAAATTCCATATCAGACCGGGACCGCGCGTCAAAAGTCCGATTACCACGAAACTATTAAGTTATGATCATCATACTGGGCTTGACAAGCATCACTGGAATTAGGACCAAATAGTATCCAGAAACACACAACTTGAGCTTAGAGCAAAGTGTGTGAGAAACGTGAATATCTTTATAAAATGAACTTAAACTTAAGTGAATTGGACCATTCACTTGCGGGCGAAATTAAAGACTTCTGACCATTAGATTCTGACCCAAATACACCCATCGATCAGGAAAATTTTCCTACACAAATCAGTATACTTGTGGCCCCGATCTAGTGACGACCCGATCTAGTGACGATGACTGTTGAACTGATACAGGTCCTTCATGGTCGATCCACAAATCCGATCAGACCGAAACCTTAACCTGGCTTAGGTCCATGGTCAAGGAACTTAATCCATGACATAACTGAGTAATGGGCCTCCAAACGAGTCCCGTTTGCCCGAAACTGATACTCTTTGGCTATAACCTAAGTATATCATGGCCCTGGGGCCATTAACATCAGTTTTGAGCCTATATAAGGCCCTTAAATCACCCCTCTCTCATTCCATACGAATTCTCTAACCCTAGGAGAGAGAAGATAGAAAAGAGGAGGAAAGAGTGAGGATAAGAGAAAGAGAGAGAGATCGTTGTCGGGGTTTACTCCCACCACTCCACGTACCGAATCACCTCCCCACCATCGCTACACCATCGATTCTAGATATGATTTGGGTAAGAAATCTTAACCCTAATCTCATTTTAGGAATCCAAATAGAGGAATCAACGTAATAGCTAACCTATATCATGATTTAGGTAGTCGTTGTGCTGTAAACCGAAGCATAGTGTACGAACCGAGTTCGTAGCGAGCGTACTGACGAAAGGTATGGACTATAAACGTTTAGGTTATGGTTTTCAAGGCTTTCAATGTCAGCAATAATTTATGTCTGACTTAATTGCTGTTATATGATATTAGTTACAACGTTTTTGATAAACTACACATGTACAAAATATGTAAATATAAAAATGCATCTTATGTGTTTGTTGAAATGTTTGAATGAATGTGAAATCTTGATTTGTACTTATAGTAAGTTCTAATCTTAGATACATGTGTGTTATATACTTTATAACTGTTGTTGTGAAATGAATTACTATAATTCATGTCGTAATAAGTCGAGCTAATATATTTGGAAATGTGTAGTCTAAGTGTTTGTTAAAATGTCTGAATGAGATTTTGTTGATGGATTGTACTTATTAAGTGTATTGAGACAGGATTCTTAGTTTCCTTAGTCATACGAATAGTTTTCTTCATGTATTGCAAATTGTCACTATTTGATTTGTGGATGAAATGCATATGTATGTCAACTTGTCAATGCGTTTGATGAAATGATCAAATGAGATTTATATTTGAATTGTTTCTTAAATGCTGATATGAGTAGCATATGTGATTCCTTATTACATTTAAGTATGATTGGGACTACCTCGTAGTCTCGGCTATCGGTAACGGTTCCCGTTTGAGCGGCCGAACTAATTTCATCACGTTAGATACGTTCAAGGAATCTGAGTCGTACGGTGATTGTCGACAGTGGTTAGGCCATGCGGAGTGCTTATGCGCTCTATTTCGATCAATTCAACATACGTTCGTACCAATCGCACTTGTCAAGTAACCCGATTGGCCTATCGTGTGTTTACCATGTATGGACGCTACTACTTGAATCTAATGTACCACTTACCAATGTAAAGCCCGTTTAAACCATGGTACTAAGATCTGCCAAGACTCACGAGCTGGACATGGTGATATGAGACACCGTGGTTTAGCTGTCGGCCTACACTGGAGTGACAAGCCTCCCTGTAGTGACCAGTGAGCAAACCTAACTCGTGAGCCGAATACAGTGGTATGGGACACTGTATTTGAGCTGTCGGCCTATGCTAAGGTGACGAGCCCTCCCATAGTGACCTCGAGTATAAACTAGGCCTACGCTGAGGTGATGAGCTTCTCCATAGTGACCTCGAGTGTGAACTCTTGAACTTGCCGATCTACTACTTTTCATCAGGGGTGATGTCCTACAACTTGCCTATCATATGAGATTAACTAGGATTGACAACCATAAATGGATCCTTATTTGGGTAAATGATATAAAGGGAGGTACCTTAGCTTTCCAAATCTGTTGTATGAATAAATCTAATTAAGTATTGGCAAACACGACCATGCACCACATTGCATGTGCTTTGGCGAGGAAGCGCACGTTTAGAGAGTTTTCCATGCGTGATCGTGAGATGATGTAGATGAGGAAGTGTAGGCGAGGGCATACATCATTACACCATATCATTCCTGCATTAACAAAAGTACTTTGGACATGATTGTTATACTGCTTTATCATTACTGCTTGACTGAATTGATAACATGTCAACATTTACCTTATAGTACTACTAAGTTGATCACTCACTCCCACTCTGGGACGGTATTTTAAAACACCAACCAGACTTTAATTTAGATGCAGGTTCCGATGTGGCTTATGCGACGAAGCTAGACTTCTTGGATGAGGTGGAGGAATTCTCATATGTTCAGCTATTAGGCGGGTCTATGTAGACCTTGTTCTGATTCGATGGGATTACAGGGTTACATGGATTAGATGGATAGTTGCATTTTGATATTTTGTAAATTTTGGAACAAACACATGTATATATTTAGCCTAGAACAGATTCATACTCCGGATGGTGAAACACTTTTATGTTATAATTCAAGCACTTAAGTCTTTCGCTTGCTTAATTTAATTGCACCTGGAGTATGATATGTTATTTTAGAATAATCCAACTCATGTTTATTGCACTAAAATGGACAACATTTAAACATCATTATCTATGTTGCATAAGTGATGCATCGGATCTCTAGAGTTGAGCCTTTGCTCGACCCTCTATTTTCGGGGCGTTACATAAATGTTGATCATTTAAGAGACAGAGAGATTCCAAATTTATGCAATCAAAAGATTCCAACTTAATGATATGCCATTAAGAAGGTTGCTGGAGAATCCTTGAATGGTGAAGTTCATTCTTCAATCCAATCTATTGAATATTCAATGATTGCATTTAGGAAAGGATTAAAGGATGAACTCCCATGAGAAAGAGGTTTATGATGATAGGTAAGCAATAACTCCCTTAGAGCTCACTCTTTTTCTTAATATAGCCACCAAAACCAAGCTCCTCATTGTAAAGGTAAAAAGTCCAACGGTAACATAATAGTCAGAATTTGACTGCGTTCGATGTCATCGAGTGTAAACTGCGATGACATCGAGTGTCAGTTCGATGACATGGACTTTACTGATAAAGTTTGCTGGACACTTTTTGACTTTTGATAGATGACATCAAACTTGATTCGATGTCATCGAAATTTGAATTACGATGTCATTAAATCTAATTCGATCCCTTGAATTTATGCGTGATTTTTCACCGGAGCTTGCTGGACAATTTTGTGTCCTTCTTCAATTACATCAAACTTGATTCAATGTCATCGAATCTAGTTCGATTCCTTAAACTTTTTAGAAGATTTTTCTTGAAAGCTAACTCGACATATTCTTGTATTTTTTTGATGTCATCGTACTTGTTTCGATATCATCGAAGATTGAATTCCGATGACATCAAGTCTAATTCAATTCCTCGAGCATTTCCAGAATATTTTCCAAGAAGCTTGCTGGACAAAACTCTAAGTTCTTCAATGTCATCGAATCACCATTAATGATATTGAATACACGTGTTCAACGTCATCGAATTTATGTTTGATGAATCGAATTTTCTGTCCAAATATATATGTGGTTGCTGGACATATGAGGATCACTTTTCGTTGTCATCGAACCATGTTCGATGTCATTGACCCAAGCTCAATGACTCGAAGTGACATGTAGAAAACTTAGAAAATTTACCTATTCGAACCAAGTTTTCAAACATTAAATTCCTTGTTATTCTTAAGACTTTTAGAGGGAATTATATACCTATGGTGTTTTGGTCATAGGATGTGAGGCTTAATTTACCTTTAACATTCCTAAATCACCCATTCGGTTGAGGCAACATCTTGTATTTTCTTCACATGGGGCTCACTTGATTTACTGACTTAACTGTCACGCTAATTGACAAAAAAAGGCGCTTTCATCCTCTTCAAAGGATAGTGAGGCAAGTTCTCTCGTACTTGGGTTTAGCTCTTGGGCAGCTAATCTCCAACGCATAAAGAGCATCGGTGGGGACATTCATTCTCTGGTCCGAGCTTGATCATCCCGAGCTGATAGTAAATGAGCTTCTTCATTTGTACCTAGTGAAGTTGAACCCTTTCCACGAGGGATGGTATTACTTTACTGCATGGGAAAAGACTGGCAAAGCTATAGTTACGGACATGCTGACATCGAACAAGTACTGGAAGTCTAAGTGGTTCTAGGCATCGGGGGACTAGGAGACATTAGGGCTATCCGGGCTAAGCTTTTGGGTTTTGACCTCCTTCACCACCCCAAGTCGGTATATCTGAACTATTACTCCTTAGTATGCTTTCTTCCATTCATTTCTAATTGTGGTCATCTTTGACAGTTCTACCGAAGTACACTGCTGAGGTGGGTGGAGAGGAGCGAACTCGGATCGCTGAGAAGAGGTTGTTAGACGCCGAACTGAGGTCTTAGAAGAATCTGATAATGCCTCAATTCTTGCTCAAATCAAGTCTTGATTCCTTCTTAACAGGTACATTCTTCCAAGGATTCTAATTTTTAGGTCTTCCTTTCACTTATATGCTTGTTGACCTCTATTTTTTGTTGTGTAGAGGTGCCCGAGTAGAGTCGGAATAAGCGGAAGGCTCCCAACCGATCTGGCTCAGAAGAAGTCGAGGCATGCCTCGAATAAGAAGACAGTTGGCGAGCCTGTCTCTACTGCTGATGTTGCTCCTCCAAGGAAAACTGAGATCTTTGGAGGCATAAAAGTCGGTGTGGGGGAAGCCCCCATGGTCGAAGTTCAACCTCCTGAGGCACGGGCGGCCTCTAGCTGTGAAGCTTTGCCTCTGTCTCAGTTGTCCAACTCGGCTGGGCTCCAAGGTGGTGAAGCTCAGCCCTCCTAGAAGTAGGCCGTCACTATGACGAAAATTCTCATTACCTGGATTGCTCAGCATGTGCCTGACATCGAGTTTGCCCGGGAGATGGAAATGTCCCTAGAGGCCACCAAGGAACATATGGCAGCTCTCTTCTATAGGGTAAGTCATCCTCTTTATGATGGTTGATTCCATTGTTTAAGCAGTGTTTCTGTTTTCTAATTGTGGGCTTATTTTCAGTTTTCCCATTCCCTCGTGAGTGCTCATCATGACATTCTTCGCCTCGAGACAGAGTGTATGGAGGTGGAAGTAGCCCTCCTATAGAAGAGCACCGAGTCTAAGCAGCTTTGCTCTGAAAATGCTACTTTGCTTACTCGAGTAAAGGAATCGAAAGTCGAGCTGAAGGCTAAGAGGGGAGAGCTGGAGGGAACGAAGGCACTTCTTTATGAGGCTCAGGAGAATGCTACTCGGTGGAAATTCAAGAAAGGCGAGTTAAAGCATGCCATTAAGGTGAAGGCGGATCTCCTGAAGTCTAAGGAGGCAAGGGTGGAGGAGTTGAAGGCCTCAAAAGAGTGGGAGGAAGAGAGGGATGCTCTTTATAGTGCTGGTTATGACAAGTATTTAGAAGAGATTAAGGAGGTGTATCCTGGGCTAGACTTGTCCTCTTTTGAGGTTGGCCCTTCCGAAGATTTTGCACCAGCTGGGAGCTGAAGATTCTTCCTTTCCACTTCTCATCATAATTTTTGACTTTTTGCAATGTACTCCTCCAAGTTACTTTAATGAAAAGGCACTTTTGGTTCATTGCATTGATCATTTTGAGTAGATTGGTAGATTTTACGATGGGTATGTTAGCATCTTGTGCCAAGTTTAAACCCTTAGTCGTTTCTACCTTATGAATCATGATTCTTGGTTGAGCATTTTTGTAGGTTGGATACTTCTGTATTTTCAGAGTATCGCCTTTACTGCAAATTGTGTGGACCAAGTGGTGGCGATAGTTCACGGCCCAACCTTTTTCTTGAAGGGTTGGCCCATTAGTAAGGGTAGTGGAGATAGTCCACAGCCCGACCTCTTCTTGAAGGGTCAAACCATTAGTAAGGGTTGTTCTTCCATTATATTGTGGGAAGCCCTTAGTAGATTTTTGGTAGATGATCTGTTAGTGCACTTATTTGCACACATGTTTGTCAATCACGTGACTAGTTGTGTCAAGTAGCCAAATGAGTCCTTTACAAATGAAGACCAATGACGTAACTGTAGAAGAAGCCCGAGTTACAAAGTTAGATTCCAAAGAGGCTTCTACGATCAGGATCTTACTTATAGATGACTCAAACCTAAATAGGAAAACCCACTTAGGTCATCTATTTAAAGCCAACTCCAAGTTCATACTTTCTATCCTATTAGTCTTGGCTTTGAAAAAGTTCAAGTTGTTGAATGAATCATAGGACAAAGAATTAAAACAGGAAAATCGGTCCTAGTTCGGCAGGAGAAGGTGCCACCGAATGACACTTTCGGTAGTACCAAAGATACCTTCGGTATCACCGATAGTGCCCAAAATGTTCCAGCAGACTTCAAAGGAAATTCGGTACCACCGACTCCTACCGATGTACAACTTTCAGTGCCATCGAAAGCAGCAAAATTCTTCCAGCAATTTCAGGATTTAATCTAGTACCACCGAGTGATATTTCAGTGCTACCGAGTGAATTTCGGTACTACCGAAGGTTCACTTGGTAGAACTGAGAACTAGCCATTTTATATCCATTGGGACCTTTTTTCTATAAATATAGGACCCAGAACTTTGTGAAAAGTATGAATTAAAGCATTTCAGAGTCCTTAGGTTGTCCCAAGCTCAAATCACTCATCCTAAACTTTATCCACATGAGATTCATGTTCTATTCATTGTGATTCATCACTCATGAGCATTCAAAGCTCTTATTTATGAAGAACATGATCTCAAGCCTTCACTAGAGTATTGAGACCAAACCTATAGATATATCCTTAGATTCAACCATACATCCATTAGTTGAATCTCTTAAGAAATCCATTCATAACCTTTGTTAGAGATTCAACCAACTCTCATTACCTTGGTTACCTTTATAGAAACATCATATGCAAGGTTCTTGATCGTAAAGCTGAAACAACAGGTAAACTATAGCATAGCGATTGGGGGAGCATCAGGGAGCTGATTCAAGCACGGAAGAGCGAAGATCAAGCAACCCAAGGTAAGCTACAAGAAAGGACTCATTCCGACAAGTGTCATTTTAAGAGTCCAAAAGTTTAGTCTCTATCCTCGTGAAGGATTGAGGCTAAGAGTTTGTTATCAACAAACTCGATTAATACCTAGTGTAGGACCTTGGCCAGTGGGTCTAAACGGATGTGCCTTGTGTGGGACCTTGGCTAGTGCGCCTAAATGTGGGTTCTTAGTGTAGGACCTTTGCTCTTACGGAGAGCATAAATTGGTGTCCTTAGTATAGGACTGTAAAGGTTATTAGTGAATCTGTTTTAAAACCATTAATGGTGAAATCCGGTGCACTCTAGGATTGAGTGTGGATGTCGGGAGTGGAGTAGGCATGTAGCTAAACCACTATATATGTTTGTGTTTGGAATTGTCATTTACACATCTGTTTAATCATGCTTATATATGCTTAAATGTTTAAATTATTTATACATGATTAGATGAATGCTTAAGATTGATAGGAAGAACACTCCACACATAAGCTCACAACACTAGGCTAGTTGTTTTATTTGTACATCTTGAATAGCCTTTGTAATTGGACCCTCTATTGGCTTGGAAGCCTTTAGAGTTATATTGCCTTAAGTTAGGCAATTCAAATTTTTAAATAGGAAAAATATTTGAAAAGCCCTATTCACCCCCCCTTTAGGACCTTATCTCATATTCATTCTTCAGTAACAGCGGTATAAACCGTAATTTCAGGATCGTTTATAAATATGGAAGTAGAAAGCAAACTTATCCCAACCTTAAGATTTTTATTACAATAGTTCCAACATTGTAGACTAGAAACAGCAAGAAAGTATATTTTAGGCTCAGGCCAGGTCTGCCCTTATGCGTAATAGATTTTGAGATGCTCGACATTCCACAGATGTGGTAAGAGTCATCCTTCTAAATCTTCGAGTCGATACAATCCTAGCCAACTTGTGCTTGTTACTACATAGGGTCCTTCCCAGTTTGGTCCCAAGGTTCCTGAGCTGGGTTCCTTGGTGCTCTAGAAGGTTCTACGTAGGACTAGGTCTCCAACTCAAAACCTTCTTATCTTTACCGTAGAGTTGTAGAAATGGGTGAAATGTTGTTGCCAAATCGCGACCTTAATCCAGGCTCATTCCCTTCTCTCTTCAATAAGGTCAAGATCTAGTGTCATCTGTTCAACATTCTTCCGTTCGTCGTAGGAGCAGGTCCGAGCAGCCAGTAGCCCAATCTCGACTGGGATAATGGCCTCTGTGCCGAAGGCTAGGGACAAAGGAGTTTCCCCTGTGGCCATTCGAGCAGTAGTTCGGTATTCCCAAAAGTTATTGGGAAGCTCTTCTGCCCAGGCACCTTTGGCCTTCTCAAGTTTTTTTCGGAGGTTGTTCTTGATGATCTTGTTAACCGCTTTTACCTGTCTATTAGCTCCCGGGTGCTGGGGTGATGAGTAGACATTTCAGATCCTGAGATTTTCGCACATACCTTGGAATTGCTTGTTGTCAAACTATTTTCCATTTTTCAAAATGATTGTTTAAGGGATTTCATATCGGCATATAATATTCTTTGAGATAATGTCCATAATTTTCTGCTTGGTGATCTTGGCCAAGGGATCGGCCTTGGCCCATTTGGTGAAATAGTCGACTATGATGACCGCAAATTTAGTCTTCCCTTTTCCAGTTGCTAAGGGGCCGATGATGTCGATTCCCCATTGGGTAAATGGCCATTGTCCAGTCATAGGAGTTAGTTGCTCGAGAGGCTGTCAAGGTATCATCCCGAACTGCTAACATTTGTCGCATTTCTGAGTGTACTGCTGCGCGTCCATTTGGATAGTCGGCCAGAAGAATCCTTATCGGATGACTTTGTGGGCAAGGGCTCGGCCGCTAGAGTGGTTGCCATAAATTCCTTCATGGACTTCTTTTAGAACATATTTTACTTCATCAGATTGGAGGCATTTGAGATATGGAAGTGAGAATCCTTTTTTATATAGAGTGTCTCCGATCAGGGTATAGCGAGCCGCTCTTACTCGAAGCTTGCATGCCTCTAGATGAATTTTGGGTAGCTTTCCCTCCTTGAGGTAATCGATTATCGGGTCCATCCAGGTTGGCTTCGAGTCTTTCAGAAGAACCATGCTTGGGTCAGGTTTACCAATGCTCAGTTTGGTTAAAAACTCGATCGGGATCAGTTTCGGGATGCCAACATATCTATTTTAGAGTTTTCTGCCCTGGCGATCAAGCTAATGTTGCATTTTGGAAATTTACTGATCAGCTCCCAGGCTCTCTGCAGATTAACTTTCATTCATTCTTTTTTAGCTTGGTATTCACTAGTTATCCAGTTGACGATGAGCTGTGAGTCACTACGAATTTTCAAGTGTTGAGCTCCCATGGATGCTCCCAACATAAGCCCAGCTAACAATGCCTCATATTTTATAGCATCTTTTGATGCTTGAAATCCAAATCTTAAGGCATATTGTGTGCATGTTCGGTCAAAAGCCTCCAGGACTGTATTGGCCCACTGCCTTTAGAATTGGATGAACCATCAACGTACAGCATCTATGTCAACTGATTTGGGTCGGTTGTCTAATGTTTGGCTTGTTCAGGCTAGATGTCAGGACCGGATTCTAGCTCGGCATGGCCCAGGTCACTGATAAGACTGGGTCCTAGCTCGGCGTGACCCGGCTCGGAGGGACCCAGGTCGTTCTCGGGTATGAGCTCGACGATGAAGCCAGCCACTGCTTGGCCCTTGATTGTTGTTAGAGGTTGATACTTGATGTCGAATTCACTTAGTTCGATTTCCCATTTCGTAAGTCTTCCCGATGCCTCGGGTTTTTAGATCACCTACCGAAGAGGTTGATTAGTCAAGATGACGACGGTATTGTCTTGGAAGTACGGTCGTAAGCGATGTGATGAGATGACAAGGGTTAGGGCCAGTTTTTCTATGTCTGGATACCTAGTTTCGACAAGGACTAGGGCTTTGCTAACGTAGTATACTGAAAGTTGTTTCCCTTCTTGCTCTCTGATGAGGGCCGAGCTAACTATCGCTATCAAAACTGCTAGGTATAGCATAACAATTCTCCTTGCTTGGGTTTAGAGAACAATGATGGCGATCCCAAGTATTGCTTAAGTTGCTAGAAGGCAAGCTCACACTCTTGCATCTACTCTATATTTTACTTCCCTTTTAATTACTTAAAAAAGGGAAGGCATTTGTCAGTAGCTCGAGATACGAAACGACTCAGGGCGGCTATTCTTCCTGTAAGACATTGGACTTCCTTTGTCATCTTGGGTGAGCTCATCTTGAGCAAAGCTTGAATTTTCTCAGAGATGGCCTCAATTCCTCTAAGACTGACCAAGAACCCGAAGAATTTTACCAAATTAACGCCAAAGGCGCACTTGCTCGGATTTAATTTCATCTGATATTCTCGTGGGATTATAAACGTTTCTTTAAGGTCGAAGACATGGTCCGCATATTTAATGCTCTTAACGAGCATATTGTCAGCGTAAACCTCCATAGAGTGCCTAATCTAGCAGGCAAACATCTTGTTGACGAGCCTTTGATATGTAGCCCCAACGTTCTTCACTCCAAAAGGCATGACCTTATAGCATTAAAGTCCTTTGTCTGTAACGAAAGTCATCTTTTGCTTGTCATATGAGTGCATAGTGATTTGGTTGTAGCCTAAGTAGGCATCCACGAAGCTTAGGAGTTCATGTCCAACCGTGTTGTCGACGAGTTGGTCGATCCTGGGGAGAGGAAAGTTGTCCTTGGAACAGGCTTTGTTCAGGTCGGTGTAATCAAAATAGACCCAACTCTTCCCGTTGGACTTTTTAACCAAGATGACAATGGTTATCCAGTCTGGGTAGTAAATTTCCTTGATAAAGTTGGCCTTGAGGAGTTTTTTAACTTCTTCTCCAATTACGGCATATCGTTCGAGCTCGAATGCTCATCGCTTCTGTCGGATTGGTCGATAGTCGGGATCGACATTCAACCTATGGACCATAACCTTTGGGCTAATGGCAGGCATGTCCTGATGAGACCATGTAAACACGTTGGCATATCGTCGAAGGAGGCTCGTGACTTCATCACGTAACGATGGTATCAAGGATGACCCGATCTTCACCGTTCGGGTCAGGTCGGGTCAGAATCGTCGAGCGGGACAAGTATGAGGTCTTTCTTGGGGCACTTGTTCACAACCCCAAGTGTAGGGTTGTAATGTAGTAATAATCTCAGTAAGACCGAGGTCGAATCCACAGGGGCTAAACTTGTACATTTTCTAAAAGTAACTAGAACTAGAACTAGATGAAGATCTAATGCAAAAATCTAAATTTAACGGAGTGGTTGTGAATAAGGTTTAAACTATCAATTGAAAGTGGGAACTAGGGTGCTAAGGATCCACTTGTAGCTCTTAGGATGCTACCTAACTTGATTCAAGAGATCCAACTGGAATCAGAGTCGATCTTATCCAATTAGAAATGGAGATTATCAAATCTCTGAACTTCTCATTAATCCAATCTTAACGGAAGAGAATTATGAAAACTTGGAAGGAATTCTGTCACCCGACCATGCCGTAAAGACGATGGCGAACAACAAGATTTACCAATCCATCAATCTCAAATAAGAAAAGAAGATACTCAAAGCTATCGCAGATCTACTATAATTTGAGTCACAACAAACCATTGAAAACTGAAAGTATTCGTTAAAATCAACTAGAAATTAATGAAGTTCAACATAAAAATGAATCAAATCAAAGTAAACATATGAATCACGCTACAAGCTTCACCTCTTAGCCCTAGCTAAGAGGTTTAGCCAACCATAAACATGATTGAACTAAGAACTCTTAAGAAAAGCATAAAAATAACTAAGGAAGAAGAAGAAAAACTCTTGGCGGCGGCTCCCCACCCCTTTTCTCCACTCCTTAAACCCTATATCATGCCTAGGAATGTCTTAGGGACTCCTATTTATAGTTGTGAAGTTCCACCTTATGTACCGACTTGGAATTTTTGCAATCCGTTGTAAAACCACCTCAATTTACGCAGTCCACAACTTTTCTGCCTTACGCTTCGGTTGGTCCGAATTTGGGTTCCATCGGACCGAATTAAGATTGAAAATCATACTTTCTCACTGGACAATTCTGTACAATTTCGGTCGCACCAAAGTTGCCTTCGGTCGAACCGAAATTGCCTTCGGATGCACTAAAATTACATCTGAAGTTTATGTGCAGAGTACTTAGGTGGGACCAAAATTGACTTATGTGGGACTGAAGTTACCTTCGGTTGCATCGAAGTTGCCCACATGAGCGCATGGTATGCACAGGATTGTTACATAACTGGATGGTATGACTCATGCATCTTGCATTTTGTGATATGACCACCGTACGCCCTGGTGACATCAGGGTCATGGCCTCCACAGGCATGTCGTGGATGGTCAGATAAGATACTGAAAATGTTTAGTTCTAGCATACAAGCGTCATAAATGTCCCTAGGTGAAAATCTTTAAACCTTCGTGGCCAGGAGACGCCCCAACGCCTAGACCGAGTGGATATATATGAGTGCATGAGGGTCGTATACCAGTAGGACGCATCTCTCACTGTGTCATGGTCAGTTGGGAGGGGCGTGACCTTACCCGCTTGAGTGAGGGGGCAATATCTAGGTTGAATTTGACCAACTTGAGGAATGGGTTATCTTTCGACGAGCCGGGCCTGATATTAGTAAGTGGATGGTGAGGTCTCTTACACTTACCCAGTTGTGTGCTCAGATAAGGGTGGCAAGCTGGCGTAGAGTGTAACAAATCCCGGTGATGATCCCAGAGATGTACGGTACTGATATGTGGACTTATTGGGCAGGAGTTGCATACTCACTCATTCATTCATTCATTCACTATCCACTCGGGCTAGTAGTGCGCAACTAATTGTTATGTGTATCTTCGCAATGGCTAGGATTTCGGTTGGGGTGCATGACCAACCTGAATCAGGAGTTTACCACATTGAGTCTGACTATCCAAATTTAGGTATGGGACTAGTTTGGATAGAAGTCCCTTGTGATGGACGCCATAGCCTGCGATACTACATACTATCATTCTGACTTCACACTCCAACTTGGTCATTTCATTCGCATCACATATTGCATTGCATCCTCAACACATAGTATTTGGTTTACTATGATTCTATATTACATAACCTAATTAAGGTTGATAGTACTCGTGGACTCAATATCTGATATTTGGCTTACTATGTCTCCTCATTGCATAGTTAATCTACATTGCTTCCTCAGTATATAATATTGGCTTATTATAGCCTGGACAAAGCTAATGGTATTTATAAACTTACCAACATATTTTCGCATTACTCTAATATTGTACGATTTATGGATTGGAAGTATTTTCGCTTACTCTGATATCTATATGTTTGGCACATGCATCGCACACACTTTCACTACCCTCTAAGCTTTCTGTAAGCTTATGCACGATAGATGCATGCAGGTAGCATTAGGTCACAGCAGCGTTGAGCTTGGAGCATGCAGCTGTCTTCTGGAGCTTTGATTTTCGAAATATGTATTTCCCCTTCATGTACTGTATTCAAATATTTTCATTAGTGGTTGTGTGATGATGATGATGTTGCCTTTGTGATTTGGATAAACTTGTGGTTATGCATCTTACAAGATAAATGTACGTTGGAAAATCCTCCTTGTAGGATCTTAGGATCGAAATCTGGCATTTGGGAGCTGGGAGCCGAGAATGGGGTACTACGGACGCTGTCGGCACGGGATTCAGCGATCGGGAATTTTTGTGAGTCCGGTTTCTGCATTTAAGGCGTGACAATTTTTGCTCAGAAGCTAAGAAAGTACTGATTAGTTTACCTAATTCACACCCCCAACCTAAAATCTACATTGTCCTCAATGTAAAAGAGATAAGCATGCAACGCAAAAGAGGCAACGAAAAGAAAAGAGAAGTGATAGAAAGGTAGTATCTAAAGAAGGAAGATTTGCAAGACTTCCAAGATTCTCAATGTGAAGATGGGTTAGCACAAACACTAAAACAAGTTAAAAGCAAACTATCCTAATCCTAAATTCTATGAAAGCAATAAACCTAACTACACTTCCGTCAGACTAGAAGATCAATCCTAGTAAACAAGATCAATCAGAGGTAAGGACATGTCCTCTTATTAAAATTTTTCGACAAATGGCTTTAAGTGATGTCCATTTACTTTAAAAGCATTGCCATTGTTCGAATTCTTTATCTCAATGGCCCCATGAGGATAGATATTAGTAACAGTGAAAGGGCCGGTCCAATGAGATTTGAGTTTTCTCGAAAAAAGATGTAATCGAGAGTTATACAAAAGGACTTTTTAACTTAGCGTGAGTGATTTTCGAAGAATGTTCTAGTCATGAAACACCTTCATTCTGTCCTTATAAATTCTCGAATTCTCATATACATCGTTCCGAATTTCTTCAAGTCCATTCAACTGAAGTTTGCGCAACGAGCCGGCATTGTCTAAGTTAAAATTCAGGTTCTTAATAGCCCAGTAGGCTCTATATTCCAATTCCACAGGTAAATGGCAAGCTTTCCCATAGACGAGTCTAAAGGGAGACATTCCAATTGGGGTCTTAAAGGTTGTACAGTAAGCCCATAAAGCATCGGTCCAACAAATTCATCAATCCTTATGGTCAAGGTTAACTGTTTTCTCCAAAATGAGTTTGATCTCCCTATTAGAAATCTCAGCTTGCTCACTTGTCTACGGGTGGTATGGAGTGCTCACATTATGAGAGATGTCATATTTCTTTATTAAGTTCGCATAGGGCCTATTACAAAAATCCGAACCTCCATCACTAATGATGGCTCGAGGTATTCCGAACCAGAAAAGAATATTTTCTTTTAAGAATCGAATGACCATTTGATGATCATTGTTCCGGCACAGGATCGCTTCAACCCATTTAATGACATAGTGTACTACTAGCAGAATGTATAAATTCCTAAAAGATTAGGGGAATGGTCCTATGAAATTGATGCCCCAACAATCAAATGCCTTAATAATAAGAATGAGATTCAGAGGCATCATATTTCAATGGGACAACGCTCCTAATTTTTTACAACACTCACAAGCTTTGTAGAACTCATGAGTGTCCTTGAATATAGTGGGCCATTAAAAGCAGCATTACAAAATTTTGGTTGTGGTCCTTTTAGCAGAAAAGTGACCACCACAGGACTAAGAGTGACAGAAGGAGATGACACTTTGGTGTTCATTGTTTGGCACACATCTCCTTTGAATTTTGTCTGGGCAATATTCAAACAAATATAGATCATCCCAAAAAATTTTGCGTACCTCAGTGAAGAATTTTTTCTTATCTTGCGCAGTCCAATGTGTTGGCATGAAACCTGTGGCAAGATAATTAGCAATATCAGCAAACTAAGGTGAGTGGGAGAGCTTAAACATTTGGTTGTCATGGAACATGTCATTTATGAGTATCATCTCAAGGGAATCAGGGAGATCAAGTCCTGAAAGATGGTCAGCCACTACGTTCTCTACTCCCTTTTTATCTTTTATTTCTAAATCAAATTCCTGGAGTAGAATGAACCATCTTATCAAGTGGGGTTTAGCATCATTCTTAGAAATAAGGTACTTCAACGCCACATGGTTAGTGTAAATAATGATCTTAGATCCGATCAGGTAGGACCTAAATTTGTCCAAAGAAAATACTACGACTAAGAGTTCCTTCTCCATAGTAGAATAGTTCACTTGGGCAGAATTTAGAGTTCCACTCGTATAGTGAATAATGTAGGGCTTCTTTTCCTTTTCCTAGCCTAATACCACCCAATAGCATAATCAGATGCATCACACATAATCTCAAAAGGAATATTCCAGTCGGGCGGCTGCATGATAGGTGCGGTGGTTAACATGCCCTTAAGCTTAGTAAAAGCTTCCGGGCATTATTCAGTCCACTCGTATGGTACATCCTTTTTGATGCAAATTACATAAAGGACGAGAGAGATGACTAAAGTCCTTTATGAATCGTCTATAAAATTTGGCGTGTCCTACGAAGAATCTCACGTCTTGAATGCTTTTGGGTGGAGGTAGTTAGAGATAAGGTCAATTTTTGCCTTATCTACCTCAATTCCCTTGGACGAGATGATATGCCCAAGAACAATTCCCTTACAAACCATGAAATGACACTTCCCCTATGTAACGCCCCGACTTTTCAAGACCCGAGTACATGACCCGTGTCCCGAAAACCCGAGTGTTAACCTTAAAGGATGGTCAGGTATAATATTTTTCTTTTATCAGAGTAAGCAAATGAGCGTAGAGTGGACAAGTAGCATAAAGGGAAATTTCAAATTTCATTTAGAATATACAAGTGCTGCCCAAAATGACTTATACAAACCAATGTCTCCAAAATTAACAAATACAAGAATTACATGATCTAATACATGAGAAATAATAGAAAGCATATAAATATAAGCCGCAAGATCACACAACTCCTCCAAGCATACAGTCATGCATTCCTGGTGATCGTACCCTGCTCCTTATCAAGTCTGAACATGCATATCACTTAAGCCACCTGTACTACCTGTACGGTTTTATATTTGATGGATGAGTGGCCAACTCAGTGTGAATTCCCCTCAAGATTACACACCACCACATTAGGTAAGAAATAGTATAAAACATACAGACAACCAAAATAGAGTAAATGCAGTCTTGTTAGATGCATGGATGCATGAATGTAATGATCGACCCGGGTAAAACATCCAGACGGTCTGTGCCCTGGGTAAAACATCCAGACAGGCAATGTCCCGGGAAAAACATCCGGACGGACATTGGGGTCGTCACCCAGGGATAAGACTGGTCATCAGCGCAATATTCAGCGTAATCGCAGGGCATGATAATCCGAGTCAATATCATCAACGAATGACTGGTCATAAGCGCAACATTCAGCGTAATCGCAGGGCAAAGTGATCCAAGTCAATATCGTCATCGAATGACTGGTCATAAGCGCAACATTCAGCGTAATCGCAGGGCAGAGTGATCCAAGTCATCGAAATATGCCATGTATGCATGATTAGCCAAGTCATTATTAATCCATTTACAACCAGCCAATTTAGGTAAGCTCAAAGGTCACTATGGGGAGCACATGGCCCAGCGTAGGCCGACGGCTCGGGCATAGTGTCCCATTGCCACCATCCCCGGCCCATGAGACTACCACCTTAGGATGTTTAATGGAACCCCATCGACTAGTGACCAATCACATTACAATATATGGGGCTTACCATCGCATGGTTGCACAGAATAAAACATCGAACCCATATAGGGAAATACTAGAACAAAGCCACATAGGGCGATATCAAAGTAGGCCACATAGGGCGAGTATCAGAACTGTGCGATAAAAGACCATCCTTGAAAGCCATTGGACACAACAACCTTGGATGGTAGGCCCACATCAATGGTCCATCTAGACCACCGCTCAATAACCACCAAGTCGAAGGTCCATTACGATCACAACTTGTCAAGTTACATCCCAAGTATGGGTGTACATTCATATGTGGGAATTTTCCACTAATGTACCAGTTTAAGTTCCATAAGCAATCCACAAGCATGAACAGTTATACAGGATAATCATAAAGCATATAATACAATAATTCAATTTTCACTAGCTAACACATGTGATTATAAAGAGAGATATTAATCATGAATTTAAATAACAACTATAACTTAAGCTAATGAGAAGATGGAAAGCTCAAAGGGAAGAATCATCACTAGTCAATTCGTAGAATGCTCCTGGGGGCAAGTTTCCCTGGGGGGATGGTGCACTTTACACCACTCACGTGACTCCCTGCAATTTATTTATAATAAATAATGAGTCACCAATTTGATCAGATAAGAATAGGTGGAGGGTAGGAAGACCCTGGACCGAGGTTGTCTTAGGCTGTACTCAAAGCAATCAAACTCATTAAGCATAAACCCTTGTTTTTAATTAAACTGGGTCCAATAGGCCCACTTGATCACTAGATCAGCCTCATCCTTCTCCTTAGATCCTTAGGACGGGTTCATCACGTAATATACATGTATACATTACATACGTAGCACATAGCATATATATACATACATATATATATATATATATATATATATATATATATATATATATATATATATATATATATATATATATATATATACACACACATATATATATATATATATGCATACCTTATATATCTGAGGTATGTATCCATGGCATATAATGTATACACCAAATACATAACATCTCACGTGGTATACATGTACACACTGTATACAGTACATATGCATCGCACAATGTATCCCTATATCAGTTATGTATATGATATTGCAACCTACAGTACGTATGTACATATATATGTGTACTATACATGTATCACTCGAGTTTTGTGTGGACGGTGTGGATGTGTGTCCAGGCACACCACATTCAGACCCGGGACGGTCTGTATCCAGCGTGTACAAAAGTGGGTCCCACACACATGTAGGACTCACCATGCAAATATGAATATACGTGCGTTCCTTCACACTTGTGACATGGGTTCTGAATCCGAATGGTCCATAAGATGTGGAATCCCAAGAAACCCTGGGAGGTAAATTTTCATCCTGATCTAAGATTCTGGTGGGCCATAGCAAAGATAAATGCACTTTCAAGGGAAGAAACTGTTTGCGTTAACCATGGCCCACTTAAGTTTTGGTTCAACGTAAAAATGGGAACCAGGGGGTTTTATGAGGTTCTGCTCCAAGTGGACCATTCAGATTTTCCAGATTCATCAGTCATGGGGAGATCTCGAAATTTTGCAGTGGCTTACGTGAACTTACATATCTTCACTCCTTGGCGCATGCATGCACAGCCAATTCACTTCACGTGTGGGTACTGCGTAAACATGGGTGTCAAATCCGAACGGTCCATAAGATGTAGAATCCCAAGAAACCTAAGGGCATGAGTTTTCACCATGACCCAAGATTCTGGTGGGCCATAGCAAGAATAATTTCAATTTAAAGGAAGAAACTATTTTCATTCCTTGCGGCCCACCGAAGTTTCGATTTAAAGTGAAATTTGAAATCAAGGGGTTTTATGAGGTGCTGCTTCATGTGGACCATTCGGATTTCCCAGACTCATCATAGCTGATGAGATCTCATCTTTTTGCAAATCAGTTTACGTGAACTGATTGGCAGAGGAGCGTTCGGCGTCCTCTGCTTCAACGTCCTGGTGCATACATGCACCGTTATTTCACTTCATAGGTGGGACCCACCACATATCTATGTATACTATCAGATATATATTCATATACGTATGTATATATATACATATAAATATATAAAATAAAGAAGGAAAGAAACAAAAGAAATTTCCCCGTACTGGACGTCCGGCACAGGGCCCACATTTGGACCATCGTCCCTGATGGACGGTTCATACATAAATGGCCCATGGTGGCCAAGCATTAGAGCAATCCACCGGCATTTGGTGGGGCCCACGGCCGATGCAGGGCTCACATTTAGGGTCGGCCCACTGACGTTGGACGAGGCCCACCTGCATTTTGCAGGGCCCAGACCGTCAGTCAGCCCACCAACCCTCACGTAATGTGCGTCGACTCTGTTCCCAACAAAGGTTCCGTTTCTTCGTTGTAGGCCACCATCATGGAGTAAATGGTGGATCTGAACCGTTCATCAGGTAGAGGGAGGAAAACCATTCAAAACCACGTTGATCTTTCTAGGCCACTCACATTCACGAGGTCTCTACGGCGGTCGAAAGAAGACCGTTCGGCTACTTTTGAGGCTTGATTACCTAGGTGGGCCACATCATCAGATGATCAAAGCTCGCCCTACATGGTCAAAATTTCAAGAGGAAGATGGTGGACGGTGTGGATATGCAGCAAGGTGGCCCAGGGTATTCGTACAGGGCCCACCAGCCTTTTAACGTGATTCGGTCCCGAACAGGGTCCCTGCCTTTTATCCGAGTTTGGCCTGAAAACTAGCCATTGTTTAACATAGTTTGGCCTGGAATATCGTTACCACTGCCCTAGATTTTGCATCCTAGCAAGGCTTCAGTTGAAACAGCCCTTAGCTCTAAACAGAGCTTTAGTTGAGTCAGTTTTTCAGCCCAGAACAGGACCATGGATTGGCTCAGTTCTAGTCCAAACAGGGACCCAACGACAGTCTCAACAATCCGCCTATTGCCACTGATTGGCTTGCCCTCCGAGCTAGTTTCGAAACTCTACAGAGAGCTCAAAACAAACTCGTCATGAGGCCTGTAATGTGGTCTGAAACGGCCATTGTTTGGCTCGTCCCGACGTTACTGTGGCTGGACCGAACCCAACCATTTGCTTGGCATGGTTCCGGTTCAGAGACATATGACATGAAGCTATAAGGAAGAAGAAGAAGAATAAAAAAAATGAAAGAGAAGACGGTTCTCTGGGTTTCCTCTCCGCACTCTCTCCTTCTCACTTGGTGCGCATTCAAGGGCTACACTGACCTCATTTTATAGTCAGCGAGAGAGAGATGGACGGCTGTGATCGTCCTTACCGTGGACGGCCGAGCTTAGCCCTTCCCAAAGGGGAAGTCGGTTTCTCTCTCTCTCTGTCCACAGGCTCTCGGGTCGGGCTGTTTTTAGGCTAAGATGGACGGTGGCGTTCAATCTCCCTCCTCCGCTTACGAATGGTCGAACGACTATACCGTTTTGATCGTGTGGGTCCCATGAAGGATTTGAACGGTTTACAAAGCTCGGAAAGCGATCATGGTGGCCCACTTATAGGGTTGAAGTAGGTCGGTTTAAAATAGAGAGAGAAAGGCGGGAGATATTTCTTGTTTGCAAAAGGCTTGGTCCAGTGTGGCTCGTGTACCAGCGTCTTTAGTGCACATGCACCGTGTAGGGACCCGCTGAGATGTCAGTATCATAATCCATACCGTCCATTCGCATTAAGAACCCTTCATAGGGCCCCTGTCCCATTTCGAGTCGATGGTGAGACCCAGGTGGGCCATGCCAACCAGATCTTGACCCTTAACGGATGATTATAATTGTTCCGGTGGTCAGATTTACCCCATATCAATCGTCAACAGTTAAAGTGGCCCTGTGAGTTGTCTACCTCTTCAAGATTTCTTACTGCCCATATAATGCTTATAATTTTATTTTATTTCATTTATTTTGTTATGTGTATACATGTATTTATATCATTTTTATATTTATTATTATTATTGTCTGCACATTATATATATAATTCATGATGTGGGTCACACTGTAGGTCATTAGGAGTTAGGACCATTATAAACCAATCCAACGATTGGATTGCCTAGTATTTTATTATTAATAACCCTAGGGGTCCTAATGAATGTTTTAGGTGAGATTTGGGAGTTGAATAGAAAGGATCTTTCTACGGGGCGTTGTAAACTAATGAATGGTGGATCTTGTGATTTTGATCCCTACATTGGTTTCATACAGATCGATTGTACTAAATAGGTGTATGATGAGATGTCATCACACTTAAGATTATACAAATAAGATTTTCATTTATTTAAATACAGTTTAACTTGTGATAGTCAAATGGACAGATTGATTCCAAATCTTATTATGATGTTGTGAGTTATCATAGTCTAAAATCTAAGGGTTTAAGATGGATATATAGTTTGAGAGTTGTTGGATAGTGATGTGTAAAGTAAATTATATGGGTAATTGCATATATGTAAGCTAATTTGGATCTACGTGGTGACACCCGAGTACTAAAAGTATGGGGTGTTACACCCTAATTTAGTACCAAATTCTTTTCCTCACATCGGTTCAGCACATTTTTTCAGATTTTCCAAACAGTCACTGAAGGATGGACCAAAGACAAAGAAGTCCTGCATGAAGACCTCTAAATATTACCCCATCATGTCAGAAAAAATACTTAACATACATCGCTGAAAAATGACAGGGGCATTAAACAGTCTGAATGACATCCTTTGGTAAGTAAAGGTGTCATAAGGACATATGAACGTTCTCTTTTCCTGATCTTCAATGGCTATCTCTATCTGATTGTAACCCGAATACCTGTCAAAGAAGCAATAGTAAGAGTGAACAGCTAACATTTCCAATATTTTATCAATGAAGGGCAAAGGAAAGTGATCCTTCCTCATAATAGTATTCAATTTCCTATCAATGCGCACTCTCCAACCATTGGTGACTCTAGTTGGTACAAGTTCATTGTTGGCATTAGCTACGATGGTGATTTCAAACTTCTTTGGAACTACCTGAGTTAGACTCACCCATTGGCTATCGGATATGGGGTACATATTACCCACATCCAACAATTTAAGTACCTTAGCCTTAACCACTTCCTTTATGATTGAATTTAATTATGTTGCGGTTGCCAAGAGGTCTTCCCATTATCCTCAAGATGAATGCAGTAAGTACAAATCAAAGGGTCAATTCCCTTCAAGTCCGCAATCGACCATCCGAGGGCTCCTTTATGCTCAATGAGAGTAAAAATAAGCATACTCTTATTTTCTTGCTCAACATGGGAAGAAATCACCACCGGGTATGTCTCATCTTAACTTAAATAAACATATTTAAGATCAGAGGTCAAAGGTTTTAGGTCAAGCTTCGGTGCTTTGAGTCTAGACAGTAGAAGCACAACATCAGTTTGGAGCAATTTTTTAAATTGTGGCCTTCACTGGTTAACTTCAAGTACCGGTGTAACATCCAGCATGGCATCCATCTCCCTAATCGCATCATCATCCAAATCAGGGGAGTGGGCTAAGCACGTCTCTAGAGTGTTGGAGGATAAGGTCATCAGAGCTCTATCTTCCACGAACGTGTCTATCATATTAATGTCGTGGGCCTCATCATCATCCTTTGCCTGTCTACTCATGTTAAAAAAGATATTAAGCTCTAAGATCATATTTTCAAAAGATAAATTCATGACCCCATTCCTACAATTGATGATAACGTTAGATGTAGCAAGGAATGGGCGACCAAGTATGACAGGGATTTGAGTGCTCATGTCTGCAATGGGCTAAGTATCCAGGATGATAAAATCTATTGGATAGTAGAATTTTTTGTAACGACCTTGGAAATTTTGTGCTTATCTTTCTCTAAGTAGTTATTTTTGGGGTAATTAGCGCTCTACTTGATTGCTTGTGAAATTCGCATCAATCACTTTAAATTGTATCCTGCATGACTCTAAACTTATAGATTATTAGCGCCATGTTACTCTGAAATCTGGGATCCATCGCTAAATCCAGTTGTTCTGGGAAATTTTTGAAAGTTCTGGATCGGACCTGGACCGCGCATCGAAAGTCCGATGGCGATGATCTTAGGTTATTGCGGTCATCGAGTTGGGCTTGACTATCACCTCGAAAATCAAGTCGATCTGATGTTCCGGGTCGATTTGGTTGAGTTCGGAGTGAAGAGTGTGAGAACGGTTGGAATTTAATAAGCTTTTTATGAAATTGAGTCGTGTCTTGCGCGACGATTTTAAGCATTCTAACCGTTGGATTCTGGACCCAATTTCACCCTCCGATCAGGATGGTTGGCCCAGGCATATCCTAGTGCTTATGGACTGATCGAGTTTCGTGACCGTTGAATTGAGTGTGGTCCGCCACGCGATCTGTAGAGCCGGTCGGTACGAAAACTCGGCTGACCTAGATCCATGGTCGGTGAGCTTAAGTCCGACCTTTCGTGGTTATAGGCCCACCGGAAGTGCTTCGTTGGATCGAGAAAGGCGTACTTTGGTTATAACCTAAGTATACCTTGACCCGGATTATTTCCATCATTTTAAGGCCTATATATAGTCCTTAAACCCTAGTTCTCATTTCCATACGAATTTTCTCTAACCCTAGCTTGGAAAGAGAGTGGAAAAGAGAGAGTTAGTGAGAGAGATTGGTTGGTGAATCATCTTGATTCTTCCTTGTTCTTCTTCACCTTTGAACCTTTACTTTGAATCGTTCCTCTGACGATTCTGAGTTCTTTTTGGGGTAAGTTAACCTAACCCTAACTGTGTTAGAGCTTAGATTAGACTTGGTGTTGTTGTATCTCATTTCTATCCTTATTTTAGGGTATTCTTGCGCCGTTGACGAAGACAACTCGTCTAAATCAGTTCGGCTATTCTTTCTTCGCTTAAGGTGCGGACTTTAAGTGTATAGGTTATGGTTTTCAAGGCTTTCAATCCCAGTTAGTGATTTATTCTTGTTATGGATGAGATTTCACATGTCAAATGTTATGTTTACATTGCTTTCCTGATATGCATGTGCTATATTGAGATTTGTGTATTCTAAGTGTATTTATAAAGTACCGTATACGTATAAAATACGTACCTATGTTTGCCATGATTTTTGGTCATGTATGTATGCTAGATGCATGTATGACAACTCCTTGGAAGAAGGAATTGTCTAAGTGCACGTATTTCAACATGCGTCATGTATGTTGTTCCATGGATGCTAAGTGTTTGTAGAAATGCATGAATGATCTACGTGTAACTGATTACACTAAATGCAGGCGTTGAGAAGTGATTCTCAATACTTCTATGGATGCGCATGATTTCCCTTATGCATTTATATTCTAAGTTATTTAAATTCAAGCATTTCTATGCTTACATTTATGTTAAATTGATATTCTTCAGATGTGTATGCACCATGATTTGAGTGGTTGTTCCATTACTGTTTTACATTCCATATGAATATCTGTCGTAGTGTAGGATGTTTGGGACTATGCCTTAGTCCAAGAAATCGGTAATTGACCCTTTGGTCGTGGTTGAGATTGCTTTCGCCACGTGAGACGCATTAGACGAACCCGAGTCGTATTAGAGTTGGCGGCAGTGGTTTGGCCACGCGGAGTGTTTGCGCACTCTATGTCGTTCAATTCAACGTGCGCTCATGCTAGTCGAGTTCGTCAACTAACCCGATTGTCCAGTGTATGTTAACCATGTATGGACGCTACTGCTTGAATCTAGGGTACCGAACTTACCAGTGAAATCCTAATAACCATGGTACCTGATCCGCTAAGACTCATGAGCCGGACATGGTGGTATGGGACACCGTGGTCGAGCTGTCGGCCTACGCTGGGGTGACGAGCCTCCCCGTAGTGACCAGTGAGCAACTAAACTCGTGAGCCGATTATGGTGGTATGGGACACTATATTCGTGTTGTCGGCCTACATTGATTGGTGACGAGCCCTTTGTAGTGACCTCGAGCATACCCGGATACCGCAAGGAGGTGACGAGCCGATCGTGGTAGTAAGGGCATGAAAGGCGTGCATTGTTTGGTTACGAGCCCTTTGCTCCGACCTAAACTATATGATCGTATGAGTTTTCTTGGTTTGACGACCCTAGTATGGATCACTGTTGGATGGTGATATGAGGAAGGTATCTTAGCTTCCCAATCCTGCTGTATGAATTGGACTAATAACAACTTGGTAATCATATCCATGCACCGCATTTGCATGTGCTTTGTAGATGTGGCGCACTTTGAGGCGATGTCATGCGTAACGTAAGATGAAGACGCCGAGGGTGTACGCGTGAGGGCACGCATCATATTGCATTCATACCGCATTAACAAGAGTACTTAGGATTTATTTAATTGTCCTCCTTTATCATTACTGTTTGATTGACTGATAACATGTTAACCGGTGCCTTATTGTTCCACCGAGTTGATCACTCACTCCCACGTTTATGGGGCGGTGTTACAACCCACCAGACTCTGTCTTAGGCCCCGATGTTGCAGATGTGGATGCAACGTCTGAGGCAAGGGAGCTGGATGACGACGAGGCCGCCTTCTCCTATATGCAGCAGTTTTGAGACGGGTTCTAGCGAGCCTCGGTGCTGCGCGGGATCTATGGGATGATTATTTTGGGAACTGAAATGATGTAACTTGTACTTATAATTTTGATAAATAACACTTTTACACGATCTGGTTGTATGTGTAATTCAGGGACTTACACTTGTACACATATTTTACTATAAGTCTTCCGCTTGCTTTATTCACTTACCCATGAATCATATCTGCGTTTTGGCTTAATCTATCCCATGTTTATGCACTAATACAGTCAACATACATCTCTCATTAATTATGTTGCATAAGTGATGTTTTGGAACTCGGGAGCCGAGTTATGCTCGACCCCCGAATTTGTCAACCTAGACCAACACATCCTTAATCATCCCCCTCAGTACACAAACTGAGTAATCAGCAAGTTGTAATGTGGTCCATGTAGGTTTTAATTCTCCTAGACCCAGTTGTTCATAGACCGAGTAAGGGATCAGATTTATGCTTGCCCCTAATTAAGAAGTGCGTTCTCAATTTGGTGATTCCCAATTACACAAGTGATAGTTATGCTACTAAGATCTTTGTATTTTGTAGCACACTTTGCTTGAGGATGGCACTCACTTTCTTTATCAGGAAAATTTTCTTTTTGATACTTTACCGCCTCTTGGTTGTGCATAAGTCTTTTAGAAATTTGCCCTATGAAGGAATTTGTTTCACAGCATCCAGAAGAGGGATGTTAACATTCACTCATTTCAACACCTCTAGAATATCCTGAGAGTTAACTAGAGGTTTTGGTGCAATCAACCACTGGGGGAAATGGAGCGATCGGCTTATGTAGAGGTTCTGGTTCTAATCCATGTGGAGTAGTGCTAGGTCTATCATCTGTGTGTTCTTCCAGGTCCTTAGACTTTTCAGCCCTTACCGGAATAGATTTGTCATTTATTTTTTCATTCCTAAGAGTGATGATAGACTTGGCTTACTCCATTAGATTTGAAGAGCTTAGATCACTAACTCCGTATTGCGGTTTAGGATTGGGGATAGTTTGAGCTTGAAGGATCCCTTTCTTCATAACTGTAACACGTTAGTCTATCTTTTGTATAGCCATAGTGAGTTCTTATAAGACTTGGAGAGTACTTTGCTAGATAAGCTCTTGAGTTTGTGTGGGATTTTAAACCAATTTCTCTTGAAGTTTCCCTTGATTTAAGAATTAATTAGGGATTCCTTGAGGAGTAGCAGTTTGTCCATTCCTCCGACTGAAGTTTGGATGATTTCTCCAACTTAAATTGTATGTGTTTGAAGTGAGTCCTTTGAAAGACCTTTGGTACTTGTTTACGGCATTCGATTGCTTATTCAATATTTCTTGAAAAGAAACTATTGTTGGACAATTTTCAGTTGTATGAACATTGTAAGTACAAATACCGCAAACAGATTCCTTAGCCTTATCCTTCTTGAGCTTCATGGCCTCAAGTTTCCTTGTCAAACTAGCTACTTTAGCATTTATATCGTCTTCCTCTTTCAACAAGTATATTCCACCCCTCTCCTTTGATTGAGTAGGCTTAGACGTGGTGTTTGGTCTTGGGGAGATGTCCCATGATTGTGTGTTTTCAGTAAGTTTGTTAAAATAATCCCACACATCATTGACATCTTTATTCATGAATTCCCCATTGCACATTGTCTCAACCATTTGGCTCATGGAAGATGTCAGTCCATCGTAGAAGAAACTTGTTATGCACCACATTTCCAAACTGTGTTGTGGACATGAACTGACAAGATCCTTAAACCACTCCCAACATTGGAAGAATGTTTCATCTTTCTTTTGGGCGAAGTTCATGATCAACTTTCTAAGGGTGTTCGTTTTATGATATGGGAAGAATTTCTTTATGAACTCCCTTGTCATGTCATTCCATTTGCCAACAGATCGTGGACGTAGTGAGTGCAACCACGTCCTAACTTTTTCTTTTAAGGAGAAGGGCAAAAGTTTCAGCCTGACTGTGTCCTCAGACACATTAGGAAATATAAAGTGGCTATTATCTCATCAAACTCTTTCATGTGTAAATATGGACTTTCGTATTCAAATCCATGTAACTTTGGAAGGAGTTGGATCACTCCAGGCTTGATATCAATGTTTCCTGTATTTTCTAGAAAAACCATACAAGAGGGTGTGCTCACCCCCGCCGGTTGTAAATAATCTCATAAAGTATGAAGCGGGGGTGCTTAATGCACCTCATTCTCATCCTAAATTTCCTCAACCGGAGGTTGAGTTTGAATTACAGGTTGATTGGCAGCCATCACTTCAATTGTCTCTTAGGATCTCAAGTGGTGTCTAATCATCTGATGGATAAATAACCCCTCAATTAATCCTCATTCACTCAAGAGACGTGGAGTGTTATCACGGACCCACTTGGGCATGAAACACTCTCAGCCCTCAATTTCAAAAATTTTAACTTAAGATCCAAGAATTGAAAACTACAACAAATAGGAAGTAAGAAAGAGAGAGTTAGAACGAAGTTACCAGATAGGAGTTGCTAGGTCAGGATCCTACAAAACATAGAATCAAAGTTAGTTTCTAAAAACAAAGCAGAAAAATTTCTAACCTAAAAATAAAACATAAAGTTAACCCTAATCTTAATCTAATTCTAAAACTAATTAATTTCAGAAAAACACAACTATTAATCCCTAGCAACAGCGCAAAAAACTTTTTCACAACCACAAGTATAGGGTCGCGATGTAGTAATAATCTAAGTAAGACCGAGGTCAAATCCACAGGGACTAAACCTGAACATTTTCTAAAAGTAACTAGAACTAACTAGATTAAGATCTAATGCAAAAAATCTGAATTTAAAGGAGTATTTGTGAATAAGGTTTAAACTATCAATTGGAAGTGGGAACTAGGGTGCCAAGGATCCATTTATAGCTCTTAGGATGCTACCTTACTTGATTCAAGAGATCCAACTGGAATCAGAGTCCTATCTTATCCAATTAAAAGTGGAGATTATCAAATCTCTGAACTTCTCATTGATCCAATCTTAACAGAAGAGAATTATGAACACTTGGAAGGAATTCTGTCACCCGACCATGCCCTGAAGACGATTGCGAATAACAGGATTTACCAATCCATCAATCTCAAATAAGAAAAGAAGATACTCAAAGCTATCGCAGATCCACTATAATTTGAGTCACAACAAACCATTGAAAACTGAAAGTATTCCTTAAAATTAACTAGAAATCAATGAAGTTTAACATAAACATGAATCAAATCAAAGTAAACATATCAATCACGCTATAAGCTTCACCTCTTAGCCCTAGCTAAGAGGTTTAGCCAACCATAAACATGATTGAACTAAGAACTCTTAAGAAAAGCATAAAAATAACTAAGGAAGAAGAAGAAAAACTCTTGGTGGCAGCTCCCCACCCTTTTTCTCCACTCCTTAAACCCTATATGATGCCTAGGAACGTCTTAGGGACTCCTATTTATAGTTGTGAAGTTCTACTTATGTACCGACTTGGAATTTTTGCAATCCGTTGTGAAACCACCTCAATTTACGCAGTCCACAGCTTTTCCGCCTCACACTTCGGTTGGTCCGAATTTGGGTTCTGTCGGACCAAATTAAGATTGAAAATTGCACTTTCTCACTGGATAATTCTATACAATTTCGGTCGCACCGAAATTACCTTCGGATGCACCGAAATCGCATCTGAAGTTTATGTGCAGAGTACTTAGGTGGGACCAAAATTAGCTTAGGTGGGACCGAAGTTGCCTTCGATCGCACCGAAGTTGGCTTAGGTGGGACCGAATTAAGCCTAAAATTCTTGATTTCTTACTAGACTATTTTGTGCGATTTTGGTCGGACTGAAGTTAGCTTAGATGGGACCGAATTGTCTGATTTTTCTTCTATTTAACTTGTGCTTTTGCCAGTCTTTTCTCCATCCTTTGTACTTGGTTTCCTTGGATCTATAAATGTAAATTCTTTATTCTTGTTCTCCTAAGATCCATCTTTTGCCTTGGTGATTCTTGAGCATTAAATCCATGCTCGTAGCATTCCTTTCAATCCAAGCTCTCAGATTCACCTTGCAACATAAACATGTATAAAATATAACATTAAGCAGTATCATGTTTACAAAACCAAGATATAGGTAGGGGAAAATATGTAATATTTGACACTCAACAGCACCCTCTTTCAATTGAGTCTTCTCAGGGATCGAGAGAGGTGATGTCCATTGTTTGGTATTTTCCCTTTAGTGTCATCAAATCGCATTGTCAAGCTTCTTGTTGGTCTCCCCTAACTAGTCTGGTACCATATTTGGTGGGGAATTTCATCTCGAGGTGGTACTTCCGACGGCCCGAAGAGTGTTGAGTGAAGCTCGTCCAAGAATGACGTTGTAGATGGAGGGGCAGTCTACCACCAAGAAGTCAATCATGGTTGTTATCTAGTTCTACCCTTCTCCAGCTGTAACTGAGAGTTGAATTGATCCTTCTGATGTAACCTTGTCCCCTACAAATCCAAACAAGGGTGTTTTGATGGCTCGGAGTCGAAGTCGTCCAACTCCCATTTTGTCAAATACTTCAGCGAAGAGGATGTCTACTAAGCCACAGGTGTCCATTAGGAAATGAAATACTTTGCAGTTAGCTATAGCCATTGTTGCCACAAGTGCGTCATCATGGGGGTGGTGAACACCTCGGGCATCCTCTTCAGTGAAGGTTGGATCACAAGGTGTTATTTTCTACTCTTTCAGGAGTCTTTTCAGGGGTCTGTTAGTGACGAGGACCTAATGCACTAAGCAACTGATACTTCTGGCGTGGGCTTTCCGAGCTCGGTTTGAGTCGCCTCCCCTGACAAGCCTGCTGAAGATTGTGCGAATTTCTCCGGTTGGTTCATTGTTGATGGGTTGCTCATTCTTTGGGTCTGCTCGTGCTTCCTTTCTATTCACATATTTATGTAGGTGCCTGTTAAGGATGGGAGCCTCAATTTCTTCTTTCAGGTTGAAACAGTCACTAGTTGAATGGTCGTGGTCTCGGTGGAAGTGACAATATTTTCGTTTGTCTCGTATGTCTGCATCGAATTTCATCTTGTTGGCCATTTGAGGAGTCGCTTATCTCGAACATCCATAAAGAACTGTTCGAGCGTCGAACTGAACCTACTGTCAAGTCGCCTACTCAGACGATGGCTCCTTAGGAGCTCTTTGTCTTTCCTTCTCTTACTATCATTGGTTGAGACGGATTCTTCTTTAGGTCTCCTTTCTCTAACCGAGCTCCCTTTATTTCGAACAGCTTTCCACAGAGTAGTGATTTCCTCGGCGTTAGAGTATTTCTAGGCTCTATTGAGGAGGTCAACCATCATCATGGGAGGATTTTTGTCAAGCAAAAAAAGGAACTTTCCTTCCCTGAGGCCTCCCATCATAGAAATTAAAGAAATTTCTTCTAAGTGTGTATGTACTTGTAAGGGTTTATAGGTTGAAACGTTTGATGTAATCCTTTAGCAGCTCGCCCCTTTAGCAGCTCGCCCTCTTTCTGAACTATATTGAGGAGGTGGGAAGGGGGCTTAAGGCTTTCCTTCCCTCCAATGAAATTGGTGATGAAGGCTTTATCAAGCAACGTGAAAGAGTCGATTGATTGCAGCTTCAATTGTCGAAATCACTTCCAAGCTACTCCAGTCAAGGTCAGTGAAAATGTGCGGCACATGACAACGGTTGATGCACCGTGCAATTCTATCCAAGCCCTGAAGGATTCCAAGTGCTTGACTGGGTCGGTGGTTCCGGAGTATGGGGCGATCTAAAGCATATAAAACCTTGGCGGGAGCTGCGCATGCATAATATCAGTGGTGAATGAAGGCTTGGTTTCCTCCAGTGTTGCTTCCTCTGAGGTTGGGACGTTCGAACGGTTGGCTTGCCATATGTCATCGATCTAACCTCACAGGTCATTGAACTCGGCTTCCCAAGGGTCGCCGCTTTCAGCCATAACTAGAGTTGTGGCTTCAGGTATTTTGTCATGCTTCTTTCTATCCAACTCATGGCATAGGTTGGAAGCGGCCAGTGCAGCGGTTCCAGAGACGTGAGAAGGTGTTAGCCTGGACGATCTGAGTTGCTGGCTCCCGCAGGAGACAGCAAGCACATCAGATGGCTCTGAGAGCTCTCGAACCGTTGGTCCTGCCATAGGGTTGTAGCTATTCCAATAGTTGTTTCATGGAGCTCATGTTGTTGTTTAACATCTCAACTTATTGCTCGAGGGAGACAAATCATCCTCCCCTACTGCGAGATCATTGCATCGGACCTGCAGGCACGGAGTCATCCTGTAGCTAGGAGGAGAAATCCCAGTGGCTGGCAAACTACTCCTATAGTGTGAGATCGGGCACAACAAATGAGGCCGGTGCTTTCTTCTTCCTTGTCACCGTTTTTAAACTATAGTGTGATGAGAATGGCTTTCGATGTCATTCCCACAGATAGCACCAAACTGTTGATTCAAAAATCTAGTTAGCCCCCTTTAGACCTTCATGTACCTACACAAGGAACGGAAAAGGAAGACCCTGCCTCGTGCAAGGGACCCTCCGATGCTTGAGTCAAGAAAGGAATCCGGGTCTAGTCAAGTATTGATGGATTGGGGCTAAAAAATGTACGTACCTTTCACCATTAGAAGTATCTCTATTTATAGTTTGGGAGAGGTGGTGACGTAGAGGAAATCTTCTTACTTCGTAGGTGCGTATTGTAGAGGGATTTGGATCCTGAATGCGTGGTGAATCTCCCGAGATCCTCGGCAAAGATCTCGAGATCCCGAGCGTGTCGCGGATATCCTCCAAAGACCTTGGATGGATCTCTATTGCAATGGATTCCCCAGATCTTCAGCTTAAGATCTCGGGTGGATGTGGTTAAACGTTGATGGGAGGTAGGCTGAGCCGACATGAAGTGTCCCAACCTGGGACATGCTGACCTGGGCTAAGTCGACCTGGGTCATACCGTCCTAGGTCATGCCGTCTTGGGTGATGTCGACCTGGGTGATGCTGACCCGGGTGAGGCCGACCTGGGTGATGCCGACTTGCGTAATGCCGACCTATCTCCTTAGTCGAGCTAAGGGACGAAGCACTCCTAACTAACTCTGAAGATCTTGCAATCAACGGAGGTAATGCTCTTTTAGATGTTTGGGCAGGTCGGTAGGTGTTCCAACCTGGTGACGGGATGCCGAGCTCGATCTTACTTCTTGCTTAGGCTTAAAGTAGGGGATCGAACCTGCTGTCGTGTTTGACCTAGCGAAGTGTGCAAGGTCTCGACATAACCTTTCATCATTAGGTGGCATATTTTCCCTACAACAATTTTTCTCAGGAATTTCTCCAGAGATTTTCAAATTTTAAGTTTTTTCTCGGAATGTTGTAGTGAAAATCTTTATAAAATAAAAACTAAGAATAATCATAATAATTTAATAGACAATTAACAATTTTAATATATTGTTATTAATGAATTATTTAAATTTTAAATAATTTTCATATAAATATTGAGATATTTCCAATGATAAAATCATGAAAAATTAATAACTAGTAATATTTTGAAAAGATTGCAATATTCTATATTGATAATATCATTTAAAAAAATTCGATGCGAGCATATGGCAACATTTTCAAAATTTGGCCATATTGATTACACTCGCTTAGATATATGGTTTGCATGTGGCACTTACATGAAAGGAATCTCATTCACGGCTAACAAATGGCTGGCTAAAAGAAAACTAGCAACTGTTCCAAATTTGAAGGGAGAAATACATGGTTGACATTTTCCCATAGCTACATCCCCAATCAAATCTTTTTGGCCATCAATTCATGGTGCACGCGACAGTAGTTAGGCCATTCATCCGGTGGATGCCCTTGAACATGCCATAGTCCAATCTTGTCAGTCTACATCCAATTGGCTGAACCTTTGAGCACACTAACGTCTGTTTTTAAGTATTTGCATGGCCAAGAGCGTATTTAGTTGCACCGAATTTCAAGAATATTCAGGAAATTTATTGAAATTATGTTTTCCGCAAATAATATTGTTCTACTTTGTGACCCAGATGGCCACATAAAAGCATTTTTATTTATCATTCTAAATACAAGTTTGTAATAATTTTACCTTCTAATCATGTTAATTTTTATTTTCTGATATTTTATATAATCATGTAACACACGCTTTCTCTCTAACAATTGTTGGGCCCACGTGATGGATGGTCAAAGTTCACGTGGGTTTCAGTTTGGATACCAATAATAAGGGGGCTTAACATGATTGTGGTACCTAGCCTTTTGTAAAACATTAATCTAACAAAGACAGTTTTGAAAATCCACCGTTTGATTGGACAGAGATGTTGAAGTAGAAAGATTTGATGTTAGCCAGTGGTGTGATTGTGTAATACCCTTTAGTGAATTTGGGTACAAAACTTTTTCATAAATTCAACCAATTATCAATGTTGGTGGTTAAGTATTCACATATCTGCCTCTTAAAATTAAGACGCACCTCTTAATTCATGCACTTAGTTAATAACCATATCTATTCATATTGGTGTACGGTCTCTACTTCGTATAGTTTGTTGGGATTTGGTCTGCAGAATCACATAGATATAAATCTAAAACTAGCAATCCAAGATCACCAAGCAAACATAAGATAACACAAAGATTTAACATAAAAAACTCTTGCAGGAAAAAACCACAGCACAAAGTGACAGATATCCACAATGAAAGCACAGATTACAAAGAGAGAAGACTTACACGATTCAAACAACCTTGAATCTCACCCTTGTTACACCATTTGCAAACCCTAAAACCCTTTTAGAAACCGTTGGGATACCTTTAGAATCCTTAGCATTATTTTAGAAAGGCCGTAGGGACTCCTATTTATAGTTTAGGAAACTCCATGTTCACTGACTTGGAATAGTCCGAAAACCGCCTCAAATTTACGTAGTCTGCATAACCTTCGACTAGTCGAGCCAGAGCTTCGACTGGTCGAAGGACCCCTTCGATTGGTCAAGCATCCCGAAAATTCCAAATACATTATTGCTAGACTTTGAGCTTAACTTTCTTCGACTAGTCGAACTTTTTCAAAACTTTTCAGATTTAAGACATCTGTTAACAACAATCTCCACCATGTCTTCAATCTTCAAATGTGTAGCTTTTTAACCTCTTCTCTTATCTCTGCCTTGCATCATGGCTTCAATCAATGTTCCTCATGCATACTTCATCCTTCTTTTATGTCATCGCCAAGCCTAGAGAAGTTACACAGAACTTGAACTTCTCTGTAGGAACGACCTTGGTAAGCATGTCTGCCTGATTCATGCTGGTATGAATCTTCTCCAGTGTTACGTCTCCTTCCTCAAGCACTTGTCGGATAAAGTGGTGATGAACATCAATGTGTTTAATACGAGAATGGTAAACAAAATTTTTAGCCAAATTTATAGCGCTTTTACTGTCACAATTAACCAGCACGGCTTCTTACTGAAGCTCCAACTGATATATCATGCCTCTCAAGCAAATATCTTCCTTAAACGCTTCCATCGCTACCATATACTTTGCCTCGGTCGTAGAAAGAGCCATCACAAACTGAAGCTTTGACATTTAACTAATTGCCCCACCCACTAGTACAAACGAGTAACCTGAAGTCGACTTTCTGGAATCCACGCTATCTGTATAGTCTGAATCCCATAGCCTACCAATTTTATCCCTGTCTTTCCAAAAGTTAAGACGTAGTTTTTTATACCTCGAATGTATCGAAGTAGCCATTTCACTGCTTCCCAATGTTGTTTGCCGGGGTTTGACATGTATCTGGTCACAACACCGACTGCCTGAGAAATATCTGATCTCGTACAGACCATGGCATATATTAAAATGTCAACCGCATTCGAATAAGGCACATGAGACATAACTTGTTTTTTCTCATTTGATTTAGGACATTGTTCTAAGAAAAACTTGAAGTAAGCCGTGTGGGGAACGCTCATCAGCTTTACCTGGTATTCTGCATGTGATAACCAAAGCCTGCTCTTTTTCCCGTCTCTATGAATATCTATGTCGAGACCCCTCTTTGCGACCCCTGGATCTTTCATCATGAATATCCCTGATAATTGAGTCTTCTATACGTTGATTTTAGACATACAATGACTAGCAATCAATATATCATTAACATATAATACTAGGATGATGAATTTTCCATCACTCAGTGTCTCGTAATAGACACAGTGATCGTATTCAATCCGAGTAAATTTCTGACTCACCATAAAAGAATCAAATTTTTTATACCACTATCTAGGCGACTGTTTCAAGCCGTACAACAACCTCATTAACCTGCAAACTTTTTTCTGTACCCCTTTAACTTCGTAGCTCTCTGGTTGCTTCATGTAAATCTGTTCTTCCAATGCTCCGTGCAGGAATGCAGTCTTAATATCCATTTATTCCATCTCGAGATCGTATTGGGCAACCAGCGCCAACACAAATCTGATAAACACCTGCTTAACCACGGGCACGATTATCTCTGTGAAGTCGATTCCTTCTCTCTGGGCATAGCCCTTCGCTACCAGCCTTACTTTGTATCTATCATATTTCCTTTTGAATAACCACTTGCATCAATCGCTTTTCGGCTCACTGGCAGCTCCACCAGCTCCCATGTGTGGTTTTTGTGCAATGAGTTCATCTCATCGTCCATAGCCGCATTCTACTTTTCTACATCAAGCTCATCAAGAGCCTTCTGGATAGTAAATCGGTATCCCTCATCTGTAATGAGGGCATATGTAATATTAGAGTCATTCATGTACCTTGCTGGTAACCTGCGATCACAAGGTGGGTTTCTTCTCACAGGTGGCTGCTCTACCTAATTTTGTGCCTCTGTATGCGCATATGTCTTTGCCTGAGTATCATTTTTGTTAGTTTGGATGTCTAAGGTCAACATTTTTGGCTCCTTTTACTCCTCTTGATCATTCTTGTGGAATAAGGAGCTTTCATCAAATTTGACGTCACGGCTAGTGATGATCTTACGTGTGACCCTATTATATAACCTGTAACCTTTCACATCAACGCCATAGCCAAAATATATGTACTTTTTAGATCTATGGTCTAACTTATCTCTCTCATGACGGTATATGAGAGTAAGCATCACAATCAAATATGCGCAAATCTTATGACCACTCTATACTCCCTCTGAGATTTTACATTCAATTGCCGTTGAAGGAGATCGGTTCACCAAATAACAAGCCATGTTAACAGCATTTGTCCATAGGTCCTTACCCAACACAGCATTACTTAACATATATCTGGTCCTCTCCAAGAGTGTCCGATTCATTCGCTCAGCCACACCGTTTTGTTTGGGCGTGTGGTGCACTGTGTTGTGCTTGATGATCCCTTCATCATTGCAATATTCATTAAACTTAGTGGAAATAAATTCTCCACCATTATCAGTCCTTAAAACCTTTATTTCTCACCCTAACTGTTTTTTCACCATTGTCTTCCATTGTTTGAATATGGTGAAAACTTTGGATTCACGTTTCATGAAGTAAACCCAAACTTTCTTAGAGTAGTCGTCAATGAATGAAACAAACAATGACGACCTGCCAATGGAAATCTCTGGTGATGGCCCTCATACTTCAGAGTACACATAATCAAGCACTCCCTTACATACATTTTTTCCAAATTTAAAAGATAATCTAGATTATTTACCATATATACAATGCTCGCATATATCTAAATCAAAATTCTTAAAAGCTGGAATCAAACAACGATCAGATAGTACCTTCATGCCCCGCTCGCTCATGTGGCCTAAACGAGCATGCCAAATATGTACAAAAGTGGAATTTGCAATAGCTACTACCACTCCACTTACTGAAGTGTTTCCGATCAACCTGTAAAGGTTTTCGTGCCCTTACACTCTCAAAACCACGAGTACCCCCTTTGAAACTTTAAGAACACTATTAAGACCGGTGAACTTGCACCCTATAGTCTAAAGTGCACCGAGAGAAATCAAACTTTTCTTCATGTCAGGAACGTGTCTGAGATTAGTCAAGGTACGCTCCATCCCATTAAACATCTTGATGTTCACTGTACCAATAGCCATAATATTACAGGCATTGTCATTACCCATAAAAATTTATCCACCATCGCATTTGAAATGGCCAAGCTATATGTCCTAGAGGAGGGGTGAATAGGACTATGCCAAATTTAAAATAAATACAGTGAAAATAAAGAAAGAGAGATAGCCAAATAAATAAATCAATACACAATGCTGAATGCAATCTCAAAATATTGATTGTTATAAGGACAACCATGCACCATAAAAATGGCAGGGCAACCTTACTAAAACAAATAGAGAAACTGAAGCTCAAACTAATAAAGAGATAGTAAGAGATAAATTGTAGAAATATAAATCTAAACTATAACATTCCTCACTGATCTTGAAATAAAATGATAACAACATTCGCATCCACATATACATCCCACAAATGAATAATTAAAGATATGAAATATAAACCACACAACCACAAAACACGAGGGATTATAGTGCTTCGCCTGTGTGTACACCAACTATTAATAAACAGCCACACAGCTACTCCACTCCTAATATCCTCACACAGGGGATATCAGCGTTCACTATCAAAGATAGGTTTTCCAGGTTCACCCAAAACCTTCACAATTGTGTCTTTCTCTGTGGGCTTACACAATTAAAAAAATTCCTCTTCTGAGTTTTCCTGGGTCTCCTCAGATAACCAATACAATGAGATTTTTCTGGCAAATCCCAAAAGAAAACCAAATGAAAGTAAATTACATAAATGTAAAATACTTGAATTTCTCTTTCGTTGTAGCAGCCCAGAAGAACCAAGTCAGAGTAGAGATTTGAATGTCAAAGTTCTATGTCCAATACTCACTTTATAATGGTTCTAGGTTCTAATAGATTTTAAATTAAACCAAATGGGGCTAGCTCTAATTGATTTTGATTCCAGAAAAAGGAAAAATGAAACTTCCTCTTTTTCAGATCAGATTGGAATACAAGAAACAAAATCAATTTTAAAAGCTAAAGAAAGAGAATATTAAACATGCACACTTAGCTTAAATGGAGCACAGACTTATCTCTCAGAAGGCTAAATTAAATTAGCTTGAATTTCCTATTTTATTTTAAGATTCGTGCTCTATTCATAGGTGAGCAAATCACGTCTTCGACTGGTCTAAAGATCTCTACGACTGGTCGTAGAACCAACAGATATTTGAAAATTCAGGCGCGATAAGATCTCGCGATTTCATGACTGGTCATAGGTGGTCTACGACTGGTCGTAGGTCTCCTTCGACTGGTCATAGGTTGCTCACGACTAGTCGAAGCTAGCCGAATTTCAACACTGTACTTTGAGTCGTAGGACTACGACTAGTCGAAGAAATAGTCGACACTGTTCATACGACTAGCCGAACAGTCCCTAAGACTAGTCGAAGCCTAATAGAAAATTTTTAAATTTTGTAACAAACTTACGAATGATCCAGGAAATTCTTAGACTGGTAGAAGCAGTATTAGGACTAGTCGAACAAAGTCCAGGACTAGTCTTAGAACAAACTAAACTCACTTATATAAAACATATGAATTATGTATCCAAAATGGCCTACTCTAAAGGTCAACCTAAGGTCAATCATACCTCAATAGTGAGGTAAGGACATTAAAACTTAGAGACGAGTGACCTTTGAAAATAATGAAGCTTGAAGTCTTGATGTAGCTCAAACTTGAAAGCTTCTTGAGATCTTGAGGTTGAACTTGAAAGCTTCTTGAGATCTTGCATTATCCTTATCTTGAATTAAGTCGAACAATCTCACTTTCTCGAGTCTTGACTTGTGAACAGTACTTGTCAATTAAAGCTGATCTTGAGTAGAGCTTTGTTCTTCACATATGCAAGCTTCATAACAATGTCTTTGGCACCACAAATTTGATAACAAAAAGGGGCTATAAACTATAGCACTTACAATCTTCGTCTTTGTCAAATTAGTGACAAAACACACTTCCAAGATATGTTACATAACGCAGAATATCTGATTAAAGAATCATGCACTAGTTGTTATCAACCGGCATACTAACATGATCCTGCAAACCTGTAAATCAATATTCAACATAACATACAGTCCGCCTCTGTACATACTCCCCCTGAGTAACATACATCAAAAATGCAATGCAATGTTACTCCCTCCTCAATGCTACTCCCTCCTCATAACATAATCATTAGACACATCCATATCCATTCTTCCCCTTTTTGTCACAATAGGACAAAGGAAGCACAGAACAGATGGCTGAGGAGAAATAAGTAAAGAGATATATGAGAGGTAACAAGACAAGATATGAGTAACCAGCATAAACAACCCACATAATTCATAAACTGAGCTAAGTCAACTATAACTACAATCTCAAAACCAGTTAAGCTAGTGCAAGAGTAATAAAGTTATAACAGACTAGTAAACTTATAAGAACTAATCTGAACCAGATGAAGGATCAAGGATGGAAGGATCAAGTTGATGCATGCCCTTGATCAAGCGCCTAAGATATTTGCGCATATACTTGAATTGTAAATCATAGGCAACAGACATGTTTTCCATCTTAACATTCATATTCTCAACCTTATCTTTCAATGTACGCAAACGTACATCAAACTCAGAAGGCTCATAATCTAGATCATTTGCAGAATCAAATTCAAGTTCGTCAAAAATATCATCCATGTTAATATCATCAGGAGGAAGATCACTAGCTTCTTCCTCATGTTCAGCTTCAGCATTGCCAACACCAGCACTTTGGCCAGGAAGGAAATCAAGCTTCATCTTATTGATATTAGAATTGTTAAACATCAGATGATGGATAGGAATGCCCTTATCATTCACAGAAATTTCCATAAGAGCTGAAATCAAATGACGATCAACGTCAAATGGTCCTTCTCTTATGGCTACTTAAAAGATAAATTTTTCAATGAAAAAGTACTTATGCATGCGAACATGGACTGGGCAATGGACCGGTATGCTGGCCCACCCAATGCAATAAGTTATCCTAACATACTTCTTGGAGCATAGGAAGGATATCAAAAGGAGCAACATGACTAATATCAACAGGATGTTCAACAATAACGTTACGCAATCTGATGTCCCGAACATAAGATGGATCGTCCTCGGGAGCCCAAAGACGACGCTTAGTGATAGGGGCCGATCTAGAGGAAGAAGATGGACCACGGGATGTTGTCTTTCTCCCTTTAGATGCCATTTGCAACAAGGATTTTAAGAAAATAAAGAGTTGCAAAGGATTGAGAAGAGGGTTTTCTCAAATCAGATTTTACAAAAGAAATACCCCAAATCTCAACAAAAATTGAAATAGATAACTTCAAGAGTAAAATAGAAGTAATCTAGACACAAATCTACAAGAAAAATACAAATGGAGTACTAACCTTGAAGATTTTGAAGGAGGGGTTCGACTAGTCGGGCATCGGCTCGTTGGAGAGTGAAGAGGAAATGAAGAAGATGAAGCATTTTTCTCAATTTTAAGTGATTCATGCGATTCACGACCGGTCATGGATGTACATGACCGGTCGTAACACGACTGGTCGTGTATACTCATGACTGGTCGAGTACCGGCTAAAAATCTGATTTCCAGCATTATATACAAAAATTAAAATCTAATCAAGCAATTATATACAATATGATACAAATAGGCATAAATACTCATTTTAAAATGCACATGTCAAGATCAAATTTCATTTTGTTAAACCTGCTTTTGTCGAACGGTTCAGTGAAAATGTCAGCACATTGATTCTCGGTAGGGATATATTCCAAAGATATAACCTTTTCTTCTACTAATTCTCGAATATAATGAAATCTAATGTCAATGTGCCAGTACGAGAATGCTGAATTGAATTTTTCAAAATATTTATGGCACTGGAATTATCACAATATAATAACATAGAATCCTGTTTAATTCCATAATCACTTAGCATACGTTTCATTCAAACAAGTTGTGTACACGCATTACCAGCTGCGATATATTCAGCTTCAGCTATTGAAAATGATATAGAACTTTATTTCTTACTAAACCAAGAAACTAAACAGTTTCCAATATAAAAGCAACCACCACTGGTTGATTTTCTATCATCATGATTACTAGCCCAGTCAGCATCTGAGTACCTAGCTAATTGAATATTAGTCTCATGTGGATACCAGAGACCGAGATTAACAATACTTGTGACATATCGCCTAATCCGCTTGACAGCAGTCAAGTACGACTTTTTAGGATCAGACTGATATCTAGCGCAAATACCAACACTTAGAGCGATATTGGGTCTACTAGCAGTTAAATACAGTAAACTACTAATCATACTCCGATATAATTTCGGATCCACATTTTTATTTGTAGAATCTTTTAAGAGTTTCAAAGTTGTACTCATAGGAGTATCAAAATTCTTACCATTCTCAAATCCAAATCTCTTAATCAAATTCATAGCACATTTAGATTGAGAAATGAACATTCCATTAGGTTTTTGTTTTACTTGCAACCCAAGGAAAGAATTCAATTCCCCAACCATGCTCATTTCAAACTGAGATTTCATCAAATCTGCAAACTCAATAGTCATGTCAGTACAGGTAGATCCATAAATGATATCATCAACATAAATCTATACTATTAAAATGTGATCATTATATTTTTTAATAAATAGAGTCTTATCAACACATCCCATTTGAAAATTATGGCTTAATAGAAACTTTGTTAGTTTCTCGTACCATGCCCTAGGAGCTTGTTTTAAACCGTAAAGTGCCTTTTTAAGGCGATACACATGATCAGCATTTTTGGGGTCTTCAAAACTCATCAGTTGTTCAACATAGACTTCCTCATGCAGATCGCCATTTAAAAATGTACTTTTCACATCCATTTGATAAATCTTAAACTTTCTAAAACACGCAATGGATATAAAGAGTCTAATTGATTCAAGACGTGCTACTGGTGCGAAGGTTTCATCATAATCAATACCTTCAATTTGAGTGAAACCTTATACTACTAGCCTAGCCTTGTTTCTAATTATATTACCAAACTCGTCAGACTTGTTTTTGAAAATCCATTTGGTTCCAATGATGTGTTTATCATTAGGTCTAGGTACGAGATACCAAACATCATTTCTTACAAATTGGTTAAGTTCTTCTTACATCATAAGAATCCAGTTTTCATCAGCAAGAGCTTCTTTTACGTTAGATGGTTCTATCCGGGATGTAAAACATACGTAATTACATATATCCTCAAGTTGTCTATAGATACAAATACCAGTGAGAGGGTTTCCAAGAATCTGTGTGGTTGGATGATCTTTAACAGTCCTCAGTTCAGAATCAGTCTGATTAGATAAAGTATCAGATTTATCAATTACTAAAACTTCATCATTATCTGAACTTGAGATTAGTGTGTTTAAGTGATCATCAATGACTACATTGATAGACTCTTGAATCACACCGGTCTTTTTGTTCAGAACCCTATAAGCTCGACTGTTTATAGAGTATCCTAAAAAGATCCCTTCATCACTCTTCGTATCAAACTTTCTCAGATATTCACGATCTAGTAAAATATAGCACATGCTGCCAAAAACTCGAAAGTATTTGATAGTAGGCTTTTTATCGAACCACATTTCGTAAGCCGTTTTATTATTACTTTTACTAGTGTAAACCCGGTTAATGATATAGCAAGCTGTATTGATTGCTTCAGCCCAAAGATTCTTAGAGAGCTTCGTACTATTCAACATGACATTAGCTATTTCTTAAAGCACTCTATTTTTCCTTTCAACTATGCCATTTTGTTGTGGATTTTTGGGCGCTGAGAATTCATGAAATATTCCCTGGTCGCTACAGAACTTCTCAAAACCGCTATTCTCAAATTCAGATCTATGATCACAATGAATCTTACTGACTTGAGAACCTTTTTCAGTTTGAATCCTTTTGAGAACCTTTTTCACTTCTTCAAGGGCTTCTGATTTGTCCCTTAAGAAGACAACCCATGTATATCTGATAAAGTCATCTATTATTACCAAGATATATCTTTTGCCACCTCGACTTTCCGTCCTGGTAGGTCCTACAAGATCCATATGGAGAAGCTCGGATGGTCTTGATATGGTATTGGAATTCACCTTTTTGTGTGAGTTCCTCGTTTGTTTTCCAATCTAGCATTCACCACATATTTTATCTAATTTTTATATTTTGGGTAGACCTCTTATAAGTTCTCGTTTGCTCAGTCTATATAGATTTCAGTAATGTACATGTCCAAGACGTTTGTGCCACAAATCAATCTCGTCTGTATGGACCATGTAACATGATGATTAGATGAGCTAGATTCGCTAACAATATAGCAGTTTTCAGACGTTCTACGTCCAGTTAGTATTATTGAACCCTTGTTGTTTAGAATCTCACAGCTTTGATTAGAAAACCGTACACTATGGTTATTATCACAAATTTGAGATATGCTTAAAAGATTATGCTTCAGTCCTTCAACATACAAAACATTTTTAAACAAAGGAGGTTATAGAGTTGAACCATACCTTGGCCCATAATCTTGCAGTTGCTGCCATCACCAAATGTGATTGAACCATCAGTCATGTCTTTGAAATCGGTGAATAAACCTTTATCACCAATCATATGCCTTAAGCATCCGCTGTCTAGGTACCACTTAGAATGGCTTGTTGCTTTAAAAGTAGTGCGAGCAACCAAACAAGTGACCTTTGGAACCCATTTCATAACCATTTTGGATTTAGGTTGATAGTTGGTCTTCTTTCGTTTGTAAGAATTATAAGTATGACCTATTGAGTTAGACTTTAGAAGCTCCTTAAGTAAATCAACTATCTTTTCAGCCAAAAGATTTTGATTTTGCTTTTTATAGTTGATATAATTACTTTTAGGTTTTTGAAAAGATTTAGAGATTTTAGAAAACATTTGATCTTTCCTTTTTGAGTTTAAGGTCTCTCCCTTTACAAACTTGGGAGGAGTATTCTTTGGTTTAGGAGAAACATTCTTACCATAACCCAGACCAGATCAATCGCCACATTTTCTCGATCCTGATAAGAGTTTTTCTAATTTATGATCACCTTGGGCATATTTTCAGGTTTTCTTTAAACTCAAGAGAGGGAGACTTCATGTTTTAGTTGTTCATTTTCAGATTTAAGATTTTCAATTTGGGAGGTTTTAAAATCCAAGTCTTGTCTTTTCAAAACAGTCTGAAATGTGAGACTTTTCTAAAACAAGAGATTCATAAATTTCTGAGTTTAGAAATTTTCTCTTTTTAAAGTTTCAATTTCACAGCAATTTTACAACTTTCCTTGTATGGGGCATTGTAAGACCCGTGTCCTAGTTCGTACCATTCCGTCAGCTTCTGCGGTCCTTCCGGTCAAATTTCGGCAACCTTCGCACCTTATCCGACGTTTGCGTGTGATCTTAAGCCAGGTCCCGCACACCGACGTCGGCTCGATCCAAAACCTATGTCTTAGCGACCGCGTCGTCACCGCGGTTCCAACGCCGTGACTCACTCACTGAACCGATACTCAGGCAAGAAGATGTCGATCTGTGTTTATTCCGAAGAAACACCGCGCGTTGCGGATTTCGAGGGAATCTCTACAATTAGTCCCATCAATCAACCATAAATGCATCCCATACCTCAAGTACTACAACCCATTCCCTCCTTTTTCAAAAGTCCACCCTCTTACCACTTCACCACTCCTCTTTTTCCAAATTTCAACCTCAACCATACCACTTTTACAAATTTTCAACCCAACCCATCACCCATCACACCTCACCCATCCATATCATCTCTCTCTCTCTCTCTCTCATTTCTTAAATCTCTCAAGCAACCCAAGCCTCACACGTCCAAGCTTCCCTCTCCCTCCCAAGTGTGGTCCACCTCCTCATCTCTCATCTACACCCTCTCATCTCTCATCCATACCATTAATCTCCCATCATCCACCGTCCAAGGCAAAGGCAAGGAGCATTTGAAGCCAAGGGAGCAAGGAGGAGGCTTAAAGGTGGGTGATCCACCGTTGAAATCTTGATCTTTAGGGCCCACTTGTTGTGGGACCCATTTTGATGTATGTATTGTATCAATGGAGAGCCCATAGTGGCGGGGTCCCTCCTCTCTATCTCACCGTATATTTCTCTCTCTTTCGTTGTGATGGTGTGGATCCCACCAATATGTGTTACATCTACCCCGTCCATCTACATCAGACGGTGTGGCCCACTCTATTACTGGTGATGATCCACACCATCCACTGTTTGGATGGGCCCAATGCATCTTTATATATATATATATATATATATATATATATATATATATCTGTGTGTTACATTTTATATAATATATATATAATATATATAATATAATATGTATTTATATATATATATATAATATAAGATATATATTATATGTATATGCATATATATTGGTGGGCCACATCCACGTGGGACCCACCACAATGATGTGATTATGTAAGTCGTCCAGCGTCCCTGGACGCTGGACGTTGGCAAACAGAGAAGTGTTAACTGGCATGGGTGTGTACCAAAAAAAGAGAGAGAGAGAGAGAGAAAGAAGTGGTAGGCCTCTCATGCAAGCCCCACCCTGATGTATAAGTAAAATCCAAGCCGTCCATCCTCTTCCTCAGATCATTTTAGGCGTTGAGCCGAAAAATGATCTCAATCTGAGCTTATGGTGGGCCATAGCATAGCGAACAAGTTTTCTACCATTGAAATACATCCCGATGCTGCTGTACATTAGAAAACTATTCAATATTGGTCTCGATAGATCTGTATCGAGCCACAGGAGCCAATGAATGGTGTAGATCTTGCTGATGTGGGCCCCGCCTGTGGAAAACCACAGAAAAATGTTAATTTAAAAAAAAAAAAAAAAAACAAAAGACAACAGCAGCAACTGTTGCCGCCACTGACAGCAGGCGCAGGCAGCGCCTGCGCTGGACCGTCTGACGGACAGACGGGCTGGGGCTTACGGCCCCAGCTGTGGGCCCCACCTTGATGCCTTTCGACCATCAAAACCGTGCATTTAACGGGTCCCCACGGACCAACCGTCCATACCAAAAATTAGCCTTATACAGAACTCATGTGGGCCACACCATTTAAAATCATGTGAAGACATGCCAAAACATATAAAATCACTTGGTGGGTCCTACCTAAGTTTTGGATGTTGCTGAAACTTGGTTGGACTGTCAGCCAGATGGGACCCACATAATGGGTGGGCTAGATTTGTGAACCACATTTCGGTGGGTCCCACGTCCACCCCAAGGTCCAATGACCTTATCAACAGGTTGGACGTCGAAGAGCGTCACGGTGGGCTCCCTGCCCACGTGACCTCATCAACAGGTTGTATGGAAAATAAACATTACGGTGGGCCCCTCCCTGACCACGTGGCCCTGTGAACGGGTTGGGTGCAAATAAACATTTCCAGTGGGCCCCAGTCCAATGGGCCCTACCCCAGGTCCACGTGACCCTTTGAAGGGGTGGTGTGGCAAATAAATATGCAGTGGGCCCTACCTGGCCCAAGTGACCTTATGAATGGTTGGATGGCAACTAAACATTACATTGGGCTCAGGTCAGGTGGAAAATAAACATTGTGGTAGGCCCCACTTGGGACCCACTTAAGTATATATTGTGATCCACACCCTCCATTAGTATGGGTCCTACCATGATGCATATATTTCATCCAACCGTCCAATCATTTTAAGGCCGTGTGATAAGGCCCATCTTAGTGTACTTGTGGGCGGCCTGTTGAGGCCCACCTTGATGTATTGGTGGTCCTTGTTGAGGCCTACTTTGATTTGTATAAGGCCCATATTATGGGGCCCATTGTGATGTATGCAAGGCCCATGTGACTAGGCCCATGTTGACGCAATTGTGGCTCGTCATTAAGGCCCACCTTAATATGTATATATGAGACCCATGTATGGGGCCCATTTGATGTACTGGAGGCCCATAGGTCAAGGCCCAATAGGACATACATAAGGCCCACTGATAGGCCCATGCTTGTAGTGTAATTCCACCATGGTATATGTGTTGATTTTGTAACGGGCCACACCTAAGGAGCAATGCTGGTTTGACGTCCACATTGAATGGGTAATGTTGGTTAAATGTCCGCATTATAACTCTCCCTAAGGCCCACTGATAGGCCCATACTTGTGGTAAGTAGGCCGTCTAGGCCCATTTTCGTTACGCACAGAGCCCATCTCTTTACATATGTTTAGTATAGATCCATGATTTGTGATCATTCGCATCATATGTATGCCTGATGTGAGGAGTGACCGATCTTAGCATATGCCTTCGGGCAGACTGTTTATGGGCTCCCTGATAGGCGAAGTTGCCCCATATAAATGCATGGTACACGCAGGACTGTTGCATGACTGATAGAGTGATTCATGCACTTGCATTTGTGTGATTGTAGTTACTGTATGCCCTAGCGACATCAGGGCCATAGCCTCCACAGACACATCGTGGATGGCTGGTTTGGATACCGAAAATGTTTGGTTCTAGCATACGGGCACCATAGATGTCCCTGGGTGAAAATTTCTAAACCCGATGGTACCAGAGGATGACTCCAATGTCGAGACCGAGTGGATATATGAGCGCATGAGGGCCGAATACTAGGAGGCTGCGTCTCCCACTGTGTCGTGGTCGGTTGGGGAGTGTGGCCTTACTTGCCCGACCCGAGGGTAGGGGGCAATACTAGGCTGAGTTTGACCAGCTCGCGAATGGGTCCGCTATCGACGTGCTGGATAGGTATTGGCAGACTATTGGCCAGGTGGATAGTGAGGTTTCTTACGCTCACTTGGACTGTGCGGCTAGGAGAGCGACAATGCCATTTGGAGTGTATTGAACCCCAGTAATTATTCAGAACGAGAACTGTACTGATATATGATGAGGATTGGCATGCTTGAGTTGCATCTCGCATCGCATGGCCATGTTATGGCCGATGACATTCATATCTTGCACCACATAGCCTTAGTACAGCTGATTGCATTCATGTGCTCATCACCATGATTCCGCATTACTCTGACCTTGCATTTTGAGCACGTTTATATTACGCACACACTTACACCACCCTCTAAGCTTTCTATAAGCTTATGCACGATTGATGCGTGCAGGTAACGCCAAGACGCAGTCGCAGCTATAGTCTCGCCGTAGTTGGAGCGTGCAGCCGAGCTTCTGGAGTTTTGTTTCTTTTGTTACAATTGTATTTTCCCTTTCAATCGCATTGTACTCAAAAGTTTTTGATCATAGTGGATTTTTTGGTGGTGTTCTTGTGGTTATTGTTCGTGGGTTATGCTTTTTGTTATGCTCATTATGATTCAGACTAATAATTATAAATCCTCCTTGTAGTATCACAGGATCGGAATCTGGTGAATGGGTGTCGGGATTCGGGAATGGGGTTTTACGGAGGCTGTCGGTGCCGGATTCGGCGATCGAAAATTTTGTGAGCCCGGTTTTCGAGTTCGGGGCGTGACAAGCATTGTATGCATCTTGAAGATCATCTTCATTTTCACATTCACTATTCAGATTTTCTTCACTAGTCGAGTCATCATTATTTGAAAAAGTGAATTTGGCTAGAGTCATAAGGGCCTTAACATCACAACCCGACTCAGTTTCAGAATCTTCTAATTCAGAGGAGGCTTCAGAATTAGAGGACTCGTCCCAAGTAGTCATCATACTTTTCTTTCTTGACTTGCCCTTATTAGGACATTTGTTAGCCAAATGCCCATACTCATGGCAGTTGTAACATTGACTGTCTTTAATGATTTTCTTGATTTAGGTTTAGTTTTCTTTTTATCAAATGCCTTTTGAAGATCAATCCTCTTTTTACTTTTAAAAATTTTATAAAACCTTTTTACCAAAAGAGTCATATCATCTTCAGAGTTTTCTAAATTAGAGTTTAAATCATTTTCTTGAAAACCATTTTTAGAAGTTTTTAAGGCAATAGATTTACCTTTTGGAGCTTTAAAGGTTAACTCATAAGTCTGTAATGAGCCAACTAATTCCTCAACCTTCATATTGTCTGTATCACGAAGTTCCTGGATTGCGGTTACTTTAGAATTGAACCGTTCAGGAAGTGAGTGTAGTATTTTAGCACAAATCTTGCTTTCAGGGATTTTATCACCTAGACCCCACGTAGAGTTTACAATCTCATTCAATCTAGTATAGAAGTCCATAAACATTTCATTTTCTTCCATACGTATTTCCCCAAATTTAGTTGTGAGGATTTGTATCTTAGATTTCTTAACAATTGAAGTACCCTCGTGTGTCATTTCCAATATATCCCAAGCTTGTTTTGCAGAATCACAGGATATTATCCAGTGATAGTGCACAAGTAATTGCATTTAGTGCTTTAGCAGTTGCACTACTCTCATTTTTCTGAAGTGTGGTCCAAGAGAAATATGGTATAACTTTCATAGATTTTGAACCATCAATCCCGGTTACTTCAGTGGTAGGGGGATCCATTCATTCACTGTGGATAGCCACACACTTTCATCCATGGATTTAAGGAAGATCCTCATCCTGGCTTTCCAATAGGCATAATTGGTACCATCGAAAGGTGGAGGCCTAGTGACTGAAAGGCTATCAAAATTTGACATCTTATATAAAGCTTAGATCGTTATTATGCTTTGATACCACTTGAAATGGCCAAGCTATATGTCCTAGAAGGGGGGGTGAATAGGACTATGCCAAATTTAAACTAAATACAGTGAAAATAAAGAAAGAGGGACAACTAAATAAATAAATTAATGCACAATGCTGAATGCAATCTCAAAATATTGATTGTTCTAAGGACAACCATGCACCATAAAAATGGCAGGGTAACCTTACTAGAACAAATAGAGAAACTGAAGCTCAAACTAATAAAGAGATAGTAAGAGATAAATTGTAGAAATATAAATCTAAACTATTACAACATTTCCCACTGATCTTGAAATAAAATGATTACAACATTCGCATCCACATATACATCCCATAAATGAATAATTAAAGATATGAAATATAAACCACGCAACCACAAAACACAAGGGATTATAGTGGTTCGCCTGTGTGTACACCAACTGTTAATAAACAGCCACACAGCTACTCCACTCCTAATATCCTCACACAGGGGATATCAGCATTCACTATCAAAGATAGGTTTTCCAGGTTCACCCAAAACCTTCACAATTGTGTCTTTCTCTGTGGGCTTACACAATTAAAAAAACTCATCTTCTAAGTTTCATGGGTCTCCTCAGATAACCAATACAATGAGATTTTTTTGGCAAATCACAAAAGAAAACCAAATGAAAGTAAATTACATAAACGTAAAATACCTAAATTTCTCCTTCGTTGTAGCAGCCCAGAAGAACCAAGTCGGAGTAGAGATTTGAATGTCAAAGTTCTATGTCCAATACTCACTTTATAATGGTTCTAGGTTCTAATAGATTTTAAATTAAACCAAATGGGGCTAGCTCTAATTGATTTTGATTCCAGAAAAAGGAAAAATGAAACTTCCTCTTTTTCAGATCAGATTGGAATACAAGAAACAAAATCAATTTTAAAAGCTAAAGAAAAAGAATATTAAACATACACACTTAGCTTAAATGGAGCACAGACTTATCTCTCAGAAGGCTGAATTAAATTAGCTTGAATTTCCTATTTTATTCTGAGATTCGTGCTCTATTCATAGGTGAGCAAATCACGTCTTCGACTGGTCTAAAGATCTCTACGACTGGTCGTAAAACCAACAGATATTTGAAAATTTAAGTGCGATAAGATCTCGCGGTTTCACGACTGGTCGTAGGTCTCCTTCAACTGGTCATAGGTTGCTCACGACTAGTTAAAGCTAGCCGAATTTCAACACTGTACTTTGAGTCGTAGGACCACGACTAGTCGAAGAAATAGTCAACACTATTCATACGACTAGTCGAATAGTCCCTAAGACTAGTCGAAGCCTAACAAAAAAATTTTGAATTTTGCAACAAACTTACGACTAATCCTGAAAATTCTTAGACAGGTCGAAGCAGTGTTAGGACTAGTCGAACAAAGTCCAAGACTAGTCTTAGAACAAATTAAACTCACTTATATAAAACATATGAATTATGTATCCAAGGTGCCTACTCTAAAGGTCAACCTAAGGTCAGTCATACCTCAATAGTGAAGTAAGGAAATTGAAACTTAGAGACGAGTGACCTTTGAAAATAATGAAGCTTGAAGTCTTGATGTAGCTCAAATTTGAAAGCTTCTTGAGATCTTGCATTATCCTTGTCTTGAATTAAGTCGAACAATCTCACTTTCTCGAGTCTTAACTTGTGAACAGTGCTTGTCAATCAAAGCTGATCTTGAGTAGAGCTTTGTTCTTCACATATGCAAGCTTCATAAAGTGTCTTTGGTACCACAAATTTGACAATAAAAAGGGGCTATAAACTATAGCACTTACAGCATTCTCTTAACTAGTGAACCAACTCCGATGAGGAGTCATGTGATGTGACGTACTTGTGTCGAGGTTCTACTCATCTTCATGATTGTCGTGCAGGTGTCCGATCATGGACATAGACAGTACATCACCACCACTTATCTCTTCATCAGATGTGACAACATTGGTCTCTTTGGAAGAAGTCGATGAATTTTCTTTCTTCTCTTTAGGATTGGTACAATCCTCCTTCATGTGTCCAGCCATCCCACAAGTTCAGCACTTTAGTTTTCCGTCGCCCATACCCTTGGATTTGGATCTAAATCTTGAAGATCATGTACCTTACTCAGAATTCCTGTCACTCGTAATCAGTACATCAGAAAATGTCCCTATGTCGCCGTTTAGCTTTCTCATAAACTTCCCTTAAAGGGCTGAGATAACGGTGTCGACACTTAGGATTTTATTTGTGGTGCGCATCGCGTCCTTGAACAACTTCTGCGATGCCGGAACGGAATTCAACAATATACATGCTTGTTCCTCATCTTTGATCACTTCCTCCATATCCAGCAGTTTGCAAACCAATTTATTAAAAATGCTTATGTGGGCCTCCAGATCTCTACCCTCAGCCATCTTGAAGATATACTACTGTAACTTCAAATGTAGACGATTTTTAGAGGATTTTTTTGCATAGATATCCTCTAACTTTGCCCATAATTTAGCCGCAGTTTTCTCCCTTAAAACATTGTAAAAAACCTCATCCATAAGACACAAACGGATGGAGGCTAAAGCATTATTATCAAGAATATCCCATTCTTCATCTTTCATAGTCGATTTTCGCCCCTCAAGAGCCTTAACCGCTCCTTGCTTAGTTAATAGACTAATTATCTTAATCTTTCATAACTTAAAATTATTTTTGCCCGAGTACTTCTCAATATCAAACTGGTACTTCTCATTATTATTAATCCTACAGATTCAGATCTATGCTCCAACGATTACTCTAATACCACTTGTTGGGATCTGGTCTCCGAATCACACAGATATGAACTAGAACTAGCAATCCAAGATCACCAAGCAAACACAAGAGAACACAAAGATTTAACGTGGAAAACTATTGCGAGAAAAAACCACGGCACAAAGCAATAGAAATCCACTATGAAAGCACAGATTACAAAGAGAGAAGACTTACCTAATTTGAACAACCTCGAATCTCACCCTTGTTACACTCTTTACAAACCCTAGAACCCTTCTAGAAACCCTTGGAATACCTTTAGAACCCTTAGCATTGTTTTAGAAAGACCTTAGGGACTCCTATTTATAGTTTAGGAAACTCTACTTTCACACCGACTTGGAATAGTTTGAAAATCACCTCAAATTTACACAGTACACACACAGTCTGCATAGCCTTCGACTAGTCGAGTCAGAGCTTCGATTGGTCGAAGGACCCCTTCAACTGGTCGAGCCTATCCTTCAACTAGTCAAGCATCCCAAAAATTCCAAATATATTATTGCTGGACTTCGATCCGAACTTTGTTCGACTAGTTGAACTTTTCAGATTTAAGACATCTATTAACAACATGGTTAATGATTTTCTTTAGTGTAGGATGATTCTATTCTAAATGCGGAGATACAAAAATGGGACTAAGAAAACTTAGATTTCTAATATGACAGGATACATAATTTCAATAAGCCATAGAGCATATGTCCAGAGAAGACGTGATGATGCATAGGATGACACGTATCACTTAGTGTACGGTCTCTACATCTCATAGTTCTCTTATAAGTTTTAAGTCGTGGTGCACCTATTTCATCCAAGCCGATTTGAGTTGCAAACCAAAAATGTAGCCATGATCACTTGCATTAATGCTTCATTAAACTTGCAATCATTTCCCTTTTCAACCCCCTTGAATACCATTTCAATAATTTTTAAGGTCTTTAAAGGGTAAAAGGTAATGTGGTAGCTTGGGATTGGTAGAGGGGAAGGAGGTGCCACATGGCACTCTCACATGAGTTGAAAAGATTAGTAAAATGGTAAATAGGTGAAAGTACATAGGAGTTCGAGGTCCTAACACAGCCGTCTTCTATAGGAGAGCAGCAACTGTTCCTCTAAGTTCATTTTTGAGACGGGACAGTAATTAGATTATCGCCCCTTGGCTTTGCTTTGAACCTTGGTTGGTTGGCTCATTTGGCTTGAAAAGTTGTTTAGGCTTGGTTGTTGGATTGAGTAATGGCTAGTGTTTATACCTTATTCGATCGGATCCCATTTTGGTTGGATTCATGCAGATTACAAGTGTTTAAGGTTAATGGTGGAAAGATTCCAATGCGAATGAGCCACTAAATTTCAGGATATTACTATCACGTGTCTTACACATGACAAGTGATCATTGAGGCGTGACCGAGTAACCAAATGATTGGTTAGTCAATAGTCAAGTTACTACGAATACTAAACATGGGTTAAAGTCTCAAGAAGGACCAGATCGTGGGAAGAATCTGGAAGCTGAGCATGGACAAAGACCGTTGTGGTAACTGTTTTATCGTGAGAATGATCTAGAATGGCTGGATCAAAGTTATAAATAGAAGAAGATATGAACAAGAAAAAATGTCTCACACCAACCCAAATTATCCTCAAATTATCATTCAATTATCTTGTCAAATTTACATTCCATAGTGTAATCGCAGGCTATATCAAGTACTTTCTTTCCTTTAGAGTAATCATTTACTTATTGCAATTACTTTCTTTCCTTAGTATAATCTGTAACATAAATATAGTAGTCGATAGCTCTTCAGTATTTGAGTTTTCAATTATCACTTCACATTCCACCCTTCATGCATTAAGAAAGTCTTTTTGTACGGAAGGCAAAAGAAGAACCCATCATCAAAGGACGAACCACACCCTCTGACCATCGCCTAATTTATTTACACTTTAAGCGAGTGGCTGAATAGGCGACCGATCTCCTCAGACCTCGATCATACCCAGTGTTTGTCTGCTTTGGCGCTCAGGGTAATTGTTGTTCAATTTGAGTTGGGAATGCAATCCCAATTCTGGCACGCCCATGCACCTTTCACCAGTGCTAGGAAGAGGAATGTCGAAACAATGGTGAACAAATGGCTAGTTAAAAGTAAAACTAGCAACCGTTCCAATTATGAAGGGAGAAATACATGGTTGACATTTTCTCATAGCCACATTCCCAATCAAATCTTTTTGGCCATCAATTCATGGTGCACGCGACAACTTGAAACATGTGGGCAATAGTTAGGCCATTCATCTGGTGGATGCCCTTGAACATGCCATAGTCCAATCATGTCAGTCCACATCCATTTGGCTGAACCTTTGGGCACACTAACGTCTCTATTGGAGTTTATGCACGGCCAAGAGCGTATTTAGTTGCACCGAATTTCAAGAATATTTATGAAATTCATCGAAATTATGTTTTCCGCAGATAATATTGTTCTACTTCGTGACCCCCATATGGCTATATAAAAGCATTTCCATTTATCATTCTAAATAGAAGTATGTAATATTTTCACCTTCTAATCATGTTAATTTTTATTTTCTGATTTTTTATATAATCACATAACACTCTCTCTCTCTCTCTAACAATTATTGGGCCCACATGATAGATGGTCAAAGTTCACGTGGGTTTCAGTTTGGATACCAATAATAAGGGGGCTTAACATGATTGTGGTACCTAGCCTTTTGTAAATCATTTATCTAACAAAGACAGTTTTGAAAATCCACCACTTGATTGGAGCCCATCTTGACGTATGTGTTTTATCCAGGCTGTCCATCTATTTTTAAAGATCGTTTAAGGGAGTGGGCCCAAAAAGGAGGCAAATTTAAGACTCAAGTGGACCACACCAAGGAAATTATAGGTACGGAACACTTACCATTGAAACCTCTTGGGGTACATAAAGTTTTGGATCAGTTCCCTTCATCCAAGTCTGACTGACCTTATGAGCAGGTTGTATGGCAAACAAACATCATGGTGGACCCTAAGAAGGTTTTAATGATGGCATCATTGTCACCATTGTTTCATGTAGTGTGGTCTACTCAAGTCTTAGATCTTCCTCTTTTTGGGTAGGATGCCCTAAACTAATTGCTTAAAATGAAACGACGGCATGGATGAAACACATACATCATGGTGTAACCCACAAAGCCTCTGTTAGGACTGTCCGTCTCTAGCTAGGTCCCAGTGGAGGTAATAACCAATCAACGTCCTCTACAGCCGTTTTAAGGGGAAGCCAATTAGGTGAGACCTTGCCTCACCGAAGACCGTCTGGTCCTTTCCATGGGGCCTACCTTGATGTATGTATTCTATATCATTGCCCTCCATCCATTTTTCCATCAGATGAATGCCCTACCATTAAAAGCTTCTTGAGGCGTACCTTGATACCTTAATGTTTCCGTTGTGTTTATTTTCCATCTAATCTACTGATAAGATCACATAAGCATGGATTAAGGGAAAAAACAATATTAAGTTAATCCAAAACTTTTGTGGTCCATTAATGGCCAATCACTACTATTTCCTATGGTATGGTCCACCTGATAATTGGATATGTTTCATTTTTAGATAATGCCCTAAAATCATCTAGAAAATGGATGGACAGTGTGGATACAAAATATATACATCATGGCGGGTTCCACAGTGAGGGTCTCACCATCTTAATCAATACGTAATCTCACCTAATCCATTTTCATTTTAAGGGACTTCAACTTCTCTCTTTTTTCTACCCATACACCACAACGGGTAGTTGTTAGGCAATCTCAAGTGTAAGATTGCGTTGTGGTAATAAACTCGGTGAGATTGATATCGTCCACAAGGAATTGGTGAGAATACAACGAAGATAACCGATTGTTTGGGTTTTTAATCTAGCGAAAAAGTAATTAATGTTAGTACACTGTTTGTCAATCACGTGATTCATTGTGTCAAAAAATTGGTTGAGCCCTTGGAAGCTAAAAACTGAAAACCAGAATGGAGGTAAAGCATCAAGGAGCAAAGAACATGTAATTATGTTTATTGAATTTACTAAGTAGTTCACATCGACAGAAGAGTTTTATATCTCCCATCAAAATATTTGCCAATATTGTATTTTTATAGAAAGTGTCTTATAGAATCTTACGACTTTCCCCCATTTTTCCCTCCCCAAAATGCGTTCCCATAAAATAACATCCACAGAAAATGTACATTCTCTCCTTTTATTTTCCGAGCCTAAACGTTTTTCTCTCCATTGAAAATAAATTTAGAGTATCTTGGAAGTAGTGTTAATCTTTATGGGGGGCTATTTGTTTGTTTTTTTTTTTTTTTTTTTTCACCGAAAGTGATTTGATTTCCAGTACAGATGATATCTTGATTGTATCAAATAAAAGAGCTTGTGGTCCTACACATTTATGCAATCTGAAACATTTACCAAGTGGGCCCTAGTGGAGATATGCACAACCGAAGCCTCACCCCAATCAGGTAATCCAAGTCACTGATTGGTGAACTCTTTGGCGATGCAACTGAACTAGTAAAAACTGGACGTCGATTGCATGAACTTGCCACCCAACCTGGCGTGATTTGAGTGTCCACCAAACGTGGCATGATTGAAGTGAGCCACATGCTAGATGAAGGCTGCGCAAAGCATATTTGAAAGTTTTTATGCCGAGTGGGTGTATAGCTCCTCAACAAGATATCCCACCTGGCCTAATCAAATCATGCCATGTTAGGCTGCCACTGAGATCTGTGCCCAATGAATCGTTGCCACATCAGGTCACCGTGATGTATGGGTCTTAGGTGTTATCTACACTGTCCATCCATTTTTTTTCATATCACGTCCTGTAAATTCAGCATGGGCAATCCAAATTGGTAAACAGTATAGGATGCAGACTAGCATACAAACGACTGTAGGTTAACCCTTTTTTTACAACCAGTTTGCCCCCGTTATGTGATGATATTTTTAATGGAAAAAATCAAAACAAGAAACTTCTGACAGCTTAACGTTAGTAGCATACTATCGTTTGTTGGTGATGGGGCACCATCCAGGGCACACATGAAATTTTGACCCTCTTGTTCACATGGGGCCGTTGCATGCCAGTGCAGCCAGATCCAAGGGCCCCACATCCATTTCTGAATTCATATTCATGTTTCCATCCCACACTCCCAGTCTACCCAGAAGATCGACACATGAACAATGGAGTTCTTTTGATATGGATAGGTAATCAAGTTACAAATCTTACCATTGTTTCCATGACAGGTTAACATCTCCGGATAATTTCATAGACGATTGGGGGACATTATTAGCCCATCAACCATCCATGTGGAGCTGGAAGGCATGTAAACAATCTAGGACCTTTGGAAGGTAGTCCCTGGCTGAATGGAGTGCTGGACGGAACAGAGATTGCTTGTTCGACCCCAATCACCGTACAGTACCTCTAAACTACGAAGGTGCTGATTCAAGATTCTGAAAGGGATCATCAAGCAACCAATCTTTTGCTAGAAAGGGCGCAACATCAACAGAGTAACTGTAATTAGAGGCACAAAAGGGCTGTATATTAATGCACTTACAACATGTCATCAAAAGCCCCCATGTCTCAACGCCATGCACCTTCCAAAGACACCTTCCACTTTCAACAGTCTGCAACAAAATGGACCCAAATTTATGTCATGAGCATATATCAGAACCCCGCCAGTATGCATGAAGATGACATGTATCATAACAGATTTCTGAAATTCAGCAGACATACTGTTTGGCAATGCTCCTGATTCAATAAATCTATGCAGAGCCCATGGTTCAGCTGGCCAGAGTATTGAACTGATGAACCCACATGAATGAGGGATGCCTCCTGGAAAATCCGACCCTTTGGTTGGTGACCTAACCTACTAATAAAGAATCGGAAAAAAAAAGTAGTCCACAATGCACCAAAGAAGTCTGGTATCGATGGTTCAGAATAATTCTTGTCTGAAAATGTTTCAGGCCACCTCCATCCATGGCGGAGCCCATCCAATCAATAGTGTGGATGAATCCCTGAACCATGTGCCTCACATGTACAAAATCTCAAACTTTTGGACAGGAAACAAAACGACAGAAAACAAAAATGTTGCAGTAATTACAAAGAGTAAACATAAAATGCCTTGCACGAGCCAGTACTCCATGCATGTTGGGACTGCCTCCCTCCCTCCCTAAAATGCCTTGCACGAGCCAGTACTACATGCAGGTTGGGACGAGCCACTACTCCATGCAGATTGGGACTGCCTCCCTCCCTCTGACTGGTAAATAGTGGTGTAATTTCTAAAAGGGTATTTCTGTAATTTCCATATACGAGATTGAACATTGCACGCCCGCTGCTATAGAAAATGCAACTTACTAATTCTAAAGCACTCCTAGCAACTTTCTACAGTACTTGGACTTTTCTAAGCTCATTACATCTCAGAAGTATTACTTTATTTTCAGCAAAAATCCCTACAATAAAGATCATCTATATATCAAACAATAAAGATCATCTATATATCAAAATTGAAAACAAAAACAATCTACAACCGTGCAAACTAAATTGCTAGCCAAGATAGCTTAGAAAGTAATTTTCGCTTGATTTCAGATATCAAACCTTTAACTAATCTTGGTTGATTTGAAAATTCATCCAATAAACTTGGTTCTAAGTTGTATCGGTTTTGTCCCAAACCAGGACAGTACACAGACCCCTAGAAATGCCCCTAGCTCATTCTGACTCATCCATAATTGGTCTGACTCACTTCCATTTCATCCAAGGCACAGGTGTTGTGACCAACACTTTTACCACTTTTTTTAAAATTCATTTCAACTTCTTGAATTTGCTGCTTATGAACTGATAGCAAGGTTTGGCAATCATCCAAAACCACTGTATCATTGAATACAAACCGTTTTTGGTACCCAACAAGATGGTGCACCATACTTGTGCATAATATTAGGGGGTGAATCAGGCCGAATCTCACTGAATTGGCCATATCAGGCTGGCTCAAACGAGTTGGGGCAATTTGGACCAAGTCACCCTGTGCGACTCACAGAATAAACAAGGGTAGTTGTGTGGGGCCCACAATTGTTATCTAAAATCCACCCTGTCCATCAGGTGTGCTGCAAAATGTTTTGCCCTGGGCCCAAAAATCAGGCCAATCCATAACTCAGGTGGGCCATAAAACAAGGAACAATGGAGGAGGATGCCCAACATAGAAATGAAAATATATTATGTGGGACCACTGTGGTGTGTATATGATATCCAACATGTTCATGGGGTCTGCCTAACAAAGATTAAGGGACACCACAAATATCAAGCCAATCCAAAAAAAAAAGGTGGGCCACACAACTAGAATTTGAAGGTTTCGGAATATTTTTACATTTTGTGGTGTGACCCACATGAATTTTGGATCAGGACTTTTGAAGCATCCCTTCTTCATGCTGGACACATCAATAGGCCCAAAAAAATACTCCATGCTATGGCTCCCAATACCATAGGAGCGAGTTTGCTGCAATAACTGACACCTTCCTTTTTTAACGAAGGAGAATTATATGACACTTCGCTAGAGTATGAAGCTTGATATGCAAATAGTATGCAATTGTACACACGACACACATTACCTCAATTTATGCAGGATAAATTGTCGAACCAACTGTTGTTAAGTCACAATTCCAAAATCAGATTGGTTCCTAACTCTCTACTTGGTGGACACTTGTTTGGTGCTACAGAACCATTAGGTATTATGCAATTTCTCAGTAATTTCTAAACATCTGTGTATCATCCATCACATGCTGCCATAGTATCAAACTTTTTTCCTTGTGCCAGAGATGTATTGGCTTAGGTGGGGACTAATACAGGTACATTGAAACTGATTTTTAATCCTTGGCTGATAGGGCTATTTATGAGCTGAAGAATGTGCAAAGGTAGAGGGGGAGAGGGAGAGAGAAGGCTTTTTTGTTTAAAAGGAGTGCAACCCATATTTATGAGCTAGTGGGTGTATGCATGAGTTTATTGGGTGAAAAGGTCGACTCCTTGCGAAAATAGGCCCATCCCTTCATAATTAAATATGGAAATGCCATAATTTCATTAATGTGAGGTATTGGGCAATTCTCAGGCCAAATTTTTATACAGCTCCCTCAAGGGTTCTCAGATTGTATGAGTGGGATCCAACATTCCATTATCTAAATCATTCTTAACAATACTATTTTCCCTGATTCTTCCTTTTTCTTATAGTTTTTGTCTAGTTTTCTTGATTTTTGTAGATTTTATATATATATATATATATATATATATATATATATATATATATATATATATATATATATATTCTAGTATCAGTTTCTTGAAATTTTATATTTCTTTTTCTATCTCATCTATTTGCTCATGGGATTTGTAGGCATGTCTTTTGTCCTTATACTCAACAAAATGGAATTGTCGAGCACAAAGATCAACATAGCACAAGATGGGGTTGATCCTTATTTTCATATTAAGGTCCCTTCTTTGCTTTTGGCTGAAGCCTTTCTCTACTGCTGCTTTCCTCATTAACCATCTTCCTACCCATATTTATAAGTTATAACAATGATTATCATATAATATTCTTTTTCACCAACTTCCTAATTATCCTTGTATTATGGTCTTTGGGTGCCTCTACTTTCCTAAGCTCTCATCTTTCCTAGAAGATCAAATTCTGTTCCAAGTCTCTTCCGAAAGTTTTTCATGGGTTTAGTAATTAAAAAAAAAAAAAAAAAAAGGGTATCATTTTTGTCATCCATAAACTGGGTATGTGTCTCTCACGTCACGCTTTGTTTTCCTTAGGTTGATGGTCACTCTAAACTCCCATCTCAAGGGGAGGTATGAGTTTAGTCACCCATTTTTGTCTCCTTTGTAACTTGATTTTTCTTCCTCCACTTTAGGGGAGATTCTCTCCTCCCTAATTGGTGAAGAGTGATCTTCGATTTTTGTGTCTTCTCCATACCATCCTCTCAAGGTATATCATTATCGACCCAAGATTACTCGCCCCCTCCCCACCTCTTCCTCCATTAATCCAATGACCATCCACCTATATGCTCGCCATGCACAGTCCCATCTTCCACTTATTCATCTGCTTGCTCATTCTAATCCATTATGCTCTTCTTACCTCTCTTCAAGCTGAATCTGAACCTTCTCGCTACATTGTTGCCTCTAGGTTGCCTCATTGGTGACGGGCTATGATGGATGGGATGTCTACTCTCCAAGAAATGGATAATGGACTCATATTCACCAACATCCAACATGAATGTTGTTGGCAATTGCTGGGTCTATTGAACTTACTATTGATGGTTCAATCGAACGTTACAAGGCTCAACTTGTAGCCAAAGGCTATAATCAGTAGTAAAGACTTGGTGAATATAAAGTGTAGAAGACAAGAGTTTTAACTCTATCTCCGGTGATATGAGCAATTGGATTCTGCAAATCTCAACAGAGAAAAGGAGCGCAGAATGGCCTATTCTCTATGTTTGCAGAACATCCCATCTCCCTCTCTTCAACTGATCTACGCCAGGGGTTTGAGAATCTAAGCCATGTATCTAATATGTTCGTCCCTAAGGCCAAGCCATCCGGTGCAGCAAGGGATTCATCCTTGTAGGATTCTGGCGTGAAGGCAAAGCTAGTGCTGCATGATTAAGGTACTAAATGGGGCCCATGTAGCTAGTAGGGTGATTGAGGTTCTGCAGCTAAAGATGTTGATAGTCACATTGACCTCTCAAGTCCCTTGAAATTTTAAAAGGTGAATCCTGTTTGGTTGCCTAATTGGGAGAGCTCTATTACAATTCGTGCCCCTCGTTTAGAGATGCTCCCGTGCTCAAGGAAAATAGATGAGATCATGGAAGTCGAGTCCCAAATCAATCTCCCAACACGTCCCAGGAGCTGAGAAATAGTGTTGTTATCTACTACAGGGAGTGGCTGAGTTGCATGATCCTTCTAATCAGGTGTGACTCCTTAATGTGGACATAACACCACCACTCCGTACATATCAAAGACATAGGCGTTGACGGGCTACATCGACAGTTTCATTTTGGCTAGGCGAGTAATGGTGATCACCAGTGGTCATCGGCGAGCATTAGAAAAGCATGGATGGCATGGATCATATTTGGAGATCACCTCATCGTTGATCTTGGTCTACATGATTGTCCATCCGTTGGATCGTCTTATGTCCCATCATGGGGCCATCCGATGGTTGGATTATGTTGGACCCTTTTGTCAGTTAGTTCTTTTATGTTACTTGATGATTTGGACATTTTAGTTTGTGATTGGACAGTGGACATTTATTTGCTATATAAGATATTTTTTGGGAGAGTAGATTACACTTTTTACCATTTAGGACATAATAGTATTTTGCTTTTGTTACTGAAGGGGTAGAATTGTCGTTTCAACAAATTTTTGCTATAAAATAAAACAAGAGGGGTGGGGAGGTCCAACCCTATTGTGAATTTGGAGAAAAATCTAAGAAGGCCTTGTAGGAGTTCCTTTATTCTTCCTTCATCGCTATGAAGGCTAGATCTTTAGATAGAAGCCTAAAGAGTGTAAAGTCACTCTATCCTTCGTCCCTAAAATCCTTCCTCTTCCACTTCATGTTTGATGGATCGTAGGTGGTAGATCCCTTTGAATTTTCAAATCCAAATATAAGATTTTATCTTTCATTATCCTCACTTGAAACTTATTTTACTTGTATCCTAAGGGCCACCTCAACCATCTTCCATTATTATCGGACCCAACTCATGCATGGATCGCAAACTTTCACCTATTGAACCCGGATTTCCTATGCTAGTAGGAAGATCTTTATCTTCCTTGGGCCCAATTTTCTTAGTGCTTTGTTTGGTCAAAGGGCTGATGACTATGATTTGGCCTCGAATCATCCTCGTCATCTCTTGGGCTTCACGTTATTTGCATGTGCATCACACTTTAGCTTGGTTATTTTTATATATTCCTTTGATTTTAAATTAGATCTCAGTCACATAGCTCGATTTGCATCATTCTACATCACTCCTGCTTCGAATCATGCTTCAGAATTGCGCTCACACTCCACTTCCTAGTCGTTTATACTTGCCAACATTTTAAAACAGACACTTTCCCACACTCGTACCCGAATTTGTGTTGCTTCTCTTCACGCTTGATGCAACTATAGGTGAGTCTTCTCCATGTTGGGCCTTACTGGTGGAATCCTTAAAGTAGTCACAGTTCAACAAGTCCAAAGTCAAAGTGGCAAAGGATTTCCCTTTGAAGCTTCCTTCTGTCCTTCTAGTCATAAGATGTCCAGGAGTTCTCAAACAATGAATCCATGAAGGTCTTGGGCTTCAACTCAGTTGAACCATGTGCCCATTGGCAGTATCCCTTAATGGAGGATCCTAGATCATAATATGTGGAGCTCTAACCCATGCTTGGACGGCTCAAATCCTAGTCGAGGAAGGGTCCTAGACATTGACCCCGAGGTGCTCCGATGGGGTCTCGAGCAGATCTGGTGGTGGCCGGTTCATCGTTCCCAGTTTGCATGGTGATCTCGACCTCGACAGTTTTCCGTTTACCCTGTGAGATTGTCAGAAGCAAAGGACGACGATCTAGGTCGAGAACCACCTCTTGGTTTGACAGATGATAAGGGATAGGTGTGGCTTGTTAACATTTTGATTCCATCCATCAGTCAGTTTGCCCTGCGATGCAGCAAGGGCTAAGAAGGTGCCTTCAACAAAGTGGATGGTCATCATGGTGTAGCTAGTTGGCCATGTGCTTTGCAGTCAAATTCATTCAAGATACATGCAATTATGAAAGTCTAAGGATGGGGGCAATGTTTTAAATATCAACGATATTGGCCGATGTATCCCACGATATATATTGTATCATACCTGTGCGATACGAAACACACAGGTAGTGCCGATATATCCCACATGTTTGATCCGGTGAGCATTTTCAATTTCCAATCCCTTTGTTTTTGTTGAAATTATGTTAAATCAGCGTCCAATGGTTACAAATCCATTGGTTCTTCACGTTTTGCATGAAAAATCATAGAGTTGGAGCTTTAATTTCGATATCCATTGGTTCTTCATGTTATTTTTCAAATTTTTCCTTCAACCAGCTATCAATTGAGACTAATTTTGAAGTATTTAGGAGTATTTGATGAAATTATCATCACATACACTAATTTCAAAATTTGAGTGTAGGTGGTCCAATTTGGGGAAAATTGGGGGAAATTCAAAATTTCCCCAATTTCTCCCAAAATACTTGCAATGTTGCACTCCAAACATGAAATCAAGAATGTATGAGGGTTGATCTACTGATTTGTTAAGTCCTTATCAATTTTCAGAAAATAAAATTCATTTTTTAATTAAAAATTATTAAAATATTATTTTTTTCTCGAAATTTTCCTTCAACTAGCTGTCAATTGAGACTAATTTCGAAGTATTTAGGAGTGTTTGATTAAATGATCATCACATACACTCTAAATGTTATGCATTTAATTTTACTATAGCTGCATTAGTTCAGTCAAACAGCGCATAGCTTAAGACCCTATACAGAGGAAACCTATTATGTGCACTTCTTTTTTAAGATGTTATGATTTGAAAGTGTGTATTAAGGATGCGATATGTAACATGTGATGGATGATACACAGATTTTTCCCCATGTTTCCCAAGAAGTGCGATAAATTACCCGATACAAACGATATATCATGTGCAATAACCGATACATATTTGTATCCTAAGGATGCGATATGTAACATGAGACCTATATTTTGAACATTGGATAGGGGTGGAGGCTCGAGAGAGAGGAATGTAGCACCAGATAATGAGTCCTCTCAGGTGTTAGGCTCGAGAGGAGAATGGTTCGCAGCTTGGTGGGATGGGTTGCAGGAGTTGACGCAGTTTGGTAGTTTGAACGGCTCTAATTTAGTTGTGGGTGGGCCACTACCAAGAGGGATGGGCATGATCAGGAACCATGTAGTTTGCTTGTGAGTCATTCCGCAAGTGCTACTCTCAAGAGGGGAAAAACCAGCAAACAAACTGAGTTGCAGAAGCTTTCATTTGATGGAAAATCGAACCATTACAATTGGGCCAACTGTCACCCAATTCAAAAAAGTTTCAAATTCACCATATGATCCTTCCATGGAAAAGATATTTTCCTTTCTTAATATAGTTTTGAGCATTGACATGGAATTGCCTAAAGTGGTTAATAAGGAGCAACCTTTGCTATCCAAAGTATTGACAGTAGTTTCCATGTCTCTAGTGGTTGCCCCATCCCAAGGCCACCTATCTAAGTTCAATCAAGCGGTTGCTTAATTCAGTGCAGTGTAGTTACATGTGTTGGTCGCACCTGTCCTTGTAGCAACCAAAACACTTAAGCACACGCCTGAAGAATCCATGCACAATTTTTAAATTATATATAATAAATATTTATATTTAGCTATATATATATTTATATATATATATATATATATATATATATATATATATATATTTATATATATATATATATATATATATATATATATATATATATATCAGATGGTTTTTTTAATAATCAAAGTGAATGCCATTCAATTACTCTTTAGACCAAAACCCCATTAACCTAAATTCCCTAGTTCTATATCCTAATTTCCGATTCTCGAAATCCCAACCCTAACATTTCCCACTTTCCCTAAATTCGCCAATCTAAAACCCAATTTTTTCCATAAATTTTCCGAACCCTATAATCCAATTTTTCAAAATCCTCTAACCTAAAATTTCCATTTCCTCCAAAATCCCCAATTCACCTTAGGGCGTGTTTGATTTTACGGTGAAATGGTAAATGCCGTGTAGAAAAGTAATAATTACTTCCCCATAAATTTACAACTTACCTGATTTGACCACTTACTTTTTACACGAAAATCGAAAATATTACAAAATATCTGTCGGTCCCATTGTGATGCATTTCGCTTATCCACACCGTTCATCCATTATTCTAATTGAATTCATAGCATGAGTAAAAAATTGAGGTATATCCAATATTCAATTGGACCACGTCATACAAAAAAGGCAATCCAATACTTACCGTTAAAAACTTTGTAGGGCCACTGTTTCTTTTGGTGTGGGCCACTTGAGTGTTGGATCCACTTCATTTTTTGTCTCATGCTCCAAAATATTGTAATAAAACAGACTGACGGAATGGATATATCATATGCATTACCTTGCAGTTCAAAAAATAAAATTACATCTTTTGAACCAATTTCACAGGCACAAAGCCCTATGAATTTTCAGACGCAGTGAAATCGTAATAATTACCATTTCCCTGTATTTCCCATTTCTTTGAAAAAACAAAAAGGCCCTTAGATCTCTTCTATGACACCAACAAAAGCTCAAATTTGTTTCAAGAAGTCTAATGTGATGACCTTAACACACTAGTAGAAGAAAGAAATAGAGAAGAAAAAAAAAATGAAAAAATAAAAAATGTTGTTGAAATATTTTTTTTCAAAGATAACGAGCTCAAATTTGTTTCAAAGATTTTTTTTTTTTTTAAAAATGTTGTTGAAATTGGGGGAAGAATATCTCAAACTTAATCTCGAAAGGAATGAGAAAAAGTTGTTGAAATAGGCTCAAATCCCTTTCTTATCTATTTACACCATTATTGGGTGGTAAAACAACCCCCCACCCCCCCACAAAAAAAAAAAAAAAAACATCATGTATCATATGCATACCTAAGCACTCCCAAGCGCTAGGCACAAACCCAAGACAAACACCTTGCCTAGATCCTGGATGAGGGGCAACAAGCCCATAACAAGGCAGGAAAAAGGGATTAAGTGTGATGAACCTCACATTACTGGGGAAATAGTTATGGTGATTCGGCATGGAGGGAAAATGTGGAGAGAGATCATTGCAAAAAAGTATGAGGTAAAGCAGGATGGTGGGTGGAAAGCAGTTTCTCGTGTGACTTGTAAGTTGATAAAGGGTATCTCCTTTGTGATCAATAATGGAGAAAGAATTTGGAAAGACGCTTGGCTAGGCGAGAGATTGCTTCAGTCAATATTCCCTTGGCTTGCTTGGCTTTCCCCGATTAAAAATATCGCAATGGCAAAATGTTTTTCACTATGGCGAAGCGATGGTTTGGTCTCCTCCTTGCCGAAGGAACATGTTGAACGAGGAAGTGATCAAATTTGCTAAGCTCTTGGAATGCCTTCAAGGTTGCTACCCATCTACAGGGGAAAGGAGGCGTTGATGTGGAATACAAACAAGTCGGGCCAATTCACAGTTCGATCTTTTTATAAGATGCTCAGGGGAACCGCATCGATAGTGGAACGAGAGGTTGCATCCTTCACGTGGCATTATAGTGCCCCTCCAAAACTTGCAGCATTCGTGTGGCTTGTAGGGTGGGAAGGGTACTCCAAGTGGACAATTCGCAAAGAAGGTTGATGGTGCTTCTAAATGTACATGTCTTGTGCATAAAGAATGAGGAATCGGTCAACCACCTCGTTGTGCATTGTGCTTTCTCCAAAGATGTGTGGGCATCATTCCTTGAAGCCCATAGCACTATGAGAATGATGCCGGCCAATGTTTTAAATATCGACGATATCGGCCGATATATCCCACAATATATCTTGTATCCCAACTGTGCGATACGAAACGTATAGGTAGTGCCGATATATCCAAGGTGTTCGATTCGATGAGCATTTTTAATTTCCAATCCCCCTTTTTTTTTTGAAATTATGTTAAATCAGTGTCAAATGGTTAGAAATCCATTGGTTTTTCATGTTTTGCATGAAAAATCATAGAGTTTGAGCTTTGACTTCAATATCCATTAGTTCTTCATGTTCTTCATTTTCTTTTTCGAAATTTTCCTTCAACCAATTGTCAATTGAGACTAATGTATTTAGGAGTATTTGATGAAATGATCATCACATACATTCTAATTTTGAAATTTGAGTGTAGGTGGTCAAATTTGAGAAAATTTGGACAAAATTCAAACTTTCCCCAATTTCTCCCAAATTACTAGCAATGTTGCACTCCAAAAATGAAATCAGGCATGTACGAGGACTGATCTACTGATTCGTTAAGTCCTGGTCAATTTTTGAAAAATGGAAATCATTTATTAAATAAAAATTAATTTAAATTTTTATTAAAAAAAAATTAATCGAAATTTCCCTTCAACCAGCTGTCAATTGAGACTAATTTCGAAGTATTTAGAAGTGTTCGATGAAATGATCATCACATACATTCTAAATGTTATGCATTCAATTTGAATATAGTTGTGTTAGTTCAGTTAGACAACACATAGCTTAGGACCTTATACAGAGGAAAGCTATTATGTGCACTTCTTTTTTGAGATGTTACGATTTAATAGGGTGTATTAAGGTATTTTCTAACAATCCCTAAAGTTTCATTGAAAAATTCAACCATTTTCCCAATGTTTCCCCATGTTTTCCAAAAAGCGCGATAAATTATCCGATACAAATGATATATCCCGTGCAATAACTGATACGTATCTGTATCCCAAGGATGCGATACATAATGCGATATCAATATTTCGAACACTGATGCCAGCGTCAATTGAAGTCTCCTTTGCTCTTGGCATGGAGGGTTCAGAGATAGGAAGGTTTTGAGGCTAAGACTCATGTTAGTCTTGTGAGCCATTTGGAGGGAGAGGAACAATCGATGCTTCTGAAATATTAGTCAGTAGTAGAGGTGGTGAGAAGGGCGAAATGGGATGTTGTTGAATGGGCCTCTGCTTAGAGGTTGTTGATATTTTTGAAGTTTCGGTTGCTTTGGGCATGTAAATATTTTTTTCGCCTGAAGGTCCACCTTTGGCACTTTTCTAATAAAAGTTCGTTACCTTTCAAAAAAAAAGGCCCCTATGGCATACACCTAAGCGTTCGCCTAGGTCGCCTTTCGACTACACTGATTCGGTGGGCACGAAATCAGTTTCTTCATGATCAATACTTCCTAAAACATCTTGTTGAAGACCTTTTGTGTAGAATGGATGCCCTTCTCCTGAGATAGCGGCAGTGCTCTGGGAAGGGATCCAAAGTGTTGACGTGTTGGAAGGCAGCCCAATTTTCTTCTCTCAAACGATTTGATTTCAATCAGAGGGGTGCCTAAACTGCTTGGGGGTTGACTCACTGTCAGGACACATGCCTCGAGTCCCTGCTCTCTCAGTTTCAGACTATTGAATTCAAGCAGATGCTTTGGCTTTGCAACTACTGCTCTCAGCCTCTCCTCTCACAAATGATCGTGACGTGTCTGGTTCATGGTCTTAGTGGGTTGAGGAGGCAGAAGCTGCTGTGAACTGTATAGGGGAGGATAGTATCTTGCCAGAGTCATACCCAGTTGTCTCATAAAAGCATATTATTTGGTTTTTGAAAGGCACTCCTTATATCCTTCACATTCCTCCAATTGCCTCCCTCCTAACTTGATGCTGACTGAGCTGGATCTCCCAATGACTGACAATCTACCTCTAGCCACTGTGCATTTCCAACACACTCCAATTCCTTGGTATGCCAAGAAAAATCCCACTATTTCTCATTCCAGCTTTGAAGTTGTATCGTGCTATGGCATCTTCAGCTACTGAGTTGACTTTGCTACAGTTTCTATTCCATGATTGCAATATTTCAGGCTGGCCTTTCTAATCTGTTGCTGTGATCATATCAATGCTAAATGTATGGGGGCAGTTATTGTCTTTCATGCATGCACAAAGCTATAGTTGCACAAAGCATGAAGGAAAGTGACAACAAATTCAGATGTGGGAGCAGGAAACCGTCTCTTTCAAAATGTAGACAAGAATGAATAGGTAGGAAGTGGGAGCGAGAGCGAGAAGCCAAAGTGGGGATTCAAAAAGGGAGAGGCAGCTAGTTAGAAGGATCCTGTAACAATGTACAAAACACATCAATCATTCTCTTCGTGAGAAAGTTGCTTCATGGCACATTTGAACCATCCTATTTATTTTTTTCTCAACAGCTGAATGATATTTGAACTAGGCCACTTCCTGAAGATTATCATCACTGGATGCTTAGCAAATTAGGTCTCCAGCTTTTGCCCACACACGATTTGAGAATATCAAGAAATAGTGTGCAACTTCTATGAGGGTATTCTGGTCATTTCCACACAATGAGGTAATTATAGTAATCTTAAAACATTTAGATAGGCTTAAGAGGATCTTTATGATCTCTCTAGAAAGATTGAGAGGATCTCTGTAATTTTCGTAGATAAACTTGAGAAGCCTATCAATATGATACTTTGGATTCATTCAACACTGCAAAAAGCTCCTATGGACAATCCTAGCCATCTAGTTTGCCTGCAAATGGATGGTTAAGAATACAATATACCAAATGGTCCACAGAAGAAGTCCACAGATAGGATGAGTAAGATTAGTCAATGGAGGAGATTTTCAGTCTGTTCTATATCAATGAAGTGGCCCACTAGATGAATAATCTGTAGCAATGAAAGGTAAGCACCCACTTTTACCTAATTCTAGCTTGAAAAAGAAACACCACTAATTCAGGCTGATCATAATTAATCAGGGAATATACGGTTCTTCTAATCAATAGATACGTAGATGATGCACAGGATTCCATATGCAGAACCTTTTTCAGTAATCCAATCTGTTGATCAGATGAGCCTCACCATGGAATGAAGATCCTTGAAAATCTTTCAAATTTATAGACAGTTAAGGAGAAGAAATAGTACATATTCAACATAAAATAGTACAATAATCAAAGGCCCGTGCTCTTCCAATATGGGCAATTTTTGGGGAATCCCCGTCCACATTGATGCCCATAAGCTCGACAGATTGGATGAGCTAACTGCTGCCCCACATGCACGCAGCCCACACACTAGCAAACAGTATGTTTACTGATAAGCACAACCCAATAATTCCTCCACCATAAAACTAGGCCATAAGTTCCATAAAACTGGGCAGTAAACCTACGAAGTTAAAGGATAGATAGATGAGGTACTAATAAGAGAAGATAGACAACATTAAAAGAACAGATGCAAGATTAAGAACTTACCCTTTGTGATGACTGCTGGAACCCTGAAAGTAAAATCAGACATATCTTCGATATGAGAGAGTGGAAGAAATTGGTTGCTCAGTCATCCCAAGCATCATCAGCAGCACCCTCTCTCTTGACACTTGTGGGTGTGAGCATGTACTTGTACTTGTCCTCAATGTTTATCGACGTGGGACCGTTCACCGAGAGCTTAGAAAGCGAAACCCTTGCTTCTCTCTGGGCAGCAGCTGCTTCTCTTTCCTTCCTCCGGGCGACCTGGCAGATATCAACACTTGTAAGGTTTCACCAAGCCCACCTTTGGCGATCCTGACCATTCATATGGTGGTCCACATGGTGGATGGCAGACACCAAGAGAACTAGCAGACCCCCCACAAAAACAAAAACAAAAACAAAACAAAAAAAAACAAAAAAAAAAAAAAAAAAAGAGGTGATCCTACATATTCGGGACACTATTAAACGCAGAACATTGACTGTAATTGTCCATTATCATTAGATGGTTAGAACCATCTCCTAAGGAAGATGGTACAGAATGGCACATCCAATGGTTCAGGTAATTGAAAGGTGGGCGCCAACTTTACCGTTGTTGTGTGAAATAAAATGACATTGTTTTTCAATTGACCAACATATAATGCCTCTTTTAGAAATGGCCAGGTCTCAATGAGTTCTAGAGGAGGCCATTTAGATTTCAATGCTTTTTCTTTTCTTTTCTTTTTTCTTCTTTTATGAAAGGAAACCATATTTTATTACGAAGTGCCGAGATGGTTCAACAAGCTACAAATGAAACATACAGGTTAAAATTGAACTCTTCAAGGGATTAAATACACGAGGTCCATCCCATTAAAAAAAACCAAAAAAACAAAAAAAAACAAAAAACAAAAAAAAACAAAAAAAAAAAAAAAAACCAAAAAACAAAAAACCAAAAAACAAAAACAAAAAAATAAAAACCAAAAAAGACAAAAACAAAAACAAAAACAAAAAAAACAAAAAAAAAAAAAAAAAATACTAATACCCCAAATCCCTGTTGCGGCTACCCATCTCTCTCGTCGGTCCTCTCTCTGTCGCCGATCCTCTCTCTCCCTCTCTTGTTGCTCCTCTCTCTCACACAATTGGGCTGGATTATAAATAGCCCAAAATAGTGGAACCAATCCGGAACCAAACTGATTTTAACAGTCCGGTTCCAGTTCGGTTCTAGGGTGCTAACAGTCCAGTTCGAGTTCCGAAAATCCTAGAACCATTAAGAACGGTTCGATTCTGGTTTAACCCCAAAACCGAACTGAACTGACCCGTGTGTACCCCTAATACATAGACCTATCAGTTATCACATGGGATATATCATTTGTATCATGTAATTTATCATTGTTGTTGGTAAACATGGAGAAACGTTGGGAAATTGGTCAAATTTTTCAATGAAACTTTAGGGATTGTTAAAAAAGACACTAATACATAGAAATAAAACTTAAAAAGATCATAAAAGGAAGTGTACATAATAGATTTCCTTTGTATAAGGTCATAATTTATGCGCAGTCTGACTGAACAAACACAACTATATTCAAAGTCAATTCATAAAATTTATAAATGTAAGAAGACATGTATGGAAAGACAACCATTACATTCAAAAGAAAAAGAAGTAGAAAATTAAAAATATAACTGTGGATTTTAATAAAATATATTTTTTAAAACATTTTTTAACTATTTTTTACTTAAAAATTAAATTTGTTTTCCAAAAACTCCCAAAACTGCCAAGAATGTGTAGATCAACTTATCTACATGTTTGATTTCGTGTTTGGACACTAAGATTGCAACCGATTTGGGAAAAAAATTTCGATTTTTCCCCAATTTTATGTAACTCGACTCATCTCCACCAAATCTCGAAATCAAAGCTCCAAATCCATATTTTTCATGCAAAACATGAAGAATCATGGATTTCTTACCATTTGACGCTAAAAAAGGAATCAATACTCAAAAGTACACCCATTTTAAAATCCGGCCCTAAGAACCTTCCAACCACGATTTTGAAGAAATTTCAAAGATTTTCTTCCAACAAATTAGAGTGGACTAATCGAAATCACCTTACAATGTACTAGAAAGAATTTTTTTTGGAAAAAAAAAAAAAATTAAATTTAAAAAATTTAAAAAATTTAAAAAAAAAAAAAAAAAAGAGAGGAGAGAGAGATCGATTTTCGAAATTTTTTACGATTTTCCAGACAAAACAGCATCTGTTTCCTTTTATCCCTTTCAACATCTCACTCGGTATCAATATATCGCACGACATATTAAGAATTTATACAGGGCGAGTGAGAATATATCGCACGATATCGCGAAACCATGAAAAATGGATTTGAAGTCGGGTTTTGTATCGTCTTGTTATGATCCCCCATTGTTAGAGAGAAGCATTGAAGGTAGCTCTGGAGCAACACAAACTCCCCAATTTCTCCTCAGTTAATTTCCTAAGATAAGGAAGTGTCCACATCACTGCGTCTTCAGAAATAGAGAAGCATCTAGATACCGTGATATGGCTTTTTGGAGAGGCGCAAATCTGAAAATGCCAATTGAAGAGAGGTCTAACCTGCCCACACATCTTCCTAGAATCGGATTTTCTCCCCATTACTGAGGGAAAAACACAATCCCCTCTTTAAACTTCAACTTTAAACTTGAGACCCTAATGCCTAGTGTAAAGAGGAATCCCCCACCCATACTTATATGCGATGGTCTCTCTCCGAAGAGAATCCTCCTCCCCAAATCTCCACAACCACTTTCCTAACAACAAAAGAATCAAGTAAGAGTTCAAACTCAAAGGCAAGAATTTACGTTCTACAAGAGCAATAAGAGTAGAAGACTACAAGTCTACAACATTCAACAGTGCAGACTCAAGATTGAAGACAAGAAGTGAAGAATATATTTCCGAATTCATGGTGTAAATCACGCCCCCCCCTTCTCTTCCACTGCAAGTGCAACTCTCTCTCTCTCTCTCTCTCTCTCTCTCTCTCTCTCTCTCTCTCTCTCTCCTCTTTAGACTTTACTTTAGTTCTTTAGTTTTTACTAGTTTACAACTTACAAGTTATAACAAGAAGAATCAATACACACACCACTCCATGTCTTCTTCCCAATCTTCCTCTTTAAAACCCAAGTCAAATGACCCGGGTTGGAAGTATGGGCACTATCGTAATGCTACGGATAAGACTCACATAGTATGTGAGTTATATGGGTATGTGGGTTCCAGTAGCATTGCGCGGCACAAGCAATACCTTGTACATTTATCGAGGTTAAATACAAAAGCATGCGACAAAATTACTCCAGAAATCCGAAGGGAGATTGTTGAGTATATGGATAAACAATCGAGAAAGAGATGCGATAGTGCCCTACATCATGAGGAATATATGGAACAAGATGCGTATGAAGACCAAGTCGTTGAACTTCTTTTGCTTAAGAATAGGGAAAGCCGAGGGGCGAGTAGTAGCAGTCAACCCGTTGAACAGATTGAGGAGATAGAAGGAGATGATGATGATGATTAAGCTAAAGATCCACCATTGGATGTTGATGAAATATTAGTATATACAGATGATGAAGAAACGGAAGAAGTGTATGTGGAAGAACGAGATGACTTGGATGATGATGGTGATGATGACGATGGTGGTGGTGATCAAATGCCACAATGGCAAATAGATCAATGTATATAGTAGTATTTAGCCATTTACCATTTACTATTATTTTGTTAGAAACTTATAATAGATCAATAATAAGTAAATAGCTTCTTCATTTCGTTTACTAAGTGTTAATGTTGACTATTGATTGATATTTGTTAACTATATTGTTGAATGTTGATGATTTAATGTTTAATTGGTTTTATTTTACTCAAATGTATTGCAAGGGCATATAAAATTATTTATCTATTAACTTAGGAAAGTTCCTCCTACTTTCTTATAATTTTTCATTTTTTTTTATTTTCCACCTAATTTTTCTGATTTTTTAAAATTTTTCAAAAAAATTTAAATAAATATATATATATATATGCGACCACATAATATGCGATTGTGCTATCACATATGCGCACAAGCATATACGATCACACACAATCGCATATAAGATATGACAACATTGGTTAGGATGGACTGATCTTGTTGCCTTTTACTAGACTCACATGATCTTGCTACCTTTTATTGGACTCCCCCATGCTCCTCCACGAATTGAAATAGAGCATAAAAATCATCGTCGTAGTCGCCAAAACTGATGCCAATCAACTTCCCCACAAGAGACATTGTCTTTCCTTATCCACTAATTCCCTGTTGCCATTGAAACAAGGCATGACACTCTATCAACAAACATTAGGATGGACTCATCTTGTTGCCTTTTACTAGACTCGCTTGATCTTGTTGCCTTCTACTGGACCCTACTCACCACTATAAATGTCCACACCCACCTCCACATCCTCTTAAGCAACAACCATCATCTCATTGAGCTCCCCTTCAACCATGCATTGATCTCTAATGACCGCAATGATTTTGGTTGCTTGTCAATCCTCCACTTCCTTCAATAGAATCATCTCTAGCGCTAAAGACCCCTTCGAAAGGTGATGCGAAATGGCTTCTATATATAAATCAGTGTTTCAAATAGTGCCCGTAGCGTACGCTACGTAGCGTCCTAAATAGCGTAAATCTCTTGTAGTGTACGCTACAACTACATAGCGTATAGCATATGTAGCGTAAGCTACAAAACTATTTTATTTTTTTATTACTTTTTTCATGTTTTCTTTGTATCTAATGTGAGGAATGTGACACTTGTATTGTACTTGATACTTTTAACAGATTTTTATTTCTTTTCATAATTGTGACTTGTGGCTTCAATTAGACATTATTAATTAAAGTGGTTTGTTTAGAAAGTTGTTGATGTGATAATTATTTGATTTGGCTTATAAATGTGGATTGGCTTTTGATAAATGATAACTAATTAATAAATCGTTTGAACATGCTTATAATTAATGAAATGAATAATCTTTTAGGCATTTTTATATATTTTTTTCCTTTTTTCCATTATTTATTATATTTGTCCTATTTTTAAATTCAAAAATAGAAGTATCGTGTAGCTTACGCTACACTCTACGTATTTACACTACACGCTATAGAGGGTTGAGCGCTACGCATCACGCTACTGCTATTTAAAAAACTGATATAAATAACCATCTCTTATCAAAACAAGAAGATAAACCATCACTTCTTTGCTAATCACATGTGAGAGAATGAGGAAACCAACAGATGTGGCAAGGGAGACACATGCGTAAAATTCTCGGTACAAGCGATGCTAGGGGTATGTGGCGGGCTCTCAGTGACCCTACTGCCCAACATTAAGGCCGAGTTCATAGCCATAAGACGCATGTCACACATACTTGCTTCCACCGTCCCAAACCGACTTTCCAAAGCACCACCTAGCAGCTAAAATGCCACCTCCTCCCAAGCCTCTCCTCTAAACCCAACCCCTCTACCGAAGCTTGAAACCCACCGCCTCTCCATGCGTAGCCACATCACCTTGAATAGCAAGTGAGACGATGTCTACCACCCCAATAGATGTGACAACTAACCCACCACGTGTCTCCACTCATGTTGCAAGAACACTCATCTCATGTTGGCTAATGGGCACTGGACACGGATGCCCTCCCTCAACTAGTAACCTTTAGTCCATCTTCTCCCATGCTCTCCTACCCTACATTAGTCCAGTTTCCACCTCCCCTTACCATCGAGACCTCCCTGTTTCCTGCCCCATCCCCTCCACCACCCTAATTAAGACTATCCTCCCCCACCACAACAAAGATCCTTTCTAGCACTGCTACAAATTTCTTCTTCCGGGCATAGATTCCCGCCATCCCCACCCACCATTGCACCTCATTCCGTCACCGAATCCACCACAAACACCTCCCCATACATTGGCCCATCATTACGAATGCTACCATGAACCAAAGTTAGAGAGAACACTCCTAAAGTTGGTACCATGCCTCCTCCCATCTGAACGGAAACCAATCCTCCCATTTGCATATCCGCAAAGTTGGCCCATCGTTGAAGAGAACCAAGAGAGTCCCCGCAACAATAACTCTGTCCACCTCAACTTGCGGCCTAAAAGAAATCCATATTTCTTCCTCCATGAGGTGTTCGAGGATGCAGAAGACCTCTTACACACCCCTGCACTCGGATAGTTATAGCTTCACTTTGTCGATGGCTATAGCTTCACCACCAAACTCCATTAGAACATACCCCAAGCATTTTCTACCACCTTCATGTGGACTTTGATCCCCAGATCATCAGTGGACTCCTCCCCCCAAAGCCACCTCTTCCACCTTCTATTCCTACTCCTCAGTTGCTTCTCCTCCCCCCCTACTCCGCCCCAGCAATGCCTAAAGTCACCTCACCCTCATAGGACCTTACATCCTTCTTTCCCCACCCCCTTCTTCCCTTCTCTTGTTTCATGGTCCCTCCATGCCTCCCTCTTAACTCTACCCCCCCCCCCCCCCCTCACTGTTGAGGGTCAAATATTGCATATTAGACCCCAGTTATCACCTAGATTTACGAACATGGTACTGTTTAACGGCCTCATTTAATCGTGTTTGTGATGCAGGGTGTATTTACGAGCTTGGATCACAATAGGGTGCTAAAAGCTGAGAAATAACGCTCAGAATTCAACAAAGCATGGGACGGACCCTAGGAGACCAAGATCGAGGGATTTACACACCAGAGAACCGAGAAAATCGAGAAATTGAAACTCAGGTGGCCTGAAAGTCAGCCAGAATGCAAGATCATGGGGTTTACACCATTTGTTCGGCTTGAAACTTCATACATGGCCTGAGGACCATAAATTAACCGTACACATCAAATTTCAGCCATTAGATCCTTGTGAAAGTGGCCCAACTGACAGATCAGCCCCTAAAACAGTGATTTGGGGCTCACCTGATCGCTGGAAATGCTTCAATTTTGGTTTCAACCCCTTAATCTACATTGGGAAAGGAATGGATGGAGCGGATTCGTCATATACATCAAGGAGGGACCCACCTTACATGGTGCATGTGCACAACACGCACAACCTTCGTGCACTAGATGGGCAGCCCGGTCAAAGACGGGCTGACCTGTCTTTCTTCTTGCGCGGGGACAGCGGACGGATGACCGTCTGCCGTTTCTTATTTGTGGGCCCCACCTATCACCCATTCGGATAATCCGAGCCGTCCATTGTGTCCGTGGGGCAGCCACAACCCACGCCTAGGTGTCCCTTCTCCACCATACAAGCATACGTGTGAAGATCTCAGCCGCATGCAAGATGAACGGTAGCATAGAAGATCTTGTGGGATACACCGAATCCAATCTGAAACCAACCATTTCTTGCTGGTTTTTTGAGAGGATCATAATGAACAGAGCGGATTTCTCCGTCGAAGCCGATAAAGGGGCCCACCATCGTCACAGTGTCAACTACGCTGCTCTGTTTCGCAGTCCGGAAGAACCGGACGTTCCGAATCGTCCTGGGCCACCAGCGATGATCGGATGTCCAATCTGAACCGTCCATCATATAGAGGGACTCAATCTGGTCAAAACGATTCTAACCGTTTTCATCCATACATGCATACATGTCCGCTACAGCGATCACAAGAGGACCATTCAAACACCGTTGCAGCAGGAATTCTTCCCTGGGCCACATCAACGGACAATCAAAACAGACCATCTCCGGTCGAAATTCCGAGGAGAAGCTGATGGACAGCATGGATCTCTCAAATGACAGCTAAAGTGGGCCCCACCAATCATCCTTACGTAGGAAGCCCTATTGTTGCGCGATACATAGTCCGGCCCTATTGCAAACAGCCTGCGAAAGGCAGGTCAATGCTCTACACACATCCACCATCTTCAACGCCTATAAAGGGACGTCAGAGAGAGAGAGAGCAATTGATTTTTCCATCGGAAACGTGAACGTGCGAGCAGAGAGACGGGGAGTATTTTTTTGGTTTTTATTTTAAGGTATAGTGCAATCATGTCCATGGGTTACTAAACCACTTAACTAGGGCTAAGTCCAGTTGAGTTCTTGAAGCAGGCATAAGATCTCCTTAATCTCTACAAGTGGATCCTCTGAATCCCTAGTTTCCTACCTCTGATTTCTCTAAATTTTAGATTAATATTTCACCATTATTCCCTCAAATTCAATCGATTTAGATTTCATCTTAGTCTAGTTCTATTTCTACTTAGTTTCAAATTACGTACAAGTTTCAGTCCCTTGGGATTCGACCTCGGTCTCACCGAGTTTATTACTACATCACAACCCTATACTTGGGGAGTGAACACTCACCTCCTTAAATGGCCTATAGTTCACCACCCCAAGCCCATATCATACCCTTTGAACTATCAACTTTCTCGCTTCATAGTTTTTTACCATATAGCGCTAAAAACACCTTGGAGACCTCTTCCATCTACTCTAGTCACATGAATGCAAAGCCTCGAGCCTTCCAGGAGCCCTTCACCCGAGGAGTCAAAGAGTTGAGGCTTCCTACTCTCGCTCTCCCTTTTCCAATGTAAAAGCTATATATTTGAAAAATTCAACTTGCTCTTCTCGATTAACGTATGATAAGCTATGAATATTGCATAGATTCTTCTAAACAAGATACGTACATACAAATTTTGACACTCAAATTCAGGTGTGGCTTCCTTCTCAATTACTATTTTATTTTAGTGGTATCCATCTTGGAAGACTTTTCTATGGGAACTGACGATACACTTATATTCTAATTAATAACTCTATTTTTTTTTAACAATGACAACTTTATTCAACAAAGGCCATAGCAAAAAGAACGCAGAGAAAGAAAAGAAGAACAACTACAACTCAAGCCAACTATCAAGGAATTGAGCAATAATCCTTGATGAGATTGCCCAATCCATTACATTCATTTTGGCCCTACTGAAGACCTCTGGAACTCGCCTTGCCTGATTTCTAAAGCACTGATTGTTCCTTTCTAGCCAAAGAAATCCCCACTACTAGACAAAGTCCCTGACCTTTTTCCCCACCTTCCCTATACTACCACCATGCCACAACAAGAAGAATTGATCGATAGACCTTGGCATGACCCTAACTATTCCAAACAGGTTGAAAAGGCAATTCCACAACCTAATTGCAAAGGAATAATGAATGAAAAATCCATCGACTCCTCTTGATAACACATTACACAAACATTCGGAAGAATCATCTTTCACTTGTGAAGGTTGTCCACCCTTTGCACCTTATTACATCTCACTAGCCAGGCTAGCGCCGCCACCTTTGGAGGACCACCATACCGCCATACATAAGCTGACTGACTAAACCCTCCCCTTCTACCTCCATTGAGCATAATGAAAAAGGACTTCACTGAGAATCTACCAAACTTTCCTTTTAACCAAACCAACGAGTCCTTTGATAACACTGGACACATCTTGGAGAGCAGAACCAACAAGTTAACTAACTCCTTAAATTCTTCATCATCTAAATTCCCCCTATAAGGTGGGGCCCAAAAACTTCCTCACCTTGCATACTAAAACATCTTTCAACTAATAAATTACCCTCTAAAGACATCCTTGCCAAAACAAGGGAAAAGAGCACTTAACTTTTACTCCCCCACTCAAATATCCTCCAAAAAACTAATTCTATTGCCATTACCCAAAAGAAAAACTATCCCTTCTCACACTATTTTTTAGCAACGCCACCGACTTCCACATAAATGAAGCCCAATACAATGAAGAGGACCAAATCCACCTACCCCCTTCTTCCACCCCATATTTCCTACCCACCATCTCTATCCACAAACTACCTTTCTCCACCCCATATTTCCTACCCACTATCTCTATCCACAAACTACCCTCTTCTACCCCAAATCTCCAAACCCACTTGCCTAATAAAGCAAGATTCATTACTTCCAACTTTCTAAGACTAGCTCCCCCTTGATCCCAAGATTTCCAAACATCTTCCCATTTCATAAGATGGAATATGTGTTTTTCTTCCACCCCCTTCCACAAGAAGTCCCACCTAATTTTTTCCTAATTTATCGAACACTTAAACAAAGACATATAGTAAACCGCGAGATTTGACATTGTTGCCTTAATTAGAGTTAGCCTTCCTCCCAAAAATAAATGCCTACTCTTCCTTTTAGATAACTTACATTCGAATCTCTCTATTACTTTATCCCAAAGGTGCTTGGTAGACTTTCCAATACATAGGGGAAGAGCGAGATACGACGCCGGAAAGGATCCTTCCTTACAGCTGAAAATACTCACGAATAAACCCACCTCCTCCCGTGAAATACAAACCCCCAATAGCTTGATGTTACCAATATTAACCTTCCAACCCAAGACTACTTCAAACCAAACTATAATCATTCTCAAAATGTCTACTAATGATTCCTTAGCTTCACACAATAGAAAAGTATTATATCTACATACTGAAGATGAGTTATCTAGAGATCCAAATTATTGACCCAAAATACTCCCACAAGACCCACCACTGCTCCTCTATCAATCATTCTACTAAAAGCTTCCATCACTGCCACAAATAAATATGGGGACAAAGGATCTGCTTGCCCCAACCCTCTAGAAGCACAGAAATATCCGTTCGAAGAACCATTAACCAATATAGAGAATTTACCCAAACTCACAAATATTCAAATGCAATTAATAACTCTTATCACTTGTGCATATATAATATTCATTAAAACTAATGAAAAATACATTGTGGAATCCACGAATCCTTTCTTCAGGGTTGGCTTGATATAATACTTTGTGCTCATATCAAATTCCACCGTTTATACATATAGCTCTGTAACATAGCCTAAGGTAGTTTTGAGAATAACAAAGGAATTTATAAAGTGATAGGATATGAGAACAAAATTAGAATAAAAACCAATGGAAAGAGACTAGTTTGAATAAAATATAAAATCGCATTCCAAATGTATAGATTTGTTAGGGTAAGGATTTGTTTGTAATTTTGTTATTGCTATTTTTGGATTGTTACGATCTTGTATTGGGTTAGGCTTATCTTAAGTTAATTATATACTCAAGATATTCCGTATCGATATCGGTTGGCGTAACAGTGCCCACCGATACCGATACGGATACGGGGGCATAACAGTGATACGGGGGCGTAACAGCCCGTAATGGTGCAATTTTTATTTTTTTTGCCAAAAAAATATGAAAAAATATGAATTAAATCCGAAATATTCCAAATATACATTCATTTATAATTTGGAACATGTTTGTAGTGGTGTAACAGTCCACTCTTTGGTGAGAAGTTGTATCGGTCTGCCTAATGAATTTATGAACCTAACAACCTAGTATTGGCTATAGATCTTTTATATTTAATTATCTAACTATATAATATCAATATAAATTAATTAGAATGAATCTAATACCAAAATATCTCATATTTCATATTTGTAGGTATTGGTATATTACATACCTTGTGACTTGTGTACGTTTTATTTCAACATACAATCTAGAGACTTTTATGTCCAATTATGTAATTCATATATCTAACAAATTAATATAATTCTTCACAATAAATCTTAAGAAAAAATTTGAAATTATATTCAAGTAAATATAGTGTTGTCGATTTAGAGCTGATTTAGTGAATCATTCGATACCCCAAATCAACGTTAAATTCATGCAATCTATTGGCACTTATCTCACTAATGGATTGGTGGATATTTATTGAACAGTGAAGAATGAGAAATATCAAATGATCACATTTCAAAAAAACAAGTGTTTGCAAATTAACAGTGAGAATCATTTAAACAATTTAATTTTGGAATTGTGACTTGGCAACAATAGTGCCATAATTTAATTTATTAATTTTGAGTTAATGTATGCCTCATGGACAATTTTTACGGCCATGTACATAGGGCCCACCATGATGTATGCAGTATGTATTGTATATCAATGACATCCATCTGTTTTATCAAATTATTTTAAGGCATGTTCCAAAAATGAGGTAGATCCAGATCTAAGGTGGACCACTAGTGGGTGAGGCCTTGAAATTAGGGTCCACCTTGATGTATTTGTATATCCATGCCATCAATCTATTTTGCCAACTCATTTTAAAGCATGATCCAAAAAATCAGGTAGATTTAAATCTTAGGTGGACCACTAGTGAATGATGCCCTGAACATAGGACCCACCTTGATGCATTTGTTGTTTATCCATGTTGTCCATCCTTTTTGCCAACTCATTCTAGGGCATGGTCCAAAAAATGAGGCAAATCCAAATCTTTGGTGGACCACACAATAGGGATTGAATTCCCACAATTAAAACTTATATTTTTTTTTTTTTTTGTTAATATTATTTTTTAAGTTGCGACTTGTGTTTTCCTTGATCCATGTCCATGCAACCTTATCAACAGTTTCAATGGTAAATAAACATTACAGTGGGTCATAATAAGTTTTTAGCGGGCATTCAATCCCACTGTGCGGTCCACTTAAGATCCGGATCTGCTTCATTTTAGGGACCATGCCTTGAAATGATCAAGAAAAACTGATGGGTGGCATGGATATATAATATAACACATAAATCAAAGTGGACCACATGCACAAAAACTATGCAAGTGCACGGTGGACATTCAATCCTACTGTGCGGGCCACTTGAGATCTGGATCTGCTTCCTTTTAGGGACTATGCCTTGAAATGATCAGGAAAAACTGATGGGTGGCATGAATATATAATACAACACATAAATCAAGGTGGGCCGCATGCACTAAAATAGTGCAAGTGCACTAAGCGGCATGCGCCGTAGACTACCGATAAAATAAGGTGCGTGGCGGGCGCGGATTAGCTACCTACAGGTTGAGTAGCGAGACACGCTACTGAAGTGACGTCACCAAGTTCCGTGGGCCCCACCATAATGTATGTTTTGTATCCACACCTTCCATCCATTTGTAGAGATCATTTTAGGGCAATATCCAAAGAATGAGTTAAATCCAAAGCTTCAGTGGACCCCAGCACAGAAAACTGTGGGGACAGTGACACCCACCCTTAAAAACTTCTAAAGGCCACGGAAGTTTTAGATCAAGCTTATATCTGTGTTTTACCTTATTTCATGTCTTTTTTAACTTTTGAACGGGTTGGATTTCAAATAAAAATTATGGTGGGCCTTGGGATAGTTTCAATGGTGGGAATCACTCTCCCCACTGTTTTCTGTGGTGGGGTCTACTACATCTTTTTATCTGGCTCATTCTTTGGCTCATGCCCTAAATAATATCTCAAAATGGATGGACGGTGTGGATACAACACATACATCATAGTGGGGCCCACAGAACTTGGTGACGTCACTTCAATAGCCGACTTGTTACTAACCTGTCAGTATCTAATCCGGGTCCGGCCACGCCCCCTATTCATTTTTTTTGAGACTGCGACAAAGGGAGAGAAATGAGAGGGAAAAATAAAAATAAAAATAAAAATAAATGAGAAGGAAAGAAAGGGAAAATGAGAGAGAAGGAGAAAACAAGAGGGAAAAAGAAAGGGTGGAGAGGGAGTTGCACCAGAGGGGAAAGAAGAAGAAGAAGCAGGAGGAGGAATTGCAGCGCACTGCGATGAATTGCAGCAGCGCCGCGAAGAAGAAGAAGAAGAAGAAGAAGAAGAAGAAGCGAGAATAAGGTTAGTTTTTTTTTTTTTTTTTCGGTTTTTCTTTTCATTTCTTTTCTTTTTTCGTTTTTTCTTTTCTTTCCTTTTTTTTTCGTATTGTCTTCTAGGGTTATTGCCCGTAACAACTGTTACGGGCTCGTAACGGTCGTTATGCCTTGTAACGACCGTTAGGGCCCCGTAACGGCCGTTTCGGTTCCATTTTCTGCACCTCTCCGTTTCAGCCCCGTATTGTGTAATGGTAACTGCCGTTACCGTTACGTATTGGCCATTACAGCCGAAACGTAACCGATTTGGGATACCCTGGTACTCATCTATATATTGACTAATTGAATAATGAAAACCATGGACCAATTCACATTAACAATCCAATGTCTCGCACCAAGAGGTAGATCCCTCTCGACGAAGATCAAGCACTCATCCCAGCTCTTGAAGCAACAACCACATCATAAAGACCTAAGGTTGCTAATGGGACTAACATCTTAATATGGCTCTCCCTGCAAATACCCATGAGGCATGTCAATGCAAGGTCGGTCCATATTGGTGGAAAAGGAGGACCAAAAGATTTGTCTCCTTTAGTGTACCATACCTATAATTTATAAGCCAGACTTATTTTCAGCACTAATCACTAAATTTTGATATTTTCAGTGATTTTCACTTATTCAGATCGTTTGGCAAATCTAACTTTTTTTTTTCTTTTTTTCTTTTTTTTTTTTGAAGATTGAAATTTTATTAAAAGGGAGCCGAAGCAACCTAAAGAAAACAAAAACACGGAAACAAAACTAACATAAAGTAGCTACACAACTCAAGAACCCAAGAAACAAAAAACCCAAAGCAGCACGTAGGACAACAAAACAAAGAAACATAAAGGAAGCAAGAGGAGAGCCTGAGAGGACCCTGGGAAGAGCCCAGCTCACGAGGGGAGGGAGTTAAATGTAAATGAGTTTGCCAGGTTGAAAGAAGAGGACTAGAACTTTACATCCCTGATGACTTGTGCTGAGACTTTGGAGGGGGAAGAACTGGTCTCTGAAGCACCGAGAGTTTTTCTCTTTCCAGACGGCCCACAAGGTTGCCATTAGTGTGAGACGCCAAAGCAGGCTAAAGTCCTTCCCAGAGTGGAGGCCATGCCATGTGAAGAGAAAGGAAGAAATGTCACTTGGAATAACCCAAAGCATGTTGAAGGATCAGATGATGGTAGACCAAATTTGAGAAGAGAATCAACAATACATGAAGAGGTGGAGGACATATTCTGCGTCTGCTTCACACAGGGCACATGCTGGGCAGGATCAAGCCACAGCACCGCAAGTTGTCCAGAGTTAAAGGCTTCTGCCCCAAGCGAGGATCCAAACAAACCCATGAATCTAGGGGGATCTCTGTAGAACCAAAGAAAGGAATGGAGAGGATGTTGTGAAATTGGAACCATTCCGAGCTCTAATGAACTTCCAAAAGGAATTGGAGAACTGACCAAAGGGAGAGAGCATCCATCAAAGGCTATCTTCCTCGTCCGAGTTAGGTTAAATGCCTTGATGGAGCTTGAGCAAGTCCAGGAGCTCAGCCACCTCTACATCGGGGAGGTCTCTTATACGGAGGGGAACTGGGCACTTGAGCCCATAGAAGAGAAGCAATTAGCAATAGAAATTGAGGGATCAACTGAGACACTAACCAGAGCTGAAAAAAATTCAACTAGAGATCTAAAGAAAGCCAAGGATCGAGCCAAATCTAATCCCTGACCCATCTCCAAGGCTGAAAGAGATACCTTCCCAAAAGAGGGGCAAAGAAGAGTAGATGGCCTTCCAAACAGTGGAAGACCTATAAAAGGAGGAAGGTTTGGTGAACCAACCCCCTTCCGCCATGCCATATTTGCAGGAGATACCTTCCCTCCATCTTTGGCCTTTGTTACCAAAGCGCCAAAGCCATTTCACAAGCAAAGACTGGTTAACATCATATAAGACCTTGATCCCCCTTGTAAGGCCTACAAACCAGCTAAGGAGGTGAAATTTTTTTACAGTCAAGGCTATCATTCCAAAGAAAAAACATTCTTAGCTTGTCTATTCTAGTTACAATGGATTTAGGGTAGTGGAATAGACAGGTAATAGGAAGGCAGACTGGATAGAGAAGCCTAAATAAGGGTGAGATGACCTCCCATAGACAAACATCGGGACTTCCCATTGGAGCGTTTCCTCTCCATCCTTTCGATGATAACATCCCAAAGGTGAATAGGAGGTTTGCCAATGCACAAGGGAAACCCCAAGGAAGTGGAGGGGAAGCTTCCAATCTTACAACCGAAAGCCACAACCAGACTGGACAGCAATGGGTCTAAAATGTTAATACCAAGCATTTCCTTTTTGCAAGGTTGATCTTAAGCCCGAAGATGGCCTCAAAACACCTGACCACCTTCCTCAAATTAAGCACAACAAAAGGGGAGGCTTCACAAAACAGAAGGGTATCATTTGCAAATTGGATGTGGGAAATAGGGGAGCTAGCGGGGGAGACTTTGAAGCCATTGAATAGACCCAAATGCTCACCTTGGGAAAGCAATCAGCTTAACCCTTCAGAGGCAAGCACAAAAAAGGAATTGTCTAAGGCCTCTGGTCGAAGAGAAGAATCCTTTAGGGGAGCTATTGACAAGCACCAAGAAGAAAGCCAAAGAAAGTCAAGAGTGAATCCAACCGCGCCATTTTTTACCAAAACCAAATATGCTCAAAACTCAAAAGGTAATCAAGATATCCCCAGTCAATATGATCAAAAGCTTTCTCCAGATGTAGCTTGCACACCACACACCCCAGGACTTCTCTATTACGGAAATTGAGGCATTCATGAGCAAGAAGGGTAGAATCCACGATCTGCTGATTAGCTAGGAAAGCTCCTTGGGCTTCTAAAATGATCTTAGAAGCACTAGATAAAATCTAGCAGCTTAAATTTTAGCAAATCCAACTTATTAAGTGCTTAAATTAATTTTCACTAAAAATGTCTTTTTGTTTTTCAGCTCCCCTCCACTTAATGCTGAAGGCTGAATGCTGAAAGTAATGGTGCATTAAAATTTCTTTTCACTTTTGACTAAAATATCCCTAAAATTATTTCAAAATTATAATTCAACACTTTTAAGTTTTCAGCACTTAATTTTCAGAGCTTATTTTTCAGTTTATCAAACGGCACCTAACTAGTTTTCCTTAGGACTACCATACTTGGAGATCAGCTTTGCAATTAAAAGGGTAGCTGTAAGTTACGTTATTTGGTGTAATTTTGTATTATATGAGGAATACATCCTTCTTTTGGTCAGCAGAGCGGACTTCATTAGTCAGAAGCAATCATACAGCCATATAGAAACAGGGTAGTTAATGGATCTATTCAGTGAAACCATCTAGCAGGAGATAAGGCATAAGATTGAGGGAAAAAGAGGCTAGGATACTTTAGGAGATGAAAGAATGAATTCCATTACTTGAAGAAAACAGAGGAACGTATCCCTTCTTATAATACAAACTTACGACAAATAAGAAAGTTATAGACACCCTTTTAACTGCAAAGCTTATCTCTAAGGATGGTAGTCCACAGGAACACTAGTTAGCATGGCTTACAAAATACAGGTATCGTACACCAGAGGAGACATCTTTTGGTACTCCTTTCCCACGAATAGGCCGTGGACCAAAAAACAGGCAGGCAACACCACCAGGTGTATGCAGTGAACTGAAAAACAGGTGAGACAAACAAGCAACTTCAAGTTGGTTTTTTTTTTTTTTTTTTTTTTTTTTTGAAAGGCTACTTCAAGTGCAAAATGCCAGTCGATCCTTTTTAACTGGCCATTTCTTTGGTATGTGCAGATAGCCAATGACCAAACCAGACTGATTTTTGGGCCATGGGCCCATGACCCTGATGATGGGACACCTGATGAATGGCCTGACTCTCACCCAAAGCTTGTATATATATATATATATATATATATATATAGCATTGACATAAGAGAAATCATGGGTTGGCTAGGATTGTTTGATAGCTACGAGATAGTTCTGTTAGGGATGTGATTTGTAGAGTCATCTAATCGGTGTCATATTTGCATGGTAGCCCATGAAATGCGTGGTCAACAAATGGACAAGCAGGCATATTTGTCAAAATCCTACAATTTCTGATGCATGATTTATGAATTGAGTTGAATCATAGGCAAAATGATTTGAATCCCACCTTGAATCCCTTTTTAGATGAATCCTACAATTCTATGAATCCTACGATTCTATGATTTGAATCCTAGTACTTAAGATACCAACCCCAATTTACAATTCAAATTATACTTGTTCTTTTTCTCTAAAACTTTATTTGACTTTCATTTTTGTGTTTTCAAATTGGTGGGAGCTTTAAGAATCATTTAAAAAAGGTCAATTATTCTTTTATTTTATCTCTTATAAGAGAGGATATTTGGGGATTTTGATATTCAAATGCGCAAACCAAAGAAATCAAAATACCTTTTTCTACAGCCAACATAATCAGGTACCAATTTTCCCAACGTAATTCTACACTCAATATAGCTAAAAGTATTAAAGGACATTTTTTTATGTTTTTTAAGGTAAATTTCTTGAAAGAAAGATCATAATGGAAAAAGCAAGAGTCCTTTAACACTATCATGACAAGTCAAGATATTCAATAACGGTAACAGTAGCTGTACTGGCCATCATAATTACCATTATAGCCGACTAAAAAAAATCTGTATCAGCCCTAATACACTGTTACAGGGCCGTGATGGCCGTTACCGACCATTTTTCCCATAATGGCTGTTACAGCCCCATAACATGTAACGGTTCCCACTGTTAACGTTAACCATTTTTTAATACCTTGAGAAAAGTATATCATATACAAGCTCTCAATTGCCAATATCGTGAAATGTATTACTTTTCTTGGTGCAAATTGATGGGAAATGGATGACTGATGAATTTTTATCATTTCTGATTTATTTACATTTTCAGATTTTATATATATATATATATAGAAAAAAAAAATCTTCAGATTTATGATATGATTTGTGATTTATATGATTTGCAATATGATAACGATTTTGACAACATTGCAGTCAAGATCATTTGATTTGACCGTCCAAGAATCCCAGTGGAACTAGGATCCATATAACTTGGTGCTCTAAGAGCACCGGTTCATTTCTCTTTGTTTTATTTAACTGCATAACATACCTTGGTATTTGATGATTAAAAACTGAAAAGTGAAAAAAGCAAACATACTTTTCCAGTTGCATACGACACAGAATTTCCAGACTCTGCATCTGCAATTGCCTTCCTTATATGTGCCACAAGGAACTACAAAATGTCACCAACAAACCCGAATGAGAAAAAGAATTGATTATCATGTGAACATCAATACATAAAAATAAAAACCAAGAACCAAAAAACAGCAGAGGTAAGCACCATGTCCCGATCGGTATAAAATGAAGTAGCTTGGCCTGTTGATCCTGCACGCCCAGTCCTTCCAATCCGATGCACATAATCCTCCATTGTCTATCATCAGAGCATCCAAGTTAGAACTTTCAGGCATGGTGTTCCATATGCAGTTACTTGTAATTTTGATGATTCCTTCTGACTTTAATAACAGAACTGCTAATATGCTATATGCATCATAGAATCTCTATGAAGTGTCCTTTCCACTTTTCACAATGAAAACACAAATAGCCATTGGTGTTAGGGGCCTTGCACAAAACCTTAGGATCTAGCCTCCCAAAACAAACCAGAATTATGGGATAATAAAGCAATGAAATAAATCAAAGCACAAACCACACCACACAAGAGATTTTTTACGTGGAAAACCCTCAAAGAGGTAAAAACCACGGGACCTCGTCCAAATCAACAATCCACTATGAAGTAAAACGTTACAACCTTCTTCACTCACGCAGGAGTGAATAAACAGTAAGAGAATAAAAGAAAACCGAAGAGATCTCACCGATCACGAGGACGTAGCATAACCTCCCTTCCACAAGCTCTCTCTCTCTCTCTCTCTCTCTCTCTCTCTCTCTCTCTCTCACCTTTGACAGCCCTAAACCCTTTAGCAAACTCTTGCAAAGCTTTAGAAAACCCTCTTGCGTTACCTCTTTCATACCCTAGAAAAGCCCTAGGGACCCCTATTTATAGTTTAGGAAACTCCCTTTCACACCATGGCGAAACCGCCTCAAATTTCCGCAGTCCGCACAAGATCCGGACTCAAATCTGCGTAAGCTCGACTAGTCGTACAGAATCCTCGACTAGTCGAGTGGCACCTTTGACCGGTCGAGCACATCCCATGACTAGTCGAGTACCTCAGAAATTCAAAACTTCAACTCGCTGGAAAACGAGTCGAGCCAGTCCACGACTGGTCGTGCACCAGCCCTTGAACGGTCGAGTGAGGCTTACGACGGGTCGAGCTTGGGGAAAAAACCCCATCAAATCTCCTCCTTTTTGACCCAGGAAGGATTCACCTTCTTCAAGCAAGCCTGGTTTCTACAAACCTCAAACTTGCCCTTGAGCAAAGCCTTGGTCATCATGTCTAACCCATTATCGGTCGTGTGGACCTTCTTAAGCTGTAACACCTTTTGTTCCAAAGTATCCTTGATCCAGTGATACCGAATCTCTATGTGCTTCGACTTGGAGTGCTAACTTGGATTCTTGCTCAAGTATATAGCACTTTAACTATCGCAATAGACCACGTGCTGCTCCTGCTTCAAGCTAAGTTCCTGTAGGAATCTCTTCATCCAAAGCATCTCTTTACATGCCTCTGTGACTGCAATGTACTCGGCCTCTGTCGTCGACAATGCTACGACCTTTTGTAGCTTGCTCTGCCAAGAAACCGCTCCCCCTGCAAACGTGAACATGAACCCCGATGTAGAATTCCTGGAGTCTATGTCACCTGTCATATCTACATCTGTGTAACCCTCTAACACAGGTTTACCATCACCATATCATAGGCTCAACTTGGATGAGCCTCTTAGATACCGCAATATCCATTTCACCGCTGCCCAATGCTCTTTGCCAGGATTGGCAAGATACCGGCTGACAACACCAACCGCATATGCTATGTCTAGGCGTGTACACACCATATCATACATCCTACAGCTAACGCGTAGGGTACCTTCAGCATCTCTTCCACCTCTACCTTCATCTTGGGACACTGCCTGTCGCTCAATCTAAAGTGATCATCCAGTGGAGTACTGATCGGCTTCGCTACATTCATATTGAACCGCTCTAGGACTTTCTTAATATACCGCTTTTGTAACAGCCAAAGCTTCCTGCTGCTTCTGTCAAGGGTTATCTCCATTCCTAGGATCTATTTGCCGGGCCCAAGTCTTTCATCGCAAACGACTTACCCAGCTCCTGTTTCAACATGTCGATCTTCTTGATGTCTTTTCCCATGATGAGCATGTCATCAACGTATAATAGCAGAACTAAGAAATCATCATCTGAGAACTTGTGCGTGAACACACAGTGGTCCAACTTCATTCTGTCATACCCATGCTGTAACATGAATAAGTCGAACTTCTTGTACCATTGTCATGGAGCTTGTTTCAACCCATACAAGCTCTTCCTCAACCTACACACCATATGCTTCTTGCCCTTGACTTCGAACCCCTCTGGTTGATGCATGTAGATCTTTTCTTCCAGGTCACCATGGAGAAAGGCAGTTTTAACATCTAACTATTTTATCTCCAGATCCCTGCTAGCCGTCAACCCAAGCAACACCCGTATGGATGTCATCTTCACCACTGGTGAGAATCTCCTCGAAGTCTATACCTTTTCTCTAACCGAACCCTTTCACCACAAGTCTGGCCTTGAATCTCGTATGTGAATTCTTCTGCCCAACCTTCTTTCTGAACACCCACTTGTTTCTCAAAGCTTTCTTGCCCTCAGGCAATTTCACCATATCATAGGTGTGGTTCTTATGCAAGGATTCCTTCTCCTCTTATATAGCTTTCAACCACTCCCCTTTATGCTCGTCGGCTAGGGCCTCAGAATAATCTTCTGCCTCTTCCCCATCAGTCAGCATAATGTACTCATGCTGCGAGTACCTCTTGGATGGCTGTCTATCCCTAGATGACCTCCTCACCTATGGCTCAACAGGTGGATGAAGTGGGGGTTGCTCCCCTAGTTCATCTTCTGAAGGAACTCCCTCATCCTCTACACCTTGTTGTACTCCCCCATCATCAAGCACCACGAGAGGAATAATCGGATCCATGTCCTCTAGCTCACCTGAACTAGGCTGGTTCTTCTCTGGCTTACCAATGTCTTCTATACATTGATCTTCAAAGAAAACCGCATTTCTGCTCCTAACGAGTTTCTTCTCGGTCGGATCCCACAATCTGTAACCGAATTTTTTATCACCGTACCCCAAGAACACGCACTGCCTGATCTTCATATCAAGCTTGGACCTCTCGTCCTTTGGTACGTGAACGGATACACTGCATCCAAACACCCTGAGATGACTGTACAATAGATCCTGTCCAGTCTACACCTTCTCAAGCACTTCTCCATTCAACGGGGCTGATGGAGACCTGTTTATCAGATACACTGCTGTGTATTGCTTCTCCACAGAACATCTTGGGCAATTTCGCATGGGATAACATGCATCTGATTCTCTCTACAATGGTGCGATTCATTCGCTCAGCTACACCATTATGTTGGGGGGTTTTGAGAACCGTCTGTTCATGCCGTATACCTAAGGACTTACAATATTCGTGGAAGTCACCGATATATTCCCCACCATTGTCAGTGCGGATGCACTTCAATGATCCACCTGTCTCTCCCTCGACCATAGCATGAAATAATTTAAACACACGAAAAACCTCGTCCTTGGATTTCAAAGCATAAACTCAAACCCTCCTAGATGCATCATCTATAATAGTAACAAAATACAATGCCCCACCCAAGGTTTTTATCCTCATAGGACCACAAACATCAGAATAAACCAAATCTAATGCATGCACTTTATTAACATGAGAAGCAGATTTAACGAATGAAACTCTATGCTGTTTCCCTGATAAACAATCAATACAGGTTTTGAGAGGTATACCTGTCACGTCTGGAAGGAGTCACTTCCTCGCTAGTAGCTGAAGCCATTTTTCACTCATGTGGCCTAGACGCCTGTGCCAGATGTCAATAGCTGAATCTTCCACTGCGTTCAACCCACCCTTGCACACACTGACACTTGCCTTGTAAAGGGTGCAACACTTCTTTCCTCTGGCTGCGATCAACGAACCCTTAATGAGCTTCCAGCGCCCACCAGCAAACCGGCTTTCATAGCCATCATCATCCAATCTTCCCGTCGACATCAAGTTGAGGCGAAGGTCTGGGATATGCCTCACACCTTAAGAACCAATGTACAGCCCACATCGGTCTTCACACAAATATCACCGACCCCTACGATCTTCGATATGCCAAAATTTCTCATCTTCACGGTCCCATATTCACCTGACTTGTAGCTTGTGAAGAAATCCCTGCGTAAAGTCGCATGAAACGAGGCCCTGAGTCTATCACCCAATCGATGTCCTGACTCGTAGCCATGAGACATACATCATGATCTGCTGAAAGAATAACTATAACGTTGCCATCTGAAGCGACCGCAGTGGAATCTGATTCATCTTCCTTCTCCTTTCCTTTTACTTTCTTGTCGTTCTTATTCTTACGACATTCATGCTTATAGTGGCCCTTCTTGCCACAATTCCAGTATTCAACATCCTTTCTGTTACTCGACTTGCCTCTTGATTTATCTCGGGCCTTCCCGCCCTTCCTGTTCTTTCATCTCCCCCGTTCCTTGTCACAAGGGCCTCTTGCTGAGTAGTCCCCTGAGACTTCCTCCTTGTCTCCTCATTGAAGAGACAGCTAGTTACATATTCCATGGATATCTTTCCGTCTGGCGCGGAGTTACTTAGAGGCACCACCAATGTCTCTCAATTGTCAGGCAACGAACTAAGCAATAACAAAGCCTGCAGTTCATCATCCAGGACCATCTTCATAGCGGAGAGCTGGTTCACTATATTGCTGACCTCATTCATGTGCTCGGCCACAGAACCACCATATTTGAACTTGAGATTCACAAGTCGCCTTATCAAAAAAATCTTATTACCGGCTGTCTTCCTCTCATACAACCCTTGTAATTCCAGCCATAGGCTAGCGGCTGAGGTCTCCGTAGACACATGGTGGAATACGAAATCGTCCAACCATTGTCTAATAAACCCCACCACCTTCCGGTTCACTTCTTTCAATCATCATCAGACATATCCTTAGATTTTGCTGATATGCCTAAAAGATTGGAAAATATAGGTCCTTACAATAAAGCAAGTCCTCCATCTTAGCCTTCCATGTGGTCTAGTTAGAACCATTAAGGCTGATCATCCTTGATAAGCCACCTTCCATAATTCAAAAACCGATCTCACTCCGTTCAATGAACTTAGCTCTGATACTACTTTGTTAGGGGCCTTCCACAAAACCTTAGGATCTAGCCTCCCAAAACAAACCAGAATTATGGGATAATAAAGCAATGAAATAAATCAAAGCACAAACCACACCACACAAGAGATTTTTTACGTGGAAAACCCTCAAAGAGGTAAAAACCACGGGACCTTGTCCAGATCAACAATCCACTATGAAGTAGAACGTTACAACCTTCTTCACTCACACAGGAGTGGATAAATAGTAAGAGAATAAAAGAAAACCGGAGAGATCTCACCGATCATGAGGACGTAGAAGCCCTGAGATGTCGAGTGCACAGTACATCACCTCTACGAGCATAACCTCCCTTCCACAAGCTTCCTCTCTTTCTCTCTCTGTCTCCACCTTTGATAGCCCTAAACCATTTCAAACCCTTGCAAAGCTTTAGGAAACCCTCTTGCATTACCTCTTTCATACCCTAGAAAAGCCTTAGGGACCCCTATTTATAGTTTAGGAAACTCCCTTTCGCACCATAGCGAAACCCCTCAAATTTCCGCAGTCCACACAAGATCCGGACTCAAATTTGCGTAAGCTCGACTAGTCGTGCAGAATCCTCGACCAGTCGAGCGGCACCTTCGAGTGGTCAAGCACATCCCACGACTGGTCAAGTACCTCGGAAATCCAAAACCTCAACTCGCTGGAAAACGAATCGAGCCACTCCACGACTGGTCGTGCACCAGCCCTCGACTGGTCGAGTGAGGCTTACGACTGGTCAAGCCTGGGGAAAAAACCCCATCAATTGGGATTATTCCGCTGGGCCACTAGATGGATGGGCCATAAGGCGAAACATCCGTGGTGATTGGACAACTCTTGACCATCCAACTGACGTGCGAGTTTCCCCAATTGAATCTAGACCATTGCTTTCTTTTAGTCAACAGGTCATTTTTTAGGCCACTGATCGGATGGATACCGTATTCCAATTGCATTATTTTTTGGACGATGCCCCATCCACATGGTGCACACAAAATCAGTTTTACTGATAACCATCACCAGTGGCACATGTACAGTAGAAAATGTCATGGACACTTCATGGAACTTCATGAAGTGCATGCACAATAAGAATTTCTCTTCTAGTTAAATATACTTGTTTTGAAAAGAAAAGAGATGCAGAAAAGCCAACAAATCCCAGACAGGAGATGTGATAATCTTCAATAACGTGACCCCCAAAAATGGAGTGTAAGCCACAAACGGACTGAACTCAATGAAATTTTGTACTCTTAGTTACTGGGATTTAAATGATGAGCCTCTATATGGCAAATGACTGTCATTCGATGGTGTTGATTGGTCCTACTTGCAGCCAGACGTACCTTTGGAAGATCCAGGTTAACAACATGAGCAACTCCTGTAACATCCAGACCACGAGAGGCAACATCCGTCGCGACCTACATACGAAGCCCACACAAAATAAGATATTGATTGAATCATCTTTACAGATCTCAAGTCATTTATATGCGAGTCCTTTTTAGATGGAATAAAGACAGGAAAAGGATATGTAGACAAAATACCAAGATGTTGGTAGAACCATTCCTAAAATCACGAAGAGCAGCTTCTCTTTCACTTTGACTACGACCTCCATGAAGAGCAACTGCATGTAGACCTTGTGCCACTAAAGCTTCAGCCACTTCATCACACCTAGTCTGAAAGAGCATTTAGCTTCCCACTTTAGGATTTTTCTTAAAAGAATTAGAAGATGGAAATAATCACAATAATCATCATAGCCTTGTCCCAGCTAGTTGGGATCGGCTCAATGGATCATATATATGAAGGGAACTACAGGATTCTATGCATTAATCAAGAAAGTAGCGGTGTGAATACTGCATACAGAATTATCAGATCCTCAGAACAAGGCTTTAAAGAGCATATTGAGTTGCCAAGTGCAGTTCAGTTGAATCTGGAACACCAAAAATATATATATATCCTAGATTTAAATATCTGATCCACCAATCATGGGACTCTTTTCAGTTGAATCCAGACACTAACTGTATTACTCTTCTCAATCATGTATTTGTGGACCACAATCCCACAGGTTAAGATTGTCCTATCAAACAGAATTTTGGAACAAGGTCCATAGTACATGGTCATATGCAACACACCAAAGGTCTAGATTACAGAAAAATGGTCCCCCACTTGTCAAATTTGAAAACTGGAGTATATTATTCAGTAACACAGGTTGAGAATCCTGTAATTCTTAATATATGAATGGGTTACAGTTTCGTGGCATGAATGAATATGCACATGAATGATATTGAAAATACATTATGCAAACCTTGAGTTGAGGACACATGGTATCCTAGGGTCCTTGGTAATTTTGGGCCCATGGTTGGACAATCAAGACCATGCCAATATGATGGAGACCCATAGTGCATGGACCATGATCTAGATCTTCTCAATGGGGACTATCCTAACACTTTGATTTGCGGCATGCAAATAAACAGCTAAGAAAAGCAATGCTGCAACAGTCAGCATTTCACTGAAAAAATGCCCGACTAGATGATTAGGATATTCTAATTCGAGAGGTTTTGGGGCACTCTGCACATATCAATACTCCCATCAGATTGACAGTCTAGATCACGAAACCATGGGCCCCGCATGTACAGAAGGCATCTTCTTGTTACATCAGTGTAAATGTAATTTTTGATGGATCATGATGAATTCTCTTTTGTAAGAAATGAAATTCAAATGCATCTATGCAACCTCAATACCTTCCTTTCAACAAAAACAATAGTTAGGGGAAGGGGATGGCCGGATCTTTCAGATTGACATGACTCCTCCACAAGCAAAGCCAGAAGCCGATCAATCTGAAACACCATATGAAACATTACAACCATATTGTGTTTGTCTAACAATCAATCAATTAAATCAGTCAAGATATACTAAATACATCAAGGATAAATGCTTGATTGCCGTGTAATGATGTAAGAGAATGGTATGGCCAAATTCATGCAAATATTCATAAATAACCACACCAAAGAACAGTCTAGACCCAAAAAGGTTATGTATTCGCTGCACCATGCACCATTGCTCCTTATCACGAGCTCCTACAAGAAAATGACAAATCAGAAAAATGGCTCATGATCCAGACACCTCATCAAGTGGGTCCCACCACATTTGACCATGATAGGAAAACCTCAGTAATCAGACGCTCTCTAACAGATCTGGGAGCTAGGAGCTACAAATGGACAGGAATGGCAGAGAAGAATATTGCAATGGTCAAGTATAAGAAAAAAAATCCACGAATCAGATGAGTAGAATCATCAACTCATGCAGTTTGCAGATAGTAATCCATCCAAAGCAAGACAAACCTAGTGAATGATCTGGATAATGGATCACTGAACCACGTGTTGACATTAGTCCAGCACACCAGATAAGGGAACTGGTGCACCGCACTCATCCAGAAACTATGGTCATTTTGAGCCCCCTGAAGAAATAATACCACAATTAATAACAATAATTTCCAATTTAGGAATTTAAAGCGAGTACCACCTCCCCAAGTGGAGATGGAGCTTCCGACACAACAGAACACATGGATACACGACCCACTCCCTATAAATTATCCTGAGCTTAGCGGAACTTCTCTCTGGTCACTATACGATGACTCACCTCACAGTTGGCAAAGGGACAGCAAAGCCCAGCACAGTATTCAACTTTACCACATACAAATTAAGGAGTGCAAAGAGCATTTAAGTTCTAATAATTGAAAAATAATCAAAGGGGCATATTGCTACAGATAGCACAAGCATAATAGAATTAACTAAGTTGCATAGATGAAATTGGAAACTAAAACTGATGCACCAATCTAGTCCCAAAATACGATTATCAATATTCAAGCACTAATTCAGAAAATAAAATTTCAAGCTTACGTTACTTTTCACATAAGTTTCCAGATAAGCTAACCTTCTCGCTTTCAGTAACCTTCTCCAAAATCTGAGATACGTTTGCTGTCGGGCTACTTACTTTTCCCACCTTTACTTGCACAGGATTGCTTAGATACTCCTTAATTACAATAAACAAAGGATAGTCAAAAAGAAGTTTGTGCGAAAATACTTCACAAGGCACAAAATCACTCACCTAAAGAATGAATAAAACCACAACGGCAGAACAGAGTTCTCAAATTGAAATGTAAGTATGGATAGATGATAGAATTGTTTGGCCATGAGCCAACATGCACCACACAAAGGTGATACTAACAACAATCTCCACACATTCTCATTCCATGAAGTTCACATGAGATCCAACAAACACTTTCCTCATAACCATTTTTCTAGGCATCATGTGTAAATGCAAGTACCCACTATCTGAGGGTGCATTTGAAAGTTCTGATTTTACCTGTGGATGCCTACCAATATCTCAATTGAATTAGGAATGGGACCTTCCCATTCCACTGCTACCCCATTGAGATATTTGGTATCGAAGGAGCAGGAAAATGGAGAAAATGGAACCCATTTAATGTCTTTCCCAGTTCCCCCACCACCCCAAATAGAAAGCCAATTAATTCTACTCAAATCATAGAACCAAACCAAATTTGAAAGACATGTAAAGCCAAAGGTCTCATATGACATTCGCCACAATAAATCATGTGGGGAAAAAAAACAGCAAGCAAAGAAAACAAAAAAAGAACCAAAAAGCTTTTCTATAAGGATCAGTTATAAGATGGAAGGAAACTTTTTTCTTTTTTAAGATGAAAGGAAACTTAATTCTAAATTGGAGAGCAGCCTCAATTCAGTCTTAGCAGAGAAAGCACTTAAATTCAATGCAGAAACTGACCGAGAAGTATTTGTACTCATGTATTTCTTTTAAAATGTGTGGTAATGGCTAGTGATTGTAGTCATGTATGGTAATGGGTAAAGTCAGAAATAAATAGAACTGTGCAACTATAATTTGCACCTGGAAGTAGGGCTGTCAACAGGCCGAGCCTGGGGTTGTCTTCAACCCTGATTCTAAATTGTTCGGGCTGGGTATTCAAAATTTGGATTTTGCTTGACCCATTGACAACCCTACTTGGAAGTTGCGCTGAAAATACCAACCTAGACCTAGTTGCATGTATATTAATGGGTGAAGTCAGAAATAAAATAGAACTGTGCAACTTTAATTTGCACCTGGAAGTAGGGTTGTCAACAGGCCGAGCCTGGGGTTGTCTTCAACCCTGATTCTAAATTGTTCGGGCTGGGTATTCAAAATTTGGATTTTTCTTGGCCCAAGCCGGGCCCATTGAGAACCCTACTTGGAAGTTGTGCTGAAAATACCAACCTAGACCTAATTGTATTAAATCTATCATAATATAACACAAATAGTGGCAGACATTTTTGCCGCTGCAACGGTGAATAGGTTTGCATATTTAAGGGACATGCAAAAGACATTTAAAATAAAGCTATGGGTATTTTAGGATTCAAAAATGTGTGCTCAACAACGTGCATTAAGATTTCACCTGCAAATGCCACTCAACAGTTTATGCACATGCCAAATTTCTCTCACCAAAGCCAACTATCACTAGCACTTGTCAAGTCGCAGCTAAGTACCCACCAGGGTTAATTTCATGAACAAAAAGCCACGTGGGTGGAACTTCCATGAGATGCACCTCGTCCATCAGGTACACGGCCCTATTCTAACCATTGAACCCAAAAATCATGATCGTCCAAAACTCAGTTAAGCCACACCATAGGAAACAGTTGGGAAGGAACACCCACACATAGTTTTGTGCAGAGGGCCTACCGTGGTGTTTATGTACCATCCAATCCATTCATCTGATGTGCCTCATCACGATAAAAGAATTACCCAAACATCATAGTATTGCAAGCTTTAGTTGGGCAATATCACGTAAATTCAGAGGTTTTAGGTGTAAGTTTATAGGGTGGCCCACATGAGAATTGAATCAGCCTAATTTTTCGAATCAAGACCAAACAAAGTGTAATTTACTTGACGGACAGCGTAGATTTTATGCACATTAATTCATTTACCCTATTGAAAGAAGCACCGGTGGGGTAACCAGGCAAGGTACCCAAGTGTTTTCCAAGTTTACCTCTGCCCGATCTCTCTTTTCGTTCCTCTCACCATGTGCATCACACGTCAAACAGCCTAGTATGCATTATACTCAAAGCAATATACCAATTCAGAAGATGTTTTAACAATTAAACATACACATGCTGAAAATATAACTGAAAATGGTGCAGTCAATTCATCTAGTGACAAAACTGAATTGGAAAGAATCCATATCTCATAACCAGGAATCCAAGACTACCAAGTAGATCCCAGAGAAGGTTATATGTGAAATGAGGACTGAGAAGCCTCTTAAAAGCAGACTGAAGGGAGCAAATGCAGTGAGTTCTGGGTCCTCATGTGGGCCCCACCATGAACCCTGGCCCATAAATGGGTCTGTCAACTCATCAAGTAGGACATGAGAGTACGAAAAAATGGATCGTAAGAATTCGACTGACCAAAGGTCCATATCTAACAACAAACATACATGTGGCCAACCTGAAAAGAGAACCAGCCTGATTATTGGGCCAGGGGATGTTCACTGTGGGCTTGCTTGTAAGTGGCCTTGATCTCACATGCACCATGAAGAGAATACTAAATTCTCTTCTCAAGGATATACTTCACATTTATCTAGCAAGTATCATACCTGTGCAAGCGCTTCAATCTCCACTGGCATGGTTGCACTAAACAACAATGTTTGGTGCTTTTTAGGGAGATTTCGCATCACCTAAAACAAAAAACAAAAAAAACAAAAAAAAAAATCATTATCTACCAGATGTTGATTATCACAAGTAAAGAAAAGAACCACTTTCCCACTAACCATAAGGAATTCAATGGCTCAAATTATATCCATATCACAAAATCAATGTAATAGAAACCTGGTCCAAAATCTGAAGTTAGAGATACCAAGCATGTTCATTGTGTTGCAGGGGGCATATTCTCGAAAATCTCGCTAAAAATTTAAATAAAAAGAAATAGCAAAATAGATAAATTGGTAAAATATAAAGAGGAGATCAAAGATTTTGAATATTTGGACGCCATCAGGAAAATATCGGCATATATCGTTATGTTGGAGATATCTTGAATATCAAGATTCAGCCTAAAAACTGGCACCCAAATAGTCCCCCACAATCTGGCCACATTCAACCTAAAACAGGCACCCAACATCTATCCACCATCCAACCCAAATCAAGCTTATAACAGCCCCATCCCTAGCCCTACTTGATCCCAAAAATAGTCCATTAATCTGTCCAGCAGCTACTTCTCCCTAAATTTTTAGCCCATGACGTCTCCACATGAAGCACAAATTTCAACCCTTTTAAACAAAAAGAAAAAATCCGGATCTGCCCCTATTCCTGCCTACTGTTCACCAAATTTGGTGTCAAATTTTGATAGTAGAACATAATACAGTGGTAGGATGATACAGAATGAGATGTTGAGGGAGATGTTGCAGATGACGAGAAAACTTGGCAAACAAACAAGAAAATAAAAGAACAGCTACACGGCATCATTGACGGCCTCCACAGAAACAAAGGTCACAATGGATCTCATTACTTGGTTACATAGTAGAGTGAAAATACAACGACAATGAGTACTAAGCTCTTGCCTTGGTGAAGGAGCAATCTGAAAATCCAGAGAAAGACATGGATGACAGAAGCATCACAAATCACAATGCAAGATGATGAACATGAAGAATTCAGCATTGAATTGATTGATGACTGAACAGATGGATCGACGGTTGGATCCACCGATGGAATGACTCTAGTATATATCAATGAATCAACTGATGGATCAATCTTGAGCAATCCATTGATGAATCACCTAGCAGATCCATTGATAAATATACTGATGTATCAACGGTTAGATTAGAGATGGACCAAAAGATGAATCATCGGCTGAATTGAAGGAAAAGTGACTGGTAACTCAACAGTCAAATCGGTAAATTATGAAAAGGAGTGTTTTGAAGTTGAGATGGACATGCTATTCACATCCCAACACTTACAGCGGAAGATAGTTTGAAGATCAATGGTCAAATGAAATGCAGTGAAAATCTCAGCTTACAAGGCAGCGAGAGAAGAAAGAACACATACTAATATAGGATGCAGTGGCAATTAACCAATCTGAACCATACAATCGCATCACCAACTTCCATAGAAGTAGGGATGTCAATGGACTGGGTCGGTTCGTTGGGCTTCCGGGCCGGGCTTGAGCTGGAGTATCAAATTGCATCACCAATTTCCATATAAGTAGGGCTGTCAATGGGCTGGGTTGGCTCGTTGGGCTTCGAGGCCTGGCCCACCTCGGGCTGGACATGGGCTAGAGTATCAGCCCCAAGAGGCAGGCTCCTGCTTAAAATTCAAGCCCATTTCGGGCCGTCGGGCTTGAACTTATAAACTCCCTCCTTCCAACCAATAGAAAACCTAAGCTCTCCTTGTGCTTCTGAACTTGCATCTCTTCACCCTCTTCAATCCATTGCAATACCCACAGACGCTTACTCCCTGTTCCTCGCTAATTTGATCCACACTCACACGCCTTCCACGACACCGACTGTGGGGAAGACTCTTCATCCTCACTGTCTGCTTGACGTTCTTTCAATTGCCCCGAAAAGGGTCTTAAGCAAGGTGTTTTGTATCAATTATGATAGGGTTGTAAAGGCTAATACGCAGTGACCGTTACGCAATATGGGAGTGAAACGGAGCAGATCGTTTTTTGGAACTGTGTCGGCCGTTACAGGGTAACAGTCGAAAAATGGCCACTTTTTTCTTATTTAAATCCATGTTCCTCCTCATTTTTCCACTTTTTTCATTCCAAAACTCTCCTAAATCATTTTACAGTAGATTTTGACCACTCTTACTATAGTTTTTAAGATTAAAACTGTAGATTTAAGCAATTTGAATGAATTGAAGCTCCAAGGGTGGTATTTATGCTTTTTTTCCGATTTTGTTCTAATGCTTGATTGTGATGTGCAAACATTAGAGACATATAACCATATTCATAAATTCACCAGACAGCCCGGTACAACACTGTCACCAAAGAGTGGACTGTTACGCTACCATAAACATGTTCAAAAAAAAAAAAAAAAAACCGAATACATATTTGGAATATTTACATTATTCTTGATTTTCTACATATTTTTCCAAAAACTTTCAGGCAAAAAAATAAATCCAACCGTTACGGGGGTCATAACAGTCATTACAGTCGTTGCGGCCGATACCCATATTAATAATGGTGGTGACCGTTACGGCCACCGCTACCGATACAGAATACCTTAGTCTTTAGATAAACATTAGAACTATGATCATCCCCTTTCGAAGAAACACTTTTATCTTTTCACTTACAATGATTGGTGGATGTTACCATTTTATGTTTAGCTTTTCCCTTTAGTTCTGTGGGCATTGTTTCGAGCTCAAGCCGAGCTTTGGCCTAGCCCTATATAGACATTCTGGGTCAGGTTCAAGCTGGACTATTTTGGCCCATCATGAGCCCGAGCCCGAGCCGAGCTTTGGCCTAGCCCTATATAAACATTCTGGGTCGGGTTCAAGCTGGACTATTTTGGCCCATCACGAGCCCGAGCCGGGTTTGTGCTTAAGTTGAACAATGCAAGCTGAGCTTGGACAGAGTTTGGCCCGACCCATTGACACCCCTACATAAAAGAATGGGGGGGAAAAGCATGATACATAGGAAAATCCGAATTCTAGGCAATGACCAACACTAGCCCAAAAACTAGAGGTTAGCTTCTGTCCAAGCTGAGGGAATGGTGCATCCAAGCATTCCATCCATCCAACCACTTGCTGCTAATTGAGGGTTAAGCTAAGGCATTTGATGGGAATACATGCCCACAAATCCAATCAAATATTCCATAAACACGAATATATGTCATTATGGGGCCCACAAATCCAGTGGGAAGCTTTTTTAAAGGCTTTAAATACAAATTGTATAAAAGAAGATTTACACAAACTGCATGTTGACTTATCTAGCCTTGGAAGCCAATCAATCACCTACTTGACCTAAAAGTCTCACACTCTATGTTAATGGCATACCCAGCTTTCTACATCATATGAGTTGTATTATGATAGATGGATTAGCTTTTCTAAATGGTCCACAAACCGACATTGTAACTGGCCAAGGTGTAATGGTTCTAAGACATCCACACATAGAGACCTGATGTGTAGTGCCCAAGGTGTTCCATTGTAGTAAAGGTTGGTGTAACAATGCCCACCGTTACTGATACGTTGAATCGATGTAAGGCTGATACAGGGGGTGCAACAGCCGATATGCCCCTGTATCGGTTGATTTTTTTTTATTTTTTCTTCAAAAATTCATTTATAATTTTGAACATGTTTATGGTAGTATAATAGTCCGGTCTTTGGTGAGAATGTTAAATCGGGCTGTTGATAAATTTATGGACCTAATAACCTAGAACTGACTACAAACCTTTTATATTTAATTTTCTAACTATATAATATCAATATAAATTTATTAGAATGAATGTAATACCAAAACATCTCATATTTGTAGGTTTTACTATTATTTATAGTATCGGTCTATTACATAGCTTGTGACTCACGTGTATTTCATTTCAACATTCGGAGTCTAGAGACCTTTGTGTCCTATTATATAATCCATACACCTAACAATTTGATATTATTTCCCCCAATAGATCTCAAGAAAAAATTAAAATTAGATTCGGATGAATAGTGTTGCTGATTTGGGATTGATTTGGCAGACCACTCGTGCCCCAAATCAACCTTAAATTCATGCAATCTATTTGCAGATATCCCATTAATGGATCAGTGGACATTCATTGGACAGTGAAGAATGAAAAATATCAACTGGTCCTATTTCAAAAAACAAGTGTCTGCAAATTAATGTTTAAAATCGTTCAAACAATTTGATTTTGGTAGTGTGACTTAGCAACAATGATTCCATAACTTAATTGGTTAACTTTCAGTTAATATATGTGTTGACATTTTGAGCCCTCAACAAACCCAGATCAGCCCTAGGTATTAGAAATTCGAATTTAATACCACCGTTAATCTGTGCGCTGTGCAAACGGAAGCTCAACGAAGATAGAACAATCGAATAAACCAAAATAAAGCAAGCAACCACAAAACACAAGATATTTTACGTAGAAAACCATTGTGGGAAAAAACCACAACACAAAGCGACAGAGATCGACTACAATAAAAAACTTATTTACACCACGCACCTTCTTCTATTACAAAAGCACCCGATCTCCCCTTGTGATTTGCAACCCTAGGAAAACCCTAGTCTCATGAGAAAATCATTTCCCAAGCTCTTACAAGTGTTTAAAAACCCCTCTCACCTCGTAAACTCTTGCCTTTAGAGAGAAAACACTTGTTATCACAAGCCCTAATCGCGATTGGATTTAAATACCCCGATTTGCGCTAATTTACATGACCCGTTCGATCGGACCGAATGTGACCTTCGGTCGGACCGAACCAAACCGATTACAGCTTTCGGTCAAACCAAAATCATGTAAATCTTCACAGCGTGCAACCTGAGAAACCACCCAATTTTTTGTGGGACCGAAAATAGATCTGGTCGAACCGAGACAGGACTTCTCTGCACAACAAATTGGCAAAATCCAAGGCATCCTACATAACAATCTCCACCTTGACTTGCATTCTACCAAGTCACCCTGAATACCTCATGAGCAACATCTACCTTGAGCGTAGACTGCTCCATACATTCTCCACCTGGAACGCAGCTCCATCCGCAACCCTGTGCAAGTGATGGGGACACCATGCGCGCGCCCCCCACCCTACGCACGTATTCGAGGAAGCAAGCCCCAATTTCGATTTGGATCGACGATGACATCTTTGGAGGGCCTTATAGTTAAGGGTTGCGCTATGGAGCATTAGAGTGAACTCGATTATCATATAGATTCTACCATCGGATCTCATGATCATGACCCACTACCTTAAATGATCTAGGAACCCAATGCGGGTATTCTGAATGAAGTTTATGAATTAAAAAATTCTACGTTTTCTTCTTCTCTCTTTGGGTTGAAGAATCGAATTGCGTGCGAAACCCTCCCTTCCTCGAAGGACTAACTACCGTAGTGCGAAGCCACAACCATCCCAAATCATCCCCACTTCATTACGCCCCACATCCATCATCCTTTACATCCCTTCCACTTTCAGATTCACCCTCTTTCGTATCCAAGTTCTATCCTATAACAGTACACAAATAGATTTTCAGATTCTTGCCCATCAGAGGGGCTGAAACTTCGACGGAGTACCACGCACAAACCGTGCATCAGATCGACATGAAATTTAGCATGGAGGCAATCCTACCTTGGCCAATCCTAGCCTAGGAGTCGGTTTCCAACTTTGTGGGCCCCACACACATGCAGACGAGTGGTCACGCACGTGCGCCCAGGGCCAGCTGATGTCCACGCACGTGGCTCATCTCAGGTTCTATCTTTCCTTTATTTTCCTCCTCTTTAGCCTTAAATCCAGATCCTTAACCCTAAAGAATCCCAAATCCCAATTATCCCCAAATTTGCAAACCCTAGATTTTCCCCTAAATTGAAACATGGTGAATCTCTTGAACTAGGAACATTCCTTTGCAAGAATAGATGAATCTTACACTCCTTTGGGCTTGTTTGGTTTATAATTTTATTTGATCTAGCCTTAAACTTGTGTAGGCTTAGACCCCCATCGATTCCCCTTTTTGAATGTTTGATAGTATGTAGGATGTGGAATTTTGTGACTATTTAAATTGGTATAATCATGAGCTTGATTTCTTGCATTCCACATTTAATTTCATGTCTTGGATCAAATTTGGTATCAGAGCTTAGGTTTTTATAGGGGAATGCATTGCATGTTTAGGGTTCAGTTTGTTTATGTCCATTATGCATCAAGTCTCCTCATATAGGGTTGTTTAGGACCCATAATTCACAACATGGGCTGTTGAATTTTCTATTGTCAGAAAATCCACAAATTTCATGGCTGAATTTTCTGTTAACAAATTATTTGGGTAGTTATATTGCTGAAATTTTAGTAGCGTTGTGTAATTTCCTTCACATAGAATCTTATAGGATCATTTAGTCCTACTTAGACACATATAGTTGCATTAAAGGGTCTTTGAGTTGAGTGAGTGGTTGTATGCCTACACGTACTGGTCATGGTTTTGGTTTGCACCCTACGCTAAACATGGAGCAATTGCAAGAGTCCATGAATAACATAACCCGGCAGTTTGAGTCTTTGGGAAGGCGCTTGGAACAACGTATTGACCAACGCCTTGATCAGATTAATGTGCGCGTAACCCAACTAGAGACCTCCACCTGGGCAAACCCCGTCATTGGGGAAGATGCCCAATCTCAGGCAGGTGGTCAAGAAGATAGACAAGGGAATGGGGGTGGCCAAGGAAATAGTCATGGGCGCGCACCGGTGCACCTACTCCGCGAAGGGCATTATAATCATTATGACTCAGATGCGTAACTCCTCAAGGGAGTTAGAGTAGACGCCCCTACGTTTAATCGCCACTTGGACTCTAAAGCTTTTCTGGATTGGTTGGCGGATATGAACCATTATTTTGAATAGTACGACAAGACGAATGCTCGTCAAGTTTGATTTGTCAAGATGAAGCTTGTGGGCCAAGCAAAGAGGTTTTGGACTACTGTGGATCGAAAGAAAAAAAGGTTGAGGGAGCCCCCAATAGTCCATTGGGGAGAAATGAAAGAAATTCTAAAGGAGAAATATCTTTCTTTCTCTTATTACTTGAGGTTGGTTGAATATTGGCAGTCTCTTCGACAAGGTTCCATGAGTGTGGCTGAATACATTGAGAAGTTCGAAGAGTACTTGACCCGGTGTGAAGTTGAAGAGGATCCCATACTCACTCTTACTCGATTTAAGACGAGCCTCCGTTCTAACATTAGGGGAAAGTTGCTCGCCAAGGACATAGACACTCTTGAACAGATGTATCAAGTAGCGTTAGAGGTCGAGCAATACCTTAAAGCATCTGTGGGAAAGCGGTTTGAGTCTCATGATTTTGGCGCTAAGGCCAACCCTTCTGGGGCTAAGCCTAGCACTAGATATCAATACAAGTCTTCCAATAGTTCTCAGTCTAGGCCCAAGGATGACAAGGGTAAAGAAGTTGTTAGGTCTAGCTCGCGCAAAAGCGATGCGACTAGGTGTTTTAAATGTCAGGGGTTGGTAACTTTGCCCACCTGTGTGGCACAAAAGAGGGCACCAAGGTGTTCCTTATTAAAGGGCAAGTAGAAGTAATGCCCCCAAAAAGTGACGGTGAGGAGGAAGTATATGAGCCAGCAGAGATCCCTAGTGATGAGGAAGAGGGAGCGCAAGAATCTGCGACCCTTGCAGTTGTGTGTTGCGCCTTTGCCCAAGCAAAGAATACCTACGATTGGCGCCACAACACGATCTTCTATACCTACACAAAATGTGGTGATACGAGTTGCAAGATAATGGATAGTAGTAGTTGTGCCAATGTGGCATCAACTGGCACCGTGAGCCGTTTGGGCTTGAAGCTTGAAGCCTATCCTCAACCCTATAGAGTGTCTTGGGTTGATGAGACTTTCATTCCAATCTCGCACCGTTGTCTTGTTCTTATTCAGTTTGGATCATATAAAGACACTCTGGTGTGATGTTGTTTCCATGGATGTTGACCATATCATTTTGGGTAGGCCCTGCCTCTGTGACAGCGATGTCACCATATTTGGTCGTTCGAATGTGTGTACATTCTGGTTTGAGGGCAAGAAAGTCAAGCTAAATCCTCTCCCAGCCAAGAACACGACTAGAAAGGAGTCCACCACAAAGTGTGGTGTGAGCGGCTCAAAGGAATTGAAGGAATCGAAGTCCAAGTCTAAGCCTCTCCATATTTTAAATGCGAAAGACTTTGAGCGAGAGACTGAGTCGGACTCGACGGTATACACCCTTGTGGCTAGGGAGAGTGCACCAGAGTCTAGTGTAGAGTAACCAATTGAGGCCATTCCAGTAGTGGATGAGTTTCGTGATGTCTTTCCTGATGATCTACCGGATGAGCTTCCCCCTTTGAGGGATATATAGCATGCTATTGATTTAGTCCCTGGGGCGACTCTACCAAACCTCCCTCATTACAGAATAAACCCAAAAGAGAATGCAGAGTTAAAGAGGCGGGTTGATGAGTTCCTAGAAAAGGGTTTCATTCGAGAGAGCATGAGCCCGTGTGTCGTGCCCGCCCTTACACCTAAGAAGGATGGCACATGGAGGATGTGTGTTGATAGTAGGGTCATCAACAAAATCACAATCAAGTATCGGTTTCCCATGCTGCGTCTTGATGACATATTGGATATAATGGCCAACGCTACTATCTTCTCAAAAATTGACATCAAAAGTGGTTATCACCAAATTCGTGTACGCCCTAGCGACGAGTGGAAGACGGCCTTCAAGATGAAGGATGGGCTATACGAGTGGCTAGCCATGCCTTTTGGACTGACTACCTCAAGTACCTTCATGCGTGTGATGACCCACATGTTGAGGCCCTTCATGGGGAAGTTTTTGGTCATCTACTTTGATGATATCCTGATTTATAGCATGACCAAGGAACAATACCTCAACCATTTGAGGCAGGTTTCTGAGATCCTTAGAGCCAAAATTGTACGCCAACCTAAAGAAGTGTGCGTTTATGTCTAGCAGTGTGATCTTCTTATGTTTCGTTGTGTCAGCTGAGGGTGTGTCGGCGGATCCCGAGAAGGTCAAAGTCATTATCAATTGGCCTGAACCCCGCAATATTCACAAGGTGCGCAGCTTTCACTGCTTGGTCACCTTCTATAGACGGTTCATTCGAGGCTTCAGTTCCATCATGGATCCCATCACAGATTGCATTTAAAAAATTTAAATTAAAAAAAAAAAGAGAGAGAGTTTCAATGGACGAAGACAGCCTCGAAGGCCTTCAAGGAGATAAAGGTCAAGATGACTAAAGCTCCAGTCACGCAACTTCTGGATTTTTTGAAAGTTTTTGAAGTCGAATGCGACGCGTCAGGAGTCGGCATAAGAGGAGTACTTAGTCAGAAAGTGCACCCTGTCGCCTATTTTAGTGAGAAACTGAATGAGGCGAAACAAAAACACTCCACCTACGACAAAGAATTCTATGTGATAGTGCAATCGTTGCACCACTGGCATCATTATCTATTGCCACAAGAATTCGTCTTGTTCTCAGATCACGAGGCCTTGAGATATCTAAACTCTCAAAAAAAAATTAAACCCTGAGCACGCCAAGTGGGTCCAGTTCCTTCAAGAGTATACTTTTGTGCTTAAGCACAAGGCCGGTGTAGAGAATAAGCTTATCGACACGTTGAGTCGTCGAGTCACGTTACTCAATTCCATGTGTTAAAGTCACAGGGCTCAAGCGTGTCAGAGAGGATTATTTTGAGTGCCCAGATTTTGGAGTTGTGTACGCATCGTTGTTAGAGAATCCGTCAGGAGCTAGCAGTAAGTATTTGATATTGGACGGATATTTGTTTAGGAGTGACCGTTTGTGCATACCTCGCACCTCCCTCTGCGATTTTCTTGTTTAGGAGTTATATTCAGGAGAGGTCGCAGGTCATTCTGGTCGAGACAAGACCATTGCCTTAGTGGAGGATGATTCTATTGGCCAAGTCTCAAGCGAGACGTGGCCAAAATTATAGGGCAATGTCGTACTTGTCAACTGGCAAAGCAAAAGAAACAGAATACAGGATACGGGGGCGTAACGGTGATACGGGGGCGTAACGGCGCAAAATTTTTTTTTTGCCAAAAAAATATGAAAAAATATTGATTAAATCCGAAATATTCTAAGCATTCCAAATATGCATTCATTTATAAATTGGAACATGTTTATGGTGGTGTAACGGTCCACTATTTGGTGAGAAGTTGTATCGAACCTGTCTGATTAATTTTTAACCAGGTAACTTGAATTTGACTACAAAATTCATATATTTAATTTTTTTTTAAATATGTAATTTATATACTTAACAACTTGATATTATTTCTCCCTATAGTTCTTTAAAAAAAAATGAAATTAAATTTAGGTAGATGGCGTTACCAATTTGGGGCTGACTTGGAGGACCAATCTATTCTCCAAATCAGCCTCAAATTCATGTTATTTATTGTCATTATCCCACTTATAAATTGGTGGACATTTATTGGATAGTGAATCATAAAAAAATAAAATAAAATCAAAAGGTCCTATTTTAAAAAATAAAAACTCACAAATTAATAATTAAAACTATTTAAGTAATTTGATTTTGGCATTGTGAATTAGCAATTGCAGAGTCCATAATTTAATTGTCAAATTTTAAGTTAATATATGTCTCGTGTACAATTATTTAAGGCTTGAATTAGGAGGGACTCAGATGTAAAGTGCAACACGTGTCAAAGTTTTTTGGGCCCCACCCGTGATGAATGTGTTATATCCATAACGTCCATTCATTTTGCCAAATAATTTTAGGGCATGAGCCCAAAAATGAGGCACATCCAAAGCTCAGTGGACTGCACCATTAAAAACAACAATAATTAAATGTTCACCGTTAAAAATTTATTGAGGGCTAGAAAAGTTTTAGATCAAGCTGACATGTGTGTTTTCCCTTCATCCACATCAATGTGACCCACTTAATAAGTTAGATTGAAAATAAACGTTACAGTGGACTTTAAGAAAATTTTAATAGTGAGCATTCTATAACCATTTTTTCCTATGGTGTGGTCCACCTAAGATTTGAATATTACTAATTTTTTGAATCCTAACATAAAATGACGTGGCAAAATGGATGGACGATATGGATAGAAAATATACATCATAGTGGGCCCCACTTGGGTCTGATCACATTGGATGGAAAATAAACGCTACCGTGCGCGTACGAATTATTTAACGTGAAAATCATTATCTTTGTTGCTATTTTTGGTGTGGTCCAGATGAACTCTGGATATAAGTCATTTTTTGGGCGGTGCTCTAAAATGATCTCTGAAAATAGACGAACGGTGTAGATGTAATAAATACATCACTGTGGAGCCCATATAACTTTGATCTCCTTTGAACCGTTCGTACAACTCGGAGCTCGAGGAGTGTCAGCGCTCGTCTTTGCGTGACACGTACCTACAGCAGTATTAAAAAAAATGGGGAGAGAGAGAAACGAAAAGAAAAAAAGAGGGAAAGAAGAGAAAAGAAAAAAAGAGGGAAAGGGGGAGAGGAGATTGAGAGAGAGAGAGAGAGAGAGAGAGAGAGAGAGAGGAAGAAGAAGAAGAAGAAGAGGAAGAAGCAGCTGCAGTAGCAGCCGCAGCTGCTCGAGAAGAAGAAGAAGAAGAAGAAGAAAGAGAAGAAGAAAAGAAACGAAAAAAAGGTGAGTTTTTTTTTTTTTTAGGGCCCGTCACAGCCGTTACGGGTCCGTAACGGCCGTTATGGCCCGTAACGGCCCCGTAACGGCCGTTACGGTCACAGAATTCCGTAACGGCCGTTTCGACCCCGTATCGCGTAACGGGTCCCACCGTTACCGTTACGTCTATTGGCCAAGTCTCAAGCGAGACGTGGCCAAAATTATAGGGCAATGTCGTACTTGTCAACTGGCAAAGCAGAAAAGGCAAAATACAGGGCTATACACACCTTTGCCGGTTCCATTCGCCCCTTGGCAGTACATCAATATGGACTTCGTGCTTGGGCTCCCCAAGACTATTCGGAAATACAATTCCATATTTGTTGTCGTGGACCGTTTTTCTAAAATGATCCACTTCATCCCTTGTTCGAAGACCTCTGACGCATCTCATGTTGCCAAGTTGTTCTTTAGTGAGGTTGTCGAGCTTCGTGGGTTACCCAAAACCATAGTGTCTGACCGTGACGTGTGATTCATGAGTTATTTTTGGAAGACACTATGGCATATGATGAGTACTAGGCTCCAATTTGCTTCTGCCTACCACCCTTAAACCGATGGTCAAACTAAGGTGGTCAATAGGAGCTTAGGAAATTTGCTCAGGTGTTTAGTGGGGGAGCATAACAAGACGTGGAGCGCTGCACTACCTATCGCCGAGTTTGCATATAATAGTTTTATCAATAGATCCACAGGTTTAAGTCCTTTTGAAGTCATTACTACTTATAAACCTAGAAAGTCTATTGATCTTGTCCCTATGTCCCTGTCCCATAGGCCATCAGAGTCTGCAGAGTCCTTTGCACATTATATTCATTCATTGCATCAAGAAATCAGGTGAAAGATCAATACTAGTAATGAACATTACAAAATTTCTGCAGACCAACATAAACGATTCAAGGAATTCAATGTAAAAGACTCTTTGATCGTCCGCATCAGGCCAGAGCGGTACCCTCAGGGAACCGTTCGTAAATTACACACGCGTAGCGCTGGACCATTCAAAATTATAAAACGAAACGGTCCCAATGCGTATGTGGTAAATCTTCCACCTTCCATGGGAATTAGTTCCACATTCAATGTGAAGGATCAAGTTGCATTTTAGGGGACCATTGATACATTGTCCAGCTTTCACCTAACCATCCTGATTCCCCAGACCTTTCCCTTGATCCATGGCCCCTTTCCAACCTATCTTCCCAACCTCTACCCCCCATACCTACCCTTCTCACACCCAAAGAGGAGATAGAGGATATTCTAGACCATTAGATAGTATCGCCATTGGACGGCGGCTTTCAAAAGTTCTTTGTCAAGTGGAAGTCACGCCCAGCTTCAGACAGTACGTGGCTCACTGAAGAGGAGCTTCAAAGACTTAATCCAAATATCTTGAAGCAGTTCAGGAGCTTTGTTCCGCCAGTGGCGAAACCTTCACAGTCGGGGAGAGTTGATGGGGACATTCATGCGCACGCCCCCCACCCTATGCACGTATACAAGGAGGCGAGCCCCAATTTCGATTTGGATCAACGACGACATCTTTGGAGGGCCTTACAGTTAGGGGCTGCGCTATGGAGCATTGGAGTGGACCCGATCATCATATAGATTCTACTATCGAATCTCATGATCGTGGCCCACTACCTTAGATGATCTAGGATTTTGAGTTTTGATTATTCTCATTATTAGAAATATCATGAACAACTTTGATTGCTTAGATTAGTTATTAGTTTATTTATTTCAGCTTTAAGTATTAGTGTGCGCACATGGTGCGAGGGTAAAATTGTCTTTTGGGGTTTAGGGTTTTCTTATAAATAAGCAACTCCATGTAGGTATTCTGAATGCAGTTTATGAATAAAAAAAATTCTGCGTTTTCTTCTTCTATAAACCCTCCCTTCCTCAAAGGGCTAACTACCGAGGTGCGAAGCCACAACCATCCCAAATCATCCCCACTTCATTACGGCCCACATCCATCATCCTTTACATCCCTTCCACCTTCAGATTCACCCTCTTTCGTATCCAAGTTCTATCCTATAATAGTGCACAAACAGATTTTCAGATTCTGGCCCATCAGAGGGGCTGAAACTTCGGCAGAGCACTACACACAAACCATGCATCGGATCAACATGAAATTTGGCATGGAGGCAGTCCTACCCTGGCCGATCCTAACGTGGGAGTCGGTTTCCGACTTCGTGGACCCCACACACATGCGGACGAGTGGTCACGCACGTGCGCCCAGGGCCAGCTATTGTCCACGCACGTGGCTCATCTTAGGTTCTATCTTTCCTCTATTTTCCTCCTCTTTAGCCTTAAATCCAGATCCTTAACCCTAAAGAATCCCAAATCCCAATTATCCCCCGAATTTGCAGACCCTAGATTTTCCTCCGAATTGAAACATGATGAATCTCTTGAATTGGGGAACAATCCTTTGCAAGAATAGATGAATCTTACACTCCTTTAGGCTTGTTTGGTTTATAATTTTATTTGATCCAGCCCTAAACTTGTGTAGGCTTGGACCCCCATAGATTCCCCTTTTTGAATGTTTGATATTATGTAGGACGTGGAATTTTTTTACTATTTAAATCGGTATAATCATGAGCTTGATTTCTTGCATTCCACATTTAATTTCATGTCCTGCATCAGCAAGGATGCCCAATCTCATCAAGATTAATCAAGCCCAAGATGTGCTTGAAGTTCTCTGCAGTCATCGGCTTTGTCTACATGTCTGTGGGATTCTCGTCCGTGTGAATTTTCTGAAAGAGAACCTCCTGAAGAAATGAGATCCCGTTATCTTATGGAACCTCACGTCGATGTTCTTGGTTCGTGCATGATACACCTAATTCATTGCCAGATGGATAACACTCTGACTATCACGGTGCAAACAAATCGCCTACTACTTCAACTCGAGTTCTCCTATCAGACCTTTCAACCACAATGCCTCCTTTGACGCCTCGGTCACAGTCATATATTCCGCCTCGATTGTAAACAACACTATCGTAGACTGTAGCATAAATCTCCAACATTCCGATTCGCCTGCTAATGTGAAAACAAATCCCGTATTGGACCTCATGTTGTCTAAATCACCTGCATAATCCGAATTCACGTAACCTACAACTCCACTTGAAGCTCCATGTCCCCTGAACATGATCCCAATGTCAATTGTGCCCTTGAGATATCTGAGAATCCACTTAACAGCATTCCAATACTCATTCCCTAGATTCGCCATATATTTGGAAACCACACTAACTGCCTGTGAGATATCCGATCTCGTGCAAACCATTGCATACATGAGACTCTCCACTGCACTCGCATACAGCACCCGTAACATTTCTGAAATTTTATGTTCTATACTTGGACACAACCTGGCTGACAACTTAAAGTGACCTGCAAGAGGCATGCTAACTGGCTTAGTACCTTTCATGTAGAACCTCTCTAGCAGCTTTTGCACATATCCCTTCTAAGAAAGCCACAACTTCCCAGACTATGTCTCTGTGTATCTCCATGCCTAGGATATTCTTCGCAACACCCAGATCCTTCATGTCAAACTCATTGCTTAACAGAGACTTAAGCGAGAGTATCTCCTTTTTGTCCATTGCAACCATCAGCATCCCTATAGCCCTCTGACCTTTTGGAAGTTCCACCAACTCCCATGTCTGATTCCTATGTAGAGATCATCTCTTCCACTATGGCCGACATCCACTTGTTGCCATCTTTTCCAGATTTTGCCTCTTGAAAAGTTGAGGGATCTCTACTCCCTGTGAACAATGCAAAAGAAATCATATCCTCGAACCCATACCGAACTAGGGCTCTAATGGTTCTTTTTTCCCTGTTCTTAGCTATACTTTCTTAAGTATCATGCTAATTATTTTGCTCAGTTTCTTACTCCTATTAAATTTCACCTTCAGTAATCGGCTCTACTCCACTTGCACCGACAATTTTTCGGCATCACTATGTTTTTCAGACTTCCCTGCAGCGTCCTTGTTGGCTTTCAACATTAATGCCTCATCAAAGATGACATCTCTACTAATGACCACATTCTGAGAGTCTGCATCGCAAAGCTTATAGCCCTTAGTAGTTTTCTCATACCCGATAAAGATACACTTCTTGGATTTGGGATCCAACTTCGACCTTTGTCCACTCTGCACGTAGGCGTATGCTGGACACCCAAAGATCCTCATCCCCGAGTAATTGACATCCTTGCCTGTCCAAACTTCCTCTGCAACCTTGGAATCTAGAGTTGTAAATTATAACCAATTTACAATATAGCATGTTATGTTAACCGCTTCTGCCCAAAAGCTTTTAGGCAGCCCCGCATGTAACCGCATACTTCTCGCCCTCTCCAATATATTTTTGTTCATCCTCTCTACCACCCCGTTCTACTGTGGGGTCCCTAGAGTTGAGAAATGCCTTGTGATGCCTTATTCCTTGCAGAATTCCATGAATCTTGCCCCTGTACTCCAAACCGTTATCTGACCTGAGACACTTAACCTGTCTCTCGGTTACCTCAGAGTCGTATTTTAAGAAGTAGACCCAAACCTTTCTCGAGTAATCCTCTATGAAGCTCACAAAGCATCATGCTCCTCCCTTAGAAGATACTGTCACTGGCCCCCAGCCATTTGAATGAATATAGTCGAGCACCACGCTACTAGTGTGTGTAGCAATCTTGAACCTTACCCTGCACTATTTCTCATAAATGCGATGCTCACGGAAATCCACCTTGCATGCCTTAACTCCTTTCAACAGTTTACATTTATGGAGTTCCATCATGCCCCTCTCGCTCATATGTCCTAACCGCATATGCCACAGATTAGTGTCATCAGTGTCGGATTCTGCGTGTGAGGTGGTAGCAGCCTCGCGTATAACCGTGCTCCCAACCAACTTGTACAGATTTCCTATCTTATGTCCCTTCATTAACACCATTGCACCTCTGATGACCTTGATTCCACCACTAGATGCAGTGAACGTGCAACCATTCGTATCTAAAACCCTAAGGGCTTGTTTGGCCAGGCAGATTGGATGGGATTGGATGGTATTAGAGTGGATTGCACGGATTTCAAGGTAATGATAATTGCGTCAGTGGATTGGTGCAAGATCTATGGGATTGCTATATCGGGTCTGTTTGGCACGCCCGACCAATCCCGGGATTAAACCTTCCAATCCCTTTCAATCCCTCGAACCAAACACGTCCCAGGCAATTTTGAAGGGATTAGGGTGGATTGGATGGGATTTAAAGGTAATGATGGTGATGTCAGTGGATTGTCTTAAGATACATGGGATTGATATATCCCGGGATCAGGATCCCGTGCCTGTTTGGCATGCCTGGCCAATCCCGGGATCTATCTTCCAATCCCATCCAATCTGCCCGGCCAAACAGGCCTTAAGGATATTAAGTTTTTCTTCAGATCTGTGACATGCCTGGCATCACCTAGAGCCTGTATGACTCCATCAAACATCCTTACCTTGATGGTCCATATTCTAATGGCCTTACATGCTGCATCATTCCCCATCAGAACACTTCCACCATCATAGGACTTGTAAGAACTTAACCAAGTCCTATCCATGCACATGTAATACGAACATCCTGAATCGAGTATCCATGTATCTGAGAGACAGCTCATACCTGAGGAGACAAAGAAGTCTCCTTCTGAGCTCTTTTTCACTACACTAGCCGATTCACCTGTGTTATTTTTACCCTTGCTTTCTAGGTCATCCATCTATTTCTGGCAGTCTCTCTTGAAGTGCCCATTTATACCACAATAGAAGCATCCGTCCTTAGCCTTTGTTTTCGATCTAGACCTTTTCTTCTTCTCAGATTAAGTCTCTGACCCCCTTTTGCAACTAACCCTTCCGCCTGAGAGCATCATCGCTCGACTTCTTCCTCATCTCATTCGAAACGAGAGTTACGGTGATGTCTTCCGGCTTCACTATATTCTTCCCATACAACAGAATAGTGACGAGATGGTCGTATGATGTGGGAAGCGATGCTAGAAGTAGCAACGCTCTCTTCTTCCTCGATTGTCACTCTGAGCCTTAAAAAACTTGCTACACACATTTGTAAACAAGTTCACATGCTCCAAGAGATCGGATCCTTCCTTCATCCGTAGTCCGAATAGTTGTTTCTTCACAAACAACTTGTGAGGGACTTCGTCATGTATAGGTCTAGTTTTTTCCACATCTTCAGGAAAGATTCCTCATCCAGAATGTTATACATGACTTCATCTAATAGACATAGACGATGGTGCTCATAGCCTTCTCCCCAAGTTCACTCCAATCATCATCCGACATTTTCTCCTGTTTAGTCTCCAACAACACCTTGCTCAACCATTGTGATACCAGAATATCCTTAACATTCCGTTGCCACAAAATGAAATTGTTCTTCCCATCAAATTTCTGTATATCGAATTTGACCCTAATATATTTGCTATATTCTCGAACATCCTTAAACATGACGCTCTGATACCACTTTGTTGATATTCTAAGCCCTCAACAAACCCAGATCAACCCTAGGTATTAGAAATTCGAATCTAGTACCATCATTAAATTATGCACTTTGTGGAAGCACACTCAATAAAGATAGAATAATCAAATAAAGCAGAATAACCAAACAATAAAGCAAGCAACCAAAGAACACAAGATATTTTACATGGTAAACCCTTGCGGGAAAAAACCACAGCACAAAGCAACAGAGATCAACTATAATATTTGGAAAAAAAAAATTAAGAGTTTACACCACTCACCTTCTTCAATTACGAAAGCACCCGATCTCCCCTTGCAATGCGCAACCCTGGGAAAACCCTAATCCCTTAAGAAAATCCATTCCCAAGCCCTTACAAGTGTTTAGAAACCCCTCTCACCTCACAAACCCTTACCCTTAGAAAGAAAACACTCGTTATCACAAGCCCTAATTGCGATCAGACTTAAATAACCCGATTTGCGCTAATCTGCACAACCCATTCGGTCGGGTCGAATGTGACCTTTGGTCGGACCGAACTAAACCAATTACAATTTTCGATCAAACCGAAAATGTGCAAATCTTTACAACGTGCAACTTGAGAAACCACCCAATTTTCAGTGAGACCAAAATTAGATCTAGTCGAATTAAGACAGGACTTCTCTGCACAACAGATTGGCATAATCCAAGGCATCCTACACAACAAGTGGACCACACCACAAGAAACATGTGGAATTGAATGCCTACCGTTAATAGTTAAAATGAGCTTATAGAGCCCACAAGGATGTGTACCTGCCATCCAACCTGTTCATAACGTCACACAGACATGGATGAAGGGAAAACACAAAAATAAGCTTGATCCAAAACTTATGATGGCCCCATAGAAGAAATAAATGGTAAGCTTTCAATTCCCCCTGTTTCATGTAGTGTGGTCCACCTAAGCTTTTTGGATTTGCCTCATTTTTGGGCTCATGCACTAAAATGATAGGGAAAAACGAATGGACGGCACGGATCAAGTACATGCATAACAATGGGGCCCCCACTAAAATATCCTCCTTTCCTCGGTTTCAACCCACTATCAACATCAAGTCACCATCAAAAGGCTACTGCAGAAGGTAAATGCAGGGGTAAATAATAATTGCCCATTTACACCTTATTTACCCCATGAATTGAAAAACAAACAAGCCCTTAAGCTTTCGGCACCTTCAATTTTAGGGATAATCGCTATGAAGGAAGCCCCTAACTCAGACGGAAGCTGACCTTCTTCAAAAAATTCTTTGACAAAAGCAATCACATTCACACTTACTAGTCTCCAAAATACTTGGAAGAAAGCAAGAGGAAACCTTTCGGCTCGGGAACTTTGTCTCTACCCAAGCCGTCCACTACCGCCTTAATCTCGGATTCCAACACCAGCCTTTTCAAGGATACAGTTTGGTCAGCCGTAAGGCTGTCAAAGGAAAGATAATCTAACCACAGCTGACACCAATTCTCTTTTGAAAGAAGCTTCTAATAATACCCCACAATCGTCTCCACAAACATGCTCCTTCTCAAGTATTGAACGATTGATGAGAGGGGAAGAAATTATGCTGCTTCTAGCTCCCGCCGATGCAATGTTGTGGAAGAAGTGTGTATTCTTATCCTATTCTTTCAACCATAGGGCCCTCAACCGTTGTCTCCACTTTATCTCCTCCATTAAGAAGGTGGAACAGCCATGTATGTTGTGCAAAGATAGGGACCATAAAATTCCTTGTGTGGATAAGAGACGTTTGAATGGATCGAGTAGACTTCAAAACCTACTTTGCATGTCCCGTAAATCATCATGGAGGAATCAAAGGATGTTTGATTATAGGAAGCACAAATGGAACATGATGCGTGTGTGAGAGACGTGGTGTTTTCTATTTTAAAATAACTGGAAATTTTATTAGAAGGGCAAAGGAAAGAGGATACAAATTACAAAGAGGATGATGAGATCCGGCTAATACAAGCCTCCAATGGGCAACCCGCAAAGGATTTATCAGCCCACCCATTCGATGACCAATCATTTTAGCCTCATAGAACAATTGGCATTTATTGGGCTAGTCAATGACCGACTGGCGAAAATGCAAAAAATTAGTTCGTCTAATAGCCAGGCGGGCCACACCTGTATGTTTGATTGGTGGACCATTAGTCAATTTATTTTAATAATCGATTTTATGATGCACATGTGATCAACCGGATGAGCATACATGACATATTTCTAGGAACTTGCTTCTTCACAGGTGGCAACACAAACTGAAGGACCATGTAATGAGCATTGAGATCCTGCACATGTGTTCTTCTTACCAAATGTGCAGCAAGTTCCAAAGAAGCACTTTCTCACTTGGCCACCTTTTCGCACAAGTTACATTTCATGTGCACAATTTTGGGAAGAGAGGGGGCAGGAGGGGAGAGAGAGAGAGAGAGAGAGAGAGAGAGAGTATATGAATGTGGGAAAAAAAAAATGACACGTTTATGTGTCTCAGCCAATGTCTCTATCAGCCAATGTCTCTATCAGCCAATGGCCCAATGCAAACTGATATGCCTGCCAGAGTACCCAAAAGAGCGATACACCCCCATATTATATCTCAAGTAGGGCGGATACGTTCTATACGAGACAGATTCTTTGAACCTTGATCGACATGAAGGAAAACTTATTTTCACCACGCCTGCCCACTTGGCACATGAGCTCGAGAGTATAGAGATTGGTTCATACATGCGCATGGGATTGGCAAGCATTTCAGAGCAAAGGTGACATGTGGAGAAAGGAAATGGTTTGTAGATCATGGGAGAAAGGGAAGGGGAAGCAGTTGCAAAAAGTATATTTCATTTGGAGCAAAACTCCTATAACAATTAACAACCACTTTAGTGGTGGTGACTATTCAACCATACACATGGGGAAGTTCTACAAACATCAAATAACGGTATCAATTGGCATATCAGACGATATGGGTCCATATCAACCGAAATTTTTCTTTGCCCAAAAAAATCAGGAAAACAGGAAAAAATGAAAAACAAAGGAATCTATCATTTTTTTTTCTCTTTTTTTTAATTGTTTTAAACATCCATTCAATGGTGTAACAAGCCATTCTTTGATAAGAACAAATTCAGGAAAACAGGAAACAAAAATGAAAACCAAAGGAATCTATCAGTTTTTTTTCTTTTTTACTTTTTAATGTTTTCAACATTCATTCCATGGTGTACCAAACCATTATTTGATAAGAATGTTGTTTATCGGCTTGATCTATGAAAGTCAACCAAAAGAGGCCCTAGTGAAGCACAAATTAAGCATGGTTTTATACATTAGGGCTGGTGTTTTATATGACAAATAGGTGTGGCATAGCATTCACTCCTAAGCGTGAGACATAAGCTACAAAGCGTGTAGAGTAAGACATAAGCTACATTAGGGCCAGTGTTTTAAGTAGTGAATAGGTGTAGTATAGCATTCACTCCTAAGCGTAAGACATAAGCTACAGAGCGTGTAGCGTAAGTTACAGGCTAATTTTAGATTTTAAATAAAGGTTGCACTTTGTTGCACAAAATATAATGAAATTTCATGATATTTTGCACCAAATTGGATTGATTAGAAATGAAATTTCATGATATCTAGCACCACCAAACACCACCTAAAATAATAGGGAAAATAGGACAAAGATTAACTATGAAGATGTAGGAGCAACAGACCAGATTTAATACTATTGCTTTTATTATTTTAGTAAAATAGCTGAAAAGATTAACTATTTTTTATTGAAAAATAGAAAAATGTAACAAATCATTGAATCGTTAATTGATTTTTTGTTTTAGCGAAAATAACTCATAGTTTAAGCTATGTAGCATGTAGGGTAGGTAAATTATCATGTAGCGTAGGCTACATGCGACTTAAGCTATTTTCATGAGTTACGTGGCATTAAGGCTAAGTTACACTGAAGCGTAAGCTAGTTAAAACACTGATTAGCATACATTATATTGAAATACAACAAAAAGAAAATGAAAAAAAAAAAAAAAAAAAATGTAACAAATCATTGAATCGTTAATTGATTTTTTGTTTTAGCGAAAATAAATCATAGTTTAAGCTATGTAGCATGTAGGGTAGGTAAATTATCATGTAGCATAGGCTACATGCGACTTAAGCTATTTTCATGAGTTATATGGCATTAAGGCTAAGTTACACTATGTAGCGTAAGCTAGTTAAAACACTGATTAGCATACATTATATTGAAATACAACAAAAAGAAAATGAAAAAAAAAAAAAAAAGATAGTTGTCCCCTTATAATTTTTCCCAAAGTGATTCCCTCATCAAATATCACTCAAGTCCCGTGTTTTGATCCCCAAAATAAGCCTATATCTAGTATAGAGTGTCCAAGTTTCCTCCATGGTGGAAATTAATAAACAAGTGAAAAAACTAGAGAAGTTTCAAAAAAAAAAACCATAGAAATGGGCCCTTTATGGTTGGACCGGTCACGTATCGGTGCCAATACAAGGTGTATTGGATGCATCAGTTGATACTTGATATGCACCCCTGCCCCGGACTATTCGCCCCTGCATTGTGTAACAGGGGTGGTCGATACATACAGCCATAAACCATGAAAGACATAGGCCAGCCAAATTATTGATCTAATTGTCGATGGTGCAGCCTAAAATTACACTGCGAAGGTTGCAACTAATTTTGTGATTGAAATTTGAACCACTCACTATTTTACTCCTAAGCATTTATTTGATAGCCATCAATTGGATGAGCAGGATCAGTATGATTTTAGAGATATGTTCCCTCCACAATTTGGCTGGTGCGAATAGCCGTACATGAGTGCCGTATTGGACCATATGAATCACCACCATTTTCGAAACTAGTAATGAACCATTATGGTAGGAGTCTAGCCTCTTTTGTGAAGAAAGGAGGTGAATTTGTTGAGGATAGGTTCACCTGAATTACCTAAATGCCCATTCTTTTTGTTAAAAACCCTTTTCATGCCCTTTAATAATGCGTAGTTGATTCATCTAGAAAGACTAATTGCAAGCAAAATTCTGTCCCTGACAACTAACATTGTATATAATAGAGATTATACAAACATATAAAAATCTACTTACTGCACCTAACATATAAAAATCTACTTTGCACCTGCGACATTTTTTGCAAGGATACTCCCAAAAGTGAAAAAGAAAAGGATCTCAATCAAGGTGTGCCGTAACGGCTGTTACGGGCCATATCGGCCGTTACGTAACAGTAATGGCACCAACCATTATGCATTACAAAGTCGTAACGGCCGTTATGGAAAAAAAAAAAAAAAAAGACCCATATTGGCCCTGTAACGGCCCGTTACGAGACCGATACAGTTTTTTTTTTTTTTTTAACATAGAACAAAACGGCCATTATGGCCCTTATCGTAATGGTAACGATGGTGACCATTACGGCCCCCATTACCGTTACGGCACACCTTGGTCTCAATAGAAAGAAAAAGTCAGTAAAGGAGGTCAACTGGTGAAGGCATTGAATAAAGAGTCTAACAACCAGAAGCATGTTAATGTCGTATCACCTCTCTTATTTGTGGTTCAAAACCCATATCTAGCATTCTGTCCGCCTCGTCTAGAACAACAAATGAGATCCTTGAGAGAGATGTATTTCCTTGTTGTAGATGATCGATAAATCTTCCAGGTGTAGCAACCACAATATGTACTCCTGCTCGTAGTTCGGATCTCTGCAATAGTATCACCAGCAGAAGTTATTTTCAATGAAATGCAGGAAATAACAAAATGTAAGGCCTGAAAAGAGACGACAAAGGACCAGGAGATAACACCTTTATCTAAGTTAGCTAGCAAGCACACTAGCAAATACACGACACACATTCTTACTCCAAGACCAAAAAATACATCAATTAATTGTAATGTTTGGGATCCACGACCTATCCATAAAAGGAACCATTTTAACCGTCTGAGGCATAAAAACATGATTCTAGTACATGCCAACAGCATAAACCCGCAGGGACTCAGCCACCCAATTACATTCCCTGAAGATATGAACCAATACTAGATGGGCCATACCCCCAAAATTCACAGTGGCTGATGGTCCTAGCCATGATTGGATGACTTTTGATGATCACAAATAGATGGTTAGAATCAAGTCCAAGTGTCAACATTCAATGTACAAAAATCCTCCAATAAGTAGCTAGACTTGTCCAACCATCGTGAACTCTGGGGTATGGTACATCCACAGAAGGGAGATAAGAGTGTCCCACGTATAAGAAGAATATTTGCTTGATAGCTCTGATATCAGTCCAACCACAGATTCCTTGTATATGAATACAACATCCAGGAAAAACAACTAGAATGAAAGTGAACAGAAGAGACTGACAATCCATGGAACAGCTCCTTAGCAATATTAACCAATACCAGAATTAGTTACCTGTTCTGACATGTTCGTTCCTCCCACAACAATAGCAGTTCTGAACGATTCCAGTGACCGACTAAACGCCTTAACCTGCAATAGATAGCAAATCAGTGCGCACTGAGATAGGTATGAAGAATTGAAGCAAACCTCAACTCATTTCCGATTTCAAATAAAAAGAAAATCAGAAGGCACCAGACTGTTCCAAGCAAAGCTAGAGAAAAAAATTTTAAAAAGAAAAAGAATAAGAAAAAAAAAAAAAAAGGGAAACCTTGACTGCCTAATTGCAAACTTCAACAACTGGAGTTAAGAACTCCAAACCGCTAGAAACAAAGTTCTGTTTTCTTCTTTTTCTTTTTCTAAATGGCAACGGAAAAGTTTATAAAGCCAAACAAAAGGAATACAAAAGAAGAAAAAGGGAGGAGGGATGATGAGGAATCAACCCACTTCACCTGCAAGGACAGAAATACATTGGTAACCCCATATGCCCAGAATATTTTTCCCATTTACAATCCTTCTGTTTTTTCTTTTTCCTTTTTTCTTTTTTGGTTGGGGGGGATAGGTTTCCCATTTACAAGCTTAAACAAAGGATCAACAATGCCTACAGGTTATCAGCCTCCCTTTAGCCCTATGAACCACTTCGACACTATCCAATTTGTTGTTGAAAATTTTATCGTTCCACTCAATGTTTGTCAACCCCCCTACGTCTTTTGCTCCGGATCATGCAATCCAGATTATGGGTCATTTGTGATCACTATTTTGCCATTTATGATTCTATACTATTATCACCAATCAATTATTCCTTGATTTATGCAATAGTGGGCACATAATACGATGCATGCAGGATGATAACATTAATCGTTTCATATATAAATAATAATATTAGAATATTAGTTTGTTCATAGAACTAGATGTTGCATGCTTCGCATTATGCGTGGGAGCGACCCACATGATCCTACCCCTAGTGTAGCACATATTCGAGAAAGTACCATACTGCGTATCCATTCCCTTTACGTACCCAAGCGCTTCATGATCCAGGTAACCTTGGTTCCGTTCTCTCTAGATGACCAGCAACTGGATAGCAGAGATAGGCACTATAGGATTGTTTTCCTTTTTTTCCTTCAAAGCCACATAGCCATGCTAGTGACACAACCTCAATTAAACCAGGCACAACCCACTGCATTCCAAAAAACTTAAGAAGCACCTCCATAGATTCAGGGGAACTCACAGTGAATAAATAGGCAGTTTACTGGTTCTGCATCCTTGAGGCAGAGAGAACAGAGTTCGCAATAATCATGTTCCTCCCCTGAAGATGATCGATGGTTAGCATTTTTCTTTTGCAACTAGCAATCAAATGCAACCACTCTCGGTGGATCAGAGAATCGCTATAAAATAAGCCCATTGGACAATATGATTGTCCACCTCACAATTTGTAAGTAACCAATAATAGGATTTTTACCATGGATGTCCCTGATTCCACATCCTTGAGGCAGAGAGAGAGAGAGAGAGAGAGAGAGAGAGAGAGAGAGAGAGAGAGCAGAGTTCGTAAAATCATGTTTACCCAAAGATAATTGATAGTTAGCACTGTCTTTCGCAACTAGCCAACAAAATGCAACCCTAGCCTTCAGATCCAGTTCAACCCTATCCTTCTGATCTGCCTCTTCTGCAATATTCCCCCTCTCATCCGGCCCCTTTAGTCAATTCCTCCCTCCTTCGTGTTCTCCACGTCCAGCCAAACTTAGCTGACATGACTTCCCTCTCTTGCGCACTTTTTTTTGAAGGATAATGTTTTAATTTTTTGAAGGATAATGTTTTAATTTTATTAAAAACAGCTTGAGAAGAACAAGCCAAAAACAATACACAGCAGCATCTAACTACAATCGAATATAGAACGCACAACCATATCGTCAAAACTACAAGAAATAGCTGCCCATTCTATAACATCCCTCTTAATTTTCCAATAAACTTCTTCCCAAGGGCCCCACTTGTTACGAAAGCATCAAGAATTTCGCTCTCCCCAAATGTTCCAAAGAACGGCTAGCATAGATAAGCACCAAAGCATCCAACTGTTCTTAGTGAGTTGCACGCCATGCCACATCTCGAACAATTGAACTATCGAAGAGGGCATTGCCCAATCCAAACCAAAGGATATGAGCAATGCTGAACATAGCTACGATGAACAAATAAGTGGTTAATAGACTCAGCATCTCTCATGCAAATAAGGCATACATTGGGGAGAATCATGGCTCTTTTCTGCAGGTTACCGACGGTAAGAATATGCTTCCAGCTCACCAACCAAGCAAAAGAAGTCACTTTGGGGGGAGCACCATAGAACCAAAAGCCCCTAAATTTTATTCCATACACGGCACACCTGGGAGGTTGCTGCATTTGTTTCGTCCTGCTTTCCGAATCTGACAAAAGCAAAACCCCATGTTTCCCCCGTGAACAAGTCCCTAGCATTAAACCAGTCTCAAATGGCTCCCACCCCTTGAAACGGGCTGTACAACACAAAAATTGCAACCCCATATGGAATGTTAGAACCAAAGAGAGAAACACGCCCTCTATGATCCATTGCCCCTAATTTAATCAACTTCAATAGGCAAAGATCAGTGCCAGGACCTCCAATTTTGGACAATTACACAGCCTCAGAGTAGTCATCACTGGCGCCAGATTAAGGTTTTGCTGGTTGCAGCAGGTCTTTGTTATACTACTTAAACAATACCCCCAATAAACAATTAAATCTCCAAACTAAAATTTCTTGGCAGCTATCGCCATCCATCCATATCTGGAATCCTTACCCCAATCATATATTAAAAACCTTTCCAAAAAAGCCAGTTTTATGACCAGGATGCTTATATCAGAAGGAACTTTCTTTTTGGGACGATTGACCTTATATTAAAGGGAGCCTAGGGCAACCCAAGAAACAAAACAAAGCCGAAGCCAAAAACAAAACCAGCTATACAACATAAAACCAAAACAAAAGGAAAACACAGAAAAAAAGCAAACCTACAAAACCAACCATACAACTCAGGACAGAAGAGACCCAAAGCTGACTAGACGGGCCAGCACCACCACAAGCCAAGAAGGGAAGAAATGATACAGTGGTCTGAAGGATTAAGACTAAGTGACCAGTCACCCACATCCTGAAAAATCAGATCCAACACCACAGATGACGGAGAGGAAATATCCCGAAAGCAGCAGCTGTTCCTCTCTCCATATAACCCACAGAGTCACCAACGCAGCCAAGAAGGAACTGTTGCTGAAGTCAGCCAGCCTCCAATCACTGTGCTCAGTCCCCAGTGCTGCTGTTTCGAAATCCCTCTAGATGCATTCTTCTAACATTCAAATCTGGCCAAATCTGGCCCTTTTTTTCAATCTTCCAAGCCTTGTCCCAGCTCCCAAAAAATTGGGTCTGGCTTTTTCAATCATCTAAAGTAATGAGACTGTTCATTCTTTCCAAAAAGTAAAAAATAAAAATAATATAAAAACATTTCACACCTCTTTCTCTATTTGCTGGGCAAGTTCTCTTGTAGGAGCCAAGACCAATGCTAAAGGTCCATCACCACGCCGAATAGGTGGTTGAGCCAAGCAATGCTGTGATAGAAATTCACCACACCAGAATATATATATATCAATTGAATAATCAACAGAGCTAAACCAAAAGTCATATGCTGGGTGTTCAGCTTATGATGGAATATGAGAATAGTTTTTTAAATAAAGACATGAGGAGAATAAAGACTCTGTAGACCTGAATCATGGGGATGGAAAAAGCAGCAGTTTTCCCACTCCCAGTCTCCGCGCAACCCAAAAGATCCCTCCCACTAAGAGCAACTGGCATGGCTTGCGCCTGAATAGAAGTCGGTCTGGTGTATTCATGAAAAGCAATATCCTTCATGATGCTTGGGTGCAAACACTGAAAGACAAGCATTATGTATTACTAAAAGCTGACATGAAAAGACTTGTGCCGACAAGGAATTATGGGGTCCCAATGCATCAAAAAGATTATAGATTCTGATACATCTCAGTCGATACAAGTGTGCCCATGGTTCAGTGATTCAGACCATTGATCTGACAGTGACAGGTCCCACCATGGCTAAGTTATGCTTGAAACTCTCCATACTTGAAGGACCTGACCATATAATCTTTGGCCTTTTCCGCGGACCTTTGCAGCATTCTTCTTATTAACCATATATTCGAAAGCTGCTGTTCGAAGAGCTAGGATCTTCCAATCTGGCAGATTTTTGGGCATCCCTTATTGATTGAGCCGTAAGATCAAAAGCCTAGATCACAACACCATGGTCAATGCTTGTATGGACTGAACGCATAGGGGTACTGTACATGTTATGATGCACCACAACCCTGTAATTACTATGTGCTGTCTTTTGGAAGATGATACACTGTCCTAAACATATAAATGTACCATATCTGTAAATGATTCAATAGGTGGAGGTGCAGGAGGGGAATCTGGAGCAGCTGTAACATCAACATTTAACCGCAAGCGAACCTCTTCAATCTGCAAAAGAACATGCGTGATGACAAGTTCACTGCATCTACCCTGAGGAATCAATTATTTGAGCTTTTATGCTAAGCTAAACCTCACATTTGCTGGACAATAAATGAAGATTGAATTGAATAAATACAAAACTAACATTTACAATAGATAACAAGCACTGAAGTTATGGGTGGTGTCCCAACCTCTAAGCCACAGGATGTTTTTACAGATAGGCAACAGGGACACTGAGCACTTTTTGGCATCCAACACAAACACAAGGTGTCAAACAGACAAAATCAGCCAATATTTTCAGTACCACTGGTCAGTGTTACAATTCCTGGAACACAGAGAAAACAAATGTATCGTCGATGCATGCTAATATATCAGGATAGTTTCAATATTTCCCACAACCTCTGCAATGTTAGTCCCTAATATTTCCCTTATCTTCCGCTTAGACCACTTAATGAAGTTGGCCTCTTGATTAATCTTCTCTACTTCACACCTCATCTTCTTTGTGTCTTTCAGTCATGGAACCGACTTTTAATCACTTATTCAATACAACTCCCTTGCAATGTATTCAAAAACGGTGCTGTAACCGCTACGCACTACGGGGCCATAAAGGCTGTTATGGAAATAAAAACGGCATGTCCTGTAACAAGGTGTGACAGCCCTATAACAGCCGTTATGGAGCAGATACAGGTTTTTTCAGAAAAAGTAAAAGGGGACATAACAGCTATTATGGCCCATATCGTAATAGTCAAGATGGTGGTCATTACGGCCATTATTACCATTATTGAGAACCTTGCTCCCTTGTAACTTCCTTAGAAGATTTTGTTCTTTTACTTACCTACTAATAGTGCTCTTAATGCTCAAGTCTCTATTCAGTTTTCGCCATTCCTTAATTGCTTTCTACTGTTTCTAATAATGGACCATCTAATTCATAACCAAACTCCCCCACTAATTCCTGCACCCCCTCCTCACCTAACCAAACACCTAAAGCTTGTTTTTTGCAGATTAACCTTCCAACTTGATACTGCTTCAGAACACATCCACATCTCCCTCAAATAAGCCACTTAAACTCTGTTTGCTTCGCATAGAGAAGCATGTCATACACAAATTGAAGATAGAAAACTTGAAAGCATGGTTCTGAATATTGGTATCGGCGGGCGTATCGGCCCGGCCAAAAAATGATACGATACAGCGTCGCGTATCGGTATTGGGCCTGTATTGGTTAGAATTGTTTTTAAGCAAAAAATTATGGAAAATATTTGAAAAATAAGAAAATTGAGATATCTAAGAATCTATCTTTTTTTTTGTGTGTTTTGACCATGTATTCAATGTTGTATCGGACCATTCTTTGGTAAGAATGTTGTCACGATGGGTTTACCTATTGTAAGGCGTGGTGTTGATTTTTATTGGTATAGAATATCGATATATGCCAGATTTTATTTTTTTTAAGAACATGAAAATTTTATTAAAAAACCCCAGCAAGCAACAGCACGCCGAGAAAAGAATACAACAAAAACTGCCAACGCAAAGAGAGAGCAGCAAAGACAACAGCTATATGGAGGTCGACCACTCGAAAACCAACATTTTAATGACCTCCACAATAGACTCAACTGAATCGGACAAATTTCAAGATCATCTTTTGTTCCTCTCGCCCCAAACACACCACCATATCACTGGCAGCGTCAAGAGCCAACTAGCCTTGTCCTTCATACCACCACTTCCCCCATGCTACACCCACAACAGGTCCTTGACCAAACCTGGCATCACCCACTGCTCCCCAAAGATGGCAATGAATTGCACCCAAATATTTTGCGTAAAGAGGCAGAAAATGAAAAGGAACGGTTTCAGCATCTTGCTTGCACAAATAGCAAATATTAGGGATAATCAATGATTGCTTCTGAAGATTGTCAATCATGAGGACCCTTTTTCAACCCACTAACCAAGTGAAAACGGCTACCTTGGCTGTGCTCCATAGAACCAAAAGTGGTAGGCGTGACCCCCTTGATTGACGCTATCATCAGGCCAAATCAACTTGTAGAACGACTTCACAGAGAATCAAACCGAACTGTGCACACTCCATACCAACAACCTCCCCCCCCCCCCCCCCCAAGGTGAACTGAAGACGGTCGAGAAGGGAAATGAGCAATGCAATTTCACAATCTGATAGGTTTCTTCTGCACGGAGGAAACCAACAAACTGAAGAACTGCTAACAGAAAAACAATCCACTACTCTCAACCCCTCATTTGGGGTTGGGCGGGCTAAACTAGGAAAGTCGATGTGCAAGGGAGAGTCCCCACACCAAATGTCTTTCCAAAACTTAATCTTGGAACCGCCCCCCACCAAATTTGATACTCCTCTTACAAAATATTCCCTTAGGGTCTCCACTAACTTCCAAATATGGGAAGCTTTATACAAGGAAGACCTCCTGATCCCCTCAAGGTCGTACTTACAAGCTATGATTTCCTGCCAAAAATGGCCTTCTTTGGTACCAAATTGCCATAGCCATTTGCCAAGAAGAGTTAAGTTCATGCCTAACAAGTCCCATAAGCCTTCATCGCCTTAGAATACTGGCCTACGCACTTCCTCCCATCTTAGAAGTTGGAACTTTTTACTTGTTACTTTCCACTAACCCCAAATTTGACACTCCTCTCACAAAATATTCCCTTAGGGTCTCCACTAACTTCCAAATATGGGAAGCTTTGTACGAGGAAGACCTCCTGATCCCCTCAAGGTCGTACTTACAAGCTATGATTTCCTACCAAAAATGGTCTTCTTTGGTACCAAATTGCCATAGCCATTTGCCAAGAAGAGTTAAGTTCATGCCTAACAAGTCCCATAAGCCTGCGTCGCCTTAGAATATTGGCCTACGCACTTCCTCCCATCTTAGAAGGCAGAACTTGTTAGTTGTTACTTTCCGCTAACCCTCTCCATGAGAAATCCCTCAACTTGTCCAATCTAGCTTAGACTACTTGAGGGCACTTGAAGAGAGACATAAAATATAACAGCATATTAGATAAGGGAGAGTCCCCCAGGGAGAGTCCCCCACACCAAATGTCTTTCCAAATCAGACCAAGCATGTATGAGGGCTCATCTACTGATTTGTTAAGTCTTTATCAATTTTCAAAAAATAAAAATCATTTTTTAATTGAAAATTATTAAATTATTAACTTTTTTTCAAAATTTCCCTTCAACCAGTTGTCAATTAAGACTAATTCCGAAGTATTTAAGAGTGTTTAATGAAATGAACATCACATACACTCTAAATGTTATGCATTCAATTTGAATACAGTTACATATTTCACTTAGACAGTGCATAGCTTAGGACCCTATTCAAAGGAAACCTATTATGTGCACTTCTTTTTTGAAATGTTATGATTTAAAAGTGTGTATTGAGCTCTTTTTTAACAATCCCTGAAGAAATTCAACAATTTTCCAAATGATTCCCCATGTTTTCCAAAAGGTGCGATAAATTACCCAATACAAACGATATATCCCGTGCGATAACCGATGCGTATCTGTATCCCAAGGATGTGATATGTAACGCAATACTGATATTTCAAACACTGCTTGTTACTTTCCACTAATCCCTTCCATAGGAAATCCCTCAACTTGTCCAATCTAGCTCAAACTGCTTGAGGGCATTTGAACAAAGACAAAATATAACAGCATATTAGATAAGGTTCTTTACTTATTTTAATCAAGGTTAACCTGCCACCTAGGGATAGGTAGCGGCTCTTCCACTTGGATAATTTTCTTTCAATCTGCTCGATAACCTTACCCCAAGGATGAATAGCAGCTTCCCTACGCACAATGGGAGCCCCAAATAAGTGGAGGGAAAGGAGCCTACCTTACACCCAAAAAAGTGAAGCCAAATTGGATACCTCTTCTTTAGATAAATGGATACCTAACATTTCACTTTTCTCACATATTACTTTAGACCTGAAACCACCTTGAGCATAACACCACTTTCCTCAAATCATTAACCAAATCCTCATCAGCTTCACAAGATGATCATATTGACGGCAAAGTGGAGGTGGGAGATCCGATCCCCCGAAGAGGCAACCCCAAAGCCACTAATAAGATCGGATCCTTGAGCTTTAGCTAACATACGGCTAAAAGCTTTCGCAACCACAAAGAATAGATGTGGGGAAAGCATGTCTCCTTGCCTAAGGCCCCTAGACAGCTTGAAGAAGCCATGAAGGGATCCATTTATTAGCACTAAAAAAGTGGGAGATCTCACACAAGCCTACATCCACATTCTCCATTTGACTCCATAACCCGATCTTCAAAGCATGCAATCCATAAAATCTCGGCCGAGAATCTATGCACTCTTGGGCCATGAGAGCAGTATCGATAATCTCTCTCCCCTCAACAACGGTCCCCTGGTTTAGAGAGATGATGGTACCCAACCCACCTTTAAATCGCGAGGCAAGCACCTTGGCCCAAATTTTATAGGGGCTCCCAATCAGACTTATAGATCTGAAATCTTTAAGGCCCTCCATTCCTTCAATCTTTGGAATTATCACGATGAGTAAAGCTCTAGTTATGATGGAAGCCTCCCCTTCTCAGAAAATTCCTTGACAAATTCAACAACACTAGCTTTGACCATGGTCCAAAACACTTGAAAGAGAGCAAGGGGGGAGCCATTGGGACCCGGAGCTTTATCACACCCCAAAAAATCCACAGCTTCCTTAATTTTTGTTTTGTAGTTAGGCTTTTCCAATGACTCAATTGTCTCCTCTGAAAGGCAATCAAAATGCAAATGATCTAACCGTGGCCTGACCCCAGGATTCTTTGGATAGGAGATAGTATCCCACGACCACCTTGCACATCTCCTCTTTCTTATCAAGTCGAGCACCGTCCACGACTAGCGAGCAAATTCTATTGTTTCTATCTCTAGCCAAGGCTATGATGTGCAAAAACCACACATTCTTGCCACCTTCCTTTAGTCATAGGGCCCATGAGCATTGCTTCCATTTAATTTCATCCTCCTTGAGAAACTAGGAGTAATCGGCAATGAGAGATGATTGCCTCTCTTTGTCCATCCATATATCTTCCCAGAAGCGGATCTTTCTCCCATTTCCCACCAAGAAAGTCACACCCTCTTTGAAGGCATCCTTCATGTTGTGAATACCTTTCCAAATCGCTAACACCTTATATAAAGAGGACTCCTTAATCCACCATCCCCCTGGTGAGCATCCATACTAGCTAACAATGACCTTTTTCCACAAAGCCCCACTCTCCACCACAAACCGCCGCCGCCATTCACCCAAAAGAGGCAAATTCATAGTGTCCAAGGAACAGATGTTAGCACCACCTTCGTCATAGGGCTTATAAACCTCACGTCATCCAAGCAAATGGATCTTTTCTTTTCAACTTAGTCTCCCCACAAGAAATCACATCTGAGCTTCTCTAAATGATTAAGGACCATTGTCATGCATCTGAAAAGCGACATGAAGTAGAACGGAAATTGGATAAAAGCTGCTTTGATGGGGGTGATTCGCCCACCAAGAGAAAGGTAGTGCCCCTTCCAACCTATTAGCCTTCTCTCAAATCTTTCCAACATTTTATCCCAAAGGTGCTTGGTCGGATTGCCAATACAGAGAGGGAACCCCAGATAGAATGGCAGAAAAGATCCCGCCTTGCAACCAACGGACTTTGCAACGAGCGCGATTTCTTCCTTTTCCATATGAACTCCAAGCATTTCGCATTTAGCTAGATTAACCTTTTGCCCCAACGATGCTTCGAAACACATGACAATCATACTCAGATTATCAACCTTCACGTCATCAGCATCACAAAAAAAAAGAGTATCAGCCCGCAAACTAGATATGTGAATTCAAGGGTTGAGAGAACCAGCTTTGAAACCTTCGAAAATGCTCACTTCCTGACCTTTGGAGACCATTCTTCCCAAAGCTTTGGCAATGACAACAAAAAGAAAAGGGGAGAGAGAGGGTCACCTTTTATGATCAAGCTCATATTCATAAAAAACAAAATGCAATAGGCAAAACCTTTCCACTCTCCCAACAACAGTAGGGCACTTATAAATCATGCATCTAAATACACAAGTCAGAACCACTTATCACCATCTCTAGTTATGTAACCGTGTTTCCGAGTAATGGCATAAACATCTATATATTGTTTTTTCCCCATTTTTATCAATAAGAGCCCAAGGAACCTGGAAAAAATGGAAAAACAACTTGGACACAATTAAAACTATGTCTACTCTATCTAAGACCAGAGCCTAATGTAACAAACATGAATCTTCAACAGTGTTTCTTTCTTTTCTACTTCTACATAGGTGTTATTGTTTCCCAAAACAACAACAATCCAACAAAAACATTAGGTTGTCTTATGCCCGGGGATGAGCAAGGTTCTCACGATTGACCATTTAAGAAGTAGACAAATGATCATTCCTAAGGTGTGTATCACGCATCTTCGAGATGCAGAACCAGTGGAATGCTATTTATGCAATGTTGGTTCTAAAAGGATATTTGAGGAAATGGAAATGAAACGGAAATGACTTTCACGAAAATGGGAAATCTCCACACGCACAGAAAATGAACCTGTACCGTTTCCATGACAATGCATTTCCATAGAAGCATTTCAAAGCTCCGAAATTGACCCATGTCGTGAGTCACATGCATGCTTCCCAAGGCACGCACATGTAGAACCAGATATCATTTTACTAGTAGAGTCAACTCATCTACGGGAACCCTTCAGCCCCTAGACATGGGTTTTGTGGGACACACATATCTGACCACATAAAACCCTTAATCAGCGAAAAACTCATTGACATTGTCCAACCAAAATCAAAACCCAAGAAGGAAAGCGAAAAGCCTTGATTTCCAAAACTTCACAAACCCAAATACAAGAACAAGCATCAAGGGAATCATACAACGCTTGGCCCCATCTTCTAGCTTTTTCCATCCAAGACAGCATTTTGCAAAGGTGATGCAAGTAGATCTTGAGTCTGACATGCATAACCCACCTGATCGCAAGTGTGAATCCCACGTGAGCCCAACGTGGGTCTACATGAAGGAGCTTGTTTTTTTTTTTTTTTCATTTTAGTTTTATGTCTTAAAATTAATATAATAAGGTCTAAACTACCCTCCCTTAAGGGCTGATAAGACCAATACTCAAATAACAGTGTTTAGGCATTTGGCTTTATTAGGTTTTTACTTGTCCTTTCTTTTTCATGAGTTCAGTCATGGCATGAGTTGCCACCTGATTCTTTGCATGTGTTGCGTATTCAATCTGGTAGGTTGTATCTTAGTTTTGCAATTGGTTTCAATTTATTTTTATTCTATTTTCATTAAAAGGCTGGGTCCACCCTTCGGCAATCCAGACTGCTCACCTGGCGGGACTCGCTGCAAGTGAGCAACAGACCGAAATCGATAGAACAGTCGCAGCAATCTGATCAGGGGACTTCTTCCTGCTGCATAAAGACAACCACCCATGTTTTCTTTATAAACTGTTCGTTTACAGGCCAACAACCAGACAGCAAGGGCTGCGTGAAAGGAGTTCTATGCAACATGCCCAATCAAAATGAGGCCCACCAGATGAACGATCCGAATCACCCGAACGAGCAGTGGCAGCTAGCTAGGGCCGAGCACCGTATATTTCCGAATTCAAGAAACATTATATGAGAGAGAGAAAGATTGGCAGTGGACGGGAACTCTAGTCATCAAGCTGCCATTGGCAGAAGACTGGGGGTTTCCGAAGTCCGCACGGACAATAACTCGCGCGGTCTACCATACCAAGGCTCTGCAAGAAATGGGAATCGGATACTTACCTGTTCGGGCTTGAGTCGAAACACGCGGTCGGAGGGCTTCCATTGCTCGAAGACGGGCTCTGGGACTGGTAGAGCTCGGGAATTGGGAACACTAGTGGTCCGGCGGGGGGCATTTGAGAAGGTGGAGCTCTTGGAGAGAGTTGGAGGGAGAGAGTTCTGGGGGGAGAGCTTGCTGGGATTGAATTCTAGGGTTTGGGAGGTAGGGTTTTGGAGATGAGAGGAGAGAGTGTGAGGAGGAGCAACGGAAGTTCGGAGGTGCGGGGGTACATACGACATTTTCCCTCTCTCTGCTCTCTCTCTCTCTCTCTATTTCTTTTCTTCTCTCGGGGGTAAGAGAACGGAGGGGAGTTGCGAAAAAGATCTTCGAAAGGATCACGAAACAACGACGGACGCTGATTGGGTACTACTCCCGCCCATACCTAGCTAATAACGGAGAGAGGCTTTGAGGGGCCACCGTAATGTAGGGGTTTTATCCATACCGTCCATTCATTTTGCCATCTCATTTTAGTTAAAAAACCAAAAAAGTGGAGCAGTTCAAGGCTCAAATCGACCCCACAGTGGGGATTAAACACCTGCCGTTGAAAACTTTTTGACGGCCACGGAAGTTTTAGACCAAGCTGATACTTGTCTTGTACCCTCATCCAGGTCTACAAAGACCTTGTGAATAACCATTAGTAAACCCACATCAGCCAGGTTGGTGGTGCGTGGAACTCCAATCCACTTCCCTGGCGAACGGATCGGTGCTCTATGGAGCCCACGTATGTGTTTTATCATATCATTCATCCTTTTTTTTTCCGATTATTTCATATTTATAACCCTCAGCCTAAAATTGTAGCACATTCAAATCTCAGGTAAAGCACACTATAGGAAATAAAGGTGATTGAGCGCCCACCATTAGAGAAAAATTTGAGGGCTACAAAAGTTTAGGACCATTCCTGATATTTGTGTTTCCCTTCGTATAGGTGTGTGACCAGATCAACAGGTTGGTGAACATTAGTGGCCCATGAAGCTTTTAAAGATCGGCGTTCGATCACCACAAATTTCATGTGATGTGTCCACCTAAGATTTATATCAGCCTAAGTTTGGGGCTCACACCCTAAAATGACATGAACAAGTGGATAGAAGGCGTGGATAAAACACATACATTATGACAGGCCCATTGCATCCAACAACAACACTTCATAGTTTATCACCCCCTCCAAAATGGTGGTGACTCACCCTGTGGCACACATGTTCGCCCATCCAAACTGTCCAACACATGTTTCCAATGAGGCATATCTCAAAAAATATCACTGAAAGAAAGTTGAATAGGATGTGATTTTTGAGATTATGCTTGACGGAGTTAATTTTATGGGTTTCAGTGAAAGAGAGTTTCAAGAGAATATTTAACATTATTAAGGATACATTAATGAATAAGTAAACTATGTAAATGCTACTTGTAGAAAGATAAGTGAATTCTCAATTACTATAGGCTTACATCATGGGTTAGCACTGAGCCATTACTTTCACATTACCTATGGACGAGTTAACAAAGCATTTACAATAAGAGATCTCGTGATGTATGTTGTCTTCAAGAGATAATTTTAATTGACAAGATGGGGAGGACGTAAACACAAGCTAAATGTTATCTACGTGTCTTCAATTTATATATGAAATGGGGGTCTCATTCGATCAACCGGACCGATCGATCAATCGAGCGAACCCTGGATTATACATATTAGTCTTTGTACAGTTTTCAACAAGTTCAATCAATCGACCTGGGAGGTACGAGCGATCGAATATTTTCGTATAATACCTGTAAACTCTCATGACCCTTTTGAGCATGTTCAAGCAATCGAACATGTGACTGTTGATCGATCGAGGGTTGCTTGATCGATGTCGATCAATCAATGCTTATATCGACGGTGCGCACAGTTTTGTGTACTTGTGCAATTTGTTTCATATTTAAGGTGAAACATTATATGTGCATGTGTGTGGTGTAATGTGAGATTAAGGTAGGATTAAGAGAGCTTAAACATTTATAAGAAGGTTTTGAAGGGAGGCTAGGGTTTTCTAAAGGGTTTTACATCAGAAAGTGATTCAATCTCTTATAATTCATTATTCATATTAAGTATTCATATTAGGTTTTGTCGTTGCTGTGTCGTGATTTTTTCCCATAAGGGTATTTCACGTAAAATCGTGTGTTCATATGGATGCTTTGCTGCATTTATCTTTCGCTTATTTGATTTGAATTCGGAGTTTTCTTCCGTGGTCCCCCAAGAAAGTGGTATCAGAGCTACACATTGGGATTTTAGTTTGAATCTACGGCATGACGATGAAGGGATCTAACTTTAAGTATGAGATAAATAAGTTCACCAAAAAAAAAAAAAAAAATTTGAATTATGGAAAGTGAAGATGAAAGGCATTATAATTCAACAAATATTGCAACAAGCACTCCTTGGGGTAGCGAACTGTCCTATGACTATGAGCAATGAAGAGTAGGAAGAACTAAATGAGAGAGTGTTCACTTGTACCCCAAGTGCAAGGTTGCGAAGTAGTAATAATCTCGATGACACTGAAGTCGAACCCACAGGGACTGAATGTGTTGTGATTTTCTGAACTATTTTATAATTATAATCAGAAACTAAACTAAATCTAAAAATTAAGAAAAATATTGTGATGGAGTAAAACTATCAATGTAATGGAAAACTAGAGTGCCAAGTATTCACATGTAGTAATCTTAATGTCATCTTACTTCATACAATTAATATTTCAACTAGAAGTGAAGTCTTAATTTATTCAGTCGAATGATAGAGTGGTTAAAACATCATAAATGTTGTGTGTCAAATATTGCATATTCTCTCCTATTTATATCTTGGTTTTATTCTCCCCTATTTATATCTTGGGTTTATGAACATGATAATGCTTAATGATATATTTTATACATGTTTGTGCTGCAAGGTGAATCTAAGAGTTTGGATTGAAATGAATGTTAAAAACACGGATTTGATGCTCAAGAATCACCAAGGCAAGAGACGGATCTTACGAGACCAAGATTGGAGAATTCACATGCCAAATATCCAAGAAAATCAAATAAGGAATGAAGAGAATCGAAGACTTAAAGTGAAGAAAAGGAATCCTAAAAATTCAAGTGAAATTTAACTAGCCTGAAAAAATTTGGCTCGAACTCCAACAACATTATCTTTTAAATTCGTGCGAAATTCGACTAGTCAAAAATTTGACTAATTAGAGATTACGCAAATTTTTCGTAGACTGTGTAAATTTGAGGCGGTTTCCAGACTCTTTCAACTCAGTGCGAAAGTTGGAGTTCCCCAGCTATAAATAGGAGTTCCTAAGATGCTCCAAAGCATCTTCTAGGGTTTAAGGAGTGGAGCAAAAGGGTGGAAAGCCACCGCCAAGAGTTTTCTTCTTATTCCTTAGTTTGTTTTTATGCTTTTCTTATGAGATTTTTGTTTAATCATGTATATGGTAAACTAAACCTCTTTTCTAGGGCTAAGAGGTGAAGCTTGTAGCGTGATTGGGATGTTTACTTTACTTTGATTCATGTTTATATTGAATTTCATTGATTTCTAGTTGATTTTAAGGAATATTTTCAAATTTATATGGTTTGTTATGACTTAAATTACAAAAGACACTGCGATAACTTTGAATATCTTATTTTCTTATCTGAGATTGTGGGATTGGTAAATCTTATTGTTTGCCATCGTATCCTAGGCATGGTTGGGTGACGGAATCCCTTCCAAATCTTCACAATTCTCATCTCTTGAGACTGATTCAATGAAAGTTTAGAAATTTGATCATCTCTTCTTCCAACTGGATAAGATATGACTTTGATTCCAGTTGTGTCTCTTGAATCAAGTAAGGTAGCATCTTAATAGCTACAAGTGAATCCTTGGCACCCTAATTTCCACCTTTAAATTCACAACTTTCAATCTACAATATTCATAATTACTCTATTTATTTCAGATTTCTAATTTAGATATTCTTCTAGCTCTAGTTCTAATTACTTTTAGAAATGTACAAGATTAGTCCCTATAGATTCGACCTCGGTCTCACCGAGATTATTATACATTGCGACCCTACACCTAGGGTTGTGAACAATAAACAGATTATGAACATTCATAGTAATAATTCCTTATATAACAGTTTTATTTTATTGATTGTATAGAGTTTAAAGCATCTACCATGCCCTTAGCCAATGGTAGATCAGATAATTTTGCAGATCAAACAATCACAAATCAAAGAAGAGAGCATTCAGGAAGTTCCTAAGCATCCACCGTGCCCGAGGTCAACAATAGATCAAAGTATATTAAAAAATATTTCTTTATTCAAACCATAAACTGTGAAATATCCAACATGAAGATCATAAACTTGAACCAAAGTAAGAAATACATTAAAATAAACTACATGCTTCACCTCTTAGCTCTAGTTAAGAGAATAGTTAATCATAAGCATGATTAAACTAAAACTCTCAAGGAAAAACATGAAAAAATAATTAGAAGAACAAGATTGGAGGAGAAGAACTCCTTGAAGCACCACAACTCCTTGGTCTGCTCTTTATAACTTATTCATACTTAGAAGAACTCAGAAAATCCCTTTATGTAGGCTTTCTTTGGACAGACTTTAGAACCGTCTTAAATTTATGCAGCTTCGATAGGACCTCAATGGTATCGAAGACTGGTCGACAAGTTCGATTAGAATTTGGAAACTGTCAACAATCATCTACGTAAGTCCTTCGATGGCATCGAATTGGCTTCAATGTCATTAAACATGTTCTCGATTGAATCGAAAAACGTCCAAAACTATCCAACGAGTTAATCCCAAAATTCATGATTTTTTCGATGTCATCAAACTAGTTGTCGATGGGATCGAAGAGGTCTTCAATGGCATCAAGAATTGCACCTATATGTCCAGCAACCAAACTTAATTTTTCTAATTTTTCCGATGGGATCGAGCTTCCTTCAATGGCATCGAACACTTATTTCGATGGCATCGAACTATTAAGTTTAGCAGTTCCAGATTTTTACAATTTGTAATCTCGAATTTCTTCCTTATTCACTTGGTTTCTTAGATCTTAGACCATTGAATTCTTCAATCTTGACCTCCAAAGATCCACTCCTAACTCTGGCAATCTTTCGAGCATCAAATTATCTCTTTTAATATCCTTTTCACCTTAAGCTCTCAAAATCATCCTACAAGACAAGACATGTATAAATAAATCGATTAAGCATTATCATGTTCATAAAACTAAGGTATAACTAGGGAAAAATATGTAATATTTTACACTCAACATACCCCCCTACCAACATTTTGCTAGTTTCGAGCAAAACATTTGAACATCAATTTTCAAAATTCAAATTCCAACTCTCCCTTAAACAGTAATTTTCTGTGCAAGCTTGATACATGTGAGTGGTAATCATAGTTATGAGAATAAAACAAGGGTAATCTAGGTTCTAATATCCATAACAAACAAATAAACTAAGGCCGTGTTTGTTAACGCTAGATTTTTACACTTAACATGGAATGGGGAAAATTTTTCGTGTTTAGTGGTGTTTGTTAATGCATTATTAACGCGGAAGACGGAAAGCGCTAAGTGATTTTTCACTGAATTCTTTCCGTGATAGGAGTCTGGTTTAATGGTGAATGCGGAATGCGCTCCGTGATTTTTCATTAAACACAAATTTTTGGTTTTCAAAAGTACCCCTTTCAAGTGACTACGAAATTTTTTTCTGTTAAATTGTTTACGCAATACAAAATCAACCTTTGTGAAACTTCTTTATGCCCCACTATGATTTTTGCGTTTGATCCACACAGTCCATCAACTTTTTCAGATAATTTAAGGTGTGATCTAATAAAAGAAGCAAGTCTAATGATTAATTGGACCATAAGGTGGGGATTGAACGTCCACTATTAAAAACTTCTTGAGAGCTAGAGAAGTTTCAGATCAAGCTAATATTTGTGTTTTCACTTCATCCATGTGTACATGACCTAATGAATAGGTTGGATGGTAAAAAAACATCACAGTTGCTCTTAGAAAGGTTCAACGATGGATGTCACTTCCGATTTCACGTCCTCTGTTACCGCATGCGGACGAGTTTCTTTTCTATATTGTTGTTAAAAATAAGTGAGGTCCACTTGTGATGATCTTCCGAAAAATCCACTCCATTCACCATCTTCAGTACCCCGTGCTAACCCATGGTCCCAAATTTGAAATAGATCCAATCTTCCGGTGGGCCGAAGGATCCGCCAATGCATGACCCGTAACATTAAAACTTCTTTACATAATGAATTATTCATGCGTGTGAAAACAGGGAAGTAATGTAAACTTGAATATTTTCGTGGAGTTCACTAGATTGTTTGAAGTGGTATAATCCACTCTGTTCACTGAGATTGGCACAACATGTTAGGACATAGGTCCGAAAATGGAGCAGGTATATTGATTGGGTGGGCCACGAAGTTCAGTAGAGTGTCAACGGTGGTATGTAATAGTAATGGACATTTACAACTTTGTCATCTACTTCTTAAGTAGCATCCAATGTCCGTTATGTCAAGGTGCGCCGTCCGAATGTCTTGAAATTTGTTGAACATTCCTTATTTTTCGTACTCTTTCCATCGGTCCAGTTTAGGCCTTGATCGACTATAGATGACCCACGTGCCTTTTTAAATGGACTAGCTTACTCGGTAATTCAAAATAATATTTGTGCATATTTATTTGACAAATTTCCAGGTAGTTTGGGTCTATACCCTAAGCTCTTAATGATGATCAATTTATCATGATATTCACGTGATCCAACCACGATGGACGGTCATATGACATGCTAAAACTAGGAAGACTTGATTGTTGGTATTCTAGTCATGTATCCAGGTGATTGTATTGTTAGTTTTGTAATTGGATGGGCATAAAGCGGGTTTATGAAGTGATTAGGGGTAAGACTGGTATATCGTTAGATTCGAGTGACTTTTTCACATGTCTAAGTTTCTTAGATTGTAATTCTAATGGTGAGTTAAGCATATTCATATGGTGTGAACAAGATGGACAGGTCATAATCTTGATCTGATAAGTGTACGAATGGATGTAAAGGTTAAGTAGCTAATTTACTACGATCTAAGGGCTGAAATTCGACGTGTATGGTTAATTTATGATCATTAGGCCTAGTATAAAATCTCACATGAGGCGGATTGTGGGAACCATGTGATCTGAAATTTAGGGGTCTAGGTCAATGGCATTTTTATACCATGTGATATTTTAATTTTCTATTAAGTACTTTATAGTTTATTTAAATTAAATAGAATAATTTTATTTTCATTTAATAAAAAATAATTTCTTTATAATGTAAAGCATTTCCAAACAGGAGATAGATAGGGGCAAATGTGTCAAAATAACATATTTCAGACATTTCAAATGTTTGTTAACAAACAGATTGTTTCAAATTCAGTACTTAATTTTCAAACTTTAGCCATAGTTACTATACAAGTTTTTTTACTTCAGATTTCAGATTCAAGTTTCAGATTTTAGATTCAGGCTTCAGATTTCAGATTTAGGCTTTAGACTTCAGATTTAAGAAACGGGGCCTAAGTCCTCATTCATCACTTAATCAATAGAAGAAGTCTAAATATCAAGTTCCTAGCGTGATTGGTGATCTATAACTTATAATTTCATGAAGTTAATATACTTTTCATAATGTTAGTCATATTCATTTCCTTAAAGTGAATAGCTTAACACAAGTATTAATTCCGATCTTATCTCTTTTTTTCCACTTATTTCCTATCTTTTAATTTTATATCGATGGCATTTACCTGTTTTCATTCTTTTATTCTTTCTTTTCATGAATTTTTCATTGAAACACATATAGTAGGTAGCCAATTTTGATCTCACTATTTTTTATCTGTTTCGTTTTTCTTCTTTTACCATTTTTTAGGTAGATAATGATCTCCAGACTTGGTTACCTAATCACTTTTAAGAAATTATCATGTTAACACTAGAAAGTAAGCAACTTTACAAAACATAAGTTAGATGTGGATTGATGTTTATAATTTTCTATTAATTAATTAATTAATTAATTAAGAAAACTTAGTCAAAAGTTTATTAACTAACTAGACTTTAGATTTTCAAAGTTTACTTCATATCTTATCATAATACTCATCATGCATTTATATTATATAGAAATTCACTTTCCAAAAGAGTTTTGAAATAGAAAATTTCAAAACTTTTAAAAATTTTTAGCTTGAAACTAGTAAAACACCGATTAGATCCATTTAATCTCACCCCTCGACCTGAAATTTACATTGTCTTCAATGTAAGAAATATGTAATTAACTCAACATGAGACAAAGATCATAAAAAAGGAATGAGATGCAATGATAATCAAAGTCTTTGATATGTAATAAATCAAATGTAATAAGCACGAATAAAACAAAAATATAACAATCCTAATTCTAATCCTAAGAAAGCAATAAATCTAATTACACCTCCATCAGATTAGAAGGTCAATCTTGATAAATAGGATTAATTAGATGAATTGACTTATCCTCTGAATCAAAATTCTCAACGAATGGTTTGAGTCGATGACTGTTCACTTTAAAAACATTACTATTTATTAGATTTTCTATCTTGACAGCCCCATGAGACTAGACTATTTTAACAACAAAGGGGCTGGTCCAATGAGATCTCAGTTTTTTCGAAAATAAATGAAGTTTGGAATTATACAAAAGGACTTTTTAATTTGGCTCAAATGTTTTTCGAAGGATGTTTCGGTCATGCAACTTCTTCATCATGTCCTTCTAAATTCTGGAACTCTCGTATGCATTGTTCTGGATCTCTTTAAGTTCATTAAGTTGCAATTTATGTAGCATGTCAGTGTTATCCAAATTGAAATTGAAATTCTTAATTGACCAGTAGGCCTTATGCTCCAGCTCCATAGGCAAGTAGCAAGCTTTTCCATAGATGAGTCTTTAGGGAGACATTCCTATAAGGATTTTAGATGCAGTATGGTATGCTCATAATGCACCGATCAATCGAATTAACCAATCTTTATGATCGGGGTTTATTGTCTTCTCCAAAATTTGTTTGATTTCCCTACTAGAAATCTCAGTTTGACCACTTGTCTGCGGGTGATAGAGAGCACTCCCTTTGTGCGATATGCCGTATTTCTTCATTGAAGTCTTGAATGACTTATTACAAAAGTGGGTTCCACCATCATTGATAATGATTCGAGGCATTCCAAATCAAAAAATGATGTATTCTTTTAGGAATTTAATGACAGTGCGATGGTCATTATTTCGGCACGGGATCGCTTTGTCCCATATAGTAACATAATACATTGCAAGCAATATATAAAGATTTTCGAATGATTGGGGGAATATACCCACGAAATTGATACCCTAGCAATCAAATGCTTCAATAGTAATAATGGGGTTTAATGATATCATATTTCGATGGGACAATCCACCCAATGTTTGACAACGCTCACAAGCTTTATAAAAATCATTAGCGTCATTGAACAAAGTGGGCCTGTAAAAAGCCACACTATAGAATTTTCATTGTGGTCTTCATCGCCGAAAAATGGCCACCATAGGCATGTGAATGATAGAAGGAGATTATGCTTTGATGTTCATCATCGGGAACACATTTCCTTATGATCTGATCTGGGCAATACTTGAACAAGGATCATCCCAGATATACTTACACACCTCGGTGAATAAATTCTTTTTGTCTTGCTTTGTCTAATATGTCGGTGTGATACATGTAGTGAGATAATTGACAATGTCAACAAACCAAGGTAGATAGGAGACTTTAAAAAGTTGTTCGTCAGGGAACATGTCGTTAATGTGATTCGTTTAAATGAAATCGGATAGGATTAGCTTGGAAAGATAATTAGCTACTACATTCTCTACTCCTTTCTTGTCGTGAATTTCTATGTCGAATTCCTAAAGTGGGAGGATCTATCTCAACAAGTAGGGTTTGATGTCCTTCTTAGAAAGAAGATATTTTAACGTCGAGTGGTCTATGAATACTATGATCTTGGATCTGATCAAGTAGGACCTAAACTTGTCCATAGCAAAGACTATAACTAAGAGTTCCTTCTTTGTAGTGGAATAATTCATCTGAGAAAATTTTAGAGTTTTACTTACGTAGTAGATTTCATATAGCTTTTTCTCTTTTCTTTCGCCTAACACCACCCCAATAGCATAATCGCTAGCGTCGCACATAATCTCAAAAGGCAAACTCCAGGGTGACTGTATAATCGGAGTGGTAGTCAACATGCCCTTAAGCTTATAAAAAGCTTTTTGGTATTCTTCAGACTACTCGAATGGGGTGTCCTTTTAAAGAAGATTGCATAAAGGACGAGATATGTGACTAAAGTCCTTAATGAATCTTCTATAAAAGTCGGCGTGTCCTGAAAAGGAATGCACCTCGTATATGCTTTTGGGTGGAGGTAGGTTAGAGATAAGATCAATTTTGGCTTTGTCCACCTCGATTCCATTGAATGATATGATATGTCCAAACACTATTTTCTTACGAATTGTAAAGTGACACTTCTACTAATTAAGTACAAGGTTCTTCTCTTCACATCTTTTCAACACATGTTTGAGATTTTCAATGCAATTGTTGAAAGATGAACCAAACATAGAGAAGTCGCCTATGAAGACCTTTAAAATTTGCCTCACCATGTCTGAGAAGATACTCAACATGCATCGCTGGAATGTGGCAAGAGCATTACATAGCCTGAATGGCATCATTCAGTATGCGAAAGTGCCATAAATTGATAACGAGGAGGGTTGTCATCTCTCAAGAGCGATGCCAAATGGGTAAAGTGGTCACTAAAAAAGTTTAAGCAAAAATAAAATGTCAATATAAGACGGACATCACCTAATCAATGTTAAAAGATAGAAGGGTAAAAGCTCACCTCAACCAATGGCCAAAAATCCGTAAAAGAGAGAGAACCTGGAGAGGTCTTATCAAGGCCATGAAACAATTGGGCCAACAATGTGGCATTCCAATTATAAGAGAAGGAAAGATCCTTTAAGAAATGAATCAGCCACAAGTTCACACGCTAATTGCCATGAGTAAAATTGGTCACACCTAAGGAAAAAAGGATCATAGCCCTGGCCTTGTAAATGGCCATCTAGTCGTCGATTGGGATGACACAAGAAAATGTGTAAGTTAACCGGTGAATTTTTAACTAATTGTAATGGAATTCATGGCCGGCAGGATAACACCAAGGAATCGCTCCTAATCATCATCAGCGACAGGATGGAGGGCTTAGGCAGAAGGAATAAGCAGGTCATGAAAAGAAAGACCCAAGTGTAGGAATACATCTAATAGTGTAATCCTCCATTCTCCACACGATAATTAGAAGGAGTGGGTTTCATCCCTTTAATGCTTACAGAGGGCTGCCATCAGGGATCGGTTACCGGGATTCTTCCTTAATCTCAAATCCAACGAACCAGAAAAGGGAGTGTCAACTAAGACAACATCCAAAAGGGGTTAACAGCCCAAAGGTTAACTTTGAAACCACTTGTTTATATGGCAAAGTCTCCTCCCAAAAATGAAATCCTACCATGTACACTTGACATACACGGGAAAACGACATTTGTACAAAATAGGAGAGAAAGTGATATGAAAAATGGAAGAGAGATGAAAAAAAGCTTCAACTTCATGTCCATGCACCACCATTATGTCTTGAAAAACAATTGCACTTGCTACACACTTGGTCTCCTTTGGTCAATTTGAACACCACCTATGGAGGAAGGAAAGAAAGAAGAAAAACATAAGAATAATAGAAAGAAAATGACAAGGAAAGAAAAAAAAGGAAAGGAATGAAAGGGGATAATGAAAAAGAAAGCTTACCCACAACCTTACTGTCCAAAATAGCCACCTTGAAAAAAAATCAAAAGCTAAGGAAGAGGAGAGAAGAATGAAGAAAAAGAAAGAGAAAATGAGAAAGGGAGAGGATTTTGAAACAAATGCTTGGAACGGCCACCCTTGGGCCACATGATATAGAAAAAGTTTATGCACACCATTAACTGGTGAATGAAAAAAAATAAATGGGCAAAGGGAGGATGAGCGGCGCATATTGGGCCGCTCCTTACTTTTCAAGTGATGAGATTGGGTACAACCCTCTCCCCTTGGGAATAGAAGAGCTTTGGGAAGGGTTTTTGTAAGAGAATCTTGCACAGATGGAAGAGAAAAGTGATGAAAGAGAGAAAGGAATGAATTTGAAAAAAGTAAGAAAATTTTAAAATAATTTTAAATTCAAATTTCTTATGAGAAATTGAGGAGAAGTTGTAAGGGAGAGAGACTTTTTAAATCTTTAAAAATCACAAAAATATTTCAATAAAAACTAGTATCAATCGCGACCGTCAGTTTTGCAATTCGATGGATTAGATTTATTAATGCACTCATTTTTGCACCTTTGTTTGTCAATCATGTGAGTTATTGTGTCCTTAGTTAGTTGAGCCTTTGAAAAGTGAAGACCAAAGACACGAGCGAAACAGAAGCATCAAGAAGCACATAAAGGTAAAAAAGATGCCTTGGTGACCCTAACCCTTAATCGAAAACAACCTTACACCTCTAGATGATCTTGACTTAATAAGAATACAAATTTGATCATCCCTTAGCCTTATGAGAGAAAGAAAAACATGATAAATAAGACTAGATGGGGTGTGAATCTGTTATGTAGAAGATAGCCCAAAATAGCATATTCGAAGTGATGTTTGATGGCATCGAGCAATTATTAAACAAGTTTTCGATGGCATTGAAGACTTGGTCGATGCAATCGATCGAGAGTTAGGGATGTCCAACAACCAAATTGTATTTTTAGTTGGAAATCTCGATGACATCGAGGACAATTCAATAGCATCAAAACTTAAGTTTTAATGGCATCCAGATCCCTCGATGACATCGATTTGAGATCCAGTTTGTCCAGCAAGATTTTTAGATTTTCCTTTGATTCTCTCATTGGCATCGAAGTATGATTTTCGAGGCAATCGAAATGAGTCCAGAATTGTTGAGCATGCAAACATGATTTTTGGTTGGAAATCTCGATGGCATCGAGGAACCCTTTGATGACATCAAAGGAATCCTCGATGGCATTAAAGACCCTTCGATGGCATATATAGGACCGAAATCTTCTCGTTATTTGACCACTGAAGCTCGAACTATTTATAAAGGGGATTCGTTCCTTGGGCTTTATTATGAGTTTTTGGAGCAACTAGAGGTAAGGTGATCCCATAGGCATACCCTTCACTCAATGCCTCTATTCCTTTGAGATTCAAGCACCTCCCTTGAGATTTCAACTCTAATGAGGATTCCAACCTCACTATTGGAGATGTGCTTGAACTCCTTCATTTTTTAGAGTTTGGATATAAGCTTATTGGTAGATCATTATCCAAGTCTTCTAGGAGACCTATTTTATTGAATTCCCTAGGATAATTAACTACCTACCGGTTGTAGGAGATTTAACCCACTCTCATCACTTTGGTAATCTCAACGGAGCGTTAACTGTAAGGCGATTGGTCGTGGAGCTGAAGTCGTAGCAAAGCAGCAACAACATGATCAGGGGAGCATTGGGTAGCTGATTGAAGCACTAGAGAGCAAAGATCAAGCAACGCAAGAAGCACATCAAAAGGGGCTCAATCCCACAAGTAAGTTGTTAATTATAGGAGTCTAAGTTTGTGCTCCGACCTTGTGTAGGTTGGAGTGTATGAGTTTATTTTCAAACTCACCTAAGTTCTTTTGTAGGACCTTGGCCTATGTGGCTTAAATCTGTGGTCCTTGTGTAGGACCTAGGTTGTTGGTTAGCCAAAGGAAAAACTAACTCAAGTCCTCGTGTAAACCTCTGACAGGAGAATATGTGTTGGAGTTCGGGAGTAGGACCTTTGCTCTTGTGTAGAGCATAAATCTTTAGTTCGGGATTAGAACCATAGCTTGTGTAGCCTAAATTGTCAGGTTTGAGATTAGGACCTTAGCCTACGTGGCTTAAATTGTCGGGTTCAGGATTAGGACCCTTGTCCTCATGTAGGACATAGAGTCTAGGTTCTTGTGTATGACCTTTGCTCTTGTATTGGGCACAAATTGTAGAGTCCTTGTGTAGGGCTGTAAAGGTTTAAGGTAAACTTGATTTAAAACCTCCTATAGTGAAATCTGGTATACTTTAAGAGAGTGTGAGACTGTCAGGAGTGGAGTAGGCACATAGCCGAACCACTATACATGACTGTGTTTGAGATTGTCATTTGAACATTTGCTTAATAATGCAATATGATTGACTATTTAATTATATGCTTGTATGATTAGATGAATGCTAGGATTGATGGGTAGCATATCCCATACTCACATGTTCACTATGCTATATGCTAGTTACTTAATTTGCATATCTTGAGTAGCTTATGTGATTAGACCCTCCATTGGCTTAGAAGCCTTTAGAGTGACATTGCTTAGTTTAGTTTAATTGGTAATTAGTTTAAACTAGGCAATTGTTGTTTTTAACAGGTATAATTTTTAATCAGTCCTAATTACCCTCCTCTAGGACTTAGCCTACATTCTATAACTCTGTCATATTTCCCCATTGGACGCATTGCGGCCCATTACTGCAATTTCAATTGGTATCAGAGATGGTTGCTCCTGAAAGGCTTAACCGCCTGGAGTTGATCCTAGGAGCTTAAGAATGTTGTCTAGTCAAGAGGGTCTTACCATCACACGATCATTGTGCTTTGATAAGTCTAACCACGCCTATTGGAAGGCTAAGATGAGGATATTTTTAATGTCCTTGGACCATTCTGTTTGGAAAGTTGTCAAAGAAGGATGGACAATTTCCATGGAAGATATCGTGGTTGATAGTAGAATGTGAGCGCTCCCAAACATAAATCCAAATGGAGTGCCACCAAAAGAGCTGGGTATGCCTATAATGCCAAAACTCTCAATGCTATTTATTGTGTAGTATCTCCCAATGAATTTAATCACATATGCACATGTACATCAGGTAAAGAAGCATGAGACATACTTGAAATCACCCATGAAGGTACTAGCACAGTAAAAAGATCGAAGCTTCAACTCTTAGTGCTTAAATTTGAAAATATTAAGATGGAAGAGTCTGAAACTTTTATGGAATTCTATTCCGAATTGAACAATATTTGTAATTCCATGTGACATTTAAGAGAGAGGATTCTGGAAGGACGCACATGTAGGAAAATTCTTAGATCCTTGCCAAATAGAGTCACTCCTAAAATAACCTCAATAGAAGAGTGTAGGAATATAAATGAGATGAAAGTAAAAGAACTTATAGGTTCTATACAAACATTTGAACTACACTTTAAGACCCCCTCTAAAGGTAAGAAATTAGCCGTCCTCAAATCATCATATAGGCATTTATACCAACATAAAGAATCTATATTAGAAAGTGATAGTGATCATGTGGATGAAGAAAAATTAGCTAATACACTTAAGAAATTCTTTAAATTTACTAGAGGGAAGAGTTGTGATAAGAAGGGTAAGAAGGTGGATAAGCACAAAGGAAAATCTACTAAACCATCTAAAAAGGTCCAATGTTACAATTATGAGGACTATGGATATTTTGCCCCTGATTGTTATTGTAAAACAAAATCTAAAGGTAAGGTAATGATGACGATATGGGGTAATACAGAGGAGTTCGAATCTGTTCAAAGTGACTCTTCTAGTAAGGAAGACTCGAGCCACATGTGTATATTATCGACTCATATCTCACCATCCCTCCCTAGAAATTTGGGAGACCATACTCCCACAAGGAGGTGACCCAAGTTGGTCTCTTTGGGCTGAAATGGTAAATATGAGGATTAAGCCTCTTTCATGTGCCCTAATGTTGAATTTGAGGATTTCAGCCTTATACATGAACTAATAGTTAAATCAGAGGAATCTAACCTCATTATGTGCTTTATTATAAAATATGAGGATTTAGCCTCATTTATTTGATAATTTAAACTTTAAATTTATTGTATTGCATATCACATATTTAGAGTTTAGATTATCTTTGGTCACTTTAGTTTTCATTGGTATATCTTTTGAATGACCATTTTTAGCATGATCCATGTCCTTCATGTTTACATGCATCCCTAACCCTTGTTAGTCTAGGTCTTATATTTACAAATCTTTTAGAGTTACTTCATATATGTTTTTATTGGCAATCTTGTTTGGACTAACCCTTAGTCAAATACTAACAAAAGGGGGGAGAAAAATCAAATCCCAACAAAATAATACATTCTCTTGTGTAGGGTTTTTTTGTTGTCGCAGGTTTGATTGGGGAAGCAACTTAGGGGGAACAATGCAAGCATTACATGTCTTAGTGTTTCGAGTTGTAAATTTTATATTTGAAATGTAATTATTTTTGGTATGTCATTGGTATGGACCATGACATGGTATAGGTTAGTTTTTTTGTCACGTAATTGACAAATGAGGAGCTTGTTAGTGCACTCATTTTTGCATCATTGACTGTCAATCAAATGAGCCGTTGTGTCCGTAGTCGGTTGAGCATTTGTAAAGTGAAGACTAAAGACACAAGTGGATCAAATGCATCAAGGAGCACATACAGGTAAAAGAGATGCCTTGGTGACTTGTCACGCCCCAGATTCGGAAACCGGACTCACAAGGAACCCGCAACAGCCTTCGCAGTACCCCATTCTTGGCTCTTGAGGCAGGTTCCGATCCTGTGATCTTATAAGAAGGATTTTCATAACCGTATATCCATTCCAACACGAGCATACCCAAGATCACAATAAGTAAATCTCACAAATAACAAAGGGACACATTTCCACTAAAGATTTGAACTTTAGATACAAGGCTGAAAGGAAATACATTAGACGACAAAAGAAGAAGGAAAGAAGATCTGCAACATTGGGTCCTCGACTCAACTCCTATCCAAGCTCTGCCGCTACGACGCTAACCTAGGATCTCCTGCACGCATCAATTGTGCATAAGCTTATAAAAAGCTTAGAGGGTGGTGAAAGTGTATTACAATGGTGCGCAGAAGAATAACAGGGGATGCAGAAGGGAAACGTGATCAAAGCCAATATCACTAGACTTACCAAGGCTAAGCCATGAATGCAGGAAGCTATACCTAGGCTATACAATGCAATAAGGCTTATACAGCCGATATCAATGCAATGCGAAGTAATGCTAATGCTCATAACCAGTCCACATATCCAATACAGTTCCATCATAAGGGATATCACCGAGGTCTAATGCACTATAGGATGACTGCCGCTCTCAAGACCGCACAGTCAACGAGCGTAAGAGACCATACTACCCGCCTGTGGACAACCAATCACCAGCAAGGCTCGAGGTAGCGGACCTACTCACGAGTTGGTTAGACTCAGCCTAGTAATGCCCACTCACTTGGGTGGATAAGGCCACATCCCATCTCAACCGACTTCACGACAGTGGGAGATGCGTCCTAACGGTGTAAGGCACTCGACGCTCATGATTTCCACTCGGTCACGGTGTTGAGGTGTCCTCTAGGTACCTTGAAGGTTTAGGGGCTTTCACCCAAGGATATCCTATGCACCCTAAATGTTTAAATAATATATTTTCGGTGTCCACATACGGCCGTCCACGAATACCCCTGTGGAGGCAAGGCCCTGATGAAGCAAGGGCAATAATATCCATAAGATGTGATGCCAAATGCATGAATCAGGCATACCAATGACATACTAGCTCTAAGCACTTAATGTGCATAAGAGGGGAAACTCCATCCCTCCATCACATCAACTCAATGATCACACACACAATACAATCCAATCATACCATGATGTATATGGGTCATGAGGGTGCGCTATATGGCGATAGAGACTTATAACGTACTCCTCCTTCCTAAAAGGGGAGAACAAGTCTAGGTATTTAGACAAGATTACTAAGGGGTCATCACCTAGTGGGGGCCCAATACTTTGAGGTAGACCACAAACTAAGAAGGGCCATATAAGCCTAAAGGAATAAGCGGTCCTATCAAAGGTCCAAGGTAGGCTTTCAGCCACCTATAACAACCCCATGGGCCTACCTTAGGGCCACCAATGAGGACATCTAACCTCAAATGGGTCCCAAAAGACAGCCCACTACTACTCGAATATGAGGTAAGGCCTAGGGCCTAAGGCAATCCATGACCTAGTGGGCTATACTCAAAGCCCAACTCATAGGCAATATGGTGGGCATTCAAGCAAGGTTTGAGCCCAACTATAAGGGTTACAAATCCATATATTGTGGTGGGCCTAGTGGGCAGCTCGGTAATTCAACCATGTGGGCAATTTCTATACTTTATCCAAGTGAGTTGGGCCTTACAGCTTGGCCCAAGTATAAGGTTATTTTGGTTGGCAACCAAGGGCCCAACCACTTGCACATTATGGCTCACAAACTCATCACAATAAGTAGTGAGATACAGACCTAAAGATCAAGGGACCTAACTAGAAGATTCTAAGATAAATGAGCCTACAAAGTCCAACCAAAACTATGAGCATAGATCTAAAATAAAAATCCAATTAAGGTGGGCCTCTTAGTGTGCACAAATGAAACTCAATTGTACCTCAGAAAATGTTAAGCTTATATGTGTAATTCATCCTTAAATCTAGTGGGCCATGCTGCCCCATATTTGGTTGTGGAGCTAAAGTCGCGGCGAAGCAGCAGCAATGTGATCGGGGGAGCATCGAGTAGCTGATTAAATCACTAAAGAGCGGATATCAAGCAATCCAAGTGACGCATCAAAAAGGGCTCAATCTGATAGGTAAGTTATCATATGTAGGTGTCTAAGTTTGTGCTCCGACCTTGTGTAGGTTGGAGTGTATGTGTTTGTTTCCAAACTCACTTAGGTTCTTTCGTAGGACCTTGGCCTGTGTGGCCTAAATCCGTAGTCCTTGTGTAGGACCTAGGTTATTGGTTACTCAAAGGAAAAACCAACTCAAGTTCTTGTGTAGGCCTCCGGTGGGAGAATACGTGTTGAGGGTTGGGAGTAGGACCTTTGCTCTTGTATATGGCATAAATCTTAGGTTCGGGATTAGGACCTTGACTTGTGTGGCTTAAATTGTTATGTTCGGGATTAGGACCTTGGCCCGTGTGGTCTAAATTTTCAGGTTCGGGATTAGAACCCTTATCCTTATGTAGGACATAAAGTCTAGGTTCTTGTGTAGGTCCTTTACTCTTGTGTAGGGCATAAATTGTAGAGTCATTATACAGGGCTGTAAATGTTTGAGGTAAACCTGCTTTAAAACCTCCCATAGTAAAATCCAGTACGCTCTATGAAAGAGTGAGTCCGCTGGGAGTGGAGTAGACACATAGCTGAACCATTATACATGACTGTGTTTGGGATTGTCATTTGAGCATTTGTTTAGTAATGAAATATGGTTGAATGTTTAATTATATGCTTGTATGATTAGATGATTGCTAGGACTGATAGGTAGCATATCCTATACTCACATGTTCACTATGCTATAGGCTAGTTACTTGATTTGCATATCTTGAGTAGCCTATGTGATTGGACCCTCTCTTGGCTTCGAAGCCTTTAGAGTTACATTGCTTAGTTTAGTTTAAACTATTGTTGTTTTTAATAGGTGTAATTTCTAATCGGTCTTAATCACTCCCCTCTAAGACTTAACCTACATTCTATAGCTCTGCCATACTTTTGCATTAGACGCATTGCAGTCCATTACTGTAATTTCAAGATCATTTTTAAAAAGCATACAAATATTCTAATAAAAACTAACATTGATCACATTTATTGATTTCATGATTTGATGGACTAGATCACCTTAAAAAATCATAAAAATATCCAAATAAAAACTAGCATTGATCGTGATCTTCGATTCCATGATCTGATAGATTGGACGATCTTTAAAAATCACAAAAACATCACAACAAAAAGCAGGATCAATCACGGTCATCGATTCTATGATCTAATAGACTAGATCATCTTTAAAAAGTACAAAAATATCCCAATAAAAACCAACATTAATCATGACCGTTGATTTCATGATATGATAGATTAGATCGACTTTAAAAAGCACAAAAATATTTTAATAAAAACCAGCATCAATCGTAACCATTGAGTTAATGATTCGATGGATTGGATCATCTTTAAAAATCACAAAAATATTTCAATAAAAATTGGTATAATCTCAACTATTATAGATCATTTAAAAAACTTTAAAAAATATACCCTTAATAGAGCACCCATGAAAGGTTCACTCTCCAACAAAGTTTAAAACCTTATTTATCCCTAATGAGTAACATTACAACATTGAAAATGATGAAACCAATTGACCATAGATAGGAATCTTGATCACCACTATTAAACTAATCTTGATCATGGCCGGGACAAGAGAAAGAAAAATGAATTATCATATCATAATTATCATCTCTAACAAATCTAACTCAGCTATCTGACCATGGGAAGACGGATCGGTCTCTTGCATGTTTTCAATAAAAAACTAGTTCGCTGAAGATCCCATAGGCATCTTTTAGTGGAGATAATTATGTAGCCTGGATCACATTTATAAAAATCATTTGCAATAAAAACCCCCATAGAGTATCACACCCTAGTGTGGGGCGACTTTTACTAGAAAACTTCAAAAAGAGCGCCCAACTTCCGAGGCACTAAGAGATCTTTCAAATCTCCGGGTGGGGCTAGTACAAAAGTAAATAAGATATGGCGATTTTCGGTTACCTCGGAACCATTGGATATGCATACACACAAAGTATGATTGATCTGAAACTCAGAGTGACAGAACTGTCATAGTAAATGTTAATGATATAAATAGATGATAGGCCAAATCCTTGTCAAAAGAAACCATTCGAAAATGTGGAAAAGATAAATTATAACCTAGCTAAGTATAAAAACCACCAGACTGTATGAAAAACAATCACTTGTTCATACCTAGTCCTGGATATTTGTATACCTTGATCAAGTCCAAGTCGGCGTAGCTAGATCCTCATAAGATCGCAGAAAGTGCAGGGCAAGCTAACCACTTTAACGATAAAATGAAACAAACACTCCTGAGGTGATCTTGGAAGTAACGAACATTCTATTTCTAGATAGTATCCTCGCAAGGCTACAGAAAGCGCAGTAGCTCTACTGTATTGGGTTCTTCCAATATAAGTATTTCTCATGAGTGAAAATGTTGCATTTGGTTGCCCATAAAGCTATAAAAAATCTAGGGACAATTGTAAAATTTTTCCTAAACCCTCGTGACATGTGCAACTCATCTAATTTTGAACAATCAATTGACTCAGATATAAAGGCAAACAACGAGTCTAGATCGCATTTTAATATGACTATAGAGGGTGGGGTGTCCTTTCGCTTTGGCATTCGGTTGCACAGAACCTCTACAAAAAAGGGGTATCTGTATACACCCCACCTTAGGATGATAAGCTTGATTGAACAGAAACTCTGACCTTCAACCCTGATCCAAATCCTAATCTATACCCTTAACTTGATCCAAATCCTAATCTACACCCTTAACTTTGATTCAAACCCTAATCCATACCCTTAACCCAAATCCATAACCTAACCCCAAGCTAAACTTGAATCCAAACCCTAAACCTTAAATCTAAATCCTAAAAACCTAGTTAACCTAGTCACAGTAACCCAATAGAACCCTAAAACCTGGTCCCGAACCTAAACCCTAGGAAAAACCTATCCTATAGAGTCAACCTTTGAGTCAACCCACTAAGTTAAGCTAACCAGTTAGTCCACATAGCCTACTCAGTCAACTCACATTGTCAAACCAAGTCCATAAATCCTTTTGGGCCAAGCCCTTTTCAAAGTTTAATTCAGAGGAAAGGGTAGATAACAAGGCAACTTTAGAGGACCAAAGTTGTCCATGTGTACAAGAGGAACTTCCCTCTGAAGCTGAAGCAAAAAGGATGGTTGAACCGTGGCACTGGTTATATTTTTGCTAGTTGCTCACTTGTGTGTAGGTAACCTCCCTACCTATTTCATGCATGTGCAAAATTTGAAAGTTACTGCGATGCCCCTCCCTGGAGCCAAAATTACACCTTATAACATCTAAACTAACATATGAGATTTTTTCGCATGACGATCTTAAATTTCAGCTATCCAAACCTTTTTTAAACTTAAGCTTTGCATGAAGTACTAGAAAACTAAGCTGGAGGGTTATAAACACCCTCATTCCCTTCACATTTCAATTATCTTAAAAAATTATCCATTACCATTTCTTAACAATCTAGAAGCCTTCTAGACCCCCTTAGCCATCCACCCCACCAAGGAGAGTGAGAGTGAGAGTGAGGAAGAGAGCCGAACCTATGTCCAACCTTAACACTAGCCTTTTGAGCCTAATCCAAGTTCAATCCAAGCCACTCGATATGATCCTTATGACACTATTGTTCACCCAACTATTTTCAATCAAGTTTCATCTAGCCATAACATTTGCATAGCGCAACATTCATCTCATCATTCAACATACTTTGCACTAAATTGGCTCAGAAGTATACTCTGAGGCTTGCCGATTTAATTAGATCTTGCTTAACAAAAAACCTTCTAATTACTTCACATTTTGTCATAAAAATTTCATACATTTATATACGAAAATTGAATCCTCACCCTCAAGAACAATCCCATCTTGTGAAGTAGAGAACGTATATTTGTATGTGAAGAGCGGGTGCCTAACACCTTTCCTCTTTATAACTGTGGTCTCTTATTTAGAATCTCTAATCGCATAACGAAAAATTTATTTTAGGGTAGCAAATCTTTAGATCCTACCCTAATATTTCTATAGAATCTAGCTAACTGTAGAGATGAAGAAATTGACTAGTGGAGACTTTGGTCAAACTTAATCGATCAATCATAGCACAAGGCCCTTGAAAGAGGCAACCCATGGAGGAAGCGGCCTTGAGTCGATTCAGGTCTAGGATGCCAATGTCCACACTGACCTACACCCGACTCAACCCAACCTTAACTCGAACCACACCCAACCTAACCCAACCCACACACAACTCAACCCAGCCCTAACTTGAACCACACGCGATCCAACCCAATCCCACCAAACATAGCCCAACCCTAACCCGACCCCAAAATCAAAGATTCAAAACTCCAAATCTCAATTTTGAAATTTGATTTTTTTCTATTTCAAAACAATTACATAAAAAAATCAAAAATTAGATTTAGAAGTACCTTGCTATTGCGAGAGAGAGAGAGAGAGAGAGAGAGAGAGAGAGAGAGTCTGGTGGGTGGGTGAGGGCTATATGGCTGAGACGTTGAGTCGAGTTTGGGCGAGTGACCAACTAGGGAGAGAGAGAGAGAGAGAGAGAGAGAGAGAGAGAGAGAGAGAGAGAGAGCTCAGGGGGGCGTAGCTGATTGGGTAAGGAAAGAAAAAGGTAAAACTGAGAGAGGTAGGGTAGGATTTATATATATATATATTATGAACCTAGTCAAGCCCTGCTTTGCTTGACATGGGTTGTTTTCAAAACGATTTGGGTTATATGAAACTTGACTGGCCTCAATTGCCAGATCAAATGAATTTTAGGGCCTGTTTGGCCAGCTGGATTAGATGGTCTTAGGTGGGATGGAATTGCATCTGGTCCTGTGCCAATTCCACTCCATGTTTGAGAAGAGTGGAAAAGCTTGGAAGTTGGCTGGATGGAATTGTATCGGGTCCTGTGCTAATATCACTCAATGTTAGTAAGTTGTTTAGGTCCCACCATGATGTGTGGGATATATCCACACCGTCCATCCATTTTTTGAGATCATTTTAGAGCATGAACCAAAAATTCAGGTAGATCTAAAGCTCAAGTGGACCCCACGATAGAAAGCAATGGGGATTGAATACTTACCGTTGAAAACTTCTTTGGGGCCACATAAGTTTTGGATCTGCCTCATTTTTAGGCCCATGCTATAAAATGAGGTTACAAAACAAATGAATGGTTTAGATATAACACATGTGTGTTATTGTCAATAGTTTCAAATGATGGTGGGTATATCCTTTCAATGTACCACCATATTACAAACTAAAAAAGGAATTAAGCTTATCCCACGGAAACAGGGACAGTCCCTGCCATGGGAAATAATGATTTTTTTTTTAATCCCATCCCACCTAATACCGTGGGATCGGTCCGGCCAAACAGGCCCTTACCAGCTAGATCTGCTCGTGTCCAGCCCTACTTACCGGTAAGCCATAGGCGATAGGCCATGGGTCATGTACATCCCTACTTACCGGTAAGCCATAGCCGATAGGCCATGGGTCCACGTTTGGCGGTCGAAGTTGTTATCAGAATGGCTAAATTATATAGCCAATCACTCCCGATGCTTAGTTCTCATCCAGGCCTAAACTAATCAACAATCCAGATCACTGTACCAGTTTGCCACATGTGCAGTTTTACATAGTGGCATATTTCTGCATCTTATTATAAAGCTGTAGTTTGCCCTTATTAAATCACACATTTACTGTCTTATCCCCACCGTTCCTCACAGATTAACAAGACAAGTGAAGAATGCTGATGGCACTGAAATCAAGTACACCTTTTGGCACTCGTCTCTCACACATCCCAACGTGGCAAACACGTTAAGGATCTAGCCGCTCATATAATGGGCCCCAACATCAGATGCATTAATGTCCCAGATATCTAACGTGATCTGATAAGATTGATGGTATATGTTGAAATGGAATGGATGGCAAACAGAAGCTAACCAACAACCCACATTCAACACAAGCGCCTGGCCCACCTGATCATCCAATCCGCCTAAATTTTGACATATGGCATCTAAACGATGGACCAGCCCTATGAGCGGCTTCAATATGGCACACGTGTGCCAAAAAGTGTGCAACTGTTGCAGTGAACTTAGCATTCCTCACGAAATTTAACAAAAAAAAAAAAAAAAAAAAAAAAAAAAAAACACACCAAGACACTAATCTTGGTTGCACTCAAAACACTCTAGGCTTTGCAACAATGGTGGAATGCTTGAAAATGTGGAGGCTGAATTGCCCGCCTTTCTCAGTCACGTCGAGTTTTTGCTGTCCAGGCGGCGGCAACAGTTCAAAGTTCTGCACCAGGCCTCCCAGTGTGATGCCCAGGATCGGCAGCGCAAGTATGATTCCAGGGCAACTCCTGCGTCCTGCACCGAACGGTAAGTAACGGAAATCGTTACCGCTGGCTTCAACCTTCGATTCTTCCTCCAAGAACCGCTCCGGCCGGAACTCTTCAGGGTTCTTCCAGTGCTTCGGGTTGTTAGCGAGCCACCACGCGTTAACAAGGATCTTGCTCTCGGCAGGGATGTCATAGCCTGAGAGCTTTTCATCGTTGAGGTTCATGTGTGGGACTAACAGAGGGATTGCCATCCGGAGGCGCAGTGTCTCCTTGATGATCGCCTGGAGGTATGGGAGCTTATGCATGTCAGGCTCAGTGATCTGGACACCTGGGCCGAGTACAGTGTCTAGCTCGACCCGGAGCTTCTGTTGTATCTCTGGATGGTTCACGAGCTCAGCGATGCCCCACTCAATCGACCACAGCGTTGTTTCGATGGCTGCATACGTTGCATGCATCGCATGCACAGTCTCATTAGTATAGTGAGAATCATAGTTTATTTTTTATAAAAAAACGCGAGAAACTTGAGTTGACTCGACTATATTTCACTAAGACATGAGATAACTCAATCTGCTCTTGACTCAGTCAAGACTCGAGAAAAACATGGAAAGAGTTGAGAGGGGATGCCCTCCCTTAATTATCCTGGGGGCCACAGAGTCCAGATACAGACCCTTCATTTGCCCTGGCTGAAAGGTCAGGACAAATCACGTTGTTACGCAACTCAGGTGGGCCCCAGGGCAACCATACTTTTTGATGTGGCAGCTGTTTTGCAATTCAGCTCTTCTTCTTGTGCTATGGACCATCATATGGTTTTGGATTGAGCTGATTTTCCCTCGGGCTCCCACCATAATCAAAATTGACTATTGACCACCATATTCAATTTTCCGAGCTCGGCCAACATCTATCCATTCATCAGAGGCCTTGGTTTGTCTAAGCAATCTGATTTTGGGCCCAAATACCATCTGCACTAGGCCCCACTATTTGGATGGTTTGGATCCAGGAACATGCATACTCAACAGTACTCTAGTTAGAAAAGGAAAGATAGAATTAGCTTTACCAGCAACGTTGATGTTTTCCACTATGAAAAGTACATTATCTTCGTTGATTTCTCCCTTCTGCTGGGCCTCGATGATGTGATCAATGGCACATTTTAGCCCTGACTCGCTTCTAGAGATTTTGGTGCTTGCAAGCTTCCTATAAAACATTAGTATATATGCATCGTATCAAAGATGGGATGGTCACATACACCCGTAAAAAAACTGATATTTCATCATAGATATTTGTAATGTCAAGCAAAAAGAGGAGACTGATATATCCAAACAAAGGATGGGATAGTCATCACCATGCAATCTTCCTGTGGGCCCCGCTGTTTATAGAATGTGGCTCGAAAACCACCTGAACTGGACAACTTAATCTTACGATTTTGTTCGAAGCTGCCTAGCTCCTTTTTGGCCGTCCATTTTATTTGTTATTAATTGGACGGTTGGGGTAACGTATTCGGCATTATCTCTCGGCCATGCTCCATCCATATCAGGGTCCAAGATTTCTTCTGTTGGGATTATTATCTTGAAAGCGTTGTGGTTGAGTTTCGACACCCACGTGAAGTGTATCTTGCCTAATTTTGCAATAACTTCTATTCCAAAACTGCCGTGGGAACTTCCCATGAGTTCGATCTGTGTGGGCCCCACCGTGATGCGTGTCGAACATCAACACCGTGCATTTGATGGGTCCCCTTTAAATTTAGGATATGCCAAAAATCAGCCGTATATGGAACTCAAGTGGGTGATGCCATCTAAAATCATGTGAAGACATGACTAAAACATATAAAATCACTTGGTGGGGCCTACCTAAAATTTGGATACGTCTGAAACTTGGTCTGACCACTCATCCAAGTGGGACACATATAATGGATGGGCTGGATTTGTGAATTACATCTCAGTGGCCAACAATTGATTATGAATGTTTTAATGGAAGGGTAATCTTCTCAACTTTTATATGTGGTGTGGCCCACAAAAGTCATGGATTGATTTGATTTTTAAGCCCCAGGCCCACCATGGAATGGTGCATCTGACTGATGGGGTAGATGTTAGACATGTATCCCGGTTCCCATGAGGTTGACCGCATGGAACCATTTCCATATATATATAAAGACATATATGAGTGCATGACACGTGTCCTCGCTTATAATGGCAGATGTTTAAATATTTTATAAATACCCAACCAGTTTCTAATATTTATATACCCTTCTACATATGGTGGTGATATTTTTAAATAGCTTCTAACCTGCTGTCAACAACTACGTACGGGGGAGGTGTTTATAACTATCAGTATTGGGGCCATATATATATATATATATATATATATATATATATATACACTAAAATGTTTTTAAGGTAGGGCCCATGGTGTGGTCCACCTTAAAAAAAAAAAAAAAAAAAACAAAAAAGTAGGGCCTGTGGTTAGGAAAACCAGACCACTGCTCATGGGCGCCGCTCGGTGGATCCCTGACTGTGGGGCCCACCATGATGCATGTGACTTACATCCACGCCGAATCCGTTTGGCAGATCATTTTAGGACATGATCCGAAAAATGAGGCAGATCCAAAACAGTGGTGATTGAATACCCACCGCTAAAAACTTCACAGGAAACCGTGGTGATTGAATACTCACCATTAAAAACTTCTTGCGGGCCACCCGAATGTGTTTTTACCATCCAATCTGTTGATAAGGTCACAAAGATCTGGATTAAGGGGCCACACAGATATCAGCTTGATCCAAGACTTTTGTGGCCCATAAGAAGTTTTTAATGGTCAATCACCACTATTTCCTGTGGTGTAGTCCACCTGAGATTTGGATCTGCTTCCCTTTTTTAGAATCATGAAGTAAAATGAGCTGTCAAAGCAGATGGACGGAGTGGATTTAAGGCACATACATCAAGGTGTGCCCCACAGATATACACCCACCCATTGCTGATATGTGTCCACTATGGATGATTGACCATTGCCTGACCCCAAGACCTTCCAGATTTGAAGTTACGAAGCTATCAATCTTGGGACCTTTTAATTTTCAGCAGATTGGAGCAAACCTGAAGGGGAGGTCCTCTATCAAAATCATTTAGTAAGAAAAGAGAAGAAAATAAGAAAAAGAAATTAAACTCACTTCCTTTCCTCAAGGAAATAGTCCTTAAACAACTGCAACCTCCTTTCTTTCACATCCTTGCAAATCTTCAAATACCCTCTCAAGAAGGGCCTCAGAATCGGTATGAAATCTCCGTAGTTATATTCGAAGCTTTGAGCCAGCCTACTCCTCTCCCCATTCAACACCCTCAGCTTCATGAACAACGGATCTTCTTCGCTCTCGAACCTCCGGTCGAACATTATCCTGTACATGTTGTTGTACATCATTAGCTGCAGCCTCCTTCTCAGCACTATCCCTCCTGTCGCCGCCTCTGGATTCTTCCTTACATCCTCCACCACTCGCGATATCTCGTCCTCCCACCCGTAACGGTACTGCTGGACAACCTTGTTCGTGAAGAATGGGACGGTCATGATCCGACGCATCTTGCGCCAGTGCTCACCATAGACGGTGAACACCATGTCTTGGCCCTTGTCTGCAATGTTCCAAATGAAAAACATCGTCACCTCAGATGGCCCATTGGAACTGAAAATGTGGGCCACTCTGGTACATTGATTCAGATCATTGGACTTTTTAGTAGGTGGGCCACTCTGGTACATTGATTCAGATCATTGGCTGTGGACAGTCTAGGCCTACCTAACGTTGACAACTATTGGCGATTTTTTTTTTTTTAATTTTTTTTTAATTTTTAAAATTTTTTTTCTCTCTCAAAATCTCATGGTATTTTTGCAAAAAAATAAACTAACAATATTATCAGTACAAGATTTCAAAGTACTGGTAGTTTTGAATTTTTTTTTTCCGTGTACCTAAAATTATACAAATTTCTAAATAATTTCATTACATAATTATATATTAAATTTAGAATTATTCATTAATTTATAATAAATATTTATTTATTTTAGCAATATTCTTGATAATATCTAGAGAAAAACTGCAAAAAAAAAAAAAAAAATCTCTCAAGAAAATTTCAAGAACAAGATTTGTCAATATGCTACCCAATAAATGAATCAGCCTTATTTTCATCCCTAGTGATCTTGATCTTGGTGTGGCCTATCTTTTACAAAGTCCAGATGTCATACACGAGAGTGACACACGATGGCATGTATTAAAATTTTGTCACTCTCGCATGTATTAAAATTTTAAAAAATTATATTATGAAAATTTGTAACTTATTTATTTTATTAACAATCCACAGAAGATGTAGGAAAATCCTAGCTAACAGATATGTGTTAATAACAGATGCTGATTCTAATCTACCTAATATACTCTAATAGCGTAAAAGTGGGGCCTCATCGTACACCCATTAACAATCGTCATCCAAACATGGTGGAATATGGGAGCCCCGGCGTGCATTGAAAATGAGGACATACCTTGTGATTTCTGCTCAATTGTTTAGACGGTGGAAATTGATATAGTTCCAAGTGAGACCCCACATATGAGATATTTGATACTCTGGCTTCATATGATGCTTGATACGCAGGCACTTGGAAATGGTACACATGGCAAATATTAATCTAAGTTAAACCAATTAAATTGTGGAACTCTTATTATAAAAATTAGATTGTTTTAAAAATACTAACCTTTGATTCATGGACACCTGGTTTTCGAAATAAGATAATTGGATATTTTCATTTTTAACCGTCCAACAAACATCCGATAATCTAATTGCTCATAATACATCTAAACTGGTGCCTATAATTTGAAAGGTTGAGTCTTAGCTAATCATATGCCATGTATGCAATTTTTAATAAGTTCCTAACTGCCCGTGCTTTCTCTGATTCATAATTATAATTATTTATAATTGGAGGCTCGGAAGTTGTGTGATCAGTGTGCACTGAGACCTCATTTCTAATAGAGATGATTTTGCCTCTCAGGATCTATCCAACATATGTGCCGCCACCCACTGGGGCCCACATGATGAATGGTCCAAATATTGGAACCTTTGTCCATATGTAGACTATATGTTATACGGGCAACTGCCGGAAATTTATGCCTAAACGGATGGTTGAGACCCATCACTATTTGTATATACTAATTGGATCCTCATTTTATGTCTAAATTCGCTGCTTTCTTCCTCTCTCTCAATTTAATAAATCCTACATGGCTTGAAAATCTCTCTCTCTCAATTTAATAATCCTACATGGCCGGTGATGTAGGGATGAACGTGATGAGGTCGATCACCGTCTTCCTCAAGGATAATTGCTTAGAATCTATGAAGCTTCTCTGAACTTCTCACAAAGACTTTTTGAATCCACGAGAAAAAAAAATAGAAATAAATTTAAGATATATGAAAGAAACTTGTTGAATGTTGATAAATGAGTTTACAATCCTTTAAATAGGAATATCAAGACTTGAATAAGTTTAGGAATTAAACTATAACTAAAACTCCTAGCTTACTATAAATAGCAAATTTAGTAAGTGTGCTATGTGGCTTAACCACGTTGCCCAATGGATGAAGAGTTATAATCAAACTAAAACTTACTAAAAATATTAAAAATAGAAATAAACATGGAATTTGACTGTCGATCTAATGGAATCTCCGAAATTCAGCACGAGCAACCCGGCTATGCCTGGTTGGTTGGCAAAAGTAGCTCGTTCTACTCCAAAATCATATATGATACGTCAAGTAACTCATTCCGATTTGCGAGACATATATGTTTTAAAGTTCTGACGGTCTTGATGACTTATGCTTTTTGACTGGGCCTTCTCTGATCCATCTTAGACATGAAAGTGCCCATGATCCGCTCTACATCAGCCGGTGACCACTCTCTCTCTCAATTTAATAATCCTACATGGCGTGTAACCATTGAACTCTCTCTCTCTCTCTCTCTCTCTCTCAATTTAATAATCCTTCATTGATTGTAACCATCGAAGAGTTTTTGTAATTTGATTAATTAACTAAAGAATGGTCTACTCCTACATGGCGTGTAACCATTGAACTCTCTCTCTATCTCTCTCTCTCTCTCTCAATTTAATAATCCTTCATTGATTGTAACCGTCGAAGAGTTTTTGTAATTTGATTAATTAACTAAAGAATGGTCTACTCATGTTAATATACAAATCAAAACAATGGACGCATCTCTACGAGAAAATGCCACCTCCAACTGGTTGCATGATAACCTACCTACCGTCCACCCATTGTATAACTTTCAACATGTTTTGTGCGTTTGCGTTGGACAATAAGTTACTGTCCACCTCGAAAATATGGCATGTGCGTGCCACATCTGACCTGTCCAATAGGTTGACCCCATCCACTCATCAAGCATCGCACTTGGATTTTATTTATTTATCAATAACCACACATTTTTCTATGATGGGGCCCACTTGATGAGTTGACAGTTCGATGTGGCACGCACAAGATAGGTTGGAAGTTATGGGCTGGGTGGAAAATAGGTTACTGTCCACCCACCGGATTACTTTCAACATGTCATATGTGTAACATCCAATGCATCCAATAGGATAGAAATCAAGCCCATCTATTCATCACAGAGCCCACACTTATATTGTTATTTATCAGTGGCTATGCATTATTTCATTTTCATGGTGTGATCCACTTGATATGGGTGAATAGGGTTGATTTTTGCACAAGGTGATCCTGATGGTTGGGACAAGCTATGGACAGGATGGATGCAGCAATCATATGATACATTTGAAGTTATCCGCTGGGTGTACGGTATCTTATGGTCCAATCATTTGTATGTAATGTGTATGTATAATAACTTGTATATATCCCATTAACGCCATTGTTTTTGGGAAGTCTTGTGTAAATAATATCAGCCATAATACTTGTAAGAGTTAATTATTTATACAATGGCCGCTTTCTCCAAAGATAACGCCGTTTATTTAATTGGTGTCAAAATGCAGAGTGGAGAGCTTCTACTGTTATGACAGCGGTTACAACGTCCGTTTAGGGAAGCATGCATACCTGTGAAGATGTCGAAGACTACGTTGCGAGTGCGGGAGCCGAACTCGACGCCTTGAGTATGAAGGACTTCTTTGGCGAGATCGGGAGAGGAGACGACGACGAGGTTGCGCTGGCCCATGCGGAGGAGGAAGATCTCTCCGAAGCGGTGAGCCAGGTCAGTGAGGTTCCTGTGGTTGAGATCATCGCCCACCTGGAGCCAGTTGCCGAAGACTGGTATGGGGAACGGGCCCGGCGGAAGCTTGAAGCGCTTCCCGCGGAGGGTGGAGATGAGAGCAGCGAGGATGATGGAGAAGAAGGTGGCAAGGAGGGCCTTTTCTAAGAAGACGAGATCCATGGCTGACAGAGAGAGAGAGAGGTTTGCTCTGATAGCTTGAGGGGGAATTAATGGAAGGAGGGAGAGTTTTATAGGACGCGGATAGCGTACCGATTAACTCAATACGCAATATCGGACTTAGTAAACTCTGTGGGGTCCACTGTGATGTATGTGTCTTATCCGTGCTGCGCTGTCCATCCGTTTTTCCAATGAGCCAAAAATTTAATCATATCCAAAGCTCAAGTGGACCCTACTACATGAAAGCAGTAGGAATTGAAAGGTAAGCATTCAATGGTGGAAGTCATTATCCCACTGTTTCCTGTGGTGGTGTGGTCCCCTTGAGATTTGTATATGCTTCAATTTTTGTATCAAGATTTAAAATGAGCTGGTGAAACAGATGGACGGCGTGGATAAGATACATACATCACGGTGCCCCTACATGGTTTACTCAGCGCGCAATCGGCGTCCGGTTTAAGGTTCGGTAAATTGTGGTGTTAATTCCAAGGACAATGAGGACAAAAGAGCGGTTGATATCTAACGGAAACGTTAAGTTTGTCTAACGGAGTTAGGTAGTAGAATTTTATTTTTTATTTTTTCCAAGGGACTTTGGCCCTACTGACCTCAATGTTTAGACAAATTACATCGGTGGGTACGATGTTCCATATATTCTAAGAGTGGCCTTCTGATAAGGTTTGAAGATTTTTTCGAATAAAAATGCCTTTGTCCTTGGTTTAAGAGTTGTATGGTCTGGGAGTGAAATAGAAGTCACCTGCTGCTTCAACGCCCGATAAAGCGATGGATCGGCTACTCCCCTTACCACCAGCTAATGGCTGGTGCTCGGTGGCTGCTAGGACCCACCACTGTGTATGTGTTTCATCCATGTCGTCCATATATTTTTCCATATCATTTTATGGTATGAGACCAAAAATGAGCTATATCCCAATCGCAAGTGGACCACATTATAGGAAACAGTGTTGAATGAGCATCGTAGACCATTAATATGATCCTTCTCATTTTTGGGATTGAGCCCTAAAATGATCTGTAAAAACAGATGAACGATTATGGCTTTCACTTTAAAAACATATGAACGGAATGGATGAAACACATACATTATGGTTGGGCCCATGGCTGGTGATAGGGGGAGTAGCCAATCCGTTCTCTCTCGAGAATATAAAAGCATTTGTGAGCTTGGGAGGGGCCAAATGTCGCCTTTATTCACCTTTTACAGACCTTCTTCTTCTTTCGTTTTCCTAGAAAAGTGAAGATCTAGGGACCTACTGTCAGAGAGGGACATTATTTCTCCTTGTCTGAAATCCTCTTCCACTACGAGGTTGGGATTTTATTTTATTGTAGGCATTTTGCTAAGGTAAAGGAAGATCAGAGTCGAGAAGCTTCTTGTCACGTGAAGGGAGCTTACTCTTGATCAAACCTCCACCATTGATTATAGAAAATCACGACTTCACGTTTTCAAACTTTCTACTCTTCAAGAAATCAAACTTCGACCATCGTCAGTGACGAGCATGACTCTTCACGTATTCAAAACCACGATCAGACAAAGGATTATTGTTCCCATGCACATTGAATCTTGGTTGTCACGTTATAAGGATCGTGCTTTTCACATGCACATGAGTCGTGCTCATCATGTTACATGGGTCGTGGTTGACAGATGTTATGGGTCGTGGTTGTCATGCCAGATGGGTTGTGGTCATCATGTTATAAGGATCGTGCCTTTCACTGCCCTATGTAAGACCCAACTCATTTGGCTCATACCTTGTATCGTGGTTGTCCGGTTACATGGGTCATGGTTGTGATGGTATATGGATCGTGGCTTGAAGGCTATTACAGATTGTGGTTTTCATGATACACGAGTCGTGGTTTTCAGCTGATGTGGGTCGTGGTTATCATGTTACATGAGTTGTGGTTGTCACGGTATATGGATCGTGGTTGGCAACCACGTTCCATATAGGATAGAACAATGATCCATTGTTCATCATAACCACGATCCATGTGCATGACAACCACGATCCATTGTAGCATGAAAAACCACACCCTATTGTCCATGACAACCAGGATCATTTACACCTCATAACCACGACCTTTGTACTGGCCTCTATTCATGGTCCTACCTCTCAAATGTTCCAAGGGTGGCCTCCCTTGTCCTTAGATCAGTAGTTGTACAGCTTCGTAGTGTAGAAGAAGATACCTGTTTTGAACGATCTGGAGAATGTGACGTGGATTGTGGTCTCATCTACTATGTGTCGTAGATGACAACCATGATCTAACGTGGATGATAACTATGATCTAATATGCATGTGAACCACGAGATCACACGATAGGGTTGTTGTTGTCATACACACTGGGTGGTTGTTCCCAACCACAATCCATTTTGGATGACAACCATGACCCGTTCTTTGTCATATCCACGACCCTTCGAGTGGATCGTGGTTGTTATTCACACATGTACCAAGATCCATCGTGGATGACAACCACGACCCTTTGTTCATCATAACCATGACCCTTCGAGTAGATCGTGGCTGTCATCCACAGTGGTCTTGATTATGACGAACAGTTGGTCCTTATTGCCTTGTTGTTATCCACAACGGGTCGTGGTTTCCCAACCATGACCCATTTTCGTTGAAAACCACGGCTCTTCGAGTGGTTCGTGGTTGTCAATCACGACACTTATATAACTGTGAACCACGACCCATATAACATGTCGACCACGACCCATATAACATGTCAACCACGATGCAATATAGTGGGGCCAACGAGTTAGGACTTTAATCCGGCCCTTACAACCACGACCCTTACCACATGACAATCACGACCCTCATCACGACTATAGATGACATTCTATTGCACCTAAAAATTACATTATACGTGAATTTCGCAAGATGACTATAAAATCAACAAGTAAACTTTCGTTTAATTACAAGAAAAACAGGACAAGGAAGAAGAAGAGTGACTAGATGAGAGTTACAGGTGGGCCAATTTGAGGTTTTAAAATCTTTTAGCAGCCTCAGCTTTCACTTCCTTTGCCGCATTGTACCTCTTGATCCAGTGCAGCCTTTTCTTGTTAAAGTCCTGCTCGCGAGTATAGTGCAGTTTGTTCTTCCCAACTGCTTCAGAGCAGGCTGACAGAGCCCTGCACTCAGCACTAAGGGCTGATAGGTGAGATAGAGTAGAACAACACTGCTCAATTTCTTTGTCTGCCTCAGAGAAATTATCTCTGAGTTGCTGGAGTTCTAAAATTGTCTTCAAAATTTCCTGTGGAGGCCGTTGATCTTCAGAAAGATTAACAACATCCCTGAGGAAAGGGAATGGATTACCCATAAAGGAAGAACGCTAGAAGGAATCGTTGCATTCTTCGACTATATCCTTTATTATTTTGATTAAAAGAGCAAAGAAATCCATGAATGCTTAAGGTGTTGTAATAAAGATTCTAGTTCTGATTGGCTTATGAAAGTAATTTCAAACCTAAGTACCACTTTTATAGGCTGGGCAACGAGTGGTTAATGTGATTAGGATGTCGTACTACTATTGATTTTTCGATGTTAGGAATACCGTTTTTCGGGATTACGGGGAAATAACGAAATGAATGCGATTTTTTGAAAAAGAATGTGACACTATTACTGAATGGGTCACGGATATGACAAACAATGGGTTGTGGTTATCATCCACAATGGATCGTGGTTGGGAACCACCACTTAGTGTGTATGATAACCATGACCCTGTTGTGTGATCGTGGTTCACATGCACATTGGATCGTGGTTGTCTTCCACGTTGGATCGTGGTTTTGATGAACAAAGGATCGTTGTTGTATATGGGTTGTTGAATGTGGTTGCCAATCACGATCCATATATTGTGACAACCACGACTCATGTAACATGAGAGCCATGACCCATATCAGCTGACGACCATGACCCGTCTAACATAAAAACATGACCCATATAACAAGACAACCACAATCCATATACCGTCACAACAATGATCCATATAACCTGACAACCACGATACAAGGTTATAGGCTAAAGGAGTTGGGCCTTCTAAAGGGCAATGAAAGGCATGATCCTTATAACATGACAACCACGACCCTTCGAGTGGTTCATGATTGTCGTCCATAGTGTGGATGATAACCACGATCCATTTAAGATGACAACCAATATCCTGGATTCCTGACAAGTTGTACCCATTCAATTTTTTCACAGATTAACTAATATTAGAAGAGTATGGGTCGTAGGCCTATATTATGCTATTATGATGGAGAAGTGTATATGACAAGGGAATGTTTACCTATGATGGCGGAGACTCAAAGGGATATCGAATATCTTATGTACTCACCAAGTTAGTGCAAGTCACGTCATAGTCGTGTAAACGATATTTGTATCGTAGCATAGGCCCAAGTGGTTGTAATGTGGTAGGGGTCATGGTTGTCATGAGTTATGGGTCGTGGTTGTCATGTTATATGGGTCGTGGTTGTCATGGGTCGTAGCTATCATGTTAAATGGGTCGTGGTTGTGCTGTTATATAGGTCGCAGTTGTAGTGGACCACGACCCATCAAAGTTAGTACATGACATACGCAGATATTGAATATCCCATGTATATATGGGTCGTGGTTGCATGTTATATGGGTCGTGGTTGTGATGCAATCTAGGAGCAGGAAAATAGAACCATGACCCATATAAAATGACATACGTAAATATCGTTTATCCAATGTACTCGTGGATATGACAAACAATGGGTCATGGTTGTCATCCAAAATGGATCGTGGTTAGAAAACACCACCCAGTGTGTATGACAACCACGACCCTATCGTGTGATCTCGTGGTTCACATGCATATTGGATCATGGTTGTCATTTACGTTGGATAGTGGTTCATAACCACTACCCTAATCCGCTCCCCTGAAAAGCCTGCATTTACTACTTATGCCATCAATTGAGAGTAGTGTGACATACAAAAGTCTCTTGCATTACTGTCATATGAATGAGCACGTTACTTTTGTTGATTTGTATAGTATGGATTCATGTGCATAAGATCTAAGCCGTATATCAGATGACCCACCAAGTATTTTTATAGGGAATAAAAAATCAGAGTAATACAACATTCATATTTTCTATAATTGAGATTAGAAATATCACCATTAAAAGGAAGAATGCACACAATCCAATCTATTCATCCGACCTACACAAAAGGAAGAATGAGTTTCCTAAAATTATAATTGCATTAAATGCTCATGTGTGCTTAAAAAGTGAATTTAGAGTTTTTAAGTGATTTCACACTTTTCCCTATGATGTGATACAAATGACTATTATATTTAAATGAAATTTAGGATATATGGTGAAAATATGATTCATTGTCAGATGGATGGAATGGATCTCATATAAACATGTTCCGATACTCATTTATGTGGTTCAAGTCACACCATCATCGTGCGCATGATATTATGTACCATATGGCAAGTCACGGGAGTGCAGTACCATGATATATGTGCCATCTGGATGCTAGAACAGTCAAACGCATCAATGCTATGGAGGGAGGCCGATTAACTGTGCACACAGATATTCTTGTTCCTCTTGTTGTACAAAGATACTGGGGCCCACAAATCCGATCCATCTGGATGACAACCACGATCCACTATACATGTGAACTACGAACCATTGTCTGGGTTGTGGTTTTACAACATGAAGGGTCGTGGTTGTCACTGTCAATGGTTGAGGTTTGATTTCTTGAAGGGTGGACCATGCATCGAGGCTAGTACGAAGGGCTATGGTTATGAAGCGCAAATGGTCCTGGTTCAAATGCACAATGGATCGTGGTTGTCATGCACATGGGTCATGGTTGTCATGCACATGGGTTGTGGTATGATGAATAATCTTGCCAACCACGATCCATGTACCGTGACAACCACCACTCATGTAACATGATAACCACGACCCATATAACATAAAACCATGACCCATATAACATGACAACTACGATCCGTAACATCCTTCAACCCTGTACTTGGTTCAAAAGTCGTACAGTCATGGAGAGATACAGTAGCTACTCTCACAAGAAAGTGACGGGTTGACTACTGCCCCCACCACCAGCCAATGGGCTGGTGCTCGGTGCTTATATGTTTCATCCATGTCGTCCATAATCCATATCATCCATCCTTTTTGTTGTGTCATTTTAGGGGTAAGGTATCCACACCGTACATAATCCATGCTGCCCATCCTTTTTGCCGTGTCATTTTAGGGGTAAGGCCCAAATATCAGCCGACAAGGTGGATAGAAGTGGATACTGCCCAAGTTAGGACCTTTTAGCCCCACAGTGAGCTAGCCAAAAGAGTGGATGGATCGGATCACCCCATTGTGGGCCTTAAGTTATGGTACTAATGGTTTGGTAGAAAAGGAAGTGAACACGTTGAAAACTATAACTACAATCCAGACAACATGACAACCACGATCCATATAACGTGGCGACTACAACCCATATAACATGACAATCACGACCCATATAACATGACAACCATGACCCATATAACATGATAATTGTGACCTTATAACATTAAAACCACGATCCATGACAACTACAATCCATATAACATGACCACAAGACTGATTCATGAGAGATTTTGATAGTTTTTTAGTAATATCACACAACTTTACAAGTTTCTTCCACTTAAGTTTGCAAATGGGGATATTATCATCCTCCTCACTCTCATCATCACCGGTTAATAACTACAACCCTTCCCTTCGGGTTCAACGCGACCCTTCGGAAACAGTGTCACATGATAATAACTACGATCCATGATAACCACGACCCATATAACGTGACAACCACGACCCATGCAACATAGGACTACTTACCATACAACATGATAACCACGACTCATGCAACGTGGGACTACTTATCATACAACATGACAACCATGACCCATGCAGCATGGGACTACTTACCATACAACAGGACAACATGGGACTACTTACCATACAACATGACAACCATGATCGTAATTACAACACAATATGAAGAGCAGTTCTCTTGAACAGGCACCCAGCAAGCTGAAAAACTCTGCTGACAATATCTTGTTTTAGTTCTATGGGTCGTGGTTGTTACGTTATATGGGTCTTGGTTGTTATGTTATACGCGTTGTGGTTGTCATGTAATATAGGTCGTGGTTGTTACGTTATATGGGTCATGCCGTTGAAGAGAACTGTTCTCAACAGAGTTGTTTAGCTCGCTGGGTGCCCGTTGAAATTTTCGAGTCACCGGAGTTCGGAAATTATCTTCAGAATTTCCTGAGAAGGCCGTTGATTTTCAGGAAGATCGTCAATATCCCTGAGGAAAGGGAAGGGATCACCCATAAGGGAAGAACGCGAGAAAAACTTAATAGCTTCTTCGAATATCTTCTCCATTATTTTGATTGAAAGAGCAAAGAAATACATTAATGCTTAAAGTGTTGCAATAAGGATTCTGGTTCGAATTGACTTGTGAAAGTAATTTGAAACCCAAGTACCACTTTTATAGGCTAGTTAAGCAATGGTTAAAGTACTGATTCCAAAGGGTTGCACTGATTCCGAAGCGATTATGAGAAAGTAGCGACATTAATGTGATTTCCTGAAAAGAATGCAGCACTGATTCTGAAGTGAAGGGTTGTGGATATGACGGACAATGGGTCGTGGTTGTCATACACACAATCACAACCCTGTCGTATGATCGTGGTTAACATGCACATTTGATTGTGGTTTTTATCTACGTTAGATCGTGGTTGTCATCCATGATAAGCTCTTGAATTTTGTTGTCTTGTTGTTGTGTAAGGCCTGTATCCTAGTCCGTACTGTTCTACCAACTCTTGCGATCCTCTCCATCAAATTTTGACAGCCCGTGACCTGTAATTGATGTTTGCATGTGACCCTAAGTCGCATCTTATAGATCTGAGTTGACTCGACTCAAGACTTGTACCATTGCGACCTTGCCGTCGCCACGGTTTCAACGCCGTGTCTTGCACACCGATGCGATACCCAGGCTAGGAGTTGTGGGCCTGCATTTATTTTGAAGAAACACCACGTGTTGTGAATTTCGAGAGAATCTTTACCACATTTCACATCAATCAATCAAGTACTAGTCAAGTACATATCCCATCACTCCACCCATCACACCCATCCCTCTCTTACACAAGCTATCCCCTAAAGTCAACATAACCCATCACCCATCACTCACACCCATCACTCACCCATCCCTTTTCATCTCATCACCTCTCTCTCTCTCTCTCTCTCTCTCTCTCTCTCTCTCTTTCTCAGTCCATTTTCCAAGTAACCTAAGGGAGAAAATGTCCAAGCTCTCCCCAAAGAGAGCCAAGTGTGGCCCACTTCTTACCCTCTCATCTCTCATCCTAGCCCTTCAATCTCCATCATCCTCCATCAAAGTTGAAGCTAAGAAGCCTAACATTCCAAGGAAGCTAGAAGATCTAATAGTGGGTGTTCATGGCGCTAGGTCTTGATTGCGATTTAGGGTTCACATGATTTTTGGGGCCCATCTTGATGTATGCATGTACATGGAGGAGCTCATAGTGGTGGAGCTCCTCCCATCTCCACCGTCTCTCTCTCTCTCTCTCTCTCTCTCTCTCTCTCTTTTGGTGTTGATGATATATTGCTCACTTGATGATGTATGATATCCAGGCCGTCCATTCAGTGGGGACCATCCAGCCATCCACTAAGAAGGGCCTATCTTACTGTCCATTTTTGGGCTAACCTGGATGAAGGAAAACACCAATATTGGCTTGATTCCGGGGTTGCGTGGCCCACCTTGATGGACCCCACCATGAAGTATGTATCATATCCATACCATCCACGTGTTGGGCCCACTTTACTGGCGTCCAGCGGCGGGCCCACCGGCCTGACCATCTAGACAGGTCCAGTTGAAGAGGAAAACATAAATATCAGCCTTTTTCAAAGCCTTGGTGGGCCACACGTGTGGACCCACCTGATGCATGTCTTTCATCCATGCCATCCATCGTCCATGGACGGTGGAGCGCATTGTGATGTGTTTTTCTGATCGCCCAGATGATGTGGGGCCGACCATGACATGTGTGTTGTATCTACACCGTCCATCCAAGGGGCCCACATGATGTATATGTTTTATATCCAGGCGCCATCCAGGGCCTGGACGTTGGAGCCATATATATTTATAATATATAATATATTTATATAATATATAATATATTATATATATAAAATATATACATATATGTATATCCGGTGGGCCCCATGTGGGACCCACCTCGTAGAAGAGGATTGGCTGGTGTACGCTTACACTAGCTATATAGTTGCTATAGTGACAACAGGTTCTGTGGGTCCCACTGGATGTATATGAGGTATCCCGCAAGCTCTGTGGGTCCCACTCAGATTCTTGCTGTATTGACGTCAGAAGTTCTGTGGGTCTGATTTGAGGTATGTGTTATACTCAAACCATCCATCCATGTGGGACCTACCTTGATATATCCGTTGTACATGTGGACCCCACGCCGATGTATGTATTTTATACTTGCACCGTCCAGAGTGCTAGAGTGCCATGTGGGGCCAATCGTGATGTATGGGTCTCCTCCACGCCGTCCGTTTGTTGGGGTGGGGCCTTCCATGATGTATCTGCTCCATCCAGCCGTCCATCTGGGACGTTTTGCTGGGTGGGGCCCTCTTTGATTTATGTGCTGTACATGCACATCGTCCATCTAGACGGTGGCGTGGACCCCACCCATAATGCATGTGTTCTTCTAAACCGTCCATCTGTTGTAGGTCCCACCAGCTAGATAGCTGCTGTATTGACGCCAACAAGTTCTGTGGCCTCATCATGAGGTATATGTTATATCCCAAACCGTCCATCCAGTTGGCGAGCTTGCCTTAAGGCTTGAGATGAAAATAAGACTTGATCCGTCTATCAAGTGGACCACACCGCAAAGATTAGTGGAGGATTGAACGCTACCATTGAAACCCGTTTGGGACCACAAAAGTTTTGGATTAATATGAAATTCGTTTTTCCTCTTAATTCAGGTCTGTGTGACATTATGAGCATTGGATGGGAAATAAACGTTATGATGGGCCCTGTGAATTTTTAATGGTGAAAATCATTATCTCCACTGCTATTTGTGGTATGGTCCAGATGATCTTGCGATATGATTCATTTTTTGGGTAATGCTCTATAATGGTCCCTAAAAATAGATGAATGGTGTAGATACTCCAGCTAGGATGGTGGGCCCACTTGTGTATATGAAGCCCACGTGATACAACCCATTTTGATGTATATGAGGCCCATTTAATGAGCGTGCGGTAATATGATGTATATGAGGCCCATTGTGATGTAGATGAGGCCCGTGTATGAGGCCCATTATAATGTGCATGCGACCCGTCTTTAAGGCCCATTGTGATGTACATGAGGCCCATGTGTTGGGGCCCATTGTGATGTACATTGTGATGTACATGAGGCCCATGGGATGTGGCCCATTATGATGTATATGTGATCCATGAGTGAGGCCCATGTAATGCGGCCCATTGTGATGTGTATTAAACCCATGAGATAAGGCCCATTACAATATGTGAGGCCCATATGATGAGGCCCAGTATGATGTTTGTGAGGCCCATTGTGATTGTCCCATTAGGCACCTGTGATGCGGCCCATTGTGATGTATTTAAGGCCCAAGTATAAGGCCCAATGTGATCTATATGAGGCCTATGAGTGGGCCTAATGCGATGTATATAAAGCCCTTGTGTGAGGCCTATTGTGATGTATATGAGGCCCATGAGCGAGGCCCAATGTGATGTATGTAATGTGATGTGTGATTCCACCATGATGTATGTAATGATGTTTATGATAAGTCATGCTTTGGGAGCAATGATGGTTTATCCATGTTGTATGAGCAATGATAGTTAGATGTCCACATTGTAACTCCCCCTAGGGCCCGTTGTTAGGCCCATTGTCATCTCCCCTTAATGGGCTAACCCAAACCGTTGAGCTGCCCATTGATGATTATATTACCCATCTTTCCCTTGATCAGACTATCCTAATCCGTTGGGTCCCCATTTGATAATGATGCTTTCCACCATACCCTGTAGGACCACCCAAGCCTTGGAGCATATCTTATGTTTGTACCTGGCCTTCTATAGGGAATGTGGCCCACCTAGATGCATTTGTTTGTCCAAGCTTAGTAACCCAAACTCGAAGCCCACTTAGATGATGAGTAGGACCGTTTGTATGGTTACGTAGTCCTGGATGTGTGGATCCTACCAAGGGCCGCCTTGTATTCGTAACGGGCCCTTATAGGAAAGCCCAATTTTCATGATAAATGGAGAAAGGAAGCCCACTTTTTGTATATACCCGCTTAACTTACCCCGTGAGATGTATCCTACCTTGTAATCAATTGTTAGGACCTCATGTTATGTATGTGTCATCCACACTATCCATTTACTTCTTTGGGACAAGTGTGTGACCTATCCTTGACGTTAGTACACTATCACCTCTTACCCTTCCCCAAGCAACCTCCCAGATTTAGTATATCCACCGTGTAGGCCTATCTTGATGTATGGGTTAGACCTGCCGTCCTTCCAGTGGACCCCGTCTTCGGATATATCATATATTAATGCTTTGGGAGGCTAATATTAATCTAACATAGGACATACCACATGGACTCCTATAATTGTAGAAGGGGCATGTCGTCTAGCTCCACTCTTTGTATGTGGTATGCCGGTGATGGTTGATTATGAATTATTGTTGTTCCTTTAGATAATCATGCCCATGTACTTTATTACATCATAATACATGCTCATACGCATCATATATATGCTTGTTATGAGGAGTGATTGATCATAACATATGTCATTGGGTTGGTTTATTAAGGGATTCCTTAAGAGACGGAGTTGGCCCACATGAGCACGTAGTACGTGCGGGTTTGATGCATGACTGGATGGTATGACTCATGCATCTTATATTTTATGATATGACCACCGTACGCCCTAGTGACATCGGGTCGTAGCCTCCATAGGCATATCATGGATGGCTAGATGAGATACTAGAAATCTTTTTCTACATGAGGTGCCATAGATGTCCCCTGGGTGAAAGTCCCTAAACCCTCTTAGTACCGGAGGATGCTCCAACATCTAAACCAAGTGAAAACATGAGCGCATGAGGGCCGTATACCGGTAAGCCACGTCTCCCACCGTGTCGTGGTCGGTTGGAGGGGGTGTGGCCTTACTTGCCTAAGGGAGTAGGCAATTGGGCGACAATGGATCGATATTAGGGTGGTCGGTTGGGCGTAGCTCATAAATGGATCCGCTATCGACGAGCTAGGCCGATATTGGTAGACGAATAATGAGGTCTCTTTTACTTACCCAGTTGTGCGCTAATGGGGCGGCCGGTGGTGTAGAGTGTACTAGACCCCGATGATGATCCTAGAGATATATGGTACTGATATGTGGACTTACCGAGCAGGAGTTGCATACTCGGCATTTTACTCATTCATTCACTATCCACTTAGCCGGTGGTGCGTAACTAATTTGTTATGTGTACCTTCACAATGGCCAGGATTTCGGTTGGGGTGCATGACTAACTGAGATCGGGAGTTTACCATATTAAGTATGGCTATCTAAATTTAGGTATGAGACTGGTTTGGATAAAAGTCCCTTGTGATGGAACCTATAGCTTGCGATACTACGTACTATCATCCCGACTTCACACTCCAGTTTGGTCATTTCATTCACACCGCATATTGCATTGCATCCTCAGCATATAACATTTGGTTTACTATGCTTATGTTTTGTATAGCCTGAATAAGGTTGATGGTATTATGGACTCGTCAGGATTTGTATATTGCATTACATCCTCAGTATATGATATTTGGCTTATTGTTTTCGCATTGCATATCTGATCTACATTGCTTCATCAGTATATGATATTAGCTTATTATATTTTTGCATCGTATAACCTAAATAAGGCTGATGGTATTTTTATGCTTACCAACATGTTTCCGCATTACTCTGATATTGTATACTTATATTAGTATTTTCGTTTACTCCGATATTTGTGTGCTTGACACTTATTTTGTGCACACACACCACCCTCTAAGCTTTATAAGCTTTTGCACGATAGATACGTGTAGGTGACGATAGGTTTTAGTTGAGTGAGGCAGGAGCGTGCGGCAAAGCTTTTGGAGCTTTTGGCATTCATCTTGTATTTCCCCTTCATGTATTGTATTCAAGTTTTTGATTTTAGTGGATGTGATGATGATGTTGCTTTTGTGATTTGGGTAAACTTGTGGTTATGCTTATCTACAAAGAAATTCATGTTGAAAATCCTCCTTGTAGGATCTTAGGATCGGAATCTGGCGTATGGGTGTTGGAAGCCGAGAATGGGGTACTATGGAGGCTGTTGGCACTGGATTCGCCAATCGAGAATTTTGTGAGCCCGATTTTCGAGTTTGGGGCGTGACATTCAAGAACCGGAGTGTTACACCACTGATAAAGGTCCCTGACCGCTGGTAAAGCCTTTACTACCTTTACAAATCATTTGAAGGCTTGATCGATCAAGGTCGAATATTGCATATTAGACCCTAATTATTACCGATTTTACGTATATGATAATGCTTAATGGAGTATTTTAATTGTATTTTTGTTACAGGATGAAGTCAAGAGCGTATACTTGCGAGTCAAAAACTTGATGTTTTATTTAAACCAACATGATTTAAATGATTTTTAAACTCGCAAGTATACGAATCAGATGTAGATACGGTACGTATTACGAGATCGTTCCCACGAGGACTGGTCGTCACAATTCAAATCTATGATTCTCCTTAACTAATCCAACAAATAATGGAATGAATTACTAAGCACAATTTTATGAAAAATAATTAATTAAGAACAGGGAAGAAAATTCAATCAGAGAGAGAGAGCACTAGGACTTTCGAATCCACCCCTAATTATCCTAACCCTTGTTTTGTCTGTTGATTCACCTTGATCTAGATTGATACCACTTAAATAGAGAAAGCACAATCTGTGTCCTTAATCGGGCATACAAACTGTCTAATTCCTTTAAGCAATGCCATGAATGACATATCCCATGTCCTTTGGTCGGGCACATGGAATGTACATTCATTAAGGCACCCTGTTTCTTCCTCTATAGGAAACTTGTTCTTGATCAGACACAAGCACCTATAATAAGCATCCAAACAACATCCATATATATACTTTAATCAAATTCATAGATGGAGAAGTATAGAATTCAAACCCATTAAGCCCACTTAGAGAAAGAAACAAATTAATTGAAATTCAAAGTAAATCAACCAACACAAGAGCTGATCAAATTAAGGGCTTCATCTCAGCCCTAGCTGAGAGATTAGTGACCCATAAATTCCATAAAAAATATTAAATAAAATTCATAAAAAAAATCAAACCAAACAATCTCTCTCTCTCTTCTTTCTTCTCTTTCTTGTCTTTCTTCTCTTCCTTGCTCCAGATCTGGAATCCCCTAGTTCTCAATGCCTTTCCCACGTCCAAAACTCTCCTTCTATAGCTGCTGGATGGCTGGGGTCGGTGGCAGAGTCGTAGAAGGACTCGGAGTATAAATTTTTGCAGCCGTGATCGGTGGGCCCCACAGAGGTATTTTCTGGAAAATCCACCCCGTCCATTGGTTTCAGCTCGAAAAATCAGTAGGAATTGACTGGTTTTGGGGTGGATTCGGTGCAGCCCACGTGGCTTTCTGTCTTGCCGTCCATCCTGCGTGTACGGTTAAAAACCGATCTATGCTATCATTTGAAGTTTTCGCCACCTAGGCAATGCTAATGGCCGCCCCAGGAAGTGGATGGACGGTTTGGATTGTCCATTTGGACACTAGGTGAGCCCCACAACCGACGACCGCGGTTGGGTTCGCGGAGCGCTGGAAACGAAAATTTTCCATTTTTAAGAAAGAGTTCGGGTCAGCGTTGCTGAAGTGCCAGCGCACGTGCGCTTTACGCACACACTCACGCATGTGGGGCCCAATGTAATGTTTGTGGGAAATCTGCACCGTCCATCCTTTCCTTCATATAATTCCAACCGCCAAAACCAAGTTTAAGGCAGTTCCAATATCAGGTGGGCCCCAAAGTGAAGATTAATGGGCTGATCTGTCCATTGGACCACTTCCCGAGATCTTCAATGGCTGAAATTTAATATGTACGGTTAATTTACGGCCCTCATCCCATGTATGAAGTTTCGAACTGATCGGATAGCGGGAACCATGTGATCTTGCATTCTGGACCCTTTTCGGGCCCCTTTGGCTTGCTTTCCTCAGATCTCAGGCATGTAAAATCTTCATTATTGGTTCTCTGGAGTCCATCCCATGCTCTGGAGACTTTGGATCATGAAATCCATGCCTTTAACATCAATTTTCAATTAACGCTCCTGACTTCATCCTGTAACAAAAATACAATTAAAATACTCCATTAAGCATTATCATATACGTAAAATTTGGTAATGATTAGGGTCTAATATGCAATATTCGACCCTCATCAAAGATGCATGAGTCACTCAGTCCAATCAGGCATCAATCATAATTTCAGAAATAAAAGACAATTCCTGTAAACTCAAGTGACTTGTGAACAGATAGTTGAGATGTGAAAATTTTAAGATTCATGATTGGTGTGTGGAATTTTTCTCTTGGAATCAAGCTCTCGACAGATTTCATAATTAATTTCAAAATATTAATCCATTAATTTGAACAATTGTAAACATTGAGTTCCATGAGTGTATAGTATCATCTCAACTTACAATCATTAAAAGATCCAATTTGTCAATTTCATGCTAAAATTGGTAATTAACAACAGAATTCCTAACAACCAACACTAGCATTGTAGCTTAACCTTTCAGCCTTCATATTTTTGGTTTTCTTTATGATCAGTACGCCAAGGAAGGGAATCAAATCCTCATCTATAGGGAGCAAACCTATGGTGAAAACCCGTCGCCTCATTTTTTATAAGTCAACTATGGAGAATCAAATCTACACCTATAGGGAGCAAACCTATGGTGAAGATTATGTGACTTAGCCTTTTAATTCTTCTTTTTACCAAGTTAATCATTCAGTTATCGAACCAAAACTTAATGTGCAAGTGAGATGTGATATGTGAAATCATGACTCAATCAATGTTTACAACGTCTAATCATTGATTAACAATTCAAAATTGACTGTGAAATCAAGCAGAAGGCCGAATCCAAGAGTCATTAGTTACCAACATCATGTATCTTGTAATGTTAAAATCACAACTATCCTTCAAAATCACTTTGACGTCAATAGTAATTCAGAAAAAAATTTTAAAATTTTCACAAATGTTGCTCAAGACCAAGAAAATATTGATTAGGTACCCTAATCTCCCACCCCCAACCTAAAATCTACATTGTCCTCAATGTAAAAGAAATAAACAAGCAATGCACATGGGACAACGCGAATAAAAGAGGAGTGATGAAAAGATAATACCTGGATGGAGAATCAAGAAGCTTTCTCAAAATTTGTGAAAATTCAATCAGAGAGAGAAATCAACATAAGCAAAAATAACAAAAAGAAAAATAAAAGAAGATCCTACCTATACCACTTTCGCAGGTGCTCTCGATTGCATTTAGCGCATGCAACAAGCCTTTAAACCCCTAGGTTACCCCTAGTGGACGAGTTGTAGTCTCGTGAGGGTTTGCAGTAATGTTACCCACAAACATTGAAGTAACTAACTAAGAAAAATGAAAATGAATAAAATAAAAAAGCAATACAATAAAGCAAAAGGCTGGGTTGCCTCCCATGAGCGCTAAGTTTAACGTCTTCAGCCAGACAAGAACGGACCATGAATGAAATAATCTTTATAACCAGGGTCCGCCAAAGAAATTACCTCAACACTTTCATTAACCAATCCCAGACAAGTGATGTGAGTTCCCATGAACTGTGCTATCTGAAATAAGGCAATTGACACTGTCGTCAAATAATTTAAGGACTTCTGCTCGAACGACTTCTTCTATGTTAGGATCACGCTTCCTTTGCATGTTATGCGATATTACCACAGCATGATCCATCCAAACAGACGGGCATACTCACTGGATTTATTTTAAAATCCGATCAATTGCTGCATTAAATGCACTAAGAACATTAAGCAGCCTGCTCACATTTGACTTCACAGAGTTACAAACTGTGCTGTCGGGAAGAGTCTCAGAGGGATGAAGAGGTTCCACTTTCGCTCTCCATTTTTCAGTCTTCAATATAGGAGTAGAGTCGAGCAATGCATTGACTTCATGGATGAGACTATCAATGTCAAAATCCATGCCCGATTGTGCTAAGCAGGTCTCAAGAGGATCTTCAAAAGATGTACGGAAGGAGTCTGCACAAGGCTCTCGATCATGTCCACTTCAAATATGTCATCCAAATTTGAGGGTTGTTGTCCTGCATTAAAAACATTGAGTTTAATATTCATGTTACCAAAGGACAATTTCATAACTCCATTCCTGCAATTGATAATAGCATTAGATGTGGCCAAAAATGGACGACCCAAAATGACTGGGATCTGACTATGAAGATTCTGGACAGGCTGAGTATCTATAACTATGAAATCCATTGGAAAATAAAATTTATCAACCTGGATTAACACATCTTCAATAACACCCCGGGCACCTTGACAGATCTATCGGCTAGTTGTAATGTTACCTTAGTCGGTTTCAACTCACCAAGTCCTAGTTGCTCATAAACCGAATATGGTAACAAATTGACACTCGCCCCTAAATCAAGTAATGCCTTCCCGATCTTATGATCTCCTATGCCGCAAGAAATGGTGGGAGCTCCTGGATCCCTAAATTTAGGAGGGGTGTTATGTTGAATCATGGAGTTGAGCTGCTCTGCAAGGAAGACTTTCTTATGAACATTCTGCTTACGCTTTTGAGTGCATAAATCTTTAAGAAACTTAGCGTAAGCAGGGACTTGCTTGATAGCGTCAAGCAACGGGATGTTGACTTGCACTTTTTGAAACACATCCAAGATTTCATCAAAGTTATTTCTTTTCTTTATTGGTGCCAGACGTTGAGGAAAGGGTGCTTTGGGCACATAAGGTGGCACATTAGTGGCTCTTGGAGAGTCAGAGAGCTTTTGGACTTTGGATGCATTGGTATGGCTCTCTGCTTCATCTTGATCTTCTGTTTTAGAATTTGATTCATCCCCAGGTATCTCTATTCTGTTATCAATCTGTGCCTGACCTAAGGGTAGTGATCGATTTGGCCTGCTCATGATATTGCCCTTGGTTGGAATTAGAGCCAATCTCATACTGTCCCTTTGGATTAGCCTCAGGTTGGCTAGGGAACTTTCCCTTCTCTCTCTCACTCAATGTGGCAGCTAGTTGACCCATTTGTACTTCCAACTTGGCAATGGATTGTGCATTTGCATGTAAGCTTTGCTGGTTGGCCAGTAAGGTTTGTTGGGTGTCTTTTTGGAATTGGAGAGAACTCCGCATGAAAAGATGGAGTGTATCCTCAAGAGATGGTTTCCTTGATTGTGTAGGCAGTTTTTGATATTGTGGAAAATGTTGAGGTTGTTGACTGCCAACTTGGAGGTGCGGTTGCATTGGAGGATTTCCAGATGGTCCTCCTTGTTGTGGTCCTTTTGCCCAAGAGAAATTTGGATGTCTAGCCCACCCTGGGTTGTATGTGTTCGAGTAAGGATCATTCCCAGATTTTTGAAAAGTGTTCATAGCATGAACTTGTTCAGAGAGAAGTTCTGGGAATGCTGCACCAGATGGACAAGACTGCATAGGATGGGCAGGACTAGAACATGTGGCATATGCCTCGACTTGAGCTGTTTGTGGTGGTCCATTATTTAATACTAGAGCATCAACTTTCTTTGTCAGGTTATCAAGCTTGGCGCTCAGCTCTGGCATGACTCCTATCTCATATATACCACCTCTCTTTTGTGGTTGGGGACTTCTGTCACCTCTATTTGAATAATCCCATTGCTGGGAATTTTCGCACAAGGTTTCAAAGAAGTTCCATGCTTCGACATCACTTTTGGTCATGAATGACCCTCCACTGGTGGCATCAACCATGCGACGGTTTTGTGGTGTCAGACCGTCATAAAAGTATTGAACTTGTTGCCACTTCTCAAAACCATGGTGAGGACATTTAAGAAGCAAGTCCTTCCATCTTTCCCAACATTCATGAAAGTGCTCGCCCTCTTTTTGTGTGAAGTTAGTAATTTCTCTACGGAGGGCATTGGTTTTGTGAACGGGGAAGAACTTGTTTAAGAACTTCTTAGACAGTTGGTCCCATGTAGTGATAGATCCAACTTCTAGAGAATTCAACCATGCTTTCGCCTTATCCTTCAAAGAAAAAGGAAACAGGCGTAGGCGGATCGAATCGTCTGAGAAGTTTTGGAACTTAAAGGTGGAGCAAATGTTTAAGAATTCTTTCACATGATGATATGGGTCCTCCTTGTCCAATCCATAAAAGGATGGCAACAATTGTATGACTCCAGGTTTAAGTTCAAAGTGTGCTGCCGTAGTGGTTGGCAACACTATGCATGAAGGCGCATTAAATTGGACAGAAGCTGAATAATCTTTGAGAGCTTTAACTTCAATCTCATTCGCCATTTCAACAGGATTATTTCTCAATCGTTCACGAATTGTTCTTTCAATCTCAGGATCAAACGGTGCTAGTTCTATGTTCAGAGATCTACGTCCTAGCATAAACTATGTTATCAATATAAGAAAGAAAACTAAACTAAGATGCAACCTAAGATGAATAAAACTAAAGGAAAAAGTTATGAATTCCTAAAAACAAGAGAAAGCTATGTAAACGAGAATTGGAAAGAAGAACCCGAGAAAAGGAGATGATGAATGTCTGTAGATTTGAGAGCTCCTCCTTTTGAAGACAATGTTATTTAGCAACTTCCTTCCTTAATTCCTGTAAACAAAAGAAAACAAAAATAAATTAAATTTACTAAAATAATGCTAGAAATAAAAAAATCCTAAGCAACGGTTAATTTCTAAAAAGAAAGTTTGTAATCTTAGAAATAAAAACTAAGTTAGTTTCTAAAAAGGGAAAAAAATTTCTAAAACTAGAAAATAGAAAGTTACTTGAAAGAAGAATCGGAATCTAGAATTAGAAAATAGGAATTTCTAAAAATAAAATAAAATAGCCTAGAAATAGAAACTTTCTAAAAATAAAACCTTAATTCTAAAAATAGAAATTAGAAAAAAATAGAAAATTTGGAAAGAGATTACCAAATTAGTAGTTTATGTCAGGTCCCTACAAAACAAGAAATAGGTTAGTTTCTAAAAAAATTTAACCTAAAGTTAGTAAAAACCTAAGACTATGAATTATGATAAGAGAGAATCTTAAATCCAATTGGACCGAAACAGTCCACGGCCGGCGCCAAAAACTTGATGTTTTATTTAAACCAACATGATTTAAATGATTTTTAAACTCGCAAGTATACGAATCGGATGTAGATACGGTACGTATTACGAGATCGTTCCCACGAGGACTGATCGTCACAATTCAAATCTATGATTCTCCTTAACTAATCCAACAAATAATGGAATGAATTACTAAGCACAATTTTATGAAAAATAATTAATTAAGAACAGGGAAGAAAATTCAATCGAGAGAGAGCACTAGGACTTTCGAATCCACCCCTAATTATCCTAACCCTTGTTTTGTCTGTTGATTCACCTTGATCTAGATTGATACCACTTAAATAGAGAAAGCACAACTGTGTCCTTAATCGGGCATACAAACTGTCTAATTCCTTTAAGCAATGCCATGAATGACATATCCCATGTCCTTTGGTCGGGCACATGGAATGTACATTCATTAAGGCACCCTGTTTCTTCCTCTATAGGAAACTTGTTCTTGATCAGACACAAGCACCTATAATAAGCATCCAAACAACATCCATATATATACTTTAATCAAATTCATAGATGGAGAAGTATAGAATTTAAACCCATAAAGCCCACTTAGAGAAAGAAACAAATTAATTGAAATTCAAAGTAAATCAACCAACACAAGAGCTGATCAAATTAAGGGCTTCATCTCAGCCCTAGCTGAGAGATTAGTGACCCATAAAATCCATAAAAAATATTAAATAAAATTCATAAAAAAAATCAAACCAAACAATCTCTCTCTCTCTTCTTTCTTCTCTTTCTTGTCTTTCTTCTCTTCCTTGCTCCAGATCTGGAATCCCCTGGTTCTGAATGCCTTTCCCACGTCCAAAACTCCCCTTTTATAGCTGCTGGATGGCTGGGGTCGGTGGCAGAGTCATAGAAGGACTCAGAGTATAAATTTTTGCAGCCGTGATCGGTGGGCCCCACAGAGGTATTTTCTGGAAAATCCACCCCGTCCATTGGTTTCAGCTCGAAAAATCAGTAGGAATTGACTGGTTTTGGGGTGGATTCGGTGCAGCCCACGTGGCTTTCTGTCTTGCCGTCCATCCTGCGTTTGTACAGTTAAAAATCGATCTATGCTATCATTTGAAGTTTTTGCCACCTAGGCAATGCTAATGGCTGCCCCAGGAAGTGGATGGACGGTTTGGATTGTCCATTTGGACACTAGGTGGGCCCCACAACCGATGACCGCGGTTCGGTTCCGCGGACGCTGCAGCGGCGAGAGAGAGAGACGGGTCAGCGCTCTCGCTGACCGTCCCAGCGGTGCGGTGCGCAGCCGGCGCACGTGCGCTTTACGCACACACTCACGCATGTGGGGCCCAATGTAATGTTTGTGGGAAATCTGCACCGTCCATCCTTTCCTTCATATAATTCCAACCGCCAAAACCAAGTTTGAGGCAGTTCCAAATATCAGGTGGGCCCCAAAGTGAAGATTAATGGGCTGATCTGTCCATTGGACCACTTCCCGAGATCCTCAATGGCTGAAATTTAATATGTACGGTTAATTTACGGCCCTCATCTCATGTATGAAGTTTCGAACTGATCGGATAGCGGGAACCATGTGATCTTGCATTCTGGACCCTTTTCGGGCCCCTTTGGCTTGCTTTCCTCAGATCCCAGGCATGTAAAATCTTCATTATTGGTTCTCTGGAGTCCCTCCCGTGCTCTGGAGACTTTGGATCATGAAATCCATGCCTTTAACATCAATTTTCAATTAACGCTCCTGACTTCATCCTGTAACAAAAATACAATTAAAATACTCCATTAAGCATTATCATATACGTAAAATCTGGTAATGATTAGGGTCTAATATGCAATATTCGACCCGCAACAAAAACCCAGGCTCATTTCAGATCTCTGGTCAGAATACCGTTCATTTGTTTTTTACAAATGATTTTAGGGCATGATCCCAAAAATGAGACGGATATAAATCTTAGTTGAAACACACCACACGAAATCAGCTGACAACCATAACCCATATAACATGACAACCACGACCCATATAACATAACAACCACAGCCCATGAAAACTACGACCCATATAACATAACAACCACAACCCATGAAAACTACGACCCATATAACGTAACAACCACGACCCATATAACACGACAACCACAACCATAATTACAATACAATATGAAGAACAGTTCTCTTCAACGGGCACCCAGTGAGTTGAAAAACTTTGTTGAGAAGGTCCATATAACATAGGTCGTGGTTCTCATGCTATTTGGATCATGGTTGCCATTCTGTTTTCCTCCGATCCACGATCCAGCATTGGATGACTACCACGATCCAACATGGATAAAAACCACGATCGAATGTGCATGTGAACCACAATCACACGACATGGTCGTTGTTGTTATACACACTGGGTTGTGGTTCCCAACCACGATCTATTGTGGATGACAACCACGACCCATTGTTCGTCATATCTACGATTTTTCCCTTCGGATTCACCGCGACCCTTCGAAATCAGCGCCATATGTTAATAACTACGATCCATGATAACTAGTTCCCCGTAATTCTTTCGGAATCAGCACGACCCTTCAGAATCAGCGCCTTAACCATTGGTTGACCAGCTTATAAAAGTGGTACTTGCATTTTAAATTACTTTCGCAAGCCAATCCGAATCAGAATCCTTATTGCAACTCCTTAAGCATTCATAGATTTCTTTGCTCTTTCAATCAAAATAATGGAGGAGAGATTTAAAGAAGCTCAATGGCCTCCACAGGAAGTTCTGAAGACAATTAGAACTCCGGCTACTCAACAATTTTAATGGGCACCTAGCCAGCGAAAAACTCTATTGAAGAACAGTTCTCTTCGACGACACGACCCATATAACATAACAACCACGACCTATATTACATGACAACCATGACCCATATAACATAACAACCAAGACCCATATAACGTAATACCCATGACCTATACAATATGACAACCACGACCAAAATTACAATACAATAGGAAGAATAATTCTCTTAACGGCACCCAACGAGTTGAAAAACTTTGTTTAGAATGTCTTGTTTAAGCCTGACCTTCTCAACAGAGTTTGTGATCAGGCTAAAACATGACATTCTCAATAGAGTTTTTCAGCTCGCTGGGTACCCGTTGAAGAGAACTGTTCTTCATTTTGTATTGTAATTATGGTCGTGGTTCGTATGTGAAATGGGTCGTAGTTGTCATGTTATATGGGTCATGGTTGTCATGTTAAATGGGTCGTGGTTGTCATGTAATATGGGTCGTGGTTGTCATGTCAAATGGCTCGTGGTTGTCATGGATCATAGTTATTAACATGTTCGTCATATCCACTACCATTCGAGTGGGTCCTGGTTGGTAGATGTTATGGGTCGTGGTTTTCATGTCAGATGGGTTGTAGTCGTAAAGTTAAAAGGATCATGCCTTCCACTACCCTGTGCAATGCCCAACTCATTTTGCCCATAACCTTGTATCATGGTTGTTAGGTTATATGGGTCGTTGATGTTATGGATCGTGGTTTTCATGTTAAATGGGTCGTGATTATGATGTTAGACGGATCGCGGTTGTCAGCTGATATAGGTCATGGTTCTAATGTTATAGGGGTCGTGGTTGTCACGATATATGGATCGTGGTTGACATCCACCCTCAACAACCTATATACAACAACGATCCATTGTGGATGTCAACCAGCGTGGCTAACAACCACGATCCGTTGTGCATCTAAACCATGATCACACGACAGGGTCGTGGTTGTCATACACACTGGGTCGTGGTTTCCAACCACGATCCATTGTGGATGTTAATCACAATCCATTGTTCATCATATCCATGACCTATTGGGTAATTGCACCACATTCTTTTTTAAGGAACTCACATTCATTTCGCTATTTTCCCGTAATCCCTAAAAACTTGCACTCCTAATCACATTAACCACTCGTTCAATAGCCTATAAAAGTGGTACTTGGGTTTCAAATTACTTTCACAAGCTAATTCTTATATGAGTCGTAGTTGTCATGACACGTGGGTTATGGTTGTTATGATATATGGGTCGTGATTGTCGTGTTGCATGGATCATTGTCGTCTATTGGTATGGTTCGTGGTCGTAGTCCTTAAGTTACTTGGATCGTGGTTATCATGTAAGATGGTCCATGGTTATAATCGGACATGGGTTTTCCTGCCATATGGGTCATGGTTCTCATGTTATACGGATCGTGATTGTCATCCAAGATGGAATGCATCGTGGTTTACTTCCAAAATGGCATCTTGGTTCACACATGAAAAATGGATCGTGGTTGTCGTCCACAAAGGATCGTGGTTTACAACCACGTCCCATATAACATTACGGCCACCAGCCTAACTATAAGACAACTATGACTTGTTCACCGACAATTATGACCCATCTCATTCATCAAACCATTACAAATAATAATAATAAGAAGAAACATCAAATACACCAATCAAATCAACATTTAATATCAATTCATTGTTTAACTCTCTTCACTGGTCTACCTGACACCTCTTTTTGTTTTTTTACGAAAGCAGCATCAACTTCTTTCATGTATTGCAGACAGTCATATGCAATTGTCTTTCTAAATTTAGGAATTTCCTCCTACAGAAAAAGAATGAACTAATATTAAAACAAAGGACAAAGCAATCAAGATTTAATATAGAAGAATAAATATATACTTACAAGCGTAAAGTCAATTGCATACATGCTACTTAAGAAGTATATATATTTCAGCATGAATACGCCATAATCGTCCGAGTTGTGTTACGCAGGTCAGTTAGCGATTATCCTCACATTCCATGGCTTCTCCCAGAACTTAGATCCACCATCAAGAATATGGAATAACTACCTTAGTCCGTCTGTTATCTACGCAGCGACCAACTCATTTTTTGCTTTCCAGTTGGTACTCAGGCTGTCGTACAAAGTGACATCTCTCTTCTTCGGAGAAACAACAGCCATAACCAGTGTTGCTGCCTCGCGTTGAGAGGGATGTATAACTATCAAGCACAAGAAATATGACAACAATTAAAGACATGCCTTCCTAAGATGAAGAATATCATTTAAGTCCATGTACATGTACAAGTAACTAAGATCTTACCACTTCATATTTCCATAGAGGCTTTGTCACGCCCCAAACTCTAAACCGGGCTCACAAAATTTTGATCACCGAATCTGGTGTTGGCCTCTGTAGTACCCTATTCTCGGCTCCCGGCACTACTAGTTTCGATCCTGAGATCCTATAAGGAGGATTTTTAACGTACATTTGTTTCATAACAAGCATAACCATAAGTTTACCCAAATCACAAAGGCAACATCATCATCACATATCCACTAATATAAACATTTGAATACAGTGCTGAAAGGGAATACATATGTCAAAAATCAAAGCTCCAGAAGACAGTTGCACCCTCCAAGCTCAACACTGTTGCACCTAACATCACCGCACGCATCTATCATGCATAAACATAGAAAGCTTAGAGGGTAGTGTAAGTGTTGGATGCACGTGCCAAACATATAGATATCAGAGTAAGCAAAATACTGGCAATCCATAATCGTATAATATCGTAGTAATGCGAAAACATGCTGGTAAGTCCATAAATACCATCACCTTATCCAGGCTATGCGATGCAAAAACATAATAAGCCAATATTATATATTGAGAAAGCAATGTAGATCAACTATGTAATACGAGACATAGTAGGCCAAATATCGATACCGAGTCCACGAATACCATCAACCTTAATCGGTTTGTAATACAGAAGCATGGTAAACTAAATGTTATGTGCTGATGCTGAAAATGCAATGCGAATGAAATGACCAAACCTGGACTATGAAGTCGGGATGATAGTATGTAGTATCGCAGTTACGGGGTCCATCGCAAGGGACTTCTATCTAAACCAGTCCCATACTTAAATTTGGATAGACAGACTCAATGTAATAAACTCTTGATCTCGGTTAGTCACGCGCCCCAATCGAAATCCTGGCCATTGCAAAGGTACACATAATAATTAGTTGCGCACCACTAGCCCAAGTGGATGGTGAATCAATGAATGAATGGGTATGTAACTATACAACTCCCGCTCAATAAGTCCATATATCAATATCGTACATCTCTGAGATCATCATCGTGGTCTAATATACTTTACATGCAACCGCCCACCGGACACGCAACCATGCAAGTGGAAGAGACCTCACTATCTGCTGGCCAGTAGTCAGCCAATATTTACCTAGCATGTTGATAGCGAGACCTAATTATGAGCTGGTCAAACTCCGCCTAGCTATGCCCACTACCCTCGGGCGGGTTAGGCCATTTCCCCTCCCAACAGACCACGACACGGTGGGAGACGTGGCCTACTAGTATTCGGCACTCGGGTGCTCATGTATCCACTTAGTCTAGGCATTGGGGCGTCTCCTAGCACAGAAGTTTAGAAATTTTCACCCGGGGACATCTATGACGACCGTATGTAGAACAAATATCCGGTGTCCCATCCGGCCATCCACGACATGCCCGTGGAGGCTATGACCCGATGTCGATAGGGCATATAGTAATCACAACATACAATACAAGATACATGAGTCATACAATCCAGTCATGCATCAATCCTGCGCATATCGTGCACTCATGTGAGACAATCTCCGCCTATCAGGGAGTCTTATAACAACCTACCCAATGACATATGCAATGGTCAACGAAATCTCATAACAAACATGCAAATGATGCATATGGGCATGTATTATGATGCTATGCTATCACATACTCATAATCGGTATCGACAACCGGCACCGATAATTGGCCTATACAATTGGCCTCGACAATTGAAATCGGCCTTGACAATCGGCCTCGACAATCGGAATCGGCTTCGTCAATTGGAATTGGCCTCGACAATTAGAATCAGCCTCGACAATCGGCCTTGACGATCAGAATCGGCCTCATCAATCAGAATCGGCCTCGATAATTGAAATCACCCTCATAATCGAATCGGTCTCGACAATCGACCTCGACAATCTAATTGACCTCGACAATTGGAATCGGCCTCGAAATCGAATCGCCTCGACAATTGGAATCGGCCTCGACAATCGGCCTTGACGATCAGAATCGGCCTCATCAATCAGAATCGGCCTCGACAATCAAAATCAGCCTTGACAATCGACCTCGACAATCTAAATCGACAATCGAATCGATAATCGACCTAACAAAGGGCTTAAGGGAAGGTCACAATGTAGATATTTAACCATCATCACTCATCAATGTGGATATTTAATCAACATTGCCCCCAAGGAGTGGCCCTTATAGGGCCAAACATATAATGGGCTCATGGCCTCACACAAGGGCCTCATACACAACATAGTGGGCCACATACAATCTTAATGGGCTACATCCCATGGGCCTCAAACACCTCACAATGGGCCTCAAATACATCACAATGGGCCACATCCATGGGCCTAAATTATATCACAATGGGCCTCTACCCATGAGCCCCAAATACATCTCAATGGGTCTTAACCCATGAGCCTCCTATACAACAAGTGGGTTGCACTACTTAGGCCTTATGTACATCAAGATGGGGGTACAACATACATCGCGGTGGGCCGCACAAGTGGGCGACATAGATATACAATACATACTTAAGGTGGGCCTCATGGCAGCCAAAATAGGTGAACGACGTGGGCTGCAAAGTACATCAAGCGAAGTACATCAAGGGATAAAACCCATGGCAATGCAAACATCATGGTGGGCCACACCGTCTTAGAAAACGGGGTGGATGGCGTGGCTGGAAACACATACATCGAGGTGTGGCCTGCAAACCCGATGGATGGTGTGGATAAAACATATAAATCAAGGTAGGTCCCACCGCCCACACGTGTCACATGTGTGGGGTGGGCCCACAACACAAACAGATGGACGACGTGGAATAAACACATCAAGGTGGTCCCACACCTCTCGTCCCGGATGGATGGTGTGGGATGAAAACATACATTATGGTGTGGCACAGCACCGTCCGGATGGACGGTGCAAATCACCTACATCACGGTGGATGCACGGCGTGGATCAAACACATGCTCCAAGGTGGGCCCACCGTCCATCGGATGGATGGTGTGGATACAATATGTACATCATGAGAGGGCCCCACGTCCAGCACAGTCCGGTCCTCAGCAGGTTAGCTGGTGTAAACATATACCAGCCAAGCCTCTTTCATAAAGGTGGGTCCCATGTGGGGCCCACCATAATATAAAAAATATATTTTTATTAATATATGTATATATATATATATATATATATATATATATTATTTTATATAAAAAAGCGGTTTTAAGATATGGTCCAAACATGTGGACGGTCAGGATGATAACATACATCATGGCGAGCCCCATCGTCCAGCCTATTTGGACGGTGGATATAACAGATGTGATAAGGTGGGTCCACACATGTGGCCCACCAGCTTCTAATACAAGCTGATATTTGTGTTTTTGCTGCGTCTAGACCTGTTGGACGGTGTGGACAACAGCCTTATTTGGGTTGATCCCGGCCCACTTGGCCCACACACTCACCACTCGGACAGACGGTGTAGATATTTAGCACGTACATTAAGGCGGGGTCCATCAGGGTCCGTCACACGGTCCTGGGACCAAGCAGATATTTGGGTTTTGCCTTACACCTGAGCCTGAAAACGGCAGCTGGACAGTGGGCATCCCACTGTTGGACAGCGTGTGGGCCCACTTGATGGACATCGTGGATCCAATACACATTAATAGGTGGGTCATCATACAAGGGAAAGAGAGAGGGAGAGAGAGAGAGAATCGGCGGAGATGGGAGGAGCTCCGCCACTATGAGCTCCTCCATAAACATACATCAAGATGGGGCCTATCACAAGTGGGCCTTACATCAAACTCAAGATTTAAGGCTATGAACACCCACTGTTAGATCTTGGACTCCTTCTTCCGCCGATGCATTTTAGAGCTCCAAGGGATGAATTTCAACAGTTGAGATGAAACTTGGAGGGTTAGATTGGATGGTAGGAAGGTGGGCCACACTAAGCTCTCTCATGGAGATTGGAGGAGCTTGGACGTTGGGTTGCTTGGTTGAAAATGAGGAAAAGAGAGAGAGAGAGAGAGAGAGAGAGAGAGAGAGATGATGTAAGGGATGGGTAATAGATGGAGTGATGGGTGAGTGATGGGTGTACTTGAAAAGGGATGGGTGAAGAGAGAGAGTGTCACGCCCTAAACTCGAAAATCAGGCTCACAAAAATTTCCGATTGCGGAATCTGTTACCGACAGCCTCTGTATACCCTATTCTCGGCTCCCAACGCCCATACGCCAGATTCTGATCTTGGGATCCTACAAGGAGGATTTTCCAACATACATTTGTCTTATAAGAAGTATAACCACAAGTTTACCCAAATCACAAAGACAACATCATGATCACATATCCACTAATATAAACATTTGAATACAATGCTGAAAGGGAAATACATATATCGAAAATCAAAGCTCCAGAAGACCGCTGCATGCTCCAAGCTCAATACTACTACAACCTAACATCACCTGTATGCATGTATCGTGCATAAGCTTATATAAAGCTTAGAGGTTGGTGTAAGTGTGTGCACAAGGTAAGTGCCAAGTATTCAATACAATGCCATTATCATAAAATATCAAAAATACTAGTAAGATCATGAATCATACGATATCAGAGTAAGCGAAAATACTGACAAGTCCATAAGTCATACAATATCAGAGTACATAATATAGATCAGCTATGCAAATGAGGAGTCATAAAGACCCAAATATCAGATGCCGATGATGCAATGCAATATACAATTCTTGATGAGTTCACGAATATCGTCAGCCATATCTAGGCCATATAAATGCAGAAGCATAGTAACCCAAAATGTCATATGCCGCGGATGTAATGTAATATGCGGTGCGAATGGAATGGCCATGCTGAAGTATGAAGTCGAGATGATAGTACATAGTATCGCAGGCTATGGGGTCCATCACATGGGACTTCTATCTAAACTAGTCCCATACCTAATTTGGATAATCAGACTCAATGTGATATACTCTAGATCTTAGGTTGGTTGCGTGCCCTAACCAAAATCCCAGCCATTGAGAAGGTACACATCAATTAGTTGCGCACCACCATCCCGGGTGGACAGTAAATGAATGAATGAAGGAGTAAAATGCTGAGTATGTAACTTCTACTCAATATGTCCACATATCAGTACTGTACATCTTTGGGATCATCACTGGGGTCTAGTACACTCTACATGCAATCGCCGCCTACTGGACGCACAACCATGCAAGTGGAAGAGACCTCACTATCCGCTTAACCAATAATCAGCTAATATCTACCCGGCACATCGATAGCAGATCCAATTATGAGCTAGTCAAACTCAACCTAGCTATGCCCACTACCCTCAGGCGGGTAAGGCCACACCCCCTCCCAACCGACCATGACACAGTGGGAGACGCAGCCTACTAGTATTCGGCACTTAGGCGCTCATGTATCCACTCAGTCTTGACGTTGGGGCATCTCTTGGCCATGGAGGTTTAGGAATTTTCACCCAGAGACATCTCTGGTACCCCGATGCTAGTAATAGATTTCGGTGTCCCATCTGACCATCCACGACATGCCTGTGGAGGATATGACCCTGATGTTGCTAGGGCATACAATAACCACAACACACAATGCAAGATGCATGAGTCATACAATTTAGTCATGCATCAATCCTGCGCATACTGTGCGCTCATGTGAGACAATCTCCACCTATCGGGGAGTCTCATAACAACTTGCCCAATGACATATGCAATGGTCAACCACATCTCATAATAAACATGTAAATGATGGGTATGGGCATGTATCATGATGCTATGCTGTCACATACTCATACTCGGTATTGATAACTGGCACCGATAATTGGCATCGATAATTGGCCTCGAAATCGGCCTAAGGGAAGGTCATAATGTGGACATTTAACCATCATTGCCCATCAATGTGGACATTTAACCAGTATTACTCCCAAGGAGTGGCTCACATAGAGCCAAACATATAGTGGGCCTACGACCTCATACACAACATAATGGGCCGCATACAATCTCAAAGGGCCTCATGCACAACATAATGGGCCGCATACAATCTCAAAGGGCCTCATACAATCATAATGAGCCTTACACAAGGGTCTCATATATCACAATGGGCCGCATCACATGGGCCTAATACACATCACATGGGCCTAATACATGTCATAATGGGCAGCATAACATTGGTAAAATACACATCACAATGGGCCGCATCACATGGGCTACATATACATCAAGTGGGCCGCATCGCATGGGCCTCGAATACATCACATGGGCCACATCATATGGGCCAAAAATTCATCATAATGGGCCACATGACATGGGCGTAATACACATCACAATGGACTGCATGACATGGGCTTAATACATCACAATGGGCCGATGATATGAGCCTAATACATCACAATGGGCCGTATGATATGGGCTTAATACAATCATAATGGGCCTTGCCACATGGGCTATAAATACATCACATCGGGCCTCACTCATGGGCCGCATATACATCACAATGAGCCTTACAAAAGGGCCAATAATACATCATATTTGGCCACACACAAGGGCCCATGGGTTAAGCACAAGGGATGGGTAGTGGGTGCATCACATACATCATAGTGGGCCTAATGGAGTAGCCCATATAGTCTAAAAAATTAGGTGGATAGATTGCTTACAATGCATACTTCAAGGTGGGCTTATTGTACCACTAAAATGGGCCCAATGGAGCAGCCCATAATCCAGGAAACATGGATGGGCAGCATGGTTAAGACACATATATTAAGGTGGGCCCCATAAACAGCCCATGGTGGAATTTGTTGGAGGGTGTGGGGACCCCACATATTGCTAATGGGCCCCGCATAGATGGTCAACATGGAAATAAAATACATACAGCATGGTAGGTCCATGTGAGTGGCCCACCATAGTTTGAATCAAACTGATATTTGCACTTTTCCTTCATCCAGGCCTGCCCAAATGGACAGGTAGTGGGGACACAACATACATTGTGGTGGGCCGCACAAGTGGACGACATAGATGAAACACATACATCTTAGTGCACCACACACCAGAAAATAGATGGGCAACGTGGAGGAAAACATACATCTCGGTGCGCCCTCATCGCACGTCTAGGTGGACGGTGTGGATGCCAAATACATACATGAGGTGGGATAGAACAATACATCAAGGAGGGCTCCACACAGCACCGTCTAGATCTGGATAGTGTAGATACAAGAAACATACAGCAAGGTGGTTCCCACGTGTGGCCCACCATAACATACATATGTATGTATGTACATATATATATATATATATATATCATATATCATATATATATAATATATTATATTATTTAAATATTACATTGATCCAGCGTCCATGAGTGCTGGATGGACGGCTGGGATGTACAATACATCCTCCCACCAGATCATTGTCCAGGAATGGACGGTGAGATATAAAATGCATACATCTGTGGGTCCCACCTCCACACGTGCAGCACGTGTGGAGTGGGTCCCCTGGCAGCCAAAAATGGATGAATTGTAGATAAAATACATACATTACGGTAGGGTCCACTATTTTTTAAAAAATGGATGGACGGCTAGGATGTAAAGCACGTTCATCAAGGTGGGTCCCATCCCACACGTGCAGCATGTGTGGGGTGGGCCCCACGCATGCCAATGGATGAATGGTATTACACGTACCTGATACAGACCCACAGAACTTGGTGACGTCAATGGCAGCTCAGAGCTGTGTGGGACACACCGTCTGAATAGACAGATGACATAAATGAAACACGTGCATCAGAGGTGGGTCCACACGTGTGGCCCACATCAGCTATGAATAGAGCTGATATTTATTATTTCCCTTCATCTGAGGTTTGTCCAGGAGGGACGGCCAGGATAAACACCTGTATCAGGTGGGGTCATGTTGGACGGCCTGGATGTAAACATATACATCATGTGGGCCCCTGGATGCACGGTGCGCATTTAACACATATCACAGTGGGTCACACCATCCTTACAACATACATCAGGGTGTCCCACGTGTAAACACCTACATTAGGTGGTCCCGCATGGGTGGCCCATCAGCTGGACCAAACTAATATTTATATTTTTCCTTCACCCAGGATCTACCCAAAAACGGGCAGCAGCGAGGTGGGCCTCATGATCGGACGGCATGGATAAAATACATTCAACATCGGGTGGGCCACACATCGAGAGAGAGAGAGAGAGAGAGAGAGAGAGAGAGAGATCGGATGGTGATGGAGGGACCCCACCATTATGGGCCCCTCTAAACAATACAAACCATACATCAAATGGGTCCCACCATATGTGGGCCCTCAAATCATCAAAATTAAAAAAAATTTAATGCTATAAACACACACCTTTGATCATGGACTTCTCATTCCACCGATGCATTCTAGAGCTCCAAGGGATGCATTTCAACGGTTGAGATGATCTTTGGAGGGTGAGATTAGATGGTAGGAAGGTGGGCCACATTAGCTCTCTCCCATGGAGCTTGGAGGTTCCTCTTGGGAGCTTGCTTGAAAATGGAGAAAAGAGAGAGAGAGAGAGAGAGAGAGAGAGAGAGAGAGAGAGGATGGGATGGGTGTGAGTGATGGAGTGATGGGGAGTGAGTGATGGGTGTACTTGATAAGTAAGGGTTGTAAGAGAGAGTTGACTTCAAGGATGGTGTTATACTTGACATTTGATGTGTGATGTGTACTTGATTAATGGGATATATTCTCTTAGGATTTACAACGCGCGGCGTTTTCCTCGAACTGAACGCAGGCCCACATCTCTTGGCCCGGGTATCGCCTTAGCGCGCAAGACGCGGCGTCGAAACCGCCGTGACGGTTTGGTCATAAGGATACAAGTCTCGGGTGGACCCGAGAGAGAGAGATGATATAAGAGAGGGAAAGGGATGGTGAGTGATGGGTGAGTTAGTGATGGGTGTACTTTAAAAAGGGATGGGTGGAGAGAGAGAGAGTTGACTATCGGGGTTGCTTGTACTTTGGGATGGGATATGTACTTGACATGATTGATGGGATATGTTCTCTTGAGTTTGTAAATGCACGACATTTTTCTCGAATTGAATGCGGGCTCAAATCTCCTGGCTTGGGTATCGCGTCAGCGTGCGAGACGTGGCATCGAAATCATGGCGACGACACGGTCGCAAGGATATAAGTTTCAGGTTGAGCCGACTCAGATTGACAGGGTACGACTTAGGGATGCGCGTAAATGCTATCTACGTGTCGCGGGTGGCCAAAATTCAACCGGAGGACCGCGGAAGCCTACGCAATGGTACGGTCTAGGATACGGGCCTCATAGGCTTCGGTTTACCTTCACCGTCGACTATATGTATAAGATTTTCATTCAACTTGTCAGACTTCATGGCCTGTCGATCCTTATGGTTCCTAGCTCCATAAGTTCGCAACACATCAAGTTGAGTTTCCATGACTTGCTATTAATATATTAGATAGTGTTAGAAATATAAATAATTAATGATGTTTTAAAGATAATTATAGTCCTCAAATTCACATTACTATAAATAGTGACGGGACGAATGCGCAGTCTTGTCTACCTCACGGTTGAGTTTCATGACGCACTGATAAGTAGCTTAAGTATAAGTCAACGGCCTACGTAATGAGGAAAATGTGTGATATAATATTCATATATTGATATTAAATAAAGAAAGAGAAAGGATAAAAACCTACCTCAGAGTCGAGCATTTTGCTCCTTCAGCTGCACAATTTGTGCTTCGATGATTTGCATTGAAGTGATTTGCTCCTGTGGCACAAAAGCATAATATTTATTTATTTCAATATGTCATGTAAGGAAGTAAGGTTGTCATCCATAAAGGGATGTGGATCATGATTGTCATTCATATAGGGTCGTGGTTCACAATTGGCTTAGTTCGTGGATCGTGGTTGTTATCTATAGTGGGTTGCTGTTCACATCCACGATCTACTTTAGGTGATATCCACGACCAATTATACATGATAACCACGACCAATTATATATGATAACAACGATCCCATTGTGGATAATCACGACCCATAAATATACCTTCGATGTATCGAACTCATGTCTTAGCTGCTTAAGCCTCTGCCGCTGAAGTGCATTCTCACGTCTCAGAGGGCTTGTTGAAATTTTATCTTAAAATAAAATCATATATTATTTATGCATCATCCAGATGAATGGTCGTGGTTGTCCCCTATCAGCCATGTTGGATCATGGTTCTCATCCACGTTGGGTCATGTAATAACCACGACCCATTATGAATATTAACCACGATCCTTGTCTTGACTGGGCAAATCAACACATAACCACAGCCAAATAAAGACAAAGATAAATAAATCCGTATACCGTTGTAGAAAGGAAATCTTCTCGTAGCTGCTTCATATGCTCCCACAAAGCAGCATTGTCATATTTAAGATGGGTCAACCCAGCTTCAAAACTAGTGAGCTGGCTCATCCCAGCCTCAACGGCTGAGCTGTTGACCTGTTATAAAATCGTATATTAGAAGACATTACATTCATAGTAACTTGTTAAAGGCAAATAACGTATATATTTTGTATGTATATCCTATCTTGTCCATATTGGGTCGTGCATCAACCACGACCCATTGTGGATGATTACCGTGATCAATCGCACATGATAATAGCAATCCAACATTGACAATAACCACAATCCAAGGTGGAACACAACTACGACCAAATTTCAATTTCATATACCTTTATTGCTTCTACCTCCTCTCTAAGCTGCTTCATCTGCACATGCAGTGAAGCATTCTCATCTCTGAGAGGGCTCATTGAATAGACATTGTCTTGTAACAACGACCCTCAATGGATCATAACCATGATCCAAAAAAGAACACAACAACGACCAAATAAGATTTAGGATAAATTCTATTTCATATACCTTCATTGCTTGGATCTCCTCCCTAAGTTACTTCACCTACTCCTGCACTGAAGCATTCTCTCCTATGAGAGGGTTGATCGAAGGGACAATGTCCTGTAATAAAATTATATATTATTATGTATTTCAATATGTCTTCTTTTTTTAAGAACTTAACTACGACCCTTCCTGGATGTGAACCACGACCCACCGTGGATGACAACTACGATGAAGTAAAGGGTCATGGTTATTACAAACACTGGATCATGTTTGTTGACCGTATTGGGTCGTGGTTGAACCATGACCCACTATTGACCAAACCCAGCTATTAGACTGTGAATGACAATCATAACCCAAAATGGAACACATCAATGACCAACTATTGACGGAATCCACCATTTTGTGTCATCCATCTTTGGATGATAATCATGACCCAAAATGGAACACATCAACGACCAACTGTGGATGAAAACTACGATCAAGAATAGGGTCGTGTTTATTACGACCAATGGATCGTGGTTATTGTCCATGTTGGGTTGTGGTTCAACCACACCCATCAACCACCGCAGATGAAAATCACGATCCACTATATATGATAACCATGATCCATAGTTCATAAACATCATGACCCATTTTATACAGAAACCACGACCCTCGAGTGGATCGTGGTTGCCATCAATATTGGGTCATGTATCAACCACGACCCAATGTGTATGACACCACGACCCTTCTTGGATGATAACAACGATCCTTTGTGGATGATAACTGCGATCCATTTTTCATTCACCTTCGTTGCCTGAAACTCATCTACTAGCTGATAACAACGATCCTCAGTTGAATTGTGGTTGCTATCAATTTTGGGTCATGTATCAACCATGATTCAATGTGTATGACAACTATGACCCTTCCTGGATAATAACAATGATCCTTTGTGGATGATAACCACGATCTATTTTTCATTTACCTTCGTTGCCTGAAACTCATCTACTAGCTGCTTCATTTGCTCCCGCAATGAAGCATTATTATCTTTGAGATGACTCATCCCATCTTCAAGATGTTTGAGATGGCTCATCCCATAATCAACAGTTGTTATTGTTGTTGTGATGTTAACCTGTATTAAAATCATATATTAGAAGATAGTACATTCATAGTGACCTATTAACAAATAAAGCAAAGCAATTTCACCTACGTATTTTTGTATTAATATCCTCTCTTATCAATTTCATTTCTTCACGTAAAGAAGAATTTTTCTCCTTGAGTTTCTTTATTTCTCCTTCAAACTCATCAATCTACTTCACTTCATCCTTTATTCCTTCCACTTCAATGGCAATGGTCTCAATCCGCTTATTAAATTTCTTTATTGCAGATCTTAATTTTTTATTATCTTTCAATACCTTGCCAAGAAGTTCCTCGAGGGAGCCTTTAAGATTAGCCTCAACTTTATTTTTCATTTCCAAGAGGGAGGCTATACGATGAGCCTCAACATTATTTCTTCCGTCATCCTCCATTGTCTCTATCGTGGGTGCTGACCATAGAGCCTTGTCCTTCATATGAATGTCATTGTCAGTTATACTCTTGAAAGCCTCGGTCTCTACTTCTTCGACTGTTGGTTGAAGCTCTGGAGCTATCACCACCTGCATGGGTGAAATTGATTTATTATTATAAATATACTACATAATTAAATTACACTACTAATTAAATAACTCTTACCGGTACATCTCTGAAGATGGCAGATAAGGAGCGATATCTGCCTACTTTCTTTGAATTCTAATTTAGTATTCGAGGAATCATTGTAGGCAGTCTTCTAACTGCCCACCCATTGTCACCAGTGAGTTTTGGGAATTGTTCTTAGGCCCAAATCTATTTAAGATCAATTATCATGCATTACATATTGGCTGACATGTATGAAGTAAAAATTCAAACTCAGATTATGAATCAGGACAAGAATAACGTACTTGCAGGGCAAACGTGGATCCGCATGTGTTATATGATTTGGGGTACCGACCAGTCGCCCAAATAATGCCAGATGCAACATTAACCCCACCCATCAAATAGTCATACCCCACACTGCCCCAGGGGTAGTTATTAAAATAATCTAAGTCATCAGCCATGTCGATAAACGTATCAACATAGTTATTCTTTTGCAGAGAGCCAACTAATAGACACTCAATGCAAATTATTAGAGCCAGCTTCACCATGTCCATATGTTCGTCTTTATCAGCGAGTGACAAATAGGCTTCTTTCAGTTCTTGTTTACTAACACCACCTGCTCTCAGGTAGGTCTCCCTAATACCTCTTCCTCCCCCTACTCTTCCAGCCTTGGCATGACCTTTACCATCTATCTTAATGGGTCCAAACTTAAGACCCATTATTAAAGCAAAGTCGAGCTTAGTAAATTTTATCTTGGTGCCCTAAACATCAAATTTCAAATCACCAACATGCCTTTGCATTAGGCAATGCATGAAATGAGAGTATGCCCTCCACCCCTTCAATGAAAAGTGAAGAAGAAATCCAAAATAGCTGTCTCTAAATAGTTTCTTTCTATCAGGTTTCTTCTCCATATCTTCAATCATGTACTCCAAAAAACTGATGAAGCACTTAGGAGAGACTTGTGCCTTTACGAAGTCTAAGCATGTGGTCATCGTTGCCTTGTTTCGACCTACATTCCAATATGGTCATGGATTGTTAATTAATAATAAAGCGGTCTTGCAAAATTTAACATGGGTCGTAATTGTACTATATAGTGGATCATTGTTGTAATCCACGAAGGGTCATGGTTATCATGAGTTCTAAAGGATCGTGGTTGTCATGCTACATGGTTCGTTGTTATCATCTATGTTGGGTCATGGTTGACAGTCATGACCACCCAACATGTGATTTACGATCCACTGTGCCTATCAATCGCAATCCATTAGGCAAACTAACCACAATCACAACTACGATCGTGGTTGTCATTCTTTACAGATCGTTGTTGTCATCTACATTAGATCATGGTTCATAGCCACGACCCACATAACATGTGAGCCACGATCCATTGTGACTGTCAACCATGATCCATTGGGCATATCAACTACGATCATGGTTATCATGCTTTACGGTTCATTGTTGTCATCTATGTTGGGTCGTGGTTGACAGTCACGACCACCTAACATGTGATCCACGATCTACTATTCCTGTCAACCACAATCCATTAGGCAAACCAACCACGGTCATGATAATCATGATATATATGGGTCGTGGTGTCGGTTGTTATGGGTCGTGGTTTTCATATTTTATGGATCATGGTTGCCATGTTATATGGATCATTGTTGTCATGTTACTAAATATCAAGTTCTTTTATAGAGATCTCACGTCAGCTCATTGTAGTCATATACGTTTGGTCATGGTTCATAGCCATGACCCACATAACATGTGAGCCACGATCCACTGTGCCTGTCAACCACGATCCATTGTGCATATCAACCACGATCACAACCACAATCTTGCTTTCATGCTATCAACCATGATCACAACCACGATCATGATTGTCATGCTATATAGATCGTTGTTGTCATATACATTGGGTCGTGGTTCACAGCCATGACCCACATAACGTGTGAGTCGTAATACACTGTGCCTATCAACCATTACCTTGCTTTACCATTTATATTAATTAAGCTGCACTGAACTTGTAGATGTACACGCTGAGAGGTGATGGAGGGGCCCAATGAAGAAGATTCAAAACTAGGAAAATGTAAAGGGAAGGGATCCCAAAGAAGAAGATCCAAGATAAAGTTGGTGTTTCGCATGGGGACAAGCTGTTGCTTTACATTGTCTATCTTTCATCCTCGGACATTTTTAAGTCACATTGAATTGCCTTTTCTCTGATTCGATCCTTTCATTCTATTTGTAGCATCAATAAACAGAATTGCCCAAAGAATGAACAAAATATTTAAATCCAATGGAACACAACAGTTCAAAACAATAGGTTATGTAAAATCCCATAATTTGTCATTTTTACTTAGTGTGGGCCATTGATGGCTCGATACGTGTCACTATTAAACTTTTCCAAGGAATCCATCAGCCCTAAACAATTCTAATGGATTAGATCTGATTTAGGATGGGCCCATAGACCAAAACAAGATGATCGATGATTGATATTATGGGTTGGGAATCGTAAGAGAACTTTTCACCTTTTCTCACCATTTTTACTATACGTACATGCAACATATTGATTCAGTACAAACTAAGATATGTGGGGTCCACAATGATATGTAAAGGTCACCTAACCTGATCATCGTATGCAATATACGTATATAAAGGCATAACTCCTCTTCTTTCTCTCATTGGCTTTGTAAATTCGTATGGGAGCAAATGAGGCCCCCAAATGACCTATTTTTAGCACTAGATTTAGTGCAAGTGGCGTTAAGGGTTGGGTTTTTACTATACTAGCCCTATGGGAGGGTCTTTCTAAGATCTATCCCACAACTGAGAGATAACCAAAATCTTATGAGACATACCAACATAGCACAAATATGGCGCCGACCTTACCTTTCATCATTATCTATTTTTACGTGTCGAGGGCATACTGGTTCATAAAATTCGAATACAACGATGCATAACTGCAACGATCCATATACAACGAAAACCACGATATATATCATCATGTCAACTATGACCCATCGAACATTAACACCACGACCCATATAACACAATAACTACAATACAGAGTTGTGGGCCAAAGACTTGGGCTTCAAACTGGATATGGTGAGGGCTTTCATTGTCACAACTTTATCAAAGTCATCTTTACCTTGCACAATGACAGACACGACCCTTCGTAGATAAAAACCACAATCCTTCACGTTGGTAATGAATCGTTATTGACTGTCTATTTTTTTTTAGTGGTTTTCATGTAAAATGGATTGTGGTTGTTATGATATATGGATCGTAGTTATCAAAGTTACATGGGTCGTGGTTTTCATGTTTTATGGATTGTTGTTGTCGTATTATGCGGATCGTTGTTGTCATGTCATATGGATCGTGGTTTTCATGTATTGTCAACCACGACCCAATGCGGATGAAAACCACGATCCAATGTGGATGATAATAACGATCCTTTACTGTTATGTTATATGGTCGTCTATCATAAATCGGATCCAATCCGTTAATACTATTCAGGGCTAATGAATTCCCTACAATTGTGTAATCTTGGCACCGTATCAAGCCATCAGTGTCCCACACTGAGGAAAAAAGGACAAATGCTTTGATGATACTATACCTACTATTTTGAACTGTTGTGGTCCATCAGATTTGAATTTTTTTATCGTTCTTTGGACATTTGACTTCCCTAATGTTACTAAGAGAATGGATGGATCGGATTAGACAAAATGCAATTCGAGTAGGTGAGGGTCTCCCAATGGAAAACGACCGTTTCCCCATACGGGAGTGTATTGGGAAATGAAAAACATCCGATTCCCCATATAGGAAATGTAATGTAATAGATTTACCAATAGAAAACGACCGTTTCCCTAAACAAAGATGTATTTATTTATCGGACCTTCTTGTAGACACTTGCTACGGATCACGAAGATCAAACTGGATATGGTGAGGGCTTTTGTTTTCAAGTGAAGGGAGCTTACTATAGGGTATACCTTGATCAAAGTCATCTCAACCTTCCACAATGATAAACATGACCTTTTATAAATGACAACCATGATCCTTCACGTTATTAAAACATGACCCAAACAAAGGATCGTTATTGATAGTTTTTATGTATCGTGGTTTTCATGTAAAATTAATCGTAGTTGTTATGATATATGGATCGTGGTTGTCAAAGTTACATGGGTCATGGTGTCAGTTGCTATGGGTCATGGTTTTCATTTTTTATAAATCATTGTTGTCGTATTATATGGATCGTTGTTGTCATGCTACAAAATAACGAATTCTTTTGTATAGCTTTCATGTCAGCTTGGAACCCGGAAGAAGCCAAGTTATATCAGCCTGGAATCCCGAAGAAGCTATTACATACCAGGTCCACCTACTCCAAGTAGGTGTTCATCGACAAAATATCAAGTTATTTTGTAGGGCTTTTACATCAACTTGGAACTCAGAAAAGCTGAGACAGAAGGATTCAGATTATAAGGTTGGGCTTGGACAGAGACAAGCCCTATGATCGCGCTCAAGACACGATACATGGGCCGTGACTGTCATTATATATGGGTCGTGGTTGTAATGTTGTATATGTCATGGTTGTCATGAAATATGGATCCTGAATGTAATGATATATGGGTCGTGGTTGTCATGAAGCATTGATTGTAGTTGTCTTTCAATATAGGTTCATGGTTCTCATGTTATACGGGTCGTGTTTGTCGTGATGATTGGGTCATGGTTGACATTTCACATGCGTCGTGGTTGTCATGTTTGTTAGAATGTTTTGGGAAAAGGAAAACGATTGTTTCCCCATACAGGGAATGTAATGTAATGTAATGGATTTATTAATAGAAAACGACTGTTTCTCCATATGGGGGTGTATCTATTTATCGATCCTCCACGTTGTCAAAACATGACCCAGACAAAGGATCGTTGTTGACAATTTGTATTTATTATGGTTTTCATGTAAAATGGATCGTGGTTGTTATGATATATGAATTGTGGTTGTCAAAGTTGCATGGGTCATGGTGTCGATTGTTATGGGTCGTGGTTTTCATGTTTTATGGATTGTGGTTGTTCCGTTATATGGATCGTTGCGTCATGTTACAAAATATTGAGTTCTTTTGTAGAGGTTTCACGTTAGCCCGGAACTCGAAAGAAGCCATTTCACATCGGCTTGGAACCCGAAGGAAGCCATTACACAACTGGTCAACCAAATCTGAGTAGGTACTCATCAACAAAATATCAAGTTCTTTTGTAAGGCTTTGACATCAGCCTGAAACTCGGAAGAACTGTCACGGAAGGTTTCAGATTATAAGGTCGGCTCGGACAGAGACAAGCCCTATGATTGAGCTCGAGACATGATGCATGGGTCGTGATTGTCATTATATAGAGCCCATGGTTGTACTATTGCATGTGTCATAGTTGTCATGAAATATGGATCTTGAATGTAATGATATATGGGTCGTGGTTGTCGTGTTATATGAATCGTGGTTGTCGTGTTATATGGGTCGTGGTTGACGTGAAGCATTGATCTTAGTTGTCATTTAATATGGGTTCGTGGTTGTCATGTTATACGGGTCATTGTTATCATATTGTATGGGTCGTGGTTGAAATTTTACATGCGTCGTGGTTGTTATGTTTATAATAGATCATGATTATCATCCTTACTGGATCGTTGTTGACAACCACGACACTGAGTGAAAGCATGACCCATTAACATGACAAACACGATCCATATATCACGAAAACTACGACTTATTGTTATGTACACTATTTCTATCTTTCGGTCATGGTTCAAATGCGTAAAGGCTCGTGATTATCATCCACATTGAGTCGTGATTGGCACAATACATGGGTCGTGACTATCATTGTATATGGATGATGGTTGTAAGGTTGTATAGGTGGTGGTTGTCTTGATAGATGGACCCTGAATGGAATGATATAAGGGTCGTTGATGTCGTGTTATTTGGGTCATGGTATATGTGAATCATTAGTCGTAGTTGATATGGGTCGTGACTGTAATGTTAAATAGATCGTGGTTCATAGTTGTAATCGATTGTAGTTGTCGTCCTTGTTGATCCGTTGTTGACAACCACAACCTTATGAGAAACACGACCCATATAACATGACAATCATGATCCATTGTCATGACAACCTCGACCCGTTGTTAAGTTCACGTTTTCTTATATGGGTCATGGTTCAAACGCACAATAGATCGTGGTTAGCATCCACATTAGATGATGGTTAACAAGCACCAAAGCTCATGAATCAATAAGTATATTACAGTTCACATTACATTATCACAAACAATTAAAAAATAAGTCATCACCAGCCTCGGCCTCATCCTCAGCCAGCAGGGATGAAAGTGCATCGACGCCGATTGTGACCTATTCGTTTGCATCTCGAGCATTTAGGTGTTGGCCTATCTTCTCGCTGAGATGTAATTCGAACCTTTTTGGGTCTCCCATCAGATCTTCTAGTTTCTAGAGGCTTCATATTCTCACATAAAATCTTCACTTTGTCTGAAATGTCCTGTTGTGTCTTGTCAAGCACTGTGTAAACTGATTCTTGGTATGTTTTATGATATATTTCATTGAAGTAGAATGGAGAGCAGTATTTGTACATATCAAGCTGATACTTATCATAGGCCGCTATCATATGAACACAAACAATAACATTTTTTCAAACTCACCGCACGTACACTTCATTTCTCTTAGATTCACTACATCGGTCATTCCCCATGGGGTCACTTGGAACTCATCCGCTGAAATCACGATGCATTGTGTCTTTCGTACTTCCGAGTGATAAGTTCGGTTAATCTTTTTGCCCAAGGAGTCAAAATTTCCTTATAAGGTGAGGCCTCGTCTCGTTGGCGAAGGAAGAAGTTTTGGATTTTACTCTTTATTGATTCAAAAAGTTTCGTGATGGGGTACTCTCATGCATTTACGAACAATGCATTCATGCTTTCGACGATGTTGGTGGTTACAATGTTATAGCTCATGTCAGGAAAGAAAACGGATGCTCATCTTTCCTTTTCTATACCATTAAGGAACAGATATGCTGTGGGATTCAACATTTGAATGCATCGCATCATCTCCCAAAACGTGGATGTCAGGTATATCTTAACAGCACCCCAAATGTATTATCTCATAGAATCATCCGAACATGTCTTCATGTTTCCAAGAATATGATGAGCATAATATCTATAGATTGCATAGGGAAAAATGTTAGGGATTTCCCTGATCAACCCTTTGTGACGATCTGACACTACAACTAGTTCAGGAAGAATCCGGATTGCTTTGATAACATCCCAAGGAACCACCTCCAAATACTATTGTTCTCGGATTCTCTGATCCTATATGCCACAGGGAGGATGTGATTATTTCCATCCAATGCAGTAGCCATGAAAAGAACGCCCTCGTACCTTCCTGCCAAATGTGTCGCATCAATACACAAGAGCCTACGGATATATGCAAATGTAGGCTTCTGATGCACTTTCCAATTGCAATAAAGCATTATTTAAAACTTTTTGTTTCGTCATTCACCTGTAACTCCGTCACAATCCCGAAATTGGCCTTTTTCAACTCGTGAAGATAGACTGGAGCTCATTATAAGAACCCTCGTAAGATCCCAAGACTTGTTCCGTTGCAATCTCTTTACCTTTCTAAGCTTTCTTGTAGCTGATCTCAACCCTGTACATCTCACTCATACGATATTGAATTTCTTTTGGCATGTAAGTCAGTCCCGAACTCATACGACCAACGCCAAATTCACTACTTATTAAACTAGTGGCTTGGCGATGGTCTCTTCCTTTCCTCTTCAAGGTTACTATATCACGACCGTCTTCCACGATCGTTAACTCAGGGTAACATATCACCTCAAATGACATACTACATATATACTTCGAGTTGTAAGTCTTTATCTTGAACATCCCTGTGCCGTCCAACTTTGAAACATGCATCCTCCAAAGACAATTTTCTATAATGCACCTAATCATATATCTCAGCTTGGTAGACTTCAAGACCACTGGAAGTTGTGGCACATCGCATATTTACATAGAAAATGTTTTAATCGGCCTTTATCCTTAAACACTTGTCTGGCAGATATTTTGATTGGATCTTCCACCAATTCTGGATATCCTTGATGATCTGAATTGATGAAAGCTTGATCAGATGGAGCGAAGACAATATACAATGATCTAGGAATATCTCCATTTTCTTCATAGACTGGTATGGGTAAATTTAAGTTTATAGGCTGTGGATTGAACTGCATAGAGGGATCAAAAGATGCACCATTGACGGATGGGATTTAAAGATTGCAGTCGTTAGTTGTTCCTTGTTACTTGAAGGGCAGCATATATCGCAATCATCGAGTCCTCGATCATGATATCTATCATTACTTGATGGGCCAGGTATATCGCAGTCATCATTCCTTAGATCATGATGTGTATTGTTACATGAAGGGCCGCTTATATCGCAATCATCGACTCCTTGATCGTGATATCTATCATTACTTGAAGGGCTAGGTATATCGGAATCATCGACTATCCGATCATTGCTTGAAGGCTGCAAATGATGAGACGATAGGTTCGAATGTAAAGTATAATCTATGTTGTTATCCTCAATGAAAGGACAACGCCTAACTTTCTTTACATACAATGGTATTTGTGTTGAAAGAGTCTGTCCATAAAATAACATATATGCTTCGAGATCTTCATCGTCTTTATTATATGTGGGCGAAGGAATCCATGTAGTGCATCATCGTACACAATTTTAATTATCAAATTGAATTCATCCAATGTAGTCTTCGTAATCTAATGCATTTTATCTAGGAGCTGTCGATATGTAATATCATCACTCACAACAAATCCCTTTGAGTCTCCACCAGTGTAGATAAACATTCCCTTGTCATATACACTTTCTCTATCATAATAGCATAATATAGGCCTACGACTCATACTCTTCTAATATTGGTTAATCTGCGGAAAAAATTGAATGGGTATAACTTGTCAGAAATGCAAGATACTGGTTGTCATCTAAAATGGGTCGTGGTTATCATCCACATTGGTTTATGGTTGTCATCGACAGTGGGCCGTGGTTGCACGGCCCACTGTGGATGACAACCATGAACCACTCGAAGGGTCGTGGTTGGTAAATCATGACCCGTTGTGGATGACAACAAGGCAACAAGGACCAATTGTTCGTCATAATTAAGACCACTGTGGATGATAGCCACCATCTACTCGAAGGGTCGTGGTAATGACGAACAAAGGGTTATGGTTGTCATCCATGATGGGTCTTGATATCTATGTGAATGAGGCGCAAATGGTCCTGGTTGTCATGGACAATGAGGCATGGTTTTTCAAGTTACAATGGATCGTGGTTGTTATGCACATGGGTCGTGGTTATGATGAACAATGGATCGTTGTTGTATCATATGTGGAACGTGGTTGCCAACCACGATCCATATACTGTGACAACCACGACTCACGTAACATGATAACGACGACCCACATCAGTTGAAAATCATGACCCGTGTATCATGAAAACCACGACCCATATAACATGACAACCACGATCCATAACAGCCTTCAAGCCACGATCCATATGTCGTCACAACCACGACCCATGTAACTGGACAACCACGATACAAGGATATGGGCCAAACGAGTTGTGCCTTGCACAGGGCAGTGAAAGGCACGATCCTTATAACATGACAACCACGACCCATCTGACATGACAACCACGAACTAACCACAACCCATGTAACATAATGACCACAACTCATGTGCATGTGAAAAGCATGATCCTTATAACGTGACAACCAAGATCCAATGTGCATGGGAACCACAATCCTTCGTCTAGGTCGTGGTTTTGAATACATAAAGGGTCGTGGTTGTCACTGATAGTGGTCGAGGTTTGATTTCTTGGAGGGTAGAAGGTTTGAAAATGTGAAGTCATGATTTTCTACTATCAATGGTGGAGGTTTGATTAAGAGTAAGCTCCCTTCACGTGACAAGAACCTTCTCGACTCTAATCTTCCTTTACCTTAGCAAAATGTCTACAATAAAATAAAATACCAACCTCGTAGTGGAAGAGGATTTCAGACAAGGAGAAACAATATCCCTCTTTGGCAATTGGTCCCTAAATCTTTACTTTTCTAGGAAAACGAAAGAAGAAGAAGAAGGTTTGTAAAAGGTGAATAAAGGCGACATTTGGCCCTTCTTAAGCTCATAAATGCTTCCGTATTCTCCGGGGAGAACGGATTGGCTACTTCCCCTATCACTAGCCATGGGCCCAACCATGATGTATGTGTTTCATCCATTCCATTCATCTGTTTTTACAGTGAAAGGCACGATCATTTATCTGTTTTTGCAGATCATTTTAGGGCTTGATCCCAAAAATGAAAGAGATCATTTAATGGTCTACGACGCTCATTCAACACTGTTTCCTATAATGTGGTCCACTTGTGATTGAGATATAGCTCATTTTTGGTCTCATACCATAAAATGATCTGAAAAAATATATGAACAGCGTGGATGAAACACATACATGGTGGTGGGTCCCAATGACCACTGAGCACCAGCCATTGGCTGGTGGCAGGGGGAGTAGCCGATTCGTTGCTTTCTCGGGCGTTGGAGCAGCAGGTGACTTCTACTTCACTCTAGGACTGTATAACTCCTGAACCAAGGACAAGGGCATTTTCGTCTTAAATAAACTTCAAATGTTGTCGGAAGGCTACTCTTTGGATACATAGAACGCAGCACCCCCAAAATAATTTGCCCAACTTTTGAGGTCAGTACGGTCAAATTCCCATTTTTCCAATGGTTTTAGAGCCGGTGGGATGGAGAGGAATGATCAGCAAGACCTTTGGTGGATCGAATCACCTGCAAAACCTGTTTTATACAGCGCGTTCAACGCCCATGCTCTTTGGGGGTCACGTTGCGTGTATGAAATCTACTCCGTCCAACAGGTTAGAAATCTTATTTTCATCACATAAATAAAATATCATTTCAATTCAAAGGTCAAATAGGCCATACCATTGGAAATAATGTAAATTTATGCCTCCGTCCACGTGAGTGACACCTGATGAATGGGTTAGATGAAATACAAACAGCATGGTGGCTCCTGCACAAACCTGTGGTCTTTATGCCCATGACTAGCATTGATCGGCACAACTGATGGGCGGAGTGCAATTGCATTAGACAACATGTTGGCCCAGAGAGCTTTATTACGGACCGTCCTTCGCCTAAGGATATGTACGGTGTCACGGAGTTCTATTTATCTGTGAGTGGGGACCAATTTCGAGTGATCTAGATGGTTGATCTAATGGATTTTAGTCTGGATGGGCCATGGACGAAAATTCTTCCAATATTGACGATCCTAGCCGACCAATGTTTGTACCATCTCTCAATTCGATGTGGACTTTCCGTACATCATAAGAAATCTATTTTTTAGTGTCGAATTGAAGTGTTGAGATCGTGGATTTTACTCGTTCATGGGGCCATCAAATCAACTGTCTGGATCCACTTGTGCAAATTAGGACTACACGTCTCCTCCGGTCGAAGCTGATGGCAAACTTCTCCTATGGAGAGGATTGGCGAGGGTTGAAAATATTGGGCGCGGATTAGATACTGACAAGGTCAGTAGCCAAATCACTACTGAAGTGACGTCACCAAGCTATGTGGACCCCACCATGATGCATGTGTTGTATCCATACCGTCCATCAATTTTTAGAGATCGTTTTATGGCATGAGAAAAAGAATGATATAGATCGAAATTCAAATGGACCCACCACAGAAAACCGTGGGATCAGTTACACCCACCGTTGAAACATTTATAGGGCTCACCATTATGTATTTTTTAGATCTAACCTATTCATAAATTAACATAGAGATAGATGAAGTGAAAACAAAAATATAAGCTTGATTGGAAACTTCTGTGGCCCCTAAGAAGTTTTGAACGGTGGATGTCACTGTGCCCACTTTTTTCTATGGTGGGGTCCACTTGAACTTTATATCTATCTCATTATTTTCATCATGACATAAAACGATCTCTCCAAATGGATGGACGGTATGGATATAACACATGCATTATGGTGGGGCCCACAGAGCTTGATGACGTCACTTCAGTAGCGATTTGGATACTGACCTTGTTAGTATCTAACCCGCGCCCGAAAATATTACGGGTAGGTGGGATTGTGATGGGCTGAAGGTGGATTCGCATTGCATGCTGTCACTGCCCGGGATCATTGCCATTACCGACGTCGGTGGATCTCTGACTGCGGTGCCCACCATGATATATGTGCCTTACATCCATGCCGTCCATCTGTTTTGACAGATCATTTTAGGATTTGATCCTAAAATTTAAGCAGATCCAAACCTTAGATTGACGACGCTACAGGAAACAATGATGATTGAATACACCAGTAAAAGTTCTTGGGGTCCACCAGAATTCTTATTTGCCATCGAATCCAACCTGCTGATGAGGTCACAAAGACCTGGATGAAGGGACCCCACAAATATAAGCTTGATCTAAAACTTACGTGGCCCATAAAAAGTTTTTAATGGTCAATCCATCGATAATTTATCAGAATTAATGCTCATGATTTAAGCATTTATCGATTTGTCCATCGCGGATCACTTGATGAATGGTTTAGATTTAATGTTCATGTGTCACATGCATAGATTTGAGATTGATGGACACCAATCTATGATTCTATCTCGAGCATTAAAAAACTGGCCTTTTTATCAGATATCATTTATGGTGGGCCTTTCTAGATTTAGACTCAGTTGAGGGTGCAACGTAAGCTAACCTAACATGGAATGGGTCTATGGAATGGGTCTAAGGGACGCGGATTAGGTGGTGTTGCCCACGCAACCCCCAGCGGTGGTGTGGTGATGTGTTGGGCGCTGAGGTGCTCATTTTGATCCGTATGTTTTATATTTACGCCATCCATGCCGTCCATCCGTTTCAAGAGCTCATTTTGGGAATGAACCCAAAAAATAAAGCAGATTCGAATCTTAAGGGGATCACACCACAAGAAAAAATGCCGATAATGACACCGACCATTAAAACTTCGCAATGTTTATTTACCATCCAACCTGCTGACAAGGTCACACAGACTTGGATGAAGGATAAATACATATATTAGCCTGATCTAAAAGTTTTGTGGCTCCCAAAAAGTTTCTAACGGTGGGTGTTCAATTAGTATTGTTTCCTGCAGCGTGGTCCACTTCAGCTTCAGATCTACTTTATTTTTGAGCTCATGCCAAAATAAGTTGGCAAAACAGATGAACGGTGTGGATAAAAACATATAGATTACAGTGGGCCTCACAGTGTCCAACACACCACGGCACCACCGCTGTGGGAATCCACGTCTGGTCTAAGGATGCTGGTAAAGCTACCCACCCGCCTTTTTACAGCTTAGGATACAGGTCTGGTGGGTGGGTAAGCTCGTGCGCTGATCCGACACATGTAGCCGAGATTTTCAAAATATCGCGATATGTTTCACGGAATATTCATCGGCCGATATCGCCGGGATAATAATATAATATCACTAGATGTTCAAAATCTCAACTATTTAGAAAATATTGCATCCTTGTCAAGAAATCATGGTGATTTTTAATATAAAAAATATTTAAGAGTTTGTTTATACTCACTTTTGACACACTTACATAGATCAATGAGATACCACCATACGTCTGCATTATGCACTAAATAATTAATGCGCTAAATAATTAGTGTAATTCTACTAGAGGATCAAGAGCATTGGTTACACATAATCTAGTGCGCCCAGATTAAACAGTCCAAGAGACGCCACATGACATCTATGCCACATGTGGTGTAGATAACTTGACGGAGAAGTTAGAGATATGCATTTGAGAGAGCATTAAATGTTACAAACTTATTAAAAATACTTTATATAAAAAGCAAGAGTTTTGTTAAAGTAAGTTTGTTTGTTTTTTTTTTTTTTTTTTTTTTCCTCTTTCTTCAAGCATTAAATACTAAAATCCAATCAAAGAAGATTTCAATCTAGCATTATATAATAGAGGATTACCAAAAACAACTCTTTACTAATTCTACAGCTAAGTGACTTAAGACTTCTATAACTTTCTATTATGGGAGTCCAGAGACGCAAAAACTCTGACCAACGCACGATCTGGAGTGAGAGTCTCTCTTGTACAAGTGGCCGTAAGCAATAGGATACCTTGGCGCGTAAGAATCAATGAGATTTGCACAGCCGAATGTTTAAATCTTTCACGATGTTAGAGACTAAATAAGACTACAGCCTCTCGAAAGTTTATAAAGGCAACAATCGAAGAAGAGCTCGAGGCCTCACGCCAATACAACTAAGTCAGACTATATTTTTCCGTCTGCCACAGACATTTATCTTTTTATTTATTTATTTATTTTAGTTTAGCCCAATTGCTTCTCATAGCATGGGGTCCCCTAGTTAGTCTTTAATTTATTCCTCCACCCTTTGTCCATGGCATCCTGCTGGATCACAAGAAAGATCACTCAGTTTCGAATGGAAGGTTGTGGGGCTTTCCCGTGACATGCTAGGTGATTTCGCAGGCCATCTCACCACAAAGTCTAGTCCACACTAGACGATGAACAGATAGTCAATCCACGACCATCTCGCCACATGCTTGGTTCCGATCAAGGCCACGAACAAGCTGTCACCTCACCGGCCATTAAAGAGTTGTGCGGGTCATGGATTTCAAGTACCCAGAATGCCATGACCATTGTAGTAGGACTAGGGAACTTGTGATCATGTTTGTTGGTCATTTTGTGTGTTAGGATCCAATGATGAGTTGGGATAAACACTCCACCATTAGGCACTTTGTGTCTTTGCCCTATCGAACATTGGAGTGTGAATGTTCATCATGCTTTTGGGTTCTTGGTCTTGGGCCAGACTAGATACTTGCATTGGAGTCACATCAATTCTCTTATTTGGGGCGCCCATCATGCCTAGACCAGATCGACTTGATATAAGCTAGCTTTGGCTAATCCTAAAACTTGGGGTTACTTTGGGAGTTTATGGCCCTTGCATTTTGTGTTTTAGCTCATGCTACATTGTTACGTTAACGGCTAACATATGGATGTGGTTGGATGCAACGACAGAATACAGTTAAATATCACATGCTCTAACATGGGATTACTTACTTACCGAGGGATACATATTGTGGACTGAGAATTTTGTTTAGATAGTCCGTTGAGTGGTTTTATAGCTGGCCAACACTATAAACGTTTCAAAAGTTTAATCAATCAATTTTAACCATTAAAGTATTATGATTGCACTTAATAGGACATTCAATGGTGAAAGTTTATGAGGGCGAGGAGCACCATATTGGTGTTTCTCTTTAAAACATTGACTCCTTGTTACAAATAAATCCTATCCCAAGGTGAAGAGATAAATCTTAGGCATCATCCTCCCCCCGAATTTCATGAGAGAGTGAGAAAAGAAGAAAAAGAAAAAAGAGGGAGTAGGGAGAGAGAGAGAGAGAGAGAGAGAGAGAGAGAGAGAGAGAGTCACACACTCACACTCCAAAATCCAGAACTCGAGTACGAAGGCCTTGATCTCAAGTTCTAGGTTATGAAATAAATTGTGCACATCTAATCATCACATTCAAATTCATTTATCACCTAATTTCACAATAAATTATAAACCTAAACCACAACTATTTAATTAACTAAATGATAATATCCACAACTTAAATAAAAATTAACAAATTTAAATTACTACTGAACTACTACAATTTCCTCTCAATTAAAAGTCTCTACTTAATCATATTACAATTTTTTCAAATAAGATAAACTAAGGGCTAATCTCTAATAAAAACAATTATCTAAGCATTCCATCTCTACCACTCCTATTTCGCCTCCCAAGTCTAAAAGAGTCATAATATTGGGTGAGATAGAATCCTGGTGAGATCATATCTACCACAAGTTGAATTTTAAGAAGTTTACTGTAAGTGCTTATATGTTTAGCACACATTTAGTTGTCAAATTTTGTGAGACAAAAGTGTTACAAGTCAGATAGCAAGTATGGAATCACAACTACTTTACATGTCTGAAGATCAGCTCAAGATTGGCTTATCATGTCAAGATGACATCGCCCGATTTCAAGATAAGTTGTCCCATGTATTTGCCAAACATAGGTGATATAACCCTAAAAATACCTTATGTTAGGTACTTTCAAAAGTCTATTCATTTTTGGGTCTTTAATAGTGTTTTTTCTCTGGAGTTTGGCTAGCCTAACTTCCTCGGTTAACCTAACTTCAAGTTTGGGCTAAAAGTCAAAATTTGTTGAAAATTCGACTAGCCTAACTTTTGGTTCGGCTAGCCTAACTTGATATTCGGTAAGCCTGAGTGAAGTTTGGGTTAAATTCGAGCAATGCAAACATTTGAATTTTGTGGGAATTCGGCCAACTGAATTGGATATTCGGCCAGCCGAATTTCACCTCAGGCCAGCTAAAATTTAGATAAATCTTATCCCGCGCAATCTGATAGCTATTAGAATAAATCCGGTGGAATTCGGCCAGCTGATGCTATTCTTAGGCTACCTGAATTTTCATTATCTTTGGTTATAAATAGAGACATTCTCTCATTCATTTCAATAACGAAAAATCACTCTAAACCTTTTGCAAGTGAGAGAGAAGCTCAGGTCCTCGGCAAGCTAATTATGTGGTATTTATAATTTCTTTTAAGTTTATTCAATTTCCTTTCTCAAGATCATTTCAATCTTATTTTAAAAGAGTAATTTATTGTTAAGTGTCAAATATTACATATTCTCTCCTATTTATATGTTGGTTTTATGAACATAATAATGCTTAATGGTATATTTTATACATGTTTGTGTTGCAAGGTGAATCTAAGAGTTTAGATTGAAAAGAATGTTAAACACATGGATTTGATACTCAAGAATCACCAAGTCAAGGGATAAATCTTAAGAGACCAAGATTAAAGAATTCACATGCGAAAGATCTAAGAAAACCAAGTGAGGAATGAAGAGAATCGAATTCTTGAAGTGAAGAAAAAGAATCCTAAAAATTCAAGTGAAATTCGACTAGCCCGAGAAAATTCTACTCGAACTCTAGCAACATTATCTTTTAAATTCGAGCGAAATTCGACTAGTTGAAGATTACGCTCGACTAGTTGAACTTGTCCTTTGACTAGCCCGAGCTCTGGTTCGACTAGTCGGATATTAAGTGGATTTTTCACGGACTGTGTAAATTTGAGGTGGTTTTCAGACTTTTCCAACTCGGTGCGAAAGTTGGAGTTCCCCATCTATAAATAGGAGTTCCTAGGATGCTCTAAAGCATCTTCTAGGGTTTAAGGAGTGGAGTAAAAGGGTGGAGAGCTACTGCCAATAGTTTTCTTCTTTTTCCTTAGTTTGTTTTTATGCTTTCCTTGAGAGATTTTTGTTTAATCATGTCTATGGTTAACTAAACCTCTTATCTAGGGATAAGAGGTGAAGCTTGTAGCATGATTGAGATGTTTACTTTGCTTTGATTCATGTTTATATTGAATTTCATTAATTTCTAGTTGATTTTAAGGAATATTTTCAGTTTTCTATGGTTTGCTGTGACTTAAATTATAATAGATGCTACGATAGCTTTGAATATCTTCTTTTCTTATTTGAGATTATGGATTGGTAAATCATGTTGTTTGCTATAATCTCCTGGGCATGGTTGAGTGATGGAATCCCTTTCAAATCTTCATAATTCTCATCTATTGAGACTAATTCAATGAAAGTTTAGATATTTGATCATTTCTTCTTCCAACTGGATAAGATAGGACTCTGATTCCATTTGTGTCTCTTGAATCAAGTAAGGTAGCATCTCGATAGCTACAAGTGGATCCTTGGCACCCTAGTTCCCATCTTTAAATTCACAAGTTTTAATCAACACCATTCACAATTACTTATATTCCAGATTTAGATCTTCTTCTTCTAGTTCTAATTCTAACTACTTTCAGAAATGTACAAGATTAATCCCTATGGATTTGACCTCGGTCTTACCAAGATTATTACTAAATAGCGACCTTACACTTAGGGTTATGAACAAGTTTTTGGCACCATTGCCGGGGACTACAGCTATGTTTTTTCTGAATTTAATTAGTATTAGAATTAGGTTAAGATTAGGATTAACTTTTTGTTTTATTTCTAGTTTAGAATTTTTCTGAACTTGTTTTTAGAATCTAACTTGGTTTTCTGTTTTGTAGGATTGTAACATAGCAATATCCAATTCGGTAACCTCTTTCTAATTCTCTCTCTTTCTCTCTCTCTCTCTCTCTCTCTTTTAGATCTTTTATTTGTTTTAGTTTCCCTAGTTTTATTCCTTAGGTTTAGGTTTAGTTACTTAAAGGCTGCAAGTGTTTTATGCCCAAGTGGGTTCATGACAACACTCAACGTCTCTTAAGTGAAGGAGGATTAGTCGAAGGGCTGCTTATCTATCACTGGATTAGACACCACTTGAGATCCTCAGAGTCGATAGAAGTGATGGCTGCAAATCAACCTACAAATCAACCTCAACCTCCGGTTGAGGAAATTCAGGATGAAAACAAGGTGCATAATGCACCCCACCTTGTACTTTACGAGATTATTTACAACGACGGTGGTGAGCACACCTTTCTGTATGATTTTCTTAAAAAATACAGGAAATATCAATATTAAGCTAGGGGTGATCCAACTCCTTCCAAAGTTCCATGGACTTGAATCTAAAAGTCTATATCTACACATAGTTTGATGAGATCATAGCCACTTTATACTTTCCTAATATGTCTGAGGACACGGTCAGGCTGAAACTTTTTCCCTTCTCCTTAAAAGAAAAGGCTAAGACATGGTTGCATTCACTATTTCCACAATTCATTGACAGATGGAACGATATGACAAGGGAGTTCATATAAAAATTCTTTTCATACCATAAGATGAACACCATCAGAAAGTCAATCATGAACTTCACCTTAAAGGAAGATGAGACATTCTTTCAGTGTTGGGAGTGGTTCAAGGATCCTGTCAGTTCATGCCTACAGCGTGGCTTTGAAACGTGGTGCATAATAAACTTTTTCTATGATGGATTGACATCTTCCATGCGCCAAATGGTTTAGACAATGTGCAATGGAGAATTTATGAACATAGATGTCGATGATGTGTGGGATTATTTTAACAAACTTACTGAAAACACACAATCATGAGACATCTCCCCAAGACCAAACACCACCTCAAAGCTTACTCAATCAAAGGAGAAGGGCGGAATATACTTGTTGAAAGAGGAAGATGATCTAAATGCTAAAGTGGCTAATCTCACAAGAAAAGTTGTGGCCATGGAACTTAAGAAGGATAAAGCTAATGAAGTTGTTTGTGATATTTTTGCTTGCGATGTACATACAATTGAAAATTGTCTAACAATACCTGATTTTCAAGAGGTATTGAATAAGCAATCGAATGTCGTAAACAATTACTAAAGACCTTTTAGTGGACCCATCTCAAATCATACAATTCTAGTTGGAGAAATCAACCAAACTTCAGTTAGAGGGTTTCCCTAACCAATTCTTAAATCAAGGGAAACCTTAAGAGGATCCGATAATAAAAACTCATCTAAAACCAAGAGCTTATCAACTAGAATACGACACAAACATTTCAGGATCTCAAAACAACAATGGGAATGCTTGTATCATCCATTCAACAGATGGAGTCACACTTAATGAGTGGGGAGAAAAGGATGCTTCCAGCCCACCCTCTCCCCAATCCAAAACCGCAATACGAAATTAGTGACCCAAGCTCTTCAAATCAAATGGAGCAAGCCAAGTCTATACCACTCTTGGGAGTGTAAAAATAATTGACAAAACTATTCTGGTAAGCATTAAAAAGTCTAAGGACCCGGAAGAAGAAATTAATGACAGACCTAGCATTGCTCCACATGGGTTAGAACTGGAACATCAAAGCAAGCTGATTGCTCCATTCCCCCAGTGGTTAATTGCACCAAAACATCTAGCCAACTCATAAGATATTCTTGAGGTGTTGAAACAAGTGAAGGTCAACATCCCTATTTTGGATGCTGTGAAACAAATTCCTCCATATGCCAAATTTCTAAAAGACTTATGCCCAACCAAGAAGCGGCAAAGTATCAAAAATAAAATTTTCCTAACAGAAAAAGTGAGTGCCATCCTCAAGCAAAATGTGCCACAAAAATTTAAAGATCCTGGTAGCCCAACTATCACTTGTATAATTGGGAATCATCAAATTGAGAATGCACTTCATGACTTTGAGGCGAGCGTAAATCTGATCCCTCACTCGGTATACGAACAACTAGGTTTAGGTTAATTAAAATCTACCCGGACCACATTACAACTTACTGATCACTCAGTTCGTGTACCAAGAGGGATGGTTGAGGATGTATTGATCCAAGTTGATAAATTCTACTATCCAGTAGATTTTATCATCCTGGATACTCAGCTCATTGCATATATGAGCACTCAAATTCTTGTCATACTTGGCTACCCTTTCCTTGTTACATCCAATGCTATCATCAATTGTAGGAATGGGGTCATGAATTTATCTTTTAGAAATATGACATTGGAGCTCAATATCTTTTTCAATATGAGCAGACAGGCAGAGGATGATGATGAGGCCCACGACATTAATATGGTAGACTCTTTCGTGGACGATAGAGATTTGATGACCTTATCCTCTGATCCTTTAGAGACATGCTTGACACACTCCCCCAATTTGGATGATGACACGATTAAGGAGATGAATGCCATGCTCGATACTGCACTGGTACTTGAAGTTAACTGGTAGAGGCTACTATTTGAGAAATTACCCCAAATCGACATAATGCCTCTACCATCTAGCTTCAAAGCACCAAAGCTTTACCTAAAACCTTTACTCGCTGATTTTAAATATGTCTACTTGGGTCAAGATGAGACATACCTAATAGTGATTTCTTCCTACATTAAGTAAGAGCAGGAAAGCATGTTTATCACTACTCTCATTGAACATAAAGGAGCCATTGGATGGTCGATTGTGGATCTTAAGGGAATCGATCCTTTGATTTGTACTTACCGCATTCATCCTGAGGATAATGCGAAAACCTCCCGATAACCACAACGTCGACTCAATCTAAATATGAAAGAAGTGGTTAAAGGAGAGGTACTTAAATTATTAGATGTGGGCATCATATACCCTATATCCAACAGTCAATAGGTTCCTAAGAAATCTGGAATCACCATAGTAGCCAATACCAACAAAGAACTCTTGCTAACTAGAGTTATTACTGATTGGAGAATGTGCATTGACTACAGAAAATTGAATACCATCATGAGGAAGGATCACTTTCCCTTATCCTTCATTGACTAAATCTTTGAAAGGTTAGTTGGTCATTCTTATTATTGCTTCCTTGACGAGTATTCGGGCTATAATCAGATAGAGATAACCCTTGAAGATTAAGAGAAGACAACATTCATATGTCCCTATGACACCTTTGCTTATCGAAAAATGTCATTTGAATTGTGTAATGTCCCTGCCACATTTCAGCGATGCATGTTGAGTATTTTTTCTAACATGGTAAGGGAACATTTAGAGGTCTTCATGGACGACTTCTTTATTTTTGGTCCATCCTTCAATGTGTGCTTAAAAAATCTTAAATGTATGTTGAAACGATGTGAGGAGAAGAATTTAGTTTTAAATTGGGAGAAATGCCATTTCATGGTTTCCAAGGGAATTTTCGTTAGACATATAATTTCGTCCAAGGGAATTGAGGTGGACAAGGCGAAAATCGATCTTATCTCTAACCTACCACCTCGCAAAAGCATACGCGACGTGTGATCCTTCCTAAGACACGCCGAATTCTATAGACGATTCATAAATGGCTTTAGTCACCTCTCTTGTCCTTTATATAATCTACTTCAAAAGGATGTACCATATGAGTGGACTAAACAATGTCAGGAAGCTTTTACTAAGCTTAAGGGCATGTTAACTACCGCATCTATCATGCGCCACTCAATTGGAGCATCCCTTTTAAGATCATGTGTGATGCATCCGATTATGCTATCGGGCAGTGTTAGGCTAGAGAAAAGAGGAGAAGCCCTACGTTATTTATTATACAAGTAGAACTCTAAACTCTACCCAAATGAACTACTCTACTACGGAAAAAGAACTCTTAGCTGTAGTCTTCACTTTAGACAAATTTAGGTCCTATTTGATCGGATCCAAGATCATCATCTAGACTAATCATGTGGCGTTGAAATATCTTCTTTCTAAGAACGATGAATCCTTATACCCTAGGAATTTGATTTGAAAATACGAGACAAAACAGGAGTAGAGAACGTAGTGGTTGACCATCTCTCGAGGCTTGATCTCCCCGATCCCCATGAGATGACACCCATAAACGACATGTTCTTGGACGAACAATTGTTCAAACTCTCCCAACTACCTTAGTTTACTGATATTGTAAATTATCTTTCTACAGGTTCCATGTCGACACATTGGACTACGCAAGATAAAAGAAAATTCTTCACCGAGGTACATAAATTCTTCTGGGACGATCCATATTTGTTCAAATACTTTCTAGACTAAATTTTAAGGAGATATGTAGCAAAAAATGAACATCAAAGTGTCATCTCCTTTTTTTCACTCCCAGGCCTGCGGTGGTCACTTTTTCTCTAAAAAGACCACGGCCAAAATTCTGCAGTGTGGCTTTTACTGGCCCACTATATTCAAGGACACTTATGAGTTCTGTAAGGCTTATGAGTATTGTCAGAAATTGGGAGCGTTGTCCCATTGAAATATGATGCCGCTGAATCCCATTTTGATGATTAAAGTATTTGATTGTTGGGGCATCGATTTCATGGGACCATTCCCCCAATCCTTTGGGAATTTATACATTCTGCTAGCAGTAGACTATGTTACTAAATAGGTCAAAGTGATTCCATGCTGGAACAATGACCCTCGTATAGTCATTTGATTCCTTAAAGAAAACATCCTTTTCCGGTTTGGAACGCCCCAAGCCATCATTAGTGATGGAGGTTCACACTTCTGTAATAGGCCATTTGAGAATTTAATGAAGAAATAAGGCATCTCTCATAAAGTGAGAACTCTATACCACCCGCAGACAAGGAGGCAAGCTCAGATTTCTAACTGAGAAATTAAACAAATACTGGAAAAGATGATTAACCCTGACTGCAAGGATTGCACTATGCCAAAACTGCGAAAAAAGGACGGTCCAAAACCGTCTCAAATGACCAAAAAGGATGGTCATGGACCATCGCATGGGCCGTCACATTTTAACGTGTTGTATTACTTAAAGGACGGTCGAAAACCGTCATTCTTATTGACGAAAAAAGGACGGTCATGGACCGTCCTTAAAAAGGACAGTCATGGACTGTCTCTTATGAGCCTTCAAAGGACGGCCATCGATCGTCCTTAAAAAGGACTGTCATAGGCCGTCTATGATGAGCCTTAAAAGGACGGCCATGGACCATCCTTAAAAGGGACTGTCATGGACTGTCTCTTATGAGCCTTCAAAGGACGATCACAGACCGTCCTTAAAAAGGACTGTCATAGACCGTCCCTTATGAGCCTTCAAAGCACATTTTCAAATTTGAGAGGATCAATATACACCTGTTACAATATATTTCATCGTATTCTTCTTGATATACACCTATTATATAATATATTTCATCATATTCACATTCATATCCATTTAAACCCAAACTACGTAAATCTAACATAAACTACATTCATCCAAACATAAACTACATCCATCCAAACACAAACAATCTTATCCACATTACATTCATCCACGCATAAATACATATAAGTTTAACATCATAAATAAAAAAAGGAAAAAAATCAGCAACAATTTTCTTTTTGTGTCTTTCATCTGAAAAAAAATATTAAACTAACAAAACATTATAATTCAGAATCATGAAGAATTGCATAAACTTCTTCAAAAAAAGTGGGCACTTTTTTAAAATAAAACTAATGCAAGCAAATAATGCAAAAAAGTGTTTCAATTTAAGTTAATAGAAACAACAATAAAAATTAAAGCTCTGTAAAAAGGGGCATGTGTTAAAAGAGATACATTCTTGTTTGTTGCCATGTGATTGGGCTACAATTTAAGTTAATAGAAACAACAACAAAAATTAAAGCTTTGTAAAAAGGGGCATGTGTTAAAAGGGATACATTCTTGTTTCCTGCCACGTGATTGGGCTACATTATTACAGCAATTGGGTTTGGGTTCAGGATCGGGTTTAGGTTTGGGTTTTCAAGTTTAGGTTTAGGTTTATGTTAGGGAGTTGAGATTATGATTAGGTATAGGTCTAGGTTTAAGGATTTGAGAATACATTTAGGTTTTAGGTTTAGGTTTAGGTTATAGGTTATAGGTTATAGGTTTAGGTTTAGGTTTAGGATTAGGTTTTAGGTTATAGGTTATAAGTTTAGGTTATAGGTTAAGGTTTAGGTTATAGGTTTTGGTTTAGGTTTAGGTTAAGGTTTAGGTTTAGGTTATATGTTTAGGTTAAGGTTTAGGTTTTAGTTATAGGTTATAGTATATGGTTATAACTTTAGGAAATTGAGAATAGGTTAAGGTTAAGGTTTAGGTTTAGGAAATCGGGTCCGGGTTCGGGATCGGGTTTAGGTTTGGGTTTTCAAGTTTAGGTTTAAGTTTAGGTTAGGGAGTTGAGATTAGGATTAGGTGTAGGTTTAGGTTTAGGGATTTGAGAATACATTTAGGTTTTAGGTTTAGGTTTAGGTTATAGGTTACAGGTTTAGGTTAAGGTTTAGGTTTAGGCTTAGGTTTAGGTTATAAGTTATAGGTTTTGGGAATTGAGAATAGGTTAAGGTTTAGGTTTAGGTTTAGGTTTAGGTTAGGGAGTTGAGATTAGGATTAGGTGTAAGTTTAGGTTTAGGAAATCGGGTTTGGGTTTGGGATCGGGTTTAGGTTTCTGTTTTCAAGTTTAGGTTTAGGTTTAGGTTAGGGAGTTGAGATTAGGATTAGGTGTAGGTTTAGGTTTAGAGATTTGAGAATACATTAAGGTTTGGGATTTGGAAATCGGGTTCGGGTTCGGGATCAGGTTTAGGTTTGGGTTTTCAAGTTTAGGTTAGAGAATTGAGATTAGGATTAGGTGTAGGTTTATGTTTAGGGATTTGAGAATACATTTAGGTTTTAGGTTTAGGTTTAGGTTATAGGTTTAGGTTTAGGAAATCGTGTTTGGGTTCGGGATCGGGTTTAAGTTTGGGTTTTCAAGTTTAGGTTAGGGAGTTTAGGTTAGGATTAGGTGTAGGTTTAGATTTAGAAATTTGAGAATACATTAAGGTTTAGGTTTAGGTTTGGGGAATTAAGAATAGGTTTAGGTTATACATTTATGTTTAGGTTTAGGGATTTGAGAATAGTTTTAGGTTATAGGTTTAGGTTTAGGTTTACGTTTAGGTTAAGCTTATATGTTAAGGTTAAGGTTATAAGTTTAGGTTTAGGTTAAGGTTATAAGTTTAGGTTTAGGTTTAGGTTAGGTTACATGTTTTTGGTTAAGGTTTAGGTTATAGTTATAGGTTTTGGGATTTGAAAATAGGTTTAGGTTATAAGTATAGGTTTAGGTTAAGTTATAGGTTAAGGTTTAGGGAATTGAGTTTAAGTTATAGGTTCAGGTTATGGGTTATAGGTTATAGGTTTAGGTTATAGGTTTTGGGATTTGAGAATACATTTAGGTTATAAGTATAGGTTTAGGTTAGGTTATATGTTAAGGTTTAGGGAATTGAGTTTAGGTTATAGGTTATAGGTTTAGGGTATGGTTTAGGTTATAGGTTTTGTGATTTGAGAATAGGTTTAGGGAATAAGTATAGGTTTAGGTTAGGTTGTAGGTTAAAGTTTAGGGAATTGAGTTTAGGTTATAGGTTTAGGTTATAGTTTATAGGTTTAGGTTATAGGTTTAGGTTGTAGTTATAGGTTTTAGGATTTGAGAATAGGTTTAGGTTATAGGCTAAGGGTGTGGTCCCTGCAAATATAGATATAAACACGGCCTGCTCCAATTGGCCAGGCCCTTCCAATGCTGTCTGTAAGAAATGGACAGTTTCATCATAGTCATAACAGTGGTTCCCATCTTCCAGGGACCCCCGCTCAACATCCGGATAGCTCCAACGCACATCCGGGTCTGTTCCATCAATTTTAAGTAAATATATAAACATGGCCTGTCCAAATGGCCAGGCCACTCTAATGTTGTCCATAGAAAATGGACAGCTTCATCATGGTCATAACAATGGTTCTCACCTTCTAGGGACCCCCACTCAACATCCGGATAGCTCCGAGCACATCCGGGTCTGCTCCACTAATTTCGAGTTAATACATTTAAAAACAACATAATCATATCTAAAATCATCTGGATACCTGGGGAAGGCCTCCCATATTCGTTTTGTTGGTTACTCATCCCTTTGTTTATAAGCCACAATCGACCAACACTTTCTATTGCTACCTGTACTCTGAAACCAACACAAATATAACTGGGAAACAATATAAGGAATAAGAAAAAATGAATTTACCTGTACACATCATTAAATGTTTCCCTATAAGGAGGTGATATTATATCTTTGATAGCCATAACCTGTATGATAGAGAAAAATGCAACCGATATAGTCTGTTATAATTTAAAGGAGAAAAAAGATTTGTGGCTGCACCGATATTCTAATACATTACGAACGGCTGCCTACATACCCAAAACGTTAGATTGGGATCAACCCACTACGTAGTTCTTTTTAATTAACCAAGTTACTGAAGGTCATAAATTTCATATTTAACAAGTATCATTGAATGTCGTTTCAAATCGTTTTCGGTTGGTGCATTTAAAAAAATTCAAATACACAATCAATGTATATTCTTGTTACATCTCGTACTGCAATAAGAGACAACGTTCTGTCAATACTTTAGTTACATTTGAAATTGAAATCCTTTAGTGACTTGGTTAATAAAAAACAAATGACAACAAACCATAATTAATAAAAAAGGATGCTAAAAATTAAATAAATAAAAAAGGCAACTTGATCAAAAAAAGATTTCAGTGAATAATCAAGTTTTCGTCATACAATATGTCCTAGAGTTCAAAAAGTTAAACAAAACTACTGAATATTTAAATTCTCATCAGGAATTTGGGCCAAACAACAATTTCACCCAATTGAATATCTTCAAATGTCCTGTCATCATTCAACAACTCTGCTGTGCGAACATTGATATCATCTATTACAACTTTGATGCATTTTGGAGGGATGCTTGTAGTATCTGACACCATCCGCCCACTAGCAACAGTCCAACCATGGATATCTCTCAATTGGTAAATTTGTTCCATTGATGGAGTTGTTGCAGAGTCTTCTCAATTGGCAAAATGTTGTTGAAAATAATGTCACAAGAACTGGTACTATTGAATAGTAGATAGATTTCAACGTGAATGCTATTGAATCCAGCATCACTATACAAGGAAAGCAGTTCAAAATAAAATTTATGAATGATTTAGATGAGGAGAATCTAGATAAGCAGGTTCCATGTAGAGTGATTCCATTATTCTCTGTTTATGTCTGTGACCTTAAACCACACATGAGAAAATCAATGGTGCTTTCTCACAATGTTTTCATGTAATTTCCACGGAAACTTACCTGATCATTGTCCTCACAAACAACAAATTCCTCATGACTAAATGGATACCTATGAAGCACAAACACTCCATCTATTAGCTACAGCCATGAACACACCATCTATCAGCTATAGCAGGAACTTAGTTGAGTAATTCCAAGCTAAAAAATGCAGGAAAAAGGTCACTTGAAAAGCTTACAATGAACCAAAACTCGAATAAATCTTTCGACGGTCATCTCGTGTAAGCATCAGTTGTGGTCCACTACTGAGTGGATCAGACTGATTTTCAAGATTAGGATTACTCATTTGTAGCATGTTGGTAGGAATGAGTGACCTGCATGACAAGTCATGGTGCAGCAACCTATGGAAAGTGTCTAGAGTTGGGCTTCTTTGAGTTACAAAGAGAGGATCTGGTCTTGAAAAAATGTTATTATAAAAGTTGGGATTTAGAGAAGGTTTGAATTTTATACCATTTGGATCCTTTAAAAAAAACTGTGAATTCATTCATATCATTAACAAAAATTACAGAAAAAGGATTCAGGCGTACACGAGCAGACAAAAGAGGCCCTATACCGCCTATCGTGTGACTATACCATTTGGATCCTTGAAAAAATAGTTAAAAGCTTGGTAAAAGAAACAAAAACGCATAGAAATGTCGGGTTTTATAGACTTGGTAACCTGAAAAGGTGAAAATAGCTATATATGCAAATACATGCATATGTAAAAAATTCTTGCAATATTATAAGATAGAAAATCAAAATACAAGACATTCTCAACAAATCTTTTGGACCTAAAATACCCTGAATTAATGGCTATTTGATAATCATGCAGATCTTTTTTTCTAAAAATGCTATTTACCCATATTATAATAAAGAGAAATGTAAACCTTTTTTGGCAAATACCTCTCTTTATTATCTATCCATACGGTTGTAATTAGGTAGGAGCTACCTTGTTTTTTTAATGGTTTGTTAATATCATTTGCAGGGCTACTCATGCCACCAATGATGTGACATTTGTGGCTCATCACTCGTCAAAAGCTACACTGCTCTTCATACGAGGTAAGGGGCTGTTTTAGGCGAATGTGATGGTCAATCTGTATGGGTTGTTTCTTAGACTTTTATAACATTCATGGCTATCAAAAGCTCTTCATAATCTATAGTTAATGTTGTTCTCTCATTTTCAAGAGCATAGACCTAATATGAATGTGTGAAGCTTCTACAGCTTTCCTTTTTTTGGTACACTAGTAAACCTGGATCACTCACACATGCTACACTCTCTGTTTGTAGGCAACTAGACAAGCAACTAGCTAGGTGGAGTTGGTTGTTAGTTACCAATACATGTTACTATTACACAAAAGTTACAGAACAGAGGAATACTACTTGCAGCCACAAGACATGAATGCCCACATGTGCCATCTTTGAACAGATGTATTTGCCATCAATCTATCTCCATGTAGTGTGTAAAGTGCAGCAGTATGTAATTGTTAAGAGTGCTAGTGCCCCTGACATACTGTTCTTCATAGATTATCATCTATCTAATGGTTATAGAAAGGGCTAAAGAATACAAATTTGGAAGAAATAAAGTACAACATTTGATAATAGATAATACAAAAACCAAAGAACTTAAGATTGAATTGTATCTACTTAAAGAAATAACTAAAAAATATATTCGTATATATTGAATGACTGTTCATCCAAAATAAAAAGATAAAATGAGGAAACTTGCTAAGCTCACATGCATTCACAACCCTACTCATGTACACACCTCCACATTTGCCAAAATTACTCGGGTACATGCCAGCACATGTGTTAACATTGCTCATGTACATGGCCAATAGATGGGCCAACATGTCACATCTGCACAAGATCCAAGGTTTTCCCAATGTGTCCAAAATAAGATAGGTGTACAGAAGGAAAACAAAAAAAAAAATTATACCTGCAATTTGTTTCGGATTTGCATACCATTTGGAAAAAGAAATCCAAACTTGTACCCTCTTTGTTTATGGAAAGCATATTTAAATTGAAGCATTGGAATGGAAAATAGTGATAGTTTTGTGAAGATGAGAAATATATGAACACAATAAATCAATATGAAAAAGAGAGCTCATGATGAAATCCTAGATCATCTTGATTTTATGAGAGTCAAAGATTACAATGTGACTGTAAAAGGGATCAAAGAGGCAATGGGAATCAGCAAAATCCAAGTGTATTGCAACGCCAAAGACCTTCCAAACAAGAGAGGAAAGAGACTTTGTTCCTTTCATAACTCTGTCATATTGTCAACAATGTTCAAAACTAGAATGTGTAAATTATAGGGAAGCATGATGTGTAAAGATTTTCTGCAACAAACATCCAACTAATCTTGATACAAATGTGCTAATCATAACTAACCTTCAACAGACTAAACAAATTTCTAGACAATGAAACAAACAACTACCACCTATTCATCTATCATTCATCAACAAGCTCTAAGAAACAGTTTTCTGTGGTCATCTACCATCTTGTGTCGATCTTCTACAATATCATACAATTCTCTCTAATAGATAGAAATTTAGAAATTGACTGCCATTAGCATTTTGTCCACTTGATTTGATAGTTTAATCTGTGTGATTTACTGTCTCAAGGCATGCCTGGAGCACCAGGCATGAAGATGTATTTGGAGGCACCCTTAAGAGCTCTTGATGCCATTTGGTCTTTCCTTTTGGAAGAGTGCCTTAGGTCCCATTTGGAGGCACCCTTAAGAGCTCTTGATGCCTAAATGCCATTTTTTTGAGCCAAACTCATTTTCAAGTTGGGTGTTTGGATGCACTTTTGTAACCCACCTTTTATCCCCTGCTGGACAAATAGGTGTTAAAAATCCCACTCGCCAAAAACCAATTGGATTGGTTTTCAGTGAGTCGACATTACGGACCTTTTGTTGAAACTCCCTTTTGCCAAAGTTGTATCCAAACAGGCCCTGGAAGAGGCATGCCTTTTTGCAGTCCACTTCCAGCATACAAGTGTGATCCACCAGATGAGTGGACCAGCACTAAGTGCACCCTGCATGATGAGGGGCTTGGACCTAGCATACTAGACTGCAAGTTAGGTCCACATTTTTCAAGAAAGATGTAGGCTTTGCTTTTATATTTCCACCAAAGCTTCTGTTCAAATCATGAATTTGATCAATGAAAACATGACCCGTCTCTTTTCTTTTCAGGGGAAAGTCCTGAGAGATAAGGAATCTACCGAGAAGGATTGGAAGCAGCGGATTGTGAAAGGGCTTAAAGACACTGGAGCGGAGATAAAGAGGCATGTAAACAAGGCATCAGCTTTGATACAGGAATGGTAGAGGGGAAAGAAAGCAGCTTCTAGGGCTTCGAAGGCCGAGCTTTAGGACCCGACAGTTGGAACTACGACTCATTTGAGAAGTAGAGGTTCTCTTACCTTCAGGCCATTCTTAGAAATGAAGGTAGATCTGGACAGATCCTGATCTAATGAACAGATCTAGACTTCTACTATGAATTTAGCTGTTGAAAAGGAAAATGAAGAAGATGATGTACCTCTGATATGTGCTTGATATGTCATGCAATCCTACCTCAAGAAGCAAAGATCCTGAATCTTACCTCTGTAGTTGACGAGCTCCAGCATGGATGCAACCTAGGAAACCCCTTGAGCTCTAAATCCGCACTGTTTCCCACCAAAAACCCCTCGGATTCCCGCAGCGGACGTTGCCGATACCAGACGGATATCGGCCCCTCGGATTCATCATAGAAAACTGAGAAATGACAACCATTTGATTTAGGTAAGCTGATACCTACGGATCTTGATCAATCTGAGACAACAGGATGTAGAGGAGATCGAAATCTGCCATTTTCGTGTCGATCTGAAGCTCTCGTTTCGTGCCTTAATTGCAGAGAAATGAGATGCAGTTTTGGGGGAAAGAGAGACGTTTTGAAAGAAAGGCCTTTAAGCGCGGCTCTGTTTTGGGGGTTTTTTTTGGCGCGGCTCTGTTTTTGAGCGCGTGCCCAAATTTAGGCCGGGGTCTGGTATGGCTTTGTGGGCCCCACCATGATGCGTGTCAAATATCCACCCCATCAGTCAGATGCACCATCCCATGGTGGGCCCAGGGATTAAAAATCAAATCAATCTTTGACTTGTGTGAGCCACACCACATACAAAAGTTGAGAGGGGTTACCCTCCATTAAAACATTCATAATTATTTTTTGGGCCCACCGAGATGTGTTCCACAAATCCAGACCATCCATTATGTGTGTGCCACTTGGATGAGGGGTCATACCAAGTTTCAGATGCATCCAAATTTCAGGTGAGGCCCACCAAGTGCTTTTATATGTTTTAGGCATGTCTTCACATGATTTTAGATGGTATGGCCCAACGGAGTTCCGTATACAGCTGATGTTTGGGATATCCCATAATTTAAAGGGGACCCATCAAATGCACAATGTTGATGTTTGACACATGTCATGGTGGGGCCCACACAGCTTGACCCCATGGGGACGACATGGATTAAACACAAAGGTCAAGCTGTGTGGGCCCCACCATGACATGTGTCAAACATCAACACCGTGCATTTGATGGACCCCCTTTAAATTATGGGATATCCCAAAAATCAACTATATACGAAACTTGGGTGGGCCATACCATCTAAAATCATGTGAAGAAATGCCTAAAACATATAAAAGCACTTGGTGGGGCCCACCTGAAATTTTTATGCATATGAAACTTAGTCTGACTCCTCATCCAAGTGGGACACACATGATGGATGGCTAGATTTGTGCACCACATCTCAGTGGGCCTAACAAATGATTATGAATATTTTAATGGAGGGTAACCCCTCTCAACTTTTGTATGTGGTGTGGCCCAAAAAAGTCACAGATTGACTTGATTTTTAAGCCCTAGGCCCACCATGGAATGGTGTATCTGACTGATGGGGTAGATGTGGAACCACTTTGATTTATATATTGTATATCCATATGATCCATTTGTTTTGCCAACTCATTGTAGGATATGAGCCCAAAAATGAATCATATTCAAATATCCGATGGACCACACCACATGAAAACAATAGTGATTGGTTATCCATCATTAAAATCGTCGTAAGGCCAACTGCACTATTTATTTGACATCCAGTTTGTTTATTAGGTCATACAAGCCTAGATGAAGGGGAAAAACAAAAATCATCTCGATCCAAAACTGTTATGGCCCCCAAAATGTTTTAAATGGTTGACACTCATTCAACACTGTTTCCTGTAATGTGGTCTATTTCATATTAGGAAATGCCTCATTTTTTGTCTCATGCCATAAGATGATCTTTAAAAATAGATGGACGACATGGATTAAACACATACATCATGGTGGGGCCTGCAGAGCACCAACCACCAATTATTGGATGGTGTTAGGGGGAGTAGCCAATCTGTTCCCCTTATTTATAGTGTGGTCCATTTAATCTTTGGATATGATTCATTTTTTAGAAAATTTTCTAAAATGATCTTGAAAAATGGATGAACTGCGTGGGTTGATCTTGAATTTTCGGTAAAATTTTCTCAATAATTTCAAAATGCCGATTTTTTTTTTCCATAAAAAGCATCATTTTGTTTTCAAAATTTTTCACTCATAAAATATAAAAACTTGAGGAGAAAACACATACATCAGCTTGATCCAAAACTTTTTTCACTCATATAATATAAAAACTATATATATATTCAGAATATCAAAAAGATATAAATGAAGAGAAAAGACAAACATCAACTTGATCCAAAACTTCTGTGAATGTTATTTTTAATGACGGACGTTCAATCCCCCCTTTGTAGTCCACTTAAGCCTTGGACCCACCCCATTTTTAATTAATATCTTAAAATGATCCGATAAAAGCATTGAATGATATGGAGAAAGTGAATCCATGACTTGGGTGGGCCAAGAGCTTAAAAATAAAGTCAATCCATGACTTGGGTGGGCCACACCACATACTATAGTTGAGAGGGTTACCCTCCCATTAAAACATTCATAATCATTTATTAGGCACACCTAGATGTGGTTCATAGATCCAACCCATTCATTATGTGTGTCCCACTTGGATGAGGAGTCAGACCAAGTTTCATACACATCCAAAACTCATGTGGGCCCCACCAAATGCTTTTATATGTTTTAGGGATGTCTTCACATAGTTTTAGATGCTATGGCCCACCTGAGTTTTGTATATGGCTGATTTTTGGACTTAAAGGAGACACATCAAATGCATGGTGTTGATGTTCTACACACATCATGGTGGGGCGCACACGGATTAACCTCATGGGAAGTTCCCATGAGGTGACCTTATAGTACCATTTCACTATTTTAGGTAACTCCTTCATGCGTGTTAGTACTCTAACCGTGTAAGGCCCACCTTGATATATTTTATGTATATCGACACCGTCCATATATTTTTCCATCATATTTTAGGATGTGATTTCAAATCATAAGAACTAAATAATCTTAGGTAGGCTATACCAATCAAAATAATATGATGAATAACCATTAAAAACCTTTTGAAGGCCACAAAAGTTTTGGATCAATTTGATCTTTGTAGTTTACCTTCATCTAGATCTTCTTTACATTATCAACAAGTTGGATTGCAAATAAACATTACTAAAACCTTACGATGGGCTCTTTATAATTTATAATGGCGAGGTACTATATTATCATTCTTTTCAGTGGTGTGGTCCACTTAAGATTTAAATCTACACAATTTTTTATACCCGGAACAAAAATGGGTTGGAGAAACGTATGGGCGGCAAGGATATACAACACATCATCAAAATCTCACTTTTGTTATCTAACTTTTCAATTTTTCTTGTCAAAATACAAAATCTAGATTTCTTTTTTTAAAAATATATTTTTTTACAATTTGTCAATTTTTTCACAAATTTGTTTATTTTTTAAATTTTCTTTTTCAAAATATCATTTTTTATCGAAATCTCACTTTTGTTATCTAACTTTTCAAATTTTCTTGTCAAAAGACAAAATCTAGTTTTCTTTTTTAAAAAATATATATTTTTTACAGTTTGTCAATTTTTTCACAATTTTGTTTAATTTTTAAAATTTTCTTTTTCAAAATATCATTTTTTTAATTTCACTTTTGTTATATAACTTTTCAATTTTTCTTGTCAAAATACAAAATCTAGTTTTCTTTTTTAAAAAAAAAAATATTTTTATAATTTATCAATTTTTTCACAATTTTGTTTAATTTTTTAAATTTTCTTTTTCAAAATATCATTTTTTTATCGAAATCTTTTCTTTTTCAAAATTATCAATAGTTTTTTTTTTCAAAATTTATATTTTTCTTAAACATTGTTAATTATTTTTCTAAGCTTCTCAACTATTTTTTTTTTGAAATTTATAATTTTTTTGAGCTTCTTAATTTTTGGCATTTTACATGTCTAGTCCATTCACTCTATTTTACTATCAATACTCTCAATTTGACTAGTTATTCGCCTCAATCAGGCAACATATGAGAAAGATATTGGGCATATAACATTAATCAACAATTTCAGTGAAAATTGATTTAAACATCTGAAGTTATTTACTCTTTAATTTGAACTGAATAGATTGTCTAAAAACGATTAAAGGTTCAGTTAGTGGATGTGTCTAATAATTTAGTAATTTTATTTTTCAAAAATAAATTTAACATTTTTTTCAAAATGTATATTTTTTTATTCCTTTAACTAAATATCATTTTTATTATAAATAAATTTAACATTTTTTTTTACAAAATTTAGTCTTCTTTTTTAAAAAATATATTTTTTTTACAATTTGTCAATTTTTTCACAATTTTGTTTAATTTTTTAAATTTTCTTTTTCAAAATATCATTTTTTTATCGAATTTTTTTTCAAAATTATCAACATTATTCAAAGTTGTTAATTTTTTTTTCAAAATTTAGATTTTTATAAAATTACAGTTTTTTTTTTCAAAATTTAAAATTTTCTTAAACATTGTTAATTATTTTTCTAAGCTTCTCAACTATTTTTTTTCGAAATTCATAATTTTTTTGAGTTTCTTAATTTTTGACATTAGCATTGTTTTTGAAAGGGCTATAAGACGGTGTAGGACCGTCTCTAATAGTGACGGTCTTCGACAGTCTCCAATAGAGACATTTTAGGACTGTCTGTAATAGAGACGGTCATTGACAGTCTGTAATAGAGACGGTCTTAGACAGTCTCTAATAAAGATGGTCTTTGGCAGGGCTATAAGACGGCTAAGGACCGTCTCTAATAGAGACGGTCTTTGACAGTCTCAAATTACAAGTAAAAGACAGCTAATGACCGTCTCTAATTCAGACGGCCAATGACCATCTCAGATGATCTCATATAAGACGGTCAAAGACCGTCTCTAATGCGGACGACCAATGACCGTCTCAGATGACCGCATATAAGATGGTCAATGACCGTCCTAAACGATTTGTGGACGTTCAAAATTTTAAGACAATATTAAGGACGGTCAGGAGCCGTCTAAAATTTTAGAGACGGTTTATGGCCGTCTCTAAAGCGTCTTTAAACCAAGCAATTTTAGAGATGGTCAAGAACCGTCTCGAAATCCGTCCTTTATTTCTATTTTTCACGTAGTGTTGGTTAATCCGTTTGACTAATGCTTTATGGGCATGTCATACAATATTTAAGACCCCCATTAGAAAGTCTCCCTTTATACTTGTATATGGGAAGGCTTGCCACTTGCTTGTAGAGTTGGAACATAGATCCTATTGGGCTATCAAAAATCTAAACTTTAACTTAGATAATGCTGGTTCGTTGCGCAAACTTCAATTAAATGAACTCGAGGAAATCCAGAATAATGCTTATGAGAAATTGAGAATTTATAAGAATAAAATGAAGGTGTTCCATGACAGGAACATCCTTCGAAAATCATTCTTAACCAGTCAAAAAGTCCTATATAATTCTTGATTGCACCTTTTTTTGGGCAAACTCAGATTTCATTGGACCGGTCCTTTCATTATTACTAATGTCTATCCACATGGGGCTGTCGAGATAAAGAATCCAATGAATGACATTGTTTTCAAAGTAAATGGACATCGCCTCAAGACATTTGTTGAGAAATTTAACTCAGAGGACATGTCCATACCTTTGACTGATCCTATATATCAGGATTAACCTCCTAGTCTGATGGATGTATAGTTAGGTTTATTGCTTTCATACGATTTAAGATTAGGATAGTTTGCTTTTAATGTTTAGTTGTTGTGCTAACCCATCTTCACATTGAGAATTTTGGAAGAGCTGTAATTCGCCTTCTTCAGGTACTACCTTTCCATTACTTATCCATTATTTTCGTTGTCTCATTTATATTGCATACTTATATCTTTTATATTAAGAACAATGTAGATTGTAGTTTGGGGGGTGTGGATTAGGTAAACTAATAAGTATTTTCTTAGTCTTTAAGTAAAAATTTTGGTAATTTTCAATTTTTTAAATTCAAAATCTATTGGAAGATGATAGTTTGTGCACTTAAGAATGTTTTGAGTATGATAAGTGTAAGACCCGTATCTTAGTCTGTACCATTCCGTAGGTTCCCGCGATCCTCCCTGTCGAATTTCAGCAACCCTCGACCTATATCCAACATTTGCACATGATCCTAAGCCGAGTCCTGCAAATCAGAGTTAGCTCGACCTGAGACTTGTACCCTAGCGATCACGCTATCGCCGCGGTTCTGATGCCACGTCTTGCCCATCGAGGCGATACCCAGGCCAAGAGATGTGGGCCTGCGTTTAGTTTGAGGAAAATGCCGTGCGTTGCCAAACACAAGAGAATCTCTACCCAATGTCACATCCATTAATTAATCAATCCCATTAAAAGCAAAGTACATGTCAAGTACACCATCACCTCACACCCATCCCCAAGCAACCCCATAAGTCAATAATTTCTTACACACCCCATACACCATCTACCCCTAAAGTCAACAAAGTTCTTACACACCTATCACTCACCACATCCATCACTCCATCACCCATCTATCTCTCTCTCTCTCTCTCTCTCTTTACAACCCTCTCTCTCTCTCATTTCTCAAACTCACTTTCCCAAGCAAGAAAAAAATCACACGTCCAACCTCTTTCAAACCTCCAAGAGAGCTTTGTGTGTGGCCCACTTCCTACCCTCTCATCTCCCATCTCAACCATCCAAACTCCATCTCTTCCGTTAGGATCGAAGCTAAGGAGAAATGAAAGCCAAGGGAACAAGAAGAAGTGGATGGTAGGTGATCTTGGACCCTCATTTTTATTCTTTTGTAATTGTCTTTTTGAGATCTAAGGGCCAACATATGGTGGGACCCACTTTGATGTATGCTTGTATCTAAGAGGGGCCCATAGTGGAGGGGCCCCTCCATTATCTCCGATCTCTCTTCTCTCTCTCTCTCTCTCTCTCTCTCTCTCTCTCTCTCGCTCTTTCGAGGATCATGGCCCACCTATGATGTGTGTATTTTATCCATGACGTCCGACAAGTGGGCCACCTTGATCCTGGTTGGGTCCTACATGACCGGACGGTCACATAGGCCCAGATAAAAAGGGAAAAATAAATACCAGCTTGATCCAAATCTAGTGGCCCACTATGTGGGACCACCATGATGAATGTGCTCCATCAAGCATCGTCTAGCTTGCTAGATGGTGGCTGGACACTAGGTGGGGCCACGTCCTTGTGGGAACCACCATGATGCCTGTGTTGTATGCATACCCGGTGGGGTGTGGCTGCCAGTAAAGTGTGATTTGACGGTGGGACCCAGATCCATAGCTCACATGGTAGACTAAGTGAAAGATACCTCGTTTCAACGCTGAGGTCTTGGCATTGATTCCCTAGTGCGGTGGCTACCAGTGAAGTGTGAATCGGCAATGGGGTCCGTGGGATCCATCCACGTCGTCCATCCATTTAGATGAGCCACACCATGATGCATGTGACGTGTCTACTGTTTGGACGGTGGGACACACCCCACATGTGGGGCCCTCCTTGATGTATGTGACTGTCCAGGCCGTCCAAGGGCTTGGACATTAATACATACGTACAAACATACATACATACATACATATATGTATATATATATATTATATGATGGTGGGGTTCGTGGGACCCACCTCTCCCTTTTTAAGGCAGCAATGCTGCACGTGATATATATATATATATATATTATATTATATTATATTATATTATATATACATGATGATGGGGTCCGTGAGACCCACCTCTCTCTTTTTAAGGTAGCAGTGCTGCACGTGCTGCAGTTATATAGCTTCTCTCTTGACGTCAGCAGCCTGCAAGCCCACCTTTGATGTATATTTTGTATCCCACGCCATCCATCTGATGGTGGGACCCACTCAAGATGTATGTGCTTCATCCCTGTGGTGTGGGCCCCAATGATGTACTGCACCGTCCACTGTTTGGACGGTGGGGCCTACCATGATGCATGTGTTGTATCCATGCCATCCAACCATTTGTGAGATCATTATATAGCATGGGAAAATGGGTGAGTCTGATCTAAAGTTCAAGTCGGCCCAACCATTTAAATAGTGGACCTTGACATCCACCGTTCAAACTTCTAAGGGGCTACAATAGTTTCTAATTAAGCTGATATTTGCTTTCACTTCATTTACCTCTATGTTAACTTATGAATAGGTTGGGTCTCAAAAATACATAAAGGTGGGCCTGATTGATATACATGAAGCCCATTGGTGTAGCCCATGTGATCGGCCCATTTGATTCGGCCCATCTGAATCGGCCCATGTGATCGGCCCATTTGAATTGGCCCATTTGATTCGGCCCATCTGAATCGTCCCATGTGATCGGCCCACTTGATTCGACCAATTTGAATCGGCCCATTTAATTTGGCCCATTCAATTGGCCCATTTGATCAGCCCATTTGGTGTATATGAGGTCCAATGAGACGTATGTGAGGCCCTTGTGTGGGCTGAAGCGATGTATATGAGGCCCATTGCGATGTGAGATTCTACCATGATGTATGTGATGATGTTTTTAGTGGTCATGCCTTAGGAGCAATGATGGTTTGACATCCACATTGTAAGAGCAATGATGGTTAAATGTCCGCATTGTAACTCTCCTGAGGGCCCATTGTTAGGCCCATACTTGTAGTGTGTAGACCGTCTAGGCCCATCTTCGTTATGAATATAATCCATCACCGTATAACATGTTTAGTATAGTTCCATGATTCATGCTCATACGTATCATATGTATACTTGATATGAGGAATGACTGATCATAACATATGCCTTCCGGTAGATCGCTTATGGGCTCCCGGATAGGCAGAGTTGCCCTACATGAGTGCATGATACGCGTAAGATTTTTGCATGACTGGATAGTGTGATTCATGCATTTTCAATTGTGTGACATGGTTATTGTATGCCCTAGCGACACTGGAAATCTTGTTCTACATGGGGTGCTATAGATGTCCCTGGGTGAAAGTCCCTAAACCCTTATGGTACCAGGAGGTTGCTCCATCGTCTAGACTGAGTGGGTGTATGAGCGCCTAGTGCCGATTACCAGAAGGTCGCGCTTTCCACTATGTCGTGGTTGGTTAGAAGGGGGTGCGGCCTTACCCGCCCGAGTGGAGGGGGCAAAGATAGGCTGAGTTTGACCAACTCGAGGAATGAGTCCACTATCGATAGTCGGGCTCGATATTAGCAGACGGATAGTGAGGTCTCTTCCACTCACCTTGTTGTGCGTGATGAGGCAGCAATCTGGTTTGGAGTATACTAGACCTCGGTTATATTCCAGAGTTGAGCTGTATTGATATGTGGACTTAGATGAGGATTTGTATGCTTGAGTTGCATCTCGCATCGTATGGCTTTGGTATAGCCAACATCATTCATGCCTTGTACCACATGACCTTGGTACGGCCAATAGTATTCATAGATTCATTAGCATATTCTGCATCACTCTGATATTGCATAATAGCATTACTACATTGTGCACATACTTTCACCACCCTCTAAGATTTCCATAAGCTTATGCACGACCATTGCGTGCAGGTGACGTTGGACCGCAACAGCATTGAGGCTAGAGCGCGTGGCAGATCATTTTGGGGCTTTTATCTACCATCATTGTATTTCCCTTTATGTGTTGTGTACTTATAAATTTTTTATCATAATGGAAATGTGACGGAGTTTTTTGTTGTTGTTTGTGGGTTATGTTTTTGGTTATGCTTATTACGAATCAAACTAATATTGAAAATCCTCCTCGTAGCATCCTAGTATCGAAACCTGGCGAATGGGCACTGGGAGCCAAGAATGGGGTACTACGGAGGCTGTCGATACCGGATTCGGTGATCGAAAATTTTGTAAGCCCGGTTTCCAAGTTTGGGGTGTGACAATAAGACTAAGATTGAACTTTGAATTATTAGAGTTTGATCAGCCAAGTATACTTTCACCTAAGTTCTTGCACTCAATTGATTAAGAGGAAGTTTTGAATATCATGACTGATCTAAATCACAAGACACATTCTATCTGCTTTCTGTGATTATGCTAGAATTTCTAATGGTTAGTATGTAAATCATTGATAGATGTTGAGAATTCAGTTTGGAGAATTTTATCCACCTTAAAAGATGAAAAGAATCAGTTAAAAAATAGTGAGATCGACAAAAAGGTCATGTATGAGGAAAGACTGGAAAAAGTTTGAAAAAAAATGATAAATAAAAAAAGGACTGTCGATACAAAATTAAAAGTTGGAAAAAGAAGGAGAAGGGAGTAAGTTCGGAATCAACACTTGAGTTTTTAAGTACTCTTAATATGATGAACATGGCTAATGTTATGAAATGATAGTATTCTCATGGGAAGTAATTGATTTTTACCGAGCATGTTGAAAAACATGTTATAGGCAATTATGCTCTGAAGAAATTGATAAAGAATTGATTTGATTGACTGTTTATATAATTCGATTCTAGTTTTTCAAAGTCCCACTTTCTCATCTTAATTTTACTCATTCAACTTAATTGTACAAAAGATTGTTTTCTGAAAAAGGTTTGAACATTAAGAATTGAGATTCACTTCACGCATGTTTTGCTTGGGACTAGCAAAATGCTAGTTAGGGACTGTGTTGTGTGTCAAATATTGCATATTCTCCCCTATTTATATCTTGGTTTTATGAACATGATAATGCTTAATGGTATATTTTATACATGTTTGTATTGCAAGGTGAATTTGAGAGTTTATATTGAAAAGAATATTAAAAACATGGATTTGTTACTTAAGAATCACCATGGCAAGGGATGAATCTTATGGGAACAAGATTGAAGAATTTACATGCCAAAGATCTAAGAAAACCAAGTGAGGAATAAAGAGAATCGAAGACTTGAAGTAAAGAAAAGGAATCCTAAAAATTCAAGTGAAATTCGACTATTCCGAGAAAATTCGGCTCGAACTCCAGCAACATTGTCTTTTAAATTTATGAGAAATTTGACTAGTCGAAGATTACGATCGATTACTCAAACTTGTCCTTCGACCAGCCTGAGCTATGGTTTGACTAGTCGAAGATTATGCAGATTTTGCGCAGATTGCGTAAATTTGAGGCAGTTTTTAGACTTTTCCAACTTGGTGCGAAAGTTGGATTTCCCCAACTATAAATAGGAGTTCCTAGGATGCTCCCAAGCATCTTCTAGGGTTTAAGAAGTGGTGCAAAAGGGTGGAGAGCCGCCGCTAGGAGTTTTCTTCTTCTTCCTTAATTTGTTTTTATGCTTTCCTTAAGAGATTTTTGTTTAATCATGTCTATGGTTAACTTAACCTCTTAGCTAAGGCTAAGAGGTGAAGCCTGTATCGTGATTGAGATGTTTACTTTGCTTTGATTCATGTTTATATTGAATTTCATTGATTTCTAGTTGATTTTATGGAATATTTTCAATTTTCTATGGTTTGTTGTGACTCAAATTACAATAGATGCTGCGATAGCTTTGAATATCTTCTTTTGTTATTTGAGATTGTGGGATTGGTAAATCCTGTTATTTGCCATAGTCTCCTGGGCATGGTTGGGTGACGGAATCCCTTCAAAATCTTCTCAATTCTCATCTATTGAGATTGATTCAATGAAAGTTTATAGATTTAATCGTCTCTTCTTCTAACTGGATAAGAAAGGACTTTGATTCCAGTTGTGTCTCTCGAATCAAGTATGGTAGCATCTTGATAGTTACAAGTGGATCCTTGTCACCCTAGTTCCCTCCTTTAAATTCATAAGTTTCAATAAACACCATTCATAATTGCTTCCTTATATTCTAGATTTAGATCTTCTTCTTCTAATTCTAATTCTAGTTACTTTCAGAAACGTACAAGATTAGTCCCTGTGGATTTGACCTCGGTCTCACCGAGATTATTACTACATCGCGACCCTACACTTGGGGTTGTGAACATTTATACTCCTCTTGAGATCTAAGAGAATTGAATTAGTAGCATTTGGGTTTTTCATTTCTAAAAATCTTTCGAACCCTATACTCTTTCTATTTAAGCGAATATTGCCACCTCTACAACAAGAAAGAAGATCTCTGCTACATGCTTCAACTATTTCTTCAAATCGTCATTTGAAGATGAGTTCTTTATTACTTTTGTTAATGCAGAAATCTAGTTAGCCTTCCTTGGTCCTTCGTGTACCTGCACAAGGGACGAACAAAGGAGACCCTGGCTAGTACAGGGGACCCTCCGATGCCTAAGTCAGGTAGGGGATCTGGATCTAGTCGAATTAGAGGTTTTATGCTAGAGATTGTGCATACCTTTCACCATTAGAGGTGTGTCTATTTGTAGTTTGGGAGAGGCGGAGGCGTAGGAGGGGTCTCCTCATTTAGTAGGATATTTTGTAGTAGGATTTCAATCATATTGGGAATCGTAATGACTGCCCTAAATTCTCGATTGAGATCTCGGGTGAATCCGTATCACAATAGGCTTCCTAGATTTTCGGCCAGGTTCTCGGGTGGGTGAGGTTGGATCTTGATAGTAGGTAGTCTGTGTTGACCTGAAGTATATCTATCACGCCCCAAACTCGAGAACCGGGCTCACAGAATTCTCGATCGCCGAATCCGGTGCCGACAGCATTTGTAGTGCCCCATTCTTGGCTTCTGGCACCCATACACCAGATTCCGATGCTGGGATCCTACAAGGAGGATTTTCTAACGTACATTTATCTCGTAAGAAGCATAACCACAAGTATACCCAAATCACAAAGGCAACATTATCATCACATATCCACTAATATAAACAGTTGAATATAGTGCTAAAAGAGAAATACATATATCAAAAAATTAAAGCTCCAGAAGACAGCTGCACTCTCCAAGATCATCGCTACTACGACCTAATGCCACCTGCATGCATTTATCGTGCATAATCTTATAGAAAGCTTAGAGGGTGGTGTAAGTGTGTGCGATGCATGTGCCAAGCATATAGATATCAGAGTAAGTAAAAATACTGGCAATCCATAAATTATACAATATCAGAGTAATGTGAAAACATGCTAGTAAGTCTATAAATACCATCAGCCTTATTCAAGCAATGTGATGCAAAACGTAATAAACCAATATCATATACTGAGGAAGGAACGTAGATCAACTATGTAATGCGGAGACATAGTAAGCCAAATACTATGTGCTGAGGATGCAATGTAATATGTGGTGCGAATGAAATGGCCAAGTTAGATTATGAAGTCGGGATGATAGTACGTGGTATCGCAGGCTATGGGGTCCATCACAAGAGACTTCTATCCAAACTAGTCCCATACCTAAATTTGGATAGCCAGACTCAATGTGATAAAGTCCTAATCTTATATTAGTAGCATGCCCCAATCAAAATCTTGACCATTGCAAAGGTACACAATAATTAGTTGCGCACCACCAACCCCAGTGGATAGTGAATGAATGAATAAATGAGAAAAATGCTGAGTATGCAACTCCTGCTCAATAAGTTTACATATCTGTACCGTACATCTCTGGGATCATCACCAGGGTCTATTACACTCTATGCCAGCTTGCCGCCTGTGAGACTCGTATCCTAGGCCGTACCATTGCGTAAGCTTCCGCGGTCCTCCCGGTTGAATTCCGGTGACCTGCGATCTGTTATCGACGTTTGTATGCGATTCTGAGTTATGTCCTATATATCAGAGTCGGCTTGACCCGAGACTTGTATCCTTGCGACCACGCCGTCGCCATGATTCCGATGTTGCATGTCATGCGCTGAGGCGATACCCAGGCTAGGAGATGTGGCCCGCATTTAGTTTAAGGAAAACGCCGCGCGTTGCTAATCCTAAGAGAATCCATCACATCAATCCCATCAATCATATCAATCAAGTACACATCACTCCCATCACTCACACCCATCCCCTAGTATAACTACCCATCCCCAAAAGTCAACTATCCCTCTTACACAAGTATTCCCATCACTCACTCACCCATCACTCACATCTCTCATCTCTCTCATCTCTCTTATCTCTCTCATTTCTCCTAAGCAAGCAATCATCCAACCTCCATGAGAGAGCTTGGTGTGGCCCACCTTCCCTCCAAGCCTCATCTCAACCGTTGGATCACATTCTTTAGAGCTATATAACGCGTTGATGGAAGAAGGAAGAAGGGATCTTGAGGTGGCTGATTTTTGTTTTGATTTGACGATTTGAGTGCCCACATATGGTGGGACCCATCTTGATGTATGCATTATATAGGGAGGGCCCATAGTGGCGGGGTCCCTCCCTCTATCTCACCGATCTCTCTCCCTGTCTCTCTCTATCTCTGTCTCTCTCTCTCTTTCTTTCTTTTTGGATGGTGTTGATGTGGCCCACCTGATCAGCAAATCCAGGACGTCCAGTCCCTGGACGTGGTGTGTGGACCCCACCTTAATGTATTTTATATTCCAGCAGTCTAGTAGCTGCTGGACGGTGGGTACCTATCGTGATGTGTGCTGGATGCACACCTATGGAGCCCCACACGTGATGTGCGTGCTTTAGCCACCCCGTCCACATGTGGACGTGGGGCCCAGACGTGATGTATGTGTTTTATTTCCACACAGTCTAGTGATCTGGACAATGGAAACCACCTTGACGTTTGTATTTTATTTGCACTGTCCATGGATTGGGATGGTGCTATGAGGCCAGCACGATGTATGTGTTATATATACACTTCGTCCGTCATGTGACACGTGTGGGGTGGGATCCACCTTAATGTATTTATTCTAAATCCTCTCCGTCCATCTGATTGTACGAGCAGCACAGCTATTGCAATTGACGTCAGTTAGTTCTAAGGGCTATCGTGATGCATGTGTTTCAAATCCACACAGTACGTAAGCCGGTGGGTCCCACATGTGTGGACCCACCTCCTATTCACACCGTCCACTTGTCCAGATGGTGGGACCCACATGAATTATTTATTTTTTACACACCGTCCAGCGTCCTGGACACTGGACCTTCTTCATAAACAATAATAAAATATTATATATATACATGTATGTGGTGGGCCCCATGTGGGACCCACCTGTTGGACAGATTGGCAGAGGTACCACACACCAGGTATATGATGTCATCAAGCTCCATAGGGCCCACTGATGTATGTATTGTATTCCATGCCGTCCATCAGTGTGGACTCCATTGTGATGTATGGGTCTTATCCACACTGTCTAGATGGCTAAACAGTGGGGCCCACCATTGATGTATTTATTCCATATCCACGTTGTCTATCAGGTGGACCACTGCAGAAATCAGTGGAGATTGAGTGTCTACCATTAAAACTCAATTTTGGGGTCACAGAAGTTTTGGATTAGTATGAAATTTGTTTTTCCTCTTAAGTTAGGTCCATGTGACCTTATGAATAGATTGGATGGAAAATAAACGTTACGGTGGGCCCACTTAATGAAAACAAAGCCCATTGTTGAGGCCCATTAATATAGCCCACTTGATGTATATGAGGCCCGTTGGTGCGGCCCATTAATACGGCCCACTTGATGTATATTGAGACCCATGGGTTGCAGCCCATTATGATGTATATTGAGGCCCATGGGTTGTAGCCCATTGTGATGTATTTGGGGCCCATGGGTCGTGGCCCATGGTGATGTATATTAGGCTCGTATGAGTGGCCCATTGTGATATGTTTCTGGCCCATATGATGAGGCTCATTGTAATGTATTTTCGGCCCATTTGGTAAGGCCCGTTATAATGTATTCGAGGCCTATGGACAAGGCCCATTGTGATGTATTCGTGGCCTATGGGCAAGGCCCATTGTGATATGTATTAGGCCAATGACACATGGCCCTTTTCATGTATTCGAGGCCCAGATATGTAGCCCATTTGATGCATATGAGACCCATGTGTAGGGCCCTCATGTTATGTATTTGAGGCCCATGGGTTGCGACCCATTATTATGTACTGAGGCCCATGGGTCGTGACCCCTTGATATGTATTTTCGGCCCATATGACGTAGCCTATTGTGATGTATTTCTAACCCATTTGGTAAGGCCCAATGAGATGTATTTTTGGCCCATATAGCATGGCCATTGTAATGTTTTTGTAGCCCATTTAATTAGGCCCATTATGATGTGCATTAGGCCCATGGGTTGTGGCCCGTGTGATGTATCTGAGGACCATGTGCAGAGCCCACTTGTTGTGTATGTAGCCCTTGTATGAGGCCCATTGCGATGTATATTAGGCGTTTGTGTGAGTTCATGGGCCCACTTTATGTTTGGCTCTATGTGGGCCACTACTTGGGAGCGATGTTGGTTGAATGTCCACATTGTGACCTTCCCTCAGGCCTTGTTAGGCCCATTCTCATTAATTCTGATTGTTGAGGCCGATTATTGAGGTCGATTCCAATTTTAATTGTTGAGTCCGATTATCAAGGTCGATTCTGATTGTCGAAGCCGATTTTGATTCCGATTATCGAAGCTGATTCCGATTGTCGAGGCCGATTCCGATTCCGATTGTTGAGCCCGATTCTGACTCCGATTGTCGAGGCCAATTTTGATTGTCAAGGCTGATTGTTGAGGTCGATTTTGATTCCGATTATGATTGTTAAGGCTGATTATCGAGGCCGATTTCGTCGATACCGATTCCGATTGTCGAGGTCGATTATCGAGACCGATTCTGATTATCGAGGCCGATTATTGAGGCTAACTCCGATTCTGATTATCGAGGCTGATTCCAATTCCGATTGTCGAGGCCGATTTTAATTTCGATTGTCAAGGCTGATTTCAATTGTCGAGGCCGATTGTTGAGACTGATTATCGAGGCTGATTTCGATTATTGAGGCCAATTTCGATTGTCGAGGCTGATTTCGATTGTCGAGGCTGATTGTTGTGGCCGATTTCAATTTCGATTGTCGAGGTCGATTCCGATTATCGAGGCTGATTCTGATTGTTGGGGCCGATTGTCGAGGTCGATTTCGATTGTTGAGGCTGATTGTATAGGCCGATTGTCGAGGTCAATTATAGAGGCTGATTTCGATTGTCAAGGCCAATGTTGGGGCTGGATATCAAGGCCGATTATCGAGGCTCAATGTGATTTATATGCAGCCCGTATTTGAGGCCCATTGTGATGTGCATTTGGCCAGTGTTTGAGGCCCATTGTGATTTATATGCGGCCCGTATTTAAGGTCCATTGTGATGTGCATTCGGTCTGTGTTTAAGGCCCAATGTGATGTATATGAGGCCTATGTGATGAGGCCTATTGTGATGCATTTGTGGGCTAAGCGATGGAGCCTATTGTGATGTATGTAAGACCCATGTGAAAGGCCCATTGTGATTTGTATTAAGCTCTTGAGTGAGGCCCATGGTGTCGTATATTTGGCCCTTGTGTGAAGCTATGGGTCCACTATATGTTAGGCTCTATGTGGGCCATTCCTTGGGGGCAATGTTGGTTAAATGTCCACATTGTCAAGGTCAACTGTTGATGCTGGTTATTGATACTGATTATGAGTATGTGATAGCATAACATCATAATACATGCCCAAACGCATCATCTACATATTTGTTATGAGATATGGTTGACCATTGCATATGCCATAGTGCCGGTGGTTTATGAGACTCCTTGATAGGCGGAGTTATCCCACATGAGCACACAATATGCGTAGGATTGATACATGATTGGACTGCATGACTCATGCATCTTGCATCATGTGTTGTGATTACTGTATGCCCTAGCGACATCAAGGCCGTAGCCTCCATAGGCATATCGTGGACGGCCAGATGGGACACCAAAAATCTGTTATTAGTATCGGGCCGCCATAGATGGCCTTGGATGAAAATCCCTAAACTCTCTTGGTACCAGAGGAAGCCCTAACGTCTAGACCGAGTGGATATATATGAGCGCATGAGGGCCGTATACCATAAGCCGCATCTCCCACTGTGTGGTGGTCGGTTGGGAGGGGGTGTGGCCTTACCCGCCTGAGGGAGTAGGCAATGTTAAGTTGAGTCTGACCATCTTGAGGAATGGGTCCGCTATCGATGAGCCAGGCCCGATATTGGCAGGCGAAAAGTGAGGTCTCTTTCACTTACCTAGTTGTGCGCTTGATGGGGCGGCAGGGGGCGTAGAGTGTACTAAACCCCGGTGATGATCCCAGAGATGTACAGTACTGATTTGTGGAGCAGGAGTTGCATACTCATTCATTCATTCATTCACTATCCACTCGGGCTAGTGGTGTGTAACTATTTATTACGTGTACTTTCGTAATGGCCAGGATTTCGGTTGGGGTGCGTGACTAGCCTAAGATCAAGAGTTTACCACATTGAGTCTGACTATCCAAATTTAGGTATGAGACTGGTTTGGATAGAAGTCCCTTATGGTGGACCCCATAGCTTGCGATACTACGTACCATCATCCTGACTTCACACTCGTACATGGTCATTCGCACCGCATATTGCATTGCATCCTCGATATCCGATACTTGATTCTTTATGACTACTCATTTGCATAGCTGATTTGTATGTGTACTCTGATATCGTATGATTCATAATTTCACCAGTATTTCCGACATTATATGATTATGACGTTGTATTTGTGTGCTTGACACTTACCTTGTGCACACACTTTCACCACCCTCTAAGCTTTTTATAAGCTTATGCACAATAGATGTGTGCAGGTGGCATTAGGTGCAGTAGCGTGGAGCATGGAGCATGTGGCTGACTTTTGGAGCTTTGATTTCGATACATGTATTTCCCTTTCAGTATTGTATTCAAATGTTTATATTAGTAGATATGTGATGATGATGATGTCACCTTGTGATTTGGGTATACTTTTGGTTATGCTTATTGTGAGTTAAGTGTACATTGAAAAATCCTCCTTGTAGGATCCCAGGATCGGAATATGGCGTATGGATGCTAGGAGCTGAGAATGGGGTACTACGGAGGCTGTCGGCACCGGATTCAGCGATTGGGAATTTTGTGAGCCTGGTTTCCAAGTTTGGGGCGTGATACCGCCCCTATCCGAGCGCACAACTGGGTAAGTGGAAGAGACCTCACTATCTGCCTGCCAATATCGGGTCCAACTCGTCGATAGCGGACCTATTCCTCAAGCTGGTCAAACTCAACATAGGTATTGCCCCCTCACTCAGGCGGGTAAGGTCACATCCCTTTCCAACCGACCACGACACAATGGGAGACGTGACCTACTGGTATACGGCCCTCATGTGCTTATGTGTATCCACTTGGTCTAGACGTTGGAGCGTCTCCTGGCCACGGAGGTTTAGGAATTTTCACCCATAGACATCTATAGCGCCCGTATGCTAGAACCAAACATTTTAGTGTCCCATCTGGCCATCCACAACATGCTTGTGGAAGCCACGGCCATGATGTCGCTAGGGCGTACGGTGGTCATATCACAAAATGCGAGATGCATGAGTCATACCATCCAGTCACAAGTCATGTAGCAATCCTGCGCGTACCATGCGCTCATGTGGGCAAATCCTCCTATTAAGGAGTCTCATAATAATCCATCCTATGGCATATGCAATGGTCGACCACATCTCGTATCAAACATGCAGATGATGTGTATGGACATATATCAGGATGTTATGCTGTCACATACTCATAATCGGTATTGATAACTGGCACCGATAATCAACATCAATAATTTACCTCGATAATCGGCACCGATAATCAGCATCGATAATCGGTATCGATGATCGACATCGACGAGAATGGGCCTAACAAGGCTTAAGGGAAGGTGACAATGTGGACATTCAATCAGCATTGCTCCCAAGGAGTGGCCCACATAGAGCCTAACATACAGTGGGCCCATGGCCTCACACAAGGGCCTCATACACAAGATAATGGGCCACATACAATCTCAATGGGCCTTATACAATCTCAATGGGCCTCGCATACATCACACTGACCGTCATCATATGGGCCAATATACATCGCACTGAGCCACAACCCATGGGCCTCAAGTACGTTACAATGGATCATAAGTACATCACCATGGGCCTCACTAAAGGGGTCGTAAATACATCACATTGGGCCTCAACCCATGGGCCTCATGTACATCAAGTGGGTTACATCACATGGGCAGCACCAATGGGCTTCATATACATTAAATGGGCTGCATCACATGGGCTGCACTAATGGGCCAATATACCTCAAGTGGGCTGCATCATATGGGCCGCACCAATAAGCCAATATACATCAAGTGGGCCGCATCATATGGGCCGCACCAATAGGCTAATATACATTAAGTGGGCCGTATCATATGGGCTGCATCATCTACACCATTTATCTATTTTTAGAGATTATTTTAGTGCATTAACCAAAAAAATGGATCACATCGGAGGATCATCTGGACCATACCAAAAATAACAGTGGGGATAATGATTTCCGTCGTTAAAATTTTCCCGAGGTCATCATGACGTTTATTTTCCATACAATCTGATCATACGGTCACAAGCCCTTGAATTAAGTGGGAAAACAAATTTCATACTGATCTAAAACATCTGTACACCTAAAAAGATTTCAATGGTAGGCTTTCAATCCCCCACTGCTTTTGGTAGTGTGGTCCACTTGATAAATAGATCTGTCTTTTTTTTAATCTTAAGCCTTAAGAAGAGCTCACTAATTGGATGGTCAGTTTGGATGTAACACATACATCTACAGTGGGTCCCACATAGAAATTGCTAACATGGTGCAATAGCTATATAGCTACTGCATGTGGCCAGGCCACCGTCCAGATGGACGGTCTGGATGAAACACCCACATGGTGGGACCCTCAAAGCTTGGTGATGTCAGTACACCAGCTAGACAGCTTCCCATCAGGTGGGTCCCACATGGGGCCCATCATCACATACATGTATTGCATATATTTATTATTATATATTATATTATATTCATTTTTTACCAATGTCCAGCATCCAGGCCTGGACGGACGGCCTGGATGTAAAACACATATATTAAGGTGGCCCCCATCGTCCAGACCATGGACGATGTGGATATAAGACATGCATCACATGTGGGCCCCTGCTGTATAGATGGCGTGAATATACAATGCATGATTATGATGGGGCCACTATGCACGCTGGACTGAACGGTGTGGATCAAAAACATACACCAAGTCAGGGCCCCACTGTCCATGTGTGGATAACACACAATCGTGCGAGGTGGGCCCCACATGCTGGATACAACACATACATCAGGTGTGCCCAACGTGGTGGGCCATCCCATGGACGGACAATGTGGAGAAACACACGTACATCACGGTGGATCCCACCATCACTGTTAGCGATGGACGGTGTGGATTCAGAATACAAAAAATTAAGGTGGGTCCCACATGCCCACATTGTCACACGTGTGGGATGGGCCCACGCCTTAAACCATATGAACGGCTGGAGAAATGCATACATCCTAGTGCGTCCCACACCACTATCTAGATGGATGGTGGGATATAAAACATATACATCAAGGTGGGTCCCACCTGCCACATGTGTCACATGTGTGGGGTGGCCCCACATGCAAACAGATGGATAGATGGATACAACCTCAGGGTCAGACCGTCAGATCTTGCTAACGTTATTAAAAAGATAAAAGCTAGTGTGAGGTACTCCAGCCAATCCCACCTCTCACCGTCCAGTCCTTGGACGGTGAGGATACAACACTTCCATCATGTTAGGCCCCACACCCCACACGTACAAAACGTGTAGGGTGGGTCCCACCGTCCCAAACAATGGGCAGTGTGGATAAAACTCCTAAGTCACGGTGGTCTCACATCCAGTGGGCCATACGTTTGGATCAAGATGATATATATATATATATATATATATATATATATATATATATATATATATATATTTCCTTCATCCAGGGCCTGCCAAAAGGCAGTAGCAAGGTGGGCCTCATGATCGGAAGGTCTGGATCAGGTGGGCCACATGTCATCACAAGATGGAGAGAGAGAGAGAGAGAGAGAGAGAGAGAGAGAGACGGTGTAGCTGAGGGACCCCGCCACTATGGGCCCCTCTATGTTTACAACACATACATTAAAATGGGTCCTAACATAAGTGGGCCCTACATTAAAAATCAAGATCTTACACTATGATCACCCACCGATTCCACTTCTTCTAGGCTCCATGGACTCCTTAACTCATAGGCTTCGATTTTGATGGAGGATGATGGAGATTGAATGAAGGGTGGAGATGAGAGATCTTGAGGTAGGGAGTGGGCCACACATGACTCTTCTCATGGAGAACTTGGACGTCCTCTCCTTGGGAGTTGCTTGGGAGATGGACTTGAGAGAGAGAGAGAGAGAGAGAGAGAGAGAGAGAGAGAGAGATGATGTAAGATTGATGGATGATGGGTGGTATGGGTTGCGTAAGAGAGAGTTGACCTGGGGAATGGCTTGTGTACTTGGGGATAGGATGGAGTGATGGGTTGTACTTTGATTGATTGATGTGATGGGTTGTAGAGATTCTCTTGAAATTCACAACGTGCGGCGTTTTCCTTGAAATAAACGCGGGCTCACAACTCCTGGCGTGGGTATCGCATCGGCGTGCAAGATGCTGTGTTGGAACCATGGCGACAATGCGGTCGTAAGAGTACAAGTCTTAGGTCGAGTCGACTTAGATCTACGGGATACGGCTTAGTGTCGCGCGCAAATGCCGATGACAGGTTGCCGGTCACCGAAATTTGACGGGGAGGATTGCGAGTCTACAGAATGGTACAGACTAGGATACGGGCCTGACAATATCGACCTGGGATGCACTGACCTAGGGCCTGCCGACCTGGGTCCCGCCAAGCTGGGGCATGTCGAGCTGGGTTATGCCGAGATGAGGCATGCCGACTTGTCTCCTTAGTCGAACAACTGGATTTCTTTCATTGAGGTCTATGGTCCATCTGCTTGCTGGCGGCATGTCGAGCTCGACCTCGTCTCCTTTTTGGCTTCGGAGCTAGAGGTCGGGTCTAGAGTTTCTGTCATTGCATGGCTCAGTTTGCACGTGAGGTTCTGACCTAACCTTTTCCCATTGGTTGGTTCTTTTTCCCCATAACAACTTTATTCCATTTAGGTTGTTTTGAGATAGCGTGTGAAAATCTCAATGGATTGATTTGTGATAGCCCATGAAAATCACAAAAGGGATTTTATTGTAGTGAGCCTGTGAAATCACAAGGAACTGTATAAGGTTGTTAAGGTGAACTTGTGAAAAACTTGTTATAGTGGAAGCCAAAATTATGAGGGTAGTAATTTTGAGAGTGGAGTAGGTGTGGTTGTTTTAAAGCACCGAACTGCTATAACTCATTCTGCCTTGTGGTGAATGCCTTATTCTTTTTGTGGTGAATGTTATTTATTTCATTCTTGCGGTGAATACTGTATTTATTTTATCTTCTCTTGCTAGTTTGAAAGATTGATTTTAAAGACATTTGTAAAATAAGGTTACCATGCCTAATATTTTAGGTGAAGGTTCTACTACAAATTATTTAGAATCAAGGTTTTAATACTTGGGTGATTGAGATTTTATATTCATTATATATTCTACTTTTATTTTCATTATTTGGTGGTCCTATTCACCCCCTATAGGACATCGATAGCTCGCTTTTTCAAGTGGTATCAGAGAAAGGTTGCTCTTTTTTGGGATTTACCTCCTAGAGCTAAATCCAGAGCTATAAGATGTCAAATTTTGAAAGTTTACCCACCACTAGGCCACCTTCCTTTGATGGATCAAACTATTCCTATTGAAAAGTCAGGATGAAGATTTTCCTCAAATCCACTGATGAAAGTATGTGGTAAGTCATTGTGACAAAATGGATCCCTCCTATGATGGAGTAGCAGAAGATGGAACCACATCAGTGAAAGAAACCATATATACTTTTTGGACAACTGTTCAGAAAAGTGAAAGCAGTGCTAATGCAAAAGCCTTAAATGTAATAACTTATGCCCTATCTTCAGATGAATTCAAAAGAATCATTTTGTATGATATAGCTAAATAAGCATGGGATATTCAAGAAATGACACATTAAGGACATAACATTGTTAAAAAATCTAACATCCAAATCCTCACAACCAAATTTGAGAAAATTTGTATGGATGAAAATGAGTCTTTTATAGACTTATATACGAAACTAAATGACATAGTGAATTCCATGTGGTGTCTTGGAGATATAATCCCTAAAACCAAGGTTTGCCCAAAAATACTGCGATCACTTTCTGATAGCTAAAGAGGGATACTGATATTATGAAGGTTAGGGAGTTTGTTGGTTCTCTTCAAACTTACGAGTTGAATTTCAAGGCTCCTAAGATCAAGTCCATTGCTATTAAATCCTCTAAATCTAATTCAAAGGATTCTAATGTAAATTCTAATATTGAAGAAAATGAAAATGATATGGCTATGTTGGCAAAAAAATTCTATAGAATTTTCAAAAATAAGAAAAGAACAGATTTTCAAAAACCATTCGACAAAAGAAAAGAAAATTCAAACTTTTGGAAATATAAAATAAAAGACACCTAATGTTTCAATTGTTCTTTTTATTATTTATTTATTTATTTATTATAAATTTTGTAAACAGGAAACTGTTAATATTAGATATGAAATTGACTATACATCACCCTGGACGCTTTCGGGTAGCCTCCCGAAAAAAAGGATCGTGAGAAAGCCTATTGTAATAAGAGAAAAACTACGTAGACAGATAATAAACTAGACAGCCGACTTCATGTCAAAGTGGGGATTGCCTAATGGAACCCAGGCTGACTCTATCTAGCACAATCTGGCCACGGATCTGTTGAGGGAGGTATGAGGTTTGCCAGAAGAAGGAAAAGGCTTGGTGATCACTCCCCATGCATGCTGGACCATCAGCGGGGGCGTTTCCTTCTCTCATCACATGACCGAATCTAAACTGGCCTGTACATGTGAGCTTCACAATCTTAGATATCTAGTACCTCCAATGCCAATTGATTTGGGACTTGCCATTCAGAATGTCCATCACAATCATCAAGTCGGATTCCACCTCCACTTTGGACAGGCCCAAACTTTGAAAAAATGTTAAACCATCCCAGACTGCCCTGAGCTCCACCAAGTTATTTGAGCCTGACCTATAATCAATGGAGAAAGTAAATAGAAAATTTCCTTTGTCCCCTCTGCATACTCCTCCACCTAATAGGCCCGGATTACCTTTGGCCGAACCATCGACATTTAACTTTGTCTAGCTAGGATGTGGTGGCCTCCACTTCACCAGATAGGACTTCATCCCTTGGGGACATGAAGCCACCATCCCTAGTGCCCTGAAGGTGAGATCTCCCACCATAGAATTTGAACTCTGCTTTGGTAGGCCTTGACTCAGGTCCTTTAACCACAAGGAAATTCGATAAATAGTTCTTGAAGGCTAAATGGCGATGTCGTCAAATCTGGCCTCATTTATGCTCCTCCAGATTTCCCAAAGGATGATACATGGGGCCATACCTCACAAGGATGCAATATTTTCCCCTGAGGATTGGGCGTGCCACCAAGCACACCGCCTATCCTCCACTGTCTGATTAATCATAATCGATGTACCGAAAATGGCCCCAAATTTGTCACACTACTATAGCCAGCTTGCTAAAAAGGGAAAGGTGGGAGAGCCTTTCCTCAGTTGGCTGTTGGTTCTGGGATTCTCTATAACACAGGCACTTAGACACCAAATGAATTCCCCTGGTTTGAATGCATTCGTTTGTTTGGATTGCCCTGAGGAGCAGTCTCCATACGAAGGTAGAAATCTTGGGGGGCATTTTTGAGTGCCAGACCCATCTCGCCTAGCTATGCCTTTGCCCTCCTATTCTACTCAATTGCAAAGCTAATTTGATCGAGAAGCTGCTTGACGGCTTAAGGGGCCAGATGCATGAGTCAGGGCAATTCGAGGTACAAAACCCGCCTTGGATGATTACATTTAAAACCTCATGGGGAAGGTAGGAAAATATCGTGGACGGGGGAGAGGGGCCGACGGGGCTTAAGAATTCCTGTGCTTTCATCCCTTGGAGGTTTTCATGGATGGGCCTGGTGGCCTTTGTTTCTAGTGGACCTAGCCCAGTCCAGTTATTGCACCAGAGATTACAGTCTCCCTGCCCCACTTGCCATGGAGCAGCACCGTCCAAGAGGTGATAAACGGACCTGATGCTCTTCCAAGTTGGGAAGGAAGGGGAGCAAGGCAGGAGGACCCCTCTCTGTGGGTTAGAGGTCTTGTGAATATTTGGATTTCATTAGATGAACCCATTGCCTAGCCCCATCTCCACATTTGATCACCCAAGCTAGCTTACAGTGAAGGGCCTTCATAACTTCTCTAAGGTTTCTGATGCCCAACCCTCCATTTTTGGGCTTGAATATCTTATTCCAGCTGATCTAGTGGAGCTTTTTCTTCCCATTTGCCCACCCGCAAAATTTTTTTCAAAATTGTTCTCCACCTTAGCTAAGACTTGCAACGGAATAGGGGAGGCTGCCATTGTGTGCATGGGGATACTGAAAAGGCTGAGCTAAGAGTCCTAGAGGGGGGGGGGGGGGGGCGAATAGGACTATGCCAAATTCAAAAATTAAATGCAAAATTAGACAGATATAAATAAAGATAGTACTTAACAATCCCACAAAGCAGAAAAGAATAACAACCTCAAAAATACAAGTATTGAGAGGTTGATATAGATGTTGTTCTAAGGACAACCTTACACCAAAAACCAATGGCTTATGGTAGGACAACCTGATTTTTAGAACGGTCTGTGTATCAAAATCCCAAACCAATATAGAGGAGAATAAAAATAGCAAAGAAAATAAACTAAGCTATTACAGCATTCCCACACTTGCATAGAAGAGATTACAACATTCTCCACAAAGGCTTAAAAAGAATTTATAACATTCACACAAAGCTACAATCAACCATCCACCACAACACCAGAAATTATAGTGGTTCACTTGTATGTACACCAACTGTTTAGAAAAATAGCCACACAACTACTCCACTCCCAATATCCTCTCCTTTGGGATATTGGCATTCACTATGAAATAGGTTTTTCAAGGTTCACCTAAAACCTTCACAATTATGTCTTTCAAGTGGGATTATACAATTCAAAAACCCCACACTGAGATTTTCTGGATCACCTCAGACAAACCAAAACAGAGATTTTCCTGGCACAACCTCAAAAACCAAAAAGAGATTTACAAAAATGTAAATATACTTATCTGGATATTCTCCTCTGATGAAGCCCGGTAGAACCAATTCGAAGTAGATGTTCAATGTCTACACTTACTTATGAAAGGGTTCTAGATGATTTTTAGATTAAATCACTTTAAGCTAGCTTGATTTGATTTTGATTCTAAGAAAGGGGAAAAACTTAAGTCCCTTCTTTAAGTAAGATTGGAATATAAAATTCAAAATCAAATATAAAAAGCTAAATTAGAGAGAATATTAAATGAGCACTTAATAGCTTAAGAATATCACAAACTTATCTCTCAGAGTGGTGTCTTGATTTTGCTTGAATGACTTATCAAACTCTGAAAATCGTGCTCTATTTATAGGTAAAAAAAACTGTTCACTCGACTGGCCTAGAGGATAGCTCGACTAGTCGAAGGACCAACAAGAATTCAAAATTTCGGGCGCGATAGGATAAGATAGGTCTACGACTGGTCGAGTGGTTGGCATGACCGGTCGAGTCATGCACTCGACTGGTCGAGTGAAACCCTGAAAGGTTGTTGGACTTTGAGTTGAGCCTGCTCGACTGGTCAAGTAGTCTCCAAGATTGGTCGAGGATTCAACAAAAAATCTGAAAAATTCATAACAAATGTTGGATTGGTTGAGAAAATTCTTAGACTAGTCGAGCTAGTACTTGGACTAGTCGAACATAAGCCAGGACTATTCGAGAAAAAGTCTATAAAATTATATCATGACTCAAGGTAAGAATGTAATCAATATGACCTAACCTAGGGTCAATCTAGGGTCATTCATACCATATAGATGAAACTTGAACATTGAAACATCGTTCACTTCGGTTGATAGTTTATCTTGAAGTACTTGAAGCTTGTCATTGTATTTTTGAAGATGTGCTTGAGGTAGTGACCTTGTAACTATGAGTTCCAACATAAGAAGATTACTTGAGCTTTGAATTCTAAAGTAAAGCACATTGTCTTGATATAGTTGAAGCTTGAAAACTTGATCTATCACTTGATGCATTACTTGAATCTCTTATTCTTGTACTTGAAGTTCTTGATGTAGAAACTCTTGTTCTTGTACTTGAATGCAGGTAAGGATGATGTAAAGTTGAGCTACACAAGATACATATTCCAAGAGGTTTTGGTACTACAAAATTTGACAAATCTAGGAGCTAGATAAGATAACATTGGCAATCTCCCCCTTTGTCAAATTTGTGATAAAATAAAATACATTAAAATAAGCATAATACGCACAATAAAGAATCATGCACCACCAGTTAAGGAACCAAATAGCAAACCAAATACTCCCCCTCAATATATTACTCCATAGAATTCAAGAGGAGAAAATTTGCTATACTCCTCTTTTCCACTCTTCTCTTCTCTACTCCACATCCTTCACATTTTATAAGATAAAAAAAAATGAACTAGGCATTTATCAACAAAAATTCTCCCCCTTTTTGTCACAATATGACAAAGGAAAGAACTTATAAATGAAGATGGAAGTAAAGAAAAGAGCAATGAGTAATGAGAGAAGATATGGTCAAGATAACCGGTTAAATATGTCCACAATAATAAGAAAACATGTCTAAGCACATAAAAACAAGAGAAATTCAAGTCTAAAAGTTATTACATATCAGATATTCAAATACTAATCCGAATCAGAAGAAGGAGCAGGTATGGATGGATCAATTTGATGAAGTCCCTTGTTAATGCGCTTAAGATATTTGTGCATATATTTAAATTGCTTTTCTTAAGACATGCATACTTTCAACCCTATCCTCAAGAGAGTGTAGACGCATATCAAAATCAGAAGGCTGATAATCAGGATCAGCCGCAGAGTCAGATTCAATCTCATCAAAAATGTCATCCATATTGATATCATCTGGAGGCAAAGCATCCTCCTCTTCAGTTGCTTTTGTTGCTCCACCAGTACCTACATCAACTTGGCCTAGAGCCAATCTCAAATTCATCTTATTTATGTTTGAGTTGTTGAAAGGTAGATGGTTAATGAGAGCCTCTCCAACAGGCATAGCCACTAGACTATGGGTGGCTAACACAGTCATAAGATCAGCAAATGGAATGTCACTGTGACTTGGATGGAGACGGAACTGAATCATGATATAACAGATAAGCGAAGGAAGACATACAGAGACTCCAGTAACAATAGAATGAAGAATATGAGCCATGAATGTAGTAAGCTCGGTTTTGTTACCAGATCGAGGGTAGACATTTGAAATAACAATCCGATGGAGAAACCTGTATCTGGGTAACATAAACTTGGAAGCGAGCGCATTCTCAGTACTCCATTCTGCATCCATATTACATAAAACTCGAGTGAGCATTCTCTTCTCAGATTCAGATGATTTTGTAACAAGTATATGAATGAGAATACCGTCATCATTGACAGGTATATTCATTAACCCATAAATAAGATGACGATCCACATCAATTGGACCTTCTCTAGTCATAATTATAAACGTCAGATTCTCAGAAGAGAAGTCACTAATGCAAGCATAAATAGCCTACGCAATGGAACGGTATGCTGGTCCGCCCCAATGTAGAATGTTATCCCATCTTACAGACTGAAGGAGAGAAATAATGCTAAATGATCGGGATTAATAGTCTGTTCAGCTATCACATTGCGCAAGCGAATATCCTGCACATACTTGGGATCTTCCTCAGGTGACTGAAGATGGTGCACCGTGACAGGAGCAGAACGAGAATAAGAGGGACCATGAGATCATTTCTTCTAATTTCTACCCTCCATTGCAATAAAGAAATCAAGGAATAAAGAGATTATAAAAGAAGCAAGAAGGGTTTCTACTAGATCATATTTTTTGATAGAAAACCCCCAAAACAATTATAAAGTATGAAATAAACCACACAAATGAAGAAAGGGAAGTGCAAAGGACTTAAATCTACAAGAAAATAAAAAATAACGCACTAACCAAGGAGGAATCAAAGATGGGTTCGATTGGTCGAGGTAGGGCGTGTTGGAGAAGAAGACCCAAATGAAGAAAAAGAAGATTTTCCCCAAATAAATGGCCAAACCCGTGATTCACGATGGGTCAAGTACATACTCGACCGGTTGTGCTACGATTGGTCGAGTATGTCGTGCACCTCACAAAATATGCAATTTTGCATAAAATTTGAATTAAAAATTTTAAAATAAAAAATATATACATTATGATACAAATAGACATAAATCATTAGTTCATATTGCACATTCCAAGATCAAATTTCAATCTTGTGAACCTATTTTTGTCGAGCGATTTTGTGAATATGTCAGCAAGTCGATTCTCGGTCTGAATATATTCCAATGAAATTATCTTGTCTTCCACTAATTCACGAATATAGTGATATCTAATGTCAATATGCTTGGTTCGTGAAAGCTAAATTGGATTTTTAGAAATATTAATTATGCTTGAATTGTCACAGTATAAAACCATAATTTCTTGTGTAAATCTATAATCGCTTATGTAATGCCCCAAACTCAGAAATCGGATTCACAGGAAACCCGATCACCGAATCGGTGCCGACAGCCTTCGTAGTACCCCATTCTTGGCTCCCAGCGCTCATATGCCAGGTTCCGATCCTGGGATCTTACAAGGAGAATTTTTCAACGTACATTTATCTTGTAAGAAGCATAACCACAAGTTTACCCAAATCAAAAAATCAACAACATTATCACATATCCACTAATATAAAGATTTGAATACAATGCTGAAAGGGAAATACATATGTCAAAATCAAAGCTCCAGAAGTCAGCTACATGCTCCAAGCTCCACGCTACTACAACCTAACATCACCTACATGCACCTATCGTGCATAAGCTTATAGAAAGCTTAGAGGGTGGTGTAAGTGTGTGCACAAGGTAAGTGCCAATTATTGGATACAATGCCATAATCATACAATATCGGAAATACTAGTAAGATCATGAATCATAAGATATCAGAGTAAGCAGAAATATTGACAAGTCCATGAGTTAATCAATATCAGAATATGCAATACAGATCAGTTATGCAAATGAGGAGTCATAAAGCGCTAAATATCGGATGCCGATGATGCAATGCAATATACAAATTCCTGATGAGTTCACATATAGCGTCAATCGTACCTAGACCATATAAATGCAGAAACACAGCAATCCAAAATGTCATATGCTGCAGATATAATGCAATATGCGGTGCGAATGGAATGACCATGCTAGAGTGTGAAGTCGGGATGATAATACGTAGTATCGCAGGCTATGGGGTCTATCACAAGGGACTTCTATCCAAACTAGTCCCATACCTAATTTGGATAGTCGGACTCAATGTGGTAAACTCTTGATCTCAGGTTGGTTACGCGCCCCTATCGAAATCCTAGACATTGTGAAGGTATACATAACAAATAGTTGCACACCACCAACCCGAGTGGATTGTGAATGAATGAATGAATGAATATGCAACTCCTGCTCAATAAATCCACATATCAATACTGTTCATCTCTGGGATCATCACCGGGGTCTAGTACACTTTACACCAGCTTGCCTCCCCATCTAGCGCACAACTGGGTAAGTGGAAGAGACCTCATTATCCGCCTGGCCAGTAGTCAGACAATATCTACCCGGCACATCGATAGCGGACCCATTCATGAGTTGGTCAAACTTAGCCTAGCTATGCCTACTCTCTCAGGCCGGTAAGGCCACACCCCCTCTCAACTGACCACGATACAGTGGGAGACGCAGCCTACTAGTATACGGCCCTCATGTGCTCATATATATCCACTCGGTCTCGACGTTGGGGCATCCTTTAGTACCAAGAGGGTTTAGGGATTTTCACTCAGGGCCATCTATGACAGCCTGATGCTAGCAATAGATTTTTGGTGTCCCATTTGGCCATCCATGATATGCCTGGAGAGGCTATGGCCTTGAAGTCGCTAGGGCGTGCAGTAATCATAACACACAATGCAAGATGCATGAGTCATACAATCCAGTCATGCATCAATCCTGCGCATACCGTGCGCTCATGTGAGATAACCTTTGCCTATCAGGGAGTCTCATAACAACCTGCCTAATGATATATGCAATGGTCAACCACATCTCATAACAAACATGCAGATGATGCGTATGGGCATGTATCATGATGCTTATGCTGTCACATACTCATAATCGATATCAATAACCGGTATCGACAATGTGGACATTTAACCGACATTGCCCCCAAGAAATGGTCCACATAGAGCCTAACATATAGTGGATCCATGGCCTCACACAAGGGCCAAAATTACAACACCATAGGCCTCACTCAAGGGCTTAATATGCATCACGATGGGCCTAACATACATCACAATGAGTTCCATAGCCTAGCCCTCTAATGCACCACAATGAGCCTCATACTATCATAATGGGCCCCGTCACATGGGCCTAATACACATCACATGGCCTGATATATATCGGATGGGCGTGATGGGCCTATATATATCAGATGGGCTACATCCCATGGGCCCTGGATACATCACAATGGGCTACAACCCATGGGCCCCAAACACATCACAATGGGCCTCTCACATGAGTCCATTATGCATCACATCAAGATGGGCCTCAATGGATGGCCTTAAATACGTCACATTGGGCCTCATATACATCAAGTGGGCCACATCACATGGGCCACATATACATCACAATGGGCCTCTAACACCGACTTAATATACATCACAAAGGGCCACATATCATGGGCCTCATATACATTACATTAGGCCTCGATAATCGGAATTGGCATCAACAATTGGAAATGGCCTCGACCAAATGAAATCGGCCTTGACTAAACGTAATCGACCTCGACCAAATGGAATCGGCCTCGACCAAACGGAATCGGCCTCAACTAAATGGAATCAGCCTCGATAATCGGAATCGGCCTCGACAAATGGAATCGGCCTCGACCAAATGGAATCGGCCTCATCAAACAGAATTGGCCTCGACCAAATGGAATCGGCCTCGATAATCGAAATCAGCCTCGACCAAACGGAACCGGCCTCGACCAATAGAATCGGCCTCGATAATCGGAATCGGCCTTGACAAATGGATACGGCCTCGACCAAACAGAATCGGCCTCGATAATCGAAATCAGCCTCGATAATCAAAATCAGCCTCAACGTATGGAATCGGCCTCAAACAAACGGAAACGACTTTGATAATAAGAATCAGCCTCGAACAAACATAATCGGCCTCGATAATCAGAATCGGCCTTGACAAATGGAATCGACCTCGTCCAAACAGAATTGACCTTGACCAAACAGAATCAACCTCGATAATCGGAATCGGCCTCGACATACGGAATTAGCCTCGACCAAATAGAATCGGCCTCGACCAAACGGAATTGGCCTCGTCAAACGGAATCGGCCTCGACCAAACAGAATCGGCCTCGACCAAATGGAATTGACCTCGACAAACGAATACAGCCTCGGCCAAACGGAATCGGTCTTGATAATCAGAATCAGCCTCGACATACGGAATCGGCCTTGACTAAACGGAATTGGCCTCGATAATCGGAATCTGCCTCGACCAAATGGAATCAACCTCAACTAAGCGGAATCGGCCTCGACCAAACAGAATCGACCTCGACCAAACGGAATCGGCCTCGTCAAAAGGAATCGGCCTCGATTAAATGGAATCGGCCTAACAAAGGGCCTGAGGGAAGGTCACAGTGTGGACATCTAACCAAATTGCCCATTAATGTGGACATTTAACCAACACCGGTCCCAAGTAGTGGTCCACATAGGGGTGAACATATAGTGGGCCCATGGCCTCTCACAAAGGCCTCATACACAATTCAATGGGCCGCATACTATCTCAATGGGCCGAAGATACATCACAATGGGTCAGACCCATGGGCCCTAGTACAACATAATGGGCCACAACCCATGGGCCTCAAATACAACGAGTGGGCCACATCAATGGGCAGCACTAATGGGGCTCATGTACATGATAGGTGGGCCTTGCACACGGGCCTCAAATACACAGCATGTGGGCCTAACACATAGGTCTCATATACATTAAATGGGCTACATATCTGAGACTTGAATGCATTAAATGGGCTACACATCATAGGCCTAATACATATCACAATGGGCCTTGCCCATAAGCCACGAATACATCACAATGGGTCTTGCCCATGGACCTCAGATTCAAGCAAGTGGGCCCCATCATATGGGCCTCAAATATACATCATGATGGGCCTCATGGATGGGCCGTATCAGTGGGCATCAAGTGGATTTGGATCACGCCAAAATCCTTTTAATAGTTGTAGGTGTAATATGTGTATCACTGTACACTATCATTTCATGGAGTACACGGCCCACCAGTGATGATCAGCACTGTCTAAACATTGTCCAGTTAAATCAGCACCATCCGAACATTGTCTATGTAAATCACCACCGTCCAAACATTGTCCAGCACTGTCCAGCACAATCTGGACGGTGTGGATTACAAAACATACAACATGGTGGGTCTTTCAACATATGGACGGTGTGGATTACAAAACATACAACATGGTGCATCCCACGCATACAGTCCAGGGATGGACGGTGTGGATATAAAACATATACATTACAGTGGGGGCCACACCATCTGGACAGATAGCAGAGTGGATATACAATTCATACACCAAGGTGGGTCCCATCCCACACATACAACACATGTGGGATGGCCCCACATGAGCCAAAAATAGATGGACGGTGTGTGAGAACACATACGTCACCATGGGTCCACTGTCTGGATAAGTAGGAGTGGGTATAGAACAAATACATCATAGTGGGTCTCACACACATGGCCCGCTGATGGACGGTATAGCCATGGTGGGACCCTTAGAGCTGAAGATAAAACACATTTATCATGGTGTGGTCCACTGCATGGATGGTGCAGATGGAGCGCATGCATCACAGCTGGTCCCACTAGCCAACATCCATTTACATGGACGGTGCAAATGGCAGATGGGACTCACAAAGCTTAGTGACGTCACTTACAATACCTATGTAGCGAGGATGAGGTACACCGGCCAATCCACTCCCAACACGTTCGGATGGATGGACAGTGGATAAACAGATACATCATGCTGGGCTCCACGCAACACATCGTCCAGATGGATGGTGTGGATTCAAGACACATATGTCAAGGTGGGTCCCACCCCCACACGTGTCACACGTGTGGGATGGGCCTCACGCGTCCAGATATGGACGGACGGAGTGTATATAAAACACATTCATCAGAGGTAGGGGTCTCACGGACCTGGCTAATGAACGGTGTGGAAAATGGCACACGTACATTAAGGTGTATCCCACCCCACGTGTCACACATGTGGGGTGGCCCCACACCAGAAAAGAAAAGGATGGGCGGTATGGCATAATACATACCTTGTGCCAGGCCAATAGAACTTACTGTCGTCAATAACAGTAGTTGGTAACTGCTGGCGTGAGGTGCTCCAGCCAATCCTCATCTAGGTGGGTCCACATGTGTGTGGCCCACCAGTTACTGCACCAAATTGGCATATATAGGCCACTATATACATCAGGATGGGGCCCATGTGGTGGCCCACCTGAGCTAGAATCAAGCTGATATTTGTGATTCCCCTTCATCTCAGGCAGCGGGGCTGGCCCAATGGCTAGACGATTTGAATCATACATGCACAAAATAGGTGGACCACATCAACAACGAAGGAGAGAGAGAGAGAGAGAGAGAGAGAGAGAGAGAGAGAGAGAGAGAGAGAGAGAGAGAGAAGCACCCACTTTACTCTTTTTTTTCCATATACTCTAATGCTTCTGTGAAGCTCTTTTAATGGTGAAGATGATGATCTAGAGGTTGGATTGGTGCGGATCTAAGGTGGGAGAGGGCTGGATTTTATTTTTTTGGGGATGGGTTGGACGTCCATGGCTCTTGCAATGGAAAATCGAAAGGAAAGAGGGAGGGAGGGAGAGATAGGAGAGAGAGAGAGGAAAAGGTCATTGCTTGTAATAATGATGTAAGAAAATCATTAATTTCTTGGTAAGGGGGGCGTTGACTTTTGGGAAAGGAGAGAGGAAATGATTACCTAGCACATCACCCCATGATGTCTTAGAAAATTGTGCCATTGTAATAGGTGGGTCCCGTAACTTTTAGTCTACAGTCATTACAATGCGCGGGCCACAACTTATAATCTAAGCATCGCATTGATGCATAAGACATTGTGTTAGAACCGTGGCGATGGCACGATTACTAGGGCACAAGTTTCAAGTCGAGCTAACTCTGATATACGGGACAAGACTCAGGATTGAGCACAAACGCCAATAACAGATCACGGCTCACCGAAATTCTACCGGAGGGATCGTAGAAGCCTACAGAATGGTACGGTCTAAGATATGAGCCTGACAACTTAGCATTCTCTTATCCACACAAGCTGAGAACATGCATTACCTGCAATAATATATTCAGCCTTAGTTGTGGAGAGCAATACGGAACTTTGTTTCTTACTTAGCCAAGAAACCAAACAGTTCCTGACATAGAAACAACCACCGCTGGTTGATTTATGATCATCAATGTTACCAGCCCAATCAGCATCTGTGTAACTAGCTAATTGCACACTAATATCATGTAGATACTAGAGACCAAGATTAGCTGAACTAGCAACATATCACAAAATACGCTTAACAGCTATCAGATGTGACTCTTTCAGGTCCGACTGATATCTAGCATAAATTCCTACGCTAAATGCAATATTAGGTTGGCTCACAGTTAGATAAAGTAAACTACCTATCATATTGCGATATGACTTAGGATCCACACTCTTACCTGTTGAATCTTTAGAGAGTTTTAGAGTAGTACTCATTGGAGTATCAAAATTTTTTCCACTCTCAAATCCGAACTTTTTAACTAAGTTCAGGGCATATTTGGTTTGAGAGATAAAGAAACCATTAGGGAGCTGTTTGACTTGCAACCCTAGGAAATAGTTTAGTTCTCCAACCATGCTCATTTCAAATTTAGATTTTATAAGATTTGCAAATTCAATAGTTATGTTAGTACAAGTAGATCCATAGATAATGTCATCAACATAGATTTGAACTATTAGTATGTGATCATTATGTTTATTTACAAACAGTGTTTTATCAACATTTCCCATTACAAAGTTATAACTTAGTAAAAACTTAGTCAGCTTTTCGTACCATGCCCTGGGAGCTTATTTTAAACCATAGAGTGCCTTTTTCAGGCGATAGACATGATTAGCATGCTTAGGGTCTTCAAAACCCTTAGGTTGTTTAACATACACTTCTCGTGCAAATCGCCGTTTAAGAATACACTCTTTACATCCATTTGATATATTTGAATTTTTTAAAGCACGTAATGGATATAAATAGTCTGATTGATTCAAGATGAGCTACTAGGGCAAAGGTCTCATCATAATCAATGCCTTTAATTTGAGTGTACCCTTATACAACCAGCCTAGCCTTGTTTCTAATAATATTACTAAGTTCATCAGACTTATTTTTAAAAATCCATTTTATTCTGATAAAGTGTTTATCTTTTGGTCTTGGAACTAAGTACCAAACATCATTTCTAACAAACTAATTGAGCTCTTCTTGCATTGCTACAATCCGTTTTTTGTCAGTAAGGGCTTCTTTTACGTTAGCTGGTTCTATCTGAGATGTAAAGCACGTGTAGTTGCACATATCTTCCAATTGTTTATGAGTGCGCACACCAGTGAGAGGGTTTCTAGGGATTGGATTAGAAGGATGGTCTTTAAATGTCCGCAGCTAAGTATTATTTTGACTAGATGAAGAGTCTGGTTTATTAAATAAAAGAATTTCATCATTTTCTGAACTTGAGACAGGTGTATTCAAATGATCATCTATAACCACATTGATGGATTCTTGAATTACACCAATCCTCTTGTTAAGAACCCAATATACCTGACTATTTAGAGCATACCCTAAAAATATTCCTTCATCACTTTTGGTGTTAAATTTACCTAGATTTTCTCGTTCACGCAAGATGTAGCACTTGTTGCCGAAAACTCGAAAGTATTTGACAGTAGGCTTCTTATCAAACCACATTTCATAAGTAGTTTTACTATTTGATTTTCTAGTGTAAATATAGTTAATTATATAACAAGCAGTATTTACCACCTCAGCACAAAGATTTTTAGGAAGCTTCATACTATTTAGCATTACATTTACCATTTGTTGAAGCACTTTATTTTTCCTTTCCACTACACCACTTTATTGTGGTGTTTTGGGTGCAGAAAATTCATGTGATATTTCCTGATCATTGCAAAATTTCTCAGAACCGATATGTTCAAACTTAGAACCATGATCACTACGGATCTTAGTGACTTGTGATTCTTTTTCAATTTGGATACGTTTAAATACCCTTTTTACTTCATTAAGAATTTTTTATTTCTCTCTCAAGAAGATACCCAAGTATATTTAGTAAAGTCATCTACTATCACTAGTATATATACTTCTTGCCATCTCGACTCTCCGTTCTAGTTGGTCCAATGAGATCCTCGTGGAGAAGTTCGAGTGGTTTAGATGTGGCATCGGAGTTCACCTTTTTGTGAGTACTCTTGGTTTGTTTACCAATCTGGCATTCACCACATATTTGATCTACTTTCTTTACTTTGGTTAGACCTCTTATCAACTCTCTTTGTTCAATCTATATAAGTTGCAGCAGTGTACATGTCCGAGGCGTTTATGCCATAATTCGGTTTCATCAGTATGGACCATGTAGCACGATAGATTAGATGAGCTTGAATCACTAACAATGTAGCAGTTCTCAGAAGTTCTGCGACCAGTTAATATTATAGAAGTTCTGCGACCAGTTAATATTATAAAACCATTTTTATTTAAAATTTCACACCCATGGTTGGTGACTTTTACACTATGATTATTATCACATATTTGAGAGATGCCTAATAGATTATGTTTTAAATCTTCTACATATAAAACATTCTTAAATATAGAGGGAGGTTAAAGAGTTGAACCGTACCTTGGCCAACAATTTTACAATTGCTACCATCACCGAATGTGACTGAACCATTAGTCATGTCTTTAAGACTGGTGAACAGACCTTTATCACCTATCATATGTCTGGAGCAATCACTATCTAGGCACTTTGAATGACTTGAAGCTTTAAAAGCGGTGTGGGCAACTAAACAAGTAACCTTAGGGACCCATTTCATTATAGGTTTGGGTTTAGGAGTATAGTTGGTCTTCTTATGTTTGTAGTTGTTATAAGTCCTACCCACTGAGTTAGATTTTAAGAGTTCCTTAAGCAAATCAATAATTTTTTCAGCCAAAGGGATACGATTCTAATTTTTATAGTTTATATGATTGCTTTTAGGATTAAAAGTCTGAAATTTTTTAGAATTTTTAGAATAATTTTGATTCAGACTTTTCCCTTTTGAATTAGAAGACTCCTCTTTCACAAATTTGGGTGGAGTATTCTTATTCTCAGGAAGAATACTTTTATCATAGCCCAATCCAGATTGATCGCCATATTTTCTGGATCCGGATAAAAGTTTTTCTAATTTAGGATCATCTTGGGCATACTTCCATGTGTCCTTCAAACTCAAAAGCGAAGACACTTCTAGTTTTAGCTTTTCATTTTTAGATTTTAATTTTTCAACTTGGGACGTTTTGAAATCTAAGTCGCACTTAGTTTTTTCAAAGCAATCTGAAAAGTGTGATTTTTCTAAGACTAGATTATCAAAATTCTCTTTTAATTTTAAAAACTTTTCTTTCTGAAGTTTTAACTTTACAACAATTTTGTAACTTTCCTTGTATAGGGCATCATAAGCATCTTGAAGGTCTTCTTCATTTTCACTGTCACTATTCAGATTTTCTTCACTGGTTGAATCATCATTATCTGAAAAAGTGAACTTGGCTAGAGTCATTAGAGCTTTAACATCATTAGCTGACTCAGTTTTAGAATCTTCTGACTCAGAAGAGATTCAGAGCAAGAAGAATCATCCCATGTCGCCAACATACCTTTCTTTTTAGAGTTGTCTTTCTTAGGAGATTTGTTTACTAGATGCCCATATTCATGGCAGTTGTAGCATTGGCTATCTTTTAAAGATTTTCAATTTTTAGATCTAGGTTTTTTCTTTTCAATGGGTTTTTGCAAATCAACTCTCTTTTTACTTTTAAAAATCTTGTAAAACTTTTTAGCTAAAAGAGCCATATCATCTTCAAAAGTTTCTAAATTAGAATCATTACTATTATCTTGAGAAATACATTTAGAAGACTTGAGGGCAAATGACTTACCTTTAGGTGCCTTAAAATTTAACTCATAGGCTTGAAAAGACCCAACTAACTCTTCTACCCTCATATTATCCGTATCACGAAGTTGTTGGATCATGGTTACTTTTGAATTGAACCGTTCAGGCAATGAGCGCAGTATCTTTGCACAAAGTTTACTTTCTGAGATTCTATCACCAAGACCCCACATAGAGTTGATAATGTCATTCAATCTTATATAGAAGTCCATGAAAGTTTTAGTTTCTTCCATACGTATTTCCTCAAATTTAGTTGTGAGGACTTAGACTTTAAATTTCTTGACAATTGTTGTTCCCTTGTGTGTCATTTCCAAAATATCCCAGGCTTGCTTTGCAGTATCATAATATATAATTCTCTTGAATTCATCTGGTGATAGTGTGCAAGTAATTGCATTTAGAGCCTTTGCATTGGCACTATTCTCCCTTTTCTGAAGATTGGTCCAAGTAAAATAAGGTGAAACTTTTACAGTTACAAATCCATCAGTACCAGTCACTTCAGTGGTAAGGGGTCCAATTGGTCACTGTGGATTGCCACACGCTCTCATCTATGAATTTTAAGAAAAATCCTCATTCTGTCTTTCCAATAGGCATAATTGGAGCCATCAAATGGTGATGGCTTAGTGATTGAGAAGCTATCAAAATTTGACATCTTAAAAAGCTCAGATTGATTAGCTCAGAAATTTAATCCAAATAATAAAGATAAAAATGAGCTATTAGGCTTTGATACCACTTGAAAAGGCCGAGCTAAGAGTCCTAGAGGGGGGGGGGGGGGGTGAATAGGATTATCCCAAATTAAAAAATTAAATGCTGAATTAGACAGATATAAATAAAGATAGCACTTAACAATCCCACAAAGCAGAAAAGAATAACAACCTCAAAAGTACAAGTATTAAGAGGTTGATACAAATGTTGTTCTAAGGACAACCTTACACCAAAAACCAATGGCTTATGGTAGGACAACCTGATTTCTAGAACGGTCTGTGTATCAAAATCCCAAACCAATATAGAGGAGAATAAAAATAACCAAAAAAAAACTAAGCTATTATAGCATTCCCACACTTGCATAGAAGAGATTACAACATTCTCTAGAAAGGCTTAAAAAGAATTTACAACATTCATACAAAGCTATAATCAACCATCCACCACAACACCAGAAATTATAGTGGTTCGCTTGTGTGCACACCAACTGTTTAGAAAAACAACCATACAACTACTCCACTCCCAATATCCTCTCCCTCGAGATATTGGCGTTCACTATGAAATAGGTTTTTCAAGGTTCACCTAAAACCTTCATAATTGTGTCTTTCAAGTGGGCTTACACAATTCAAAAACCCCACACTCTGAGATTTTCTGGATCACCTCAGACAAACCAAAATAGAGATTTTCCTGGCACAACCTCAAAAACCAAAAAGAGATTTACAAAAATGTAAATCTACTTATTTGGATATTCTCCTTTGATGAAGCCCGGTAGAACCAATTCAAAGTAGATGTTCAATGTCCACACTCACTTATGAAAGGGTTCTAGATGATTTTTAGATTAAATCACTTTGGGTAGCTTGATTTGATTTTGATTCTAAGAAAGGGGAAAAACTTAAGTCCCTTCTTCAAGTAAGATTGGAATATAAAACTCAAAATCAAATACAAAAAGCTAAATTAAAGAGAATATTAAATGAGCACTAAATAACTTAAGAATATCATAAACTTATCTCTCAGAGTGGTGTCTTGATTTTGCTTGAATGACTGATCAAACTCTGAAAATCGTGCTTTATTCATAGGTAAAAAAACTGTTCACTCGACTGGCCTAAAGGACAGCTCGACTGGTCGAAGGACCAACAATAATTCAAAATTTTGGGCGCGATAGGATAAGATAGGTCCACGACTGTTTGAGTGGCTGGAACGACCGATCGAGTGGCTTACACGACCCGTCGAGCCATGCACTCGACTGGTCGTGTGGAACCCTGAAAGGTTGCTGGATTTTGAGTTGAGCTTGCTCGACTGGTCGAGCACTGTTCACTTGATTGGTCGAGTAGTCTCTAAAACTGGTCGATGATTCAATAGAAAATCTGAAATATACATAACAAACCTTGAACTGGTTGAGAAAATTCTTAGACTGGTCGAGCCAGTACTTGGACTAGTCGAACATAAGCCAGGACTAGTCGAGAAAAAGTCTATAAAATTACATCATGCCCCAAGGTAAGAATATAATCAATATGACGTAACCTAGGGTCAATCTAGGGTCATTCATACCATATAGGTGAAACTTGAACATGGAAACATCGTTCGCTTTGGTTGATAGTTTATCTTGAAGTACTTGAAGCTTATCATTATATTTTCGAAGATGTTCTTGAGGTAGTGACCTTGTAACTTTGAGTTCCAACTTTAGAAGATTACTTGAGCTTTGAATTCCAAAGTAAAGATGTAACGTCTCATAAAAATCCGTATAAAGACCTAAGTACCACCTCAGGCAGAAATCCCTAAAGATCGTATACTGTGGAAATTAGACGAAAATTTAATTAAGTGCTGAACTAAGTTAATCGGTGGGTTAGCTTAAACCGTTATTTATATGAACTGCAGGACCCAAAACCATTAAAATTGCTAACTCAGCATTACTTGAAAACCTCAAAGAAATCCCAAAACCCGGTTTCTCTCGGGAGCACATTGAAACTCCGTATCGGACTTGGACCGCATGTTAAAAGTCTGATGACCACAAAACTATAGGGTTATGACCACCTTATTGGGCTTGATAACCATGGCGAGAATCGAGCCCAAATAGTATTAAAAAATGCACAACTTGAGCCTTGAGCGAAGTGTGTGAGAAATACGAATATCTTTAGAAAATGGACCCAAACTGAAGTGAATTGGACCGTTCGCTTGTGAGAGAAATTGAAGACTTTAGACCGTCAGTTTCTGACCTAACTACACCCATGGATTAGGGAAATTTCCTTGCACCTACTAGTATACTTGTGGTCCTGATTGAGGGACGATGACCGTTGATCTGATATGGGTCCTTCACGGGCGATCGGTTTATCAGATCGCACCATAAACATAGTCCTGGCATAGACCCATTATCAAGGAACTTACTCCATGATGTGGGTAAGAAAGGGACCTTTTTAAGGGCCCTATTTGTCAAAAACAGGCACCCTTTGGCTATAACCTAAGTATACCGTGGCCCTAGGGCCATTGACATCATTTCTGGGCCTATATAAGGACCTTAAACCACCCCTCCCTCATTTCATACGAATTTCTCTAACCCTAGGAGAGAGAAGAGAGAAAAGAAGAGAAAAGAGTAAGGAGATTCCTGGAGATCATTGTTGGGATCTTTACCCACGACTCCACATGCCGTTTCACCTCCCCACCATCGCTACACGAACCTTTTTAATTACGATTTGGGTAAGGGATCCTAACCCTAATCTTGCTTTAGAAATCTAGATAGAGTAATCAGTGAAATAGCTAACCTATTTCATGATTTAGGTACCCATTGTTCCGTTTACGATAATGTAGGATTCGAACCGCGTCCGAATCAAGTATTCTTATGAAAGGTGCGGACTATAAACATTTAGGTTATGGTTTTCAAGGCTTTCAATGTCAGTAATGATTTATGTCTGACTTGATTGCTGCCATATGATCCTAATTACGATATATTAGATAAATTATGCATGTGTGTGAACTATATGAATATATAATGCATTCCATGTGTTTGTTGAAATGTTTGAATGAAATTGCAATTATGATTTGTGCTTGCAATGACTATTAACCTAGAATACATGTTTGTTGTATGTATGATAACTCCTTTGTTTAAGGATTTGCCATAATATATGCTATAACTAATTTAGTTCATGTATATAGTAATGTGTAGTCTAAGTGTTTAATAAGATGTCTAAATGAGAAATTGTTTGATGAATCACTTTTAATAAGGGTGTTGAGATAGGATTCTCAACTACCTTATTCATATTTATAGTTTCCTTCTTGTAATGTAAATTGCTACTATGCGATTTATGGATGAAATGCATATGTATAACAACATGTTCAATGTGTTTGGTAAAATGCTCAAATGAGAATTATTTTTGAATTGTTTATTAAATGCTGTTATGATTAACATACATGACTACCTATTGCATTTGAGTATGATTGGGACTACTACATAGTCTAGGCAATCGGTAACGGTTCCTGATTGAGTGGCCAAACTAGTTTCACCATATTGGACACGTTCGATGAATCCGAGCCATATGCTGATTGTTGACAGTGGTTAGGCCATGTGGAGAGCTTATACACTCTATGTCAATTAATTCAACGTGCACTCGTACTAATCGAACTTGTCAAATAACTTGATTGGCCTATTGTATGTTTATCATGTATAGACACTATTGCTTGAATCTAAGGTACCACTTACCAATGTAAAACCCGTTTCAACCATGGTATCAAGATCTGCTAAGACTCATGAGCCGGGCATGGTATGTATGGGATATCGTGGTCGAGCTGTCGGCTTATGCTGAGGTGACGAGCCTCCTCGTAGTGTCCAGTGAGCAACCCAAACTCGTGAGCCAAATATGGTGGTGTATGGGACACCATATTCGAGCTGTCGGCTTATGTTCAGGTGATGAGCCTCCCATAGTGACCTTAAGTATAAACACTTGAATTTACTTATCCACTGCTTTCATTAAGGGTGATGCCCTATAACTTGCCTATCGTATGTGATTAACTAGGATTGACAACCCTAGATGGATCCTTCATTTGGATTAATGATATAAAGGGGAGGTACCTTAGCTTTTTAAATCTACTGTATGAATAAGCCTAATCAATTACTTGGCTAACAAGACCTTGCACCACATTACATGTGCTTTGGCGAGGAAGCTTACGTTTAGGGAGTTTGCCATGCGCAATCGTTAGATGAAGTGGCTGAGGGAGTGTAGGTGAGGGCATGCATCATTACTGTATATCATTCCTGCATTAACAAGAGTAATTAGGAAGTGATTGTTGTATTTCTTTATCATTACTGCTTGATTGAATTGATAACATGTTAACTTTTACCTTATAGTACTACTGAGTTGATCACTCACTCCCACTCTGGGATGGTGTTTTAAAACACCAACCAGACTCTTTTTTAGTTGTAGATGATGATGTGGCTTACGCGACAGAGCCAAATTTCTTAGACAAGGAGGTGGAGTTCTCCTATGTGCAACTCTCAGGTGAGTCTATGTAGACCTAGAGCTGTGTTGTCGGGATTATAGGGTTATGGATTAGTTGGACACTTTATGTTTTTCCATTTTGTAGATTTTGGAAATAATACATGTAAACATTTAGCCCGGTTACATACTTATAATCTGGAGGTTGTAAATCACCTACTTGTTCAAATATGCATATTACAGTCTTCCGCTTGCTTAATCAAATTACCTCTGGATTATGATATGCCATTTTTGGAGTAATCCCACTCATGTTTAATGCACTTATATGGATAACATTTAAACATGATTATATATGTTGCATAGGTGATGCGTTGGATCTCAGGAGTTGAGCTTTGCTCGACCCTCAAAATTTGGGGCATTACAAGTTGGTATCAGAGCATGAGTTGGTTTAAACTGGACCTGGGTTATGGTAACATTACGCACTCTGATGCACTTTGACTTAGGTGGGGGCGATAAAATGTAGAAATGATCATAAGATCCCAATTTTCACCAACGGGGGAAATTGACCATTGAAATGTAACCTGTATGCATCAGAGATCATGAAAAATGATCTCAATCCCTTTTTAGACCATCAATCGATGGGTTTAAGCTATTAGTCGGTGAATCCCAAACTTGAAACATGCCAAAAGGCATGAATATGTGCGAAATGGATCAAGAAAATACATCACACGGATGTAGGGGCCTAAAGCCTAATTTTCGGTGGGACCTAGGGGGTCCCCCGCACCTTTACAGCACCCCAGGAGGGGGTGGCCACCGCTTCAGGGTGGAGGCACCGCCATCACCTTCAGAGAGGCGCGACGGCACCGCCAGGTCAGCAGCGCGCCGCCCGAACCTCTAGCGGGCCGCGGCGGGCCCGCGGTTTCGGCAGCCCACTGCCCTCACCCACATGTGTGGGGCCCTGTTTCACATGTGGGACCCTCCACTTAAACCCCTTTTGGCCCTTTCCACTCCATTTCACTCCATTCTCACCTCCAAACCCCTCCAAAATCTCATTTTCCCTCCCAAATCTCCATTCCATACACTTAAGCTTCTTTTTCTTCTACATTACACACCCATCCTCCACCATTCTCTTAAACCCATCTCCTACAACCTTTCATCTCCCTTATTTCTCCTCATTTGAGCACACAAACCCATCATTGTGTCTTAAAATCCCTAGACTTTCCCATTCACTTCAATATCCAAGCTTTTGCATTTTCATGGCGCTCTTCGAGCTAGTTACCGCCATATTCTCACTCTCAACGCTCCTTTCCCTTATGGGAAAGAAGAGGGTATCCGCGGATGAAGCCGGGCCTAGCCACCCTACCCGTTCAAGGAAGAAGACGAGCGTTGAGGCTAGTGCTAGCATCGATCGAGAGCGAAGGTCAAAGAGGGATCTTGACCCATAGATTCCCACCAAAAGATCTCTACTGCAGGACATCGAACTTAGTAAGTTTCATAACCTTAAGGTGGTATTCGAGGCTTATGTGGATGAAAGACTTTTCAGGTTGTACCCTGTGATGGACATGCCCCTAGAAAATGGATGGGGTTCCCTATTTGAGGGAAATGCCCATACAAGCAAAGGCTCTGTATGGACCTTCTATGCCCACATACCGGACCCACTACTGGAGCCTCTATAGTTTTCTATCCCCTTGGGAAGAGAGGTGGCCAAAGTCAATGTAGATGTGGTGGCTTGCATCATGAGAATGGAGCGTGGAGTCATACACGCCAGTGAGAAGAACCTTGCTAGTGAACGAGAAAGAAATTGCCGCACTCGTTTTCTTTGTGGCTAGCTTGAGCGGTGGAGGTGAGGAAATAACATTGCATCGACCAAAATAACAAACGATTTCCACTTGCTCCACCACATATATATGTACAATGTATATCCCAGGTGGAATAATCGCACGGATTATACTCGGCTCATGGTGGATTTCTTATACATAGATGGTCAGGGAGATAAGCTATGCCTGCCTACATTCATCTTGTCTCAGATTGTGGGTACTGTACAATCTACACGGGGAGATGCCTCATTTCCCCTTGACTAATTTATTTGTAAAATTGCCTGCCACTTCAGCTTCAGACTCCATATGGATAACGTCGCCCCAATCCACATTATCAATGAGAGCATGCTCAACAATATGGACATAGGCCCTAGGTAACGACAATCAAGGCTTAATGAGTTCAGGGATGAAATTAAAGAAGAGAGTGAAGAGGAAAGCATTAAGGAAGGAAATGATGAGGAAAGTAGTGAGGATGAGGAGGAGGCCCAAGGTTCAGATGGGGGACCTCCTACTGCTACTCGTGAGGAACGCCGTGATCGGGCCGCCTTAGAAGCCCTCATAGTTTAGATTGAAGAGAATCAGGCCTACCTAAAATGAAAATTCAAGAGGATGTCTTGCATTGTGAAGGCCCTCCTGTGTTGTATGCAGGATAAGGGTACACCTCCCCCTTCACCAGAGTCGGACGACTACTCATATGTTGTAGTTGTCTTTGGGTTTCCCTTATTTCTTGTTTTCCTTTGTAATATCCTTGGTAGGCTTAGTTGGATGTTGGTGTGCTTAATGTTTAAAAGCTTTTGTTAGATTAACTCTTATGCATCTTCTGTCATGATTCATGTAATACTACATCTCATGTTTTGTGACAATTTTTGGTTAAATGAAATGCATAAAGCTTCTTTGAATCGAAATGTGTAGAATGATTGAGAAATTTTAAATATTGTTATTCTAAATCTTACACATGTTGCACCCTATGTTGTATATAGGGAATGCCTCCTAAAAATACTTGGAACATAGCATGTCTCGCACTTGGCGTATCGATTGATGGGGCACCTCCCCTGAGCGATAGCCATACGGACCCCAGTTTGGGCCCGGATAGGGACACAATGCCAGAGTCATAGTCGGCCACTGGCCCCACCAATGTGCCGACACCTTCTGCACTACCGGTTTCGGAACAGAAGTGTGCGTCTACATTGATGCCACACGTACCTCAGTCGGCTCCTCCTCTTGAGAGGTTGGAGTAGATGATATTTTTAATGCAGCAGCAGCAGCGACAGTTTTTTACTACTATTGCGAGGGCCATTGCCCAAAATGTGAATATGGTCCCGCCTGCACCACATGTGTAGCCTACTGGAAATATGAATACGAATAGCCTTTTTAAGCGCTTCCAGCGTTTTCATCCTCCTACCTTTGCAGGCACTCACAGGCCCGAGGAAGCCGAATACTGGTTAGATCGCATCTCTACGATGTTGAAGCCACAACACTTCACTGAGGCAAAGCAAGTTGAGCTGGTCACCTATATGTTCGAGAAGGAGGCTAGTCTATGGTGGGACAACATCCTATGAACAATTCCCACAGGACACGTGTGGATGTGGAACACATTTAAGACTCGCTTCCATGGAAAGTATTTCCCTCTCACTTACCGTAATGAAAAGGAGGTTGAGTTTCTCCGCCTCCGTCAGGGAGGAATGACCGTGTCAGAATATGAGAATAGATTCATGGAGCTGGCCAGATATGCTCCACTGATCCTAGCAAATGAGCCGATGAGAATGTGGCGATTTTCAGAGGGCTTGCAGCCCGATATCTACACGAAGATGTATGGTGCTAGCATTCCTAATTATGCTGAGCTAGTGAACATGTCCCTGCCAGCCGAACAGGATAGAGACAAACTGTCTCGGACACGTATGCCCATAGGCACAAGGCCTTGACCTGATTTGTTGAACCGACCGTTCCTCAGCAAGAGGCCACGTGCAGATTCGCCTCCCAGGCTTATAGCTCCACCGACCCAGCCGAGGCGATCAGATCTGTGGGGCACCTACTGTAAGAAAATGGGGCATTCAGACACCTATTATGTTATTAAGATGAGGGACAATGGTTTTATGCCGCCTCAGAAGATCAACCGTCAGCTACTGCAAGCTATATCGGCTCCACCTCTACGATCGACACCCCTAGCATAGCCATTTTACCGACCACCTATACCCCGAAATAGGCCGCCTCAACGACCTATGGCAGCGCAACCAAATTGTCCTCATCAGGCATGTGTACATGCACTAGCAGCTGGAGCATCTGAGACAGCAACTGTAGTGCCCTTAGCCTTTGAAGTCACTACCCACGTTCAAGGTACACCTATATTCTTATTGGTGGACACCGGGTCCACTATTTTGATAATATCGTGCTCTACAGTCAAGCGATTAGGGTTGAACACTACTCCTATGGTTGGGGTGAGAGTCCTTACCGTGACATGGACTTTCTCTAACGCTACTAAGTTTTGTAAAGATTGCCCGATAGACTTAGGGAGTAGAACGGTGCGCATTGACCTGATTGTCACCCCGCTGCATCATTACAAAGTCATCCTCGGCATGGATTGACTCACTGAGATGAAGGTAGAGATCGACTGCGATACCAGATTGGTGACAGCCCATGGACCTGAGGGCACGACCTTTACTTTCCCAGTTTAGGTCATTTGGCCCTACCATATAAGTTGTTACATTTCCTTATTGGAGAATGTTAATGGTCCAACACTTGGGGACATGCCTATAGCCCAACATTTCATAGACGTGTTTAGAATAATACCTGGACTACCTCCTCGGTGCGAGATCGACTTTACTATCGACCTTGTGCCTGATGCGACGCCCATTTCCTTACCAACATACCGCATGCCTCCTTCTGAAATGGAGGAATTGAGGAGACAGATAGATGATCTACTGGAATTAGGTTTTATACAGCCTAGTGTATCCCCTTGGAGAGCACTGGTATTGTTTGTAAAGAAGAAAGATGGATCGCTACGATTTTGTATTGACTATTGCAGATTGAATCATGTCACGATCAAGAACAAGTATCCTTTGCCCAGTATAGATGACTTGTTTAACCAGTTGAAAGGGGCACAATATTTCTCAAAAATCGACATGCAGTCAAGGTATCATCAGTTGCGCGTCAGGGATAAAGATGTGAAGAAAATAGCATTCAGAACCAATTTTGTGCACTATGAATTTCTCGTGATGTCGTTTGGACTTACAAATTGTATCGGCTGTGTTCATGGACCTCATGAATCGGGTGTTTCGGCCGTATCTATACCGGTTCATTATCGTATTTATAGATGAAATTTTGATATACTCCAAGAATCGAAAGGATCACAAAGAGCACCTGCGAGCAATCTTCGATACTCTTAGGAAGAATCCTTTGTTTGCTCAGTACTGGAAATGCGACTTCTGGAAGGAAGAGGTCAAGTTTCTAGGACACGTAGTGTCTAAGGAAGGTATCGCCGTGGACCATGCTAAAGTGGCCGCGGTTCAGGACTGGGAGTAGCCCGGTTTCGTTACAGAAGTGAGGAGTTTCCTCGGACTTGCTCGCTACTATCGCCGCTTCATTAAGGATTTTTCCAAGATAGCCAGACCGTTATCGCGACTCACTCGAAAGGATCTCAAGTTTACTTAGAACGAGAAGGCTGAAGTGGCCTTTTAGGAATTAAAGGACAAGCTGACATCCACACCCATGCTAGTATTGCTAGAGCAGGGGGTCAAGTACATTATCTACATCGACGCCTCTCATGTTGGTTTGGGTTGTGTTCTTATGCAGAAGGACAGAGTGATCGTGTATATCTCGTGATAGTTGAGGAAACATAAAGAAAACTACCCCATGCATGACATGGAATTGGCAGTGGTCATCTTCGCGTTAAAGCTTTGGAGACATTACCTTTACGAAGAAGAGTTTGAGCTCTTTTGTGACCACAAGAGCCTCAAGTACATATTCATGCAGAGAGACCTGAATATGAGGCAGCGGCGATGGATGGAAACTTGAAAGACTTCAAGTTTGAGGTTTCCTACCATCCTGGTAAGGCAAACCTTGTGGCAGACACGTTGAGTCATGAAAAGACAATAGAATTTATAGCTCTGCTGATGGTAGAAGAATGGAACATGGTAGAGTTTGTGCAAGACTTCGAACAGAAGCTTACAGTAGAGGAGCCATTCGAGAGCATCGCACACATTCACGTACAACCACTTATTAAGGACCAAATTATTGTGGCTTAGAAAGAAGATGAACTGTTGGTGAAGATGAGAAAATGAGCAAGTGACAGTAAAGTCTCCGAATGGAGGGTTGGCTTAGATGGAGGTTTGAGATATCGCGGCTGCCTATGCATCCCAAATCTCCATGACTTGAGAAAGGAAGTCCTGGACGCCACTCACAATTCAAGGATGTCAATACATTTGGGTAGTATGAAGATGTATAGAGACATGAAGTGTTCGTACTAGTGGGACAACATGAAGGCCCACATAGCAGATTATGTATCCTGTTATCTCACGTGCAAGCAGGTCAAGGTCGAGCATCGCCGACTTCCTTGTTTACTTCAGCCCATGCCCATAGGTAAATGGAAACGGGACTTTATATCTATGAATTTTATTTCTAGGTTACCGAAGACGAGGAAGAGACATGACTCCATTTGGGTGATTGTGGACCAATTGATGAAATCGGCTCCTTTCCTCTTGATTAGAGTTTCAAACTCAGCAGATGATTTAGCCAAGTTATACATCAAGGAGATTGTACGACTGCATGGGGTGCCTATGGAGATTGTGTCGGATTGAGACACGTAATTCACGTCCATTTTCTGGACTCGAATCCAGAAAGCAATGGGAGTGAAATTGAAGTTCAGTACCGCGTTCCACCCACAGACCAATGGGCAGACGGAACGGGTAAATCAGATACTTGAAGATATGTTACGAGCGTGTGTGATTGATTTCAAGGACAGTTGGGATGATTGCCTTCCCTATGCTGAGTTTGCTTATAACAATAGCTTCCAAGTGAGCATTGGCATGGTCCCCTACGTAGCATTATATGGGCACCCATGTCGAGCACCACATTGTTGGGCGGAAGTTGGCGAGAAGAGTTTGATTGGCCCAGATTTAGTACAGGCGACCTCAAAGAAGATCGACATTATTAAGTATCGACTTCTTGCAGCCCAGAGCAGACAAAAGAGTTACGCTGATACAAGATGGCGACAGCTGGAATTTGAAGTTGGGGACCACGTATTCCTGAAAGTTTTCCCAATGAAGGGAGTCTTTCATTTTGGCAAGAAAGGGAAGCTTACGCCGTGATTTATTGGTTCATTCCAGATTCTAAACCGAGTGGGTGTGGTAGCATACCGCCTGGCTTTGTCCACACCACTCACAAGCGTGCACAACATATTTCACATATCGATGCTGAAGAAATACGTTCCTGATCCCACTCACATTTTCAAGTGGGAGCAGGTGCAGTTAAATGAGGATACTACCTATGTACTACGACCAACACGAATTCTAGATAGGAAGGAACAAGTGCTGCGCAGCAAAGTGATCTCGCTTGTGAAACTATTTTGGACTCACCACACTGAGGAAGAGGTTACTTGGGAAACAGAGGCCGAAGTCCATAAGAACTACCCTCAGATCCTTGAGGAGTATGAAAAGGTACTAATTTTGGAGACGAAATTTTTCTTTAAGGGGGTAGATTATAACGTCTCAGAAAAATCCGTATAAAGACCTGAGTACCATCTCAGGAAAAATTCCCTAAAGACTGTATACTATAGACATTAGACGAAAATTTAATTAAGTGCTAAACTAAGTTAATCGGTGGGTTAGCTTGAACCGCTATCTATACGAACTGCAAGACCTAAAACTATTAAAATCGCTAACTCAACATTACTTGAAAACCTCGGGAAAATCCCAAAACCTAGTTGCTCTCGCGAGCACATTGAAACTTCGTATCTGACCTGGACCGCATGTCGAAAGTCCGATGACCACGAAACTATAGGGTTACGACCGCCTTATTGGGCTTGACAACCATCATGGGAATCGAGCCTAAATAGTATCCAGAAACACATAACTTGAGCATTGAGCGAAGTGTGTGAGAACGTGAATATCTTTAGAAAATGAACCCAAACTTAAGTGACTTGGACTGTTCACTTGTAGGTGAAATTGAAGACTTTAGATCGTCAGTTTCTGACCCAACTACACCCATGTATCAGGGAAATTTCCCTGCACCTACCGGTATACTTGTGGCCCTGATCGAGGGACGATGACCGTTGATCTGATACGGGTCCTTCACGGGTGATCGGTTTGTCAGATCGCACCATAAACATAGTCCTGACATAGATCCATTGTCAGGGAACTTACTCCATGACCTGGGTAAGAAATGGACCTTCTTAAGGGCCCTGTTTGTCAAAAACAGGCACCCTTTGGCTATAACCTAAGTATACCGTGGCCCTGGGGCCATTGACATCGCTTCTAGGCCTATATAAAGACCTTAAACCACCCCTCTCTCATTCCATACGAATTTCTCTAACCCTAGGAGAGAGAGAGAGAAAAGAGTAAGGAGAGAAGGGAGATTCCTGGAGATCATTGCTGGGATCTTTACCCACGACTCCACACGCCGTTTCGCCTCCCCACCATTGCTACACGAACCTTTCTAACTACGATTTAGGTAAGGAGTTCTAACTTAATCTTGCTTTAGAAATCCAGATAGAGTACTCAGTGAAATAGGTAACCTATTTCATGATTTAGGTACCTGTTGTTCCGTTTACGGTAACGTAGGATTTGAACCGCGTCCGAATCAAGTATTCTGATGAAAGGTGCAGACTATAAACATTTAGGTTATGGTTTTCAAGGCTTTCAATGTCAGTAATGATTTATGTCTGACTTAATTACTGCCATATGATCCTAGTTACGATGTATTAGATAAATTATGCATGTGTGTGAACTATGTGAATATATAATGCATTCCATGTGTTTGTTGAAATGTTTGAATAAAATTGCAATTATGATTTGTGCTTGCCATGACTATTAACCTAGAATACATGTTTGTTGTATGTATGACAACTCCTTTGTGAAAGGATTTGCCATAATATATGCTATAACTAATTTAGTTCATGTATGTAGTAATGTGTAGTCTAAGTGTTTGATAAGATGTCTGAATGAGAAATTGACTGATGAATCACTTTTAATAAGGGTGTTGAGATAGGATTCTCAACTACCTGATCCATATTTATAGTTTCCTTCATGTAATGTAAATTGCTACTATGTGATTTATGGATGAAATGTATATGTATAACGATATGTTCAATGTGTTTGATAAAATGCTTAAATGAGAATTATGTTTGAATTATTTGTTAAATGTTGTTATGATTAACATACATGACTACCTATTGCATTTGAGTATGATTGGGACTACTACGTAGTCCAGGCAATCGGTAACGGTTCCCGATTGAGTGGCCGAACTAGTTTCGCCACATTGGACACGTTCGATAAATCCGAGCCATACTGTGATTGTCGATAGTGGTTCGGCCACGTGGAGTGCTTTTGCACTCCATGTTAATTAATTCAGCGTGCAATCATACCAATCGAACTTGTCAAATAGCTTAATTGCCCTATTGTATGTTTACCATGTATGGACACTACTGCTTGAATCTAAGGTACCACTTACCAATGTAAAATCCATTTCAACCATGTGTAACGCCCTGAAATTCGGGGGTCGAGCATAACTCAGCTCCCGAGTTTCAAAACATCACTTATGCAACATATTTAATAATGGATGTATGTTGTCTGTAAGAGTACATAAAAGATGGAATGGATTAAGCCAAACTGCAACCATAATTCAGGGATAAGTGAAGAACGCAAGCAAAAGACTTAAAGAAACATATGTGTACATGTGTAAGTCCCTGAAATACGTATACATGCCAGGTCATACTTACAAGTGTTACTATAAAAAAATACAAGCATCAATGACATTATCTATTCCAAAAGAAAACTCAGAATTCCCGCACATCAGGACATGGCTCACATGAACCTGCATGAGAACTGCATAAAAGAAAATGTGGCCTCATCATCCTCGAACTCCTGCTCGGCCTCAGGGGTCGCATCAATATCTGCATCTAAGACAGAGTCTGGTTGGTGTTTAAACACCACCCTAGACGTGGGAGTGAAGGATCAACTCAGTGGAACAAGGCTACAAAAGTTAACATGTTATCAAATCAATCAAGCAGTAATGGTAAAGCAGTACCATTAAACATGTCCTAATTACTCTTGTTAATGCAAGGATGTATGTAGAATGATGCATGCCCTCGCCTTACTCCCTCTACGTCTTCATCTCACGTTATGCATGACAAACTCCCGCAGTGCTAACGACTTCCACGCACATGCAAATGCGGTGCATGAACATGATTACCAAGTTGTAATTAGTCCTTTTCATACAGCAGGATTGAAAAGCTAAGGTACCTTCCTCATATCAATTTCCACACAGTGATTCATTCTAGGGTCGTCCGTCCTAGGCAATCTCATACGATCATATGGTTCTAGGTCGCTGCAAAGGGCTCATCACCAATCAATGCATGCCTATCATACCTTCGTTACTACTCTAAGGCTCGTCGCCTTAATGCAGTATCAGGTATGCTCGAGGTCACTACAAAGGGCTCGTCACCAATCAATGTAGGCCGACAACACGAATATAGTGTCCCACACCACCATAATCGGCTCACGAGTTTGGTTGCTCACTGGTCACTACGGGGAGGCTCGTCACCCCAGCGTAGGCTGACAGCTCGACCACGGTGTCCCATACCACCATGTCCGGCTCATGAGTCTTAGCAGATCAAGGTACAACGGTTAACGGAATTTCATTGGTAATTTTGGTACCCTAGATTCAAACAATAGCGTCCATACATGGTGAACATACATCGGACAATTGGGTTACTTGACGAACTCGACTAGCACGAGCGCACGTTGGGTTGAACGACATAGAGTGCGCAAACACTCCGTGTGGCCAAACCACTGCCGACAACTCTAATAGGACTCGGGTTCGTCAAATCACGTCCTTCGTGGCGAAAGCAACCTAAGCCACGAACTCAAGGTCGATTACCGATTTTCTGGACTATTCCATAGTCCCAAACACATTCCATTACAACAGATATGCATATAGAATTTAGAACAGTAATGGAACAACAATTCAAATCATGTAGTATGTGAGCATTTGAAGAATATCAACTTAACATGGATTTACACATAAGTAATACTTGAAGTTAAACAACAAAGAATGCGACTTGCATGTAGGAAATCATACACATCAATAGGAGAGTTGAGAATCGCTTCTCAACGCCCGCAAATAGGATAATATGTTACACTTTAAACCATTCAGACATTTCTACAAACACTTAGACTACATAGTTCAACATACATGACGTATGTTGGAATACACGCATTTGGACAATTCCTTTTGCCAAGGAGTTGACACACATACAATTAGCACAAGTACACGACAAATAATCATGGCAAACACATGTTCATTATACTTCCTACATATACATAGAATACACAAATCTCCATATAACACATACATATCAGGAACGCAAAATAAACATAGCATTTCGCATGTGAAATTGCACCTACAACAAGAATAAACCATTAACTGACATTGAAAGCCTTGAAAACCATAACCTATACGAATATAGTCCGCACCTTAAACCAGGAAAAGCACACCGAACTGATTCAGACGATATGTCTTCGTCAACGGCGACTAGATAACCTAAGGCAAGGATAGAAATGAGCTACATCAACACATAGACTATTCTAAGCTCTAAACAGATTAGGGTTAGGAAATTCGTATGGAAAAAAGAGTGAGGGTTTTAAGGTCTTTATATAGGCCTAACATTGATGAAAATAGCCCCAGGGCCAAGGTATACTTAGGTTATAACCAAATCAGGCCTTTCTCAATCCAACGGAGCACTTCTGGTGGTCCTTTTTCCATGTGCGGTCAGACTTAAGCTCACTGACCATGGATCTAGGTCAGGTTGAGTTTTCATACCAATCGGCTTCACAGATCAGCCGTGGCAGACCACACTCAATTCAACAGTCAACGAAACTCGATTAGGTCCACAAGCATTATGACATGCCTGGGCCACTTCCCTGATCTGAGGGTGAAATTGGGTCAGAATCCAACGGTCAGATTGCTTAAAATCATCGTGCAAGCGACACGACTTAGATTTCAGAAAATCATATTTAATTTCTCACCTTTCTCACACTCTTAACTCCGGACTCAATCAAATCGACCTAGGACATCATCGGGACTTGATTTTTGAGGTGATGGTCAAGTCCAACATGGTGACTATAACTGTCTAAGTTCATCGCTATCGGACTTTCGACGCACAGTCCAGGTCTGATCCAAAGTTTCTAAAAATTCCCAAGAGCAACTGGATTTAGCGTTGAATCCCAGATTTCAGAGTAACATAGCGCTAACTATTCTACAGGTTATGAGTCCTGTAGATCAAATTTAAAGTGATTGATGTAAATTTCACAAGCAATCGAGTTTAACGCTAATTAACCCACAATTAACTTCTAAGGAAAATAGAGGTAGTACTCGGGTCTTGGCACGAAATTTTTCGGGTCATTACAATATACCCCCCTTAAAGAAAAATTTCATCCTCAAAATTCGTACCTTCTCATATTCTTCAAGGATCTGAGGGTAGCTCTTTCTAACCTCAGCTTCAGTCTCCCAAGTAGCCTCTTCTTCACTATGATGCATTCATAGTACTTTCACAAGAGGGATGACCTTGCTATGCAATACCTGCTCCTTCCTGTCTAGGATACGCGTCGGTCGCAGTACATATGTGGCATTCTCGCTTAACTGCACCCGCTCCCAACTGATAATATGCGAAGGATCAGGAACGTACTTCTTCAGTATGGAAACATGAAATACGTTATGCATGCCCGCAAGTGGTGTGGGCAAAGCAAGGCAGTATGCTACCGCTCTCACTTGATCCAGAATTTGAAATGGACCAATAAATCTCGGCGTGAGCTTTCCCTTCTTACCGAACCGCAGAACTCCCTTCATAGGGAAAACCTTAAGAAATACATGGTCTCCAACCTCAAACTCAAGCGGTCGCCGCCTCGTATCAGCGTAACTATTCTGCCTGCTCTGGGCTATCAGAAGTCAACATCGAATAATGTCAACTTTCTATGAAGTCGCCTGCACCAACTCCGGGCCAATCAAACTACACTCGCCAACTTCTGCCCAGCAATGTGGTGCTCTGCACGGGCGACCATACAATGCCTCGTAGGGAGCCATGCTGATACTTGCCTGGAAACCGTTATTATACGGGAACTCTGTATAAGGGAGACAATCATCCCAACTGTCCTTGAAATCCAAAACACAAGCTCGCAACATGTCTTTCAGAATCTGATTCACACGTTCTGTCTGCCCGTCTGTCTGCGGATGAAACGCGGTGCTAAACTTCAATTTCACACCCATCACTTCCTAGATACGAGTCCAGAAGATAGATGTGAAACGCGTGTCTCTGTTAGACACAATCTCCAAGGGAACTCCATGCAGACGTACAATCTCCTTGATGTACAATCTAGCCAACTTGTCTGCAGAGTTTGTGACTCTGACCGGTAAGAAATGAGCCGACTTCGTTAATCGGTCGACGATCATCCAAATAGAGTCATGTTCCTTCCTCGTTCTCGATAGCCCTGAAATAAAATCCATAGAGATGAACTCCCACTTCCATTCTGCTATGGGCATGGGCTGAAGCAGCCCAGGAGGTCGGCGATGCTCTGCCTCGACCTGCTGGCACGTGAGATAATGAGATACATACTCAGCAATGTGGACCTTCATGTTGTCCTACCAATAAGATCTTCTCATATCTTGATACATCTTCGTGGTACTTGGATGCATCGCAAGCTTAGAATTATGGGCTGACTCGAGAACCTCCTGTCTCAAGTCAGGAATGTTTGGGACACATAACTGGCCATGAAATCGTAAGCCCCCATCTGAACTAACACTCCACTCGGAGTTCTCATCTACACCAACCTGCTTTCTCATCTTCGCTAAAATCTCATCATCTGCCTGAGTTGTAACGATCCTCTCGTCAATGAGGGGCTGTACACGAATGTGTGCGATAACCTCATACGGCTCTTCCATCGTAAGTTTTTGCTCAAAGTCTCGCACAAACTCCAACATGTCCCATTTTGCTATCATTAGCGGAGCCGCAAACTCTGTAGTCTTCTTGCGACTTAATGCGTCTGCCACAAGGTTCGCCTTACTCGGGTGGTATGAAACATCGAACTTAAAGTCTTTCAATGTTTCCATCCATCAGCGTTGCCTCATATTCAAGTCACGCTCTGTGAAAATGTACTTAAGGCTTTTATGGTCGCAGAAGAGCTCGAACTCCTCTCCGTAGAGGTAATGTCTCCAGAGCTTTATTGCGAAAATGACAGCTGCAACTCTAGGTCGTGTGTAGGGTAATTTTCTTCGTGTTTTCTCAACTGTCTCGAAGCATATGCAATCACCCTGTCCTTCTACATAAGGACACAACCCAGACCAATGTGAGAGGCATCAGTATATATCGTATACTTAACCTCTTGTTCTGGCAATACTAGCACAGGGGCGGACGTCAACTTGTCCTTCAGCTCTTGAAAAGCTATCTCCGCCCTCTCATTCCAAGTAAACTTCAAATCTTTCCGTGTCAACTGAGACAACGGTCGGCTATCTTCGAGAAGTCTTGTATGAAGCGTCGATAATAGCCTGCCAGACGCAGAAAGCTCCTCACCTTAGTAACTGAACCAGGTTGCTTCTAGTCTTGAACTGTAGCTAACTTAGCAAGATCGACAACTATCCCTTCCTTGGACACCACATGTCCTAGGAACTTGACTTCCTCTTTCCAGAAATTGCATTTCTTGAACTGCGCAAAAAGCTGATTCTTCCTAAGAGTATCCAAGACTGCTCTTAAGTGCTCCTCGTGCTCTTCCCGACTCGCAGAATATATCAAGATGTCATCGATAAAGACAATGATGAATCGAAACAAGAATGGCCGAAATACCCTGTTCATCAGATCCATGAACACGGCCGGTGTGTTCGTAAGACCGAACGACATCACTAGGAACTCATAATGGCTAAAGTTAGTCCTGAAGGCAGTCTTCTGTACGTCCTCATTCTTGACGGGCAACTGGTGATACCCTAACTGTAGATCAACCTTCGAAAAGTACCGTGCCCCCTTCAACTGATCAAATAGATCATCGATCCTGGGCAAAGGGTACTTGTTCTTCACAGTCACCTGATTCAACCTGCGATAATCAATACATAATCGCAAGAAACCATCCTTCTTCTTAACAAACAGGACAGGTGCTCCCCAAGGAGATACATTAGGCCGAATAAAATCCAAATTCAACAAGCCATCTATCTGCTTCCTCAATTCCTCCATTTCACTCGGAGGCATACGATAGGTGGGCAAAGAAATGGGCACCGTACTAGGCATGAGATCAATAGTAAAGTCAATCTCGCGCTGAGAGGGTAATCAAGGAATCGACTCGAGCATATCTTAAAACTCTCGAACTACAGGCGTGCTTTCAAACGCCGATTCAGCAATAGTCTCCAACAGAGAAGTATAATAACCAAGACGAAAAGGGTAACTGACCTGAACTGGGAAAGTAACTGTCTCACCCTCAGGTCCATGGATTGTCACCAACCTAGTTTCACAATCAATCTCTGCCCGCATCTTCGTGAGCCAATCCATACCCATAATGACATCGTAATGGTAAAGAGGTGCAACAAAAAGGACAACAAGAATTGATCCACTCCCTAGATCAATCAAACAATCCATACAACGCTTGTTCATAGCAGAGGAGATCCCTGTAGTGGTAGTGAGCATCACTCCCTTCATAGTAACAGTGCCCAAACTCAGACGCCTAACTGCTGCATACGATATAAGAGAGGTAGTGGACCCTGTATCCACCAACATAGAAACGGGAATACCTTCAATGTGAGCTGTAACCTCGAAGGATCTCGACACCAAGTCAGCCATAGGCGCTTCAGCTGAGAGCGTGTGAAGTCGAGCCTGCTGCTGGTGATTTGGCGGAGGAACCATGGGCTGCTGAGGTGGACTGAAGCTAGGTACAGAAGGTCTGAAGAATGGATGAGCTGGCGCTGAACGAAGAGGTGGGGGTGATATAACCTAAGGCATCGGATGGTTGATCCTCTGCGGTGGAGTACATCCACTATCCCGCATACGTGAAAAGCAAGTACGATCCGAATGCCCCATCTTTCCACAGTACGAACAGCGAAAATCAGCTCTCACCTGCTGAGCGGGCGACGCTAAACGCCTCGGAGGAGAATCTGCCCGCGGCCTCTTGCCGAGAAATGGTGCACTCTGAAAGTCAGATTGTGGTCTGGGAACCATAGGTGCTCGCATACGGGACGACCTGTCCCCATCCTGCTCAGCTCGCAGAGACATGCTCACCAACTCCGCATAGGAAGAAATGCTAGCACAGCACATCTTCGATCGGATCTCAGGCCTCAACCCCTCAGAAAAATGCCGCATCCGCATCGGCTGATCACTTAGAATCAGAGGAGCATAGCGACCTAGCTCAGTAAACCGGTTCTCATACTCTGTCACCGACATCCCTCCCTGACGGAGGTGAAGGAACTCACTCTCCTTCTCGTGTCGGTACGTAACCGAAAAATACTTCTCGTGGAAGCGTGCCTCAAACGCCTGCCACGACCACTCATACCCTTCCTCAACAGTGCGAAGAACACTGTCCCACCATAAACTGGCCTCCTTCTCAAACATGAAGGAGGCAAGCTCGACCTGGTCAACCTCAGAACAGTGCAGCGGTCTCAGCATCTTAGAGATGCAATCAATCCAGTACTCGGCCTCCTCGGATCTATGAGAACCTGTAAATGTGGGAGGTCGTAAGCGCTGGAATAGCTCAAATGTACCGCTCGCACTAGCGCTCCCAGATGGGTGCATAGGTGAAGCAGGTGGAGTTGCCCCCACCGACTGAGCAAAGATGCCAGCCATGGAAGACAGAAATTGCTGCTGCTGTTGCTGCTGCTGCTACATCAACAGCATCATCTGCTCAAACCTATCTGGAGGCGGAGCAGACGAAGATGCATACGGCATCGACGCAGATGCACGGTTCGGCTCAGGAACCGAAGGTGTGACTGGAGGAGCCATAAGTGGAATCACAGGTGTCGGCCCAGCACCAGTATGAGACGGGCTCGACTGTGGATCCATCTGACTATCGCCTAGGGGAGAAACCCCGACAAGCGAATCGACCAAAGAGAGACGGGCAGAAGTCTTCGAACCCTTAGGAGGTATACCCTACATTCAACAGAGGATGCAACCTGTAAGATTCAACATCCACATAATCCACCCACACAGCATTCACAGCACAACTTCAACGATAAACAACATGCATTTCATTTAATAAAATTGTCACAATACAAGAAGTGCAGCATTACATGAATCGCGACAGAGAAAGCATGTGAACTAAAATATCTAAAACTTCAAACAACAAACAACTTCCAACTACTATGCCAACAACGGCAACACATAAAAAGAAACAACAAACAGAGCAAAGGACAACTACAAATGCAGCTACTCGTTGGAATCAAGAGATGGAGGCAGGGCACCCTTATCCTGTAAACAACACAGGATAGACTTCAGAGTTCGAGTTACCTTCTTAAACTTATGCTTCACAAAGCCTCAAAGATCCATGATATCCTGGCGTAGAATAGCCTGACCTTCCTCAAGCCGAGCGATACGGGCATCCCTGGCAGCCTGATCTGTGCTCTGCTCTGGTGCTACAGGAGGAGAACTCTCACTCGCATCTTGTACCTCTACCTCTTCCTCGTCCTGCTCTGCTTCTTCTTCAATCTCAGCTCCACCCTTGCCATAACTCTCTGTCTCATCCTCACTTTCTGAGGCTTGTCGACGAGGCCCAATGTCCATCTGATTTACGGTCGTCTTATTAATGTAGCGAACAGGTACCGGCTTTTCTACTCCAAGCCTATAGCCAAACTCATGTGCAAGCTTACAAATGAGTCAGCCAAATGGGAGTGATTCGGTCCTCCTATTCGAATGAGCGATAAGGATAATCTGGCACAAGATGTACGTTGGCACACATAGCTTCTCTCCTTACCCCACCTGATATAGAAAATCTACCATCAGGCGTGTACACTCACTGCGGTTGCTCCACCTTGGATATACATTAAATGTGCACATGTGATGAAGCAAGCGGAAGTCATCCGTGGTAGCTAGAAGGCTTCTATTAGGCTGCGATTCAACCAGACGACCCCACAGGAGCTGCGTGCGGCGATCCCTCTCGTGCGCACTGCTCAAATTCTTCTCACTGGCATGCACCTCGCCAAGCGGCACATTCAAGAGTCAGGATCTCAAAGCGACGTTGACCGTGGCCTCCCGACTGCTTCCACAAGGGATCTTGAACTGCAGAGGCTCCAGCGAAGGATCACGAATGATGGCATAAAAAGCTCGAACAGTGCTCGCATTGGCGCGATATTCACCCTCAAACAAGGGACACCAACCAGTCCCTTCTAGGCACTCCAACAAGAGAAACTCACCAAATAGCCGCAGATCTACATGAGCCTTAAAAAGGACCCTACGGCCTTCATAGACTTCATGAGATAGCTCCGCCAACAAGGTTCTTCCAATGGGAGCTTGAGGATCAAGGTCCCGCTTGGTTTGAAATTCACGGGTGGCGGTCGTGCTCACGGCGGCACCTCTCGGCTTCCGTGTATAGGTTGGGCGACTAGGCCCGGCTTCATCCATAGGCACTCTCTTCTTCCCCATCAAAGAGAGAAAGGTGGAGATGAAAAATATGGCCGTGACAAACTCAAATAGGGACATGGAAAATGAGAGAAAAGGGAGAAATGGGAAGAATGGTGAGGCTTCCACACACTTGAGATCCCAAAGGAGGATTTAAGAGCTCAAATGAGAAGAAAAGGGAGTAAAAACAATAATGGGGATGGATTTTTAAGATGGGTTGGATGGGTGTGCACAAAAATGGAAGAAGGAGATTGGGGAGGGATTTTGGTGGAGTTTTAAAAGAGACTTGAAGAAAAGGAGAGCTTGGGTGGGTATTTTATGAAGGAAAGGAGTTTTAGAAGGTGTTTTAATCGACCAAACTTGGAGGGGTGGGCCACACTAGGCCCCAATAGTGTCTGCCCGAGCCGGCCCGCTGAGCGGGGAGGGCTCGCCGAACCGGCGAGGTCATCACCGGTCTCTGGACACTCCGGTGTTGACTCGCCATTTGGGCGAGGTCCTCCTGTCCCCCTAAGTGTAAAATGATGTGGGCCCCCCTTGGTCCCCCTGAAAATGCCCCGATTGGCTCCTTAGTCCGATTCGACCCTATCGGGCCACTCGGGGTAAAATCTGATACAAACACTGGTTTACAGACATTTTAAGGGCTGAGATGGGAAGATAAACCATCTAAACTCGTTAATGGACGGTCTAGAAAAGATTTTGGGTCACTATGTGTGATCAGGAGTGAGCACAGACTCAATCTCGACGATCATTTTTAGTAAACTTTCACCGATAGAAGCAACGGAAACACATACACAAATTCTACAATAAACTCGCACCCTCCTACACTAAGGTGGTGACAGCGTGTAGTGTGTGACCATAACCCAGGTCCGGTTTAACCCAATTCATGCTCTGATACCAACTTGTAACGCCATGAAATTTGGGGGTCGAGCATAACTCAGCTCCCGAGTTTCAAAACATCACTTATGCAACATATTTAATGATGGATGTATGCTATCTGTAAGAGTACATAAAACATGGAATAGATTAAGCAAAACTGCAACCATAATTCAGGGATAAGTGAAGAACGCAAGCGGAAGACTTAAAGAAACATATGTGTACATATGCAAGTCCTTGAAATACGTATACATGCCAGGTCATACTTACAAGTGTTACTATCAAAAATACAAGTATCAATGACATTATCTATTCCAAAAGAAAACCCAGAATTCTCGCACATCAGGACATGACTCACATGAACCCTCCTGAGAACTGCATAAAAGAAAATGCGGCCTCATCATCCTCAAACTCCTGCTTTGCCTCAGGGGTCGCATCAATATCTTCATCTAAGACAGAGTCTGGTTGGTGTTTAAACACCGCCCCAGAATGTGGGAGTGAGTGATCAACTCAGTGGAACAATACTGCAAAAGTTAACATGTTATCAAATTAATCAAGCAGTAATGGTAAAGCAGTACAATCAAACATGTCCTAATTACTCTTGTTAATGCAAGGATGTATGTAGAATGATGCATGCCCTCACCTTACTCTCTCTGCGTCTTCATCTCACGTTACACATGACAAACTCCCGCAGTGCCAACGACTTCCATGCACATGCAGATGCGGTGCATGAACATGATTACTAAGTTGTTATTAGTCCTTTTCATACAACAGGATTGGGAAGCTAAGGTACCTTCCTCATATCAATTTCCACACAGTGATCCATTCTAGTGTTGTCAGTCCTAGGCAATCTCATACGTCATATGGTTCTAGGTCACTGCAAAGGGTTCGACACCAATCAATGCACGCCTATCATACCTTCGTTACTACTCTAAGGCTCGTCGCCTTAATGTAGTATCAGGTATTCTCGAGGTCACTATAAAGGGCTCGTCACCAATCAATATAGGCCGACAGCACGAATATAGTGTCCCATACCACCATAATCGGCTCACGAGTTTGGTTGCTCACTGGTCACTACGGGGAGGCTCGTCACCCCAGCGTAGGCCGACAGCTCGACCATGGTGTCCCATACCACCATGTCCAGCTCATGAGTATTAGCGGATCAAGGTACAACAGTTAACGGGATTTCATTGGTAAGTTTGGTACCCTAGATTCAAACAATAGCGTCCATACATGGTGAATATATATTAGACAATCGGGTTACTTGACGAACTCGACTAGTACGAGCGCACATTGGGTTGAACGACATAGAGTGCGCAAACACTCCGTGTGGCCAAACCACTGCCGACAACTCTAATACGACTCGAGTTCGTCAAATCACGTCCTTCGTGGTGAAAGCAACCTCAGCCACGAATTCAAGGTCGATTATCGATTTTCTGGAATATTCCATAGTCCCAAACACATTCCATTACAACAGATATGCATATAGAATTTAGAACAGTAATGGAACAACAATTCAAATCATGTAGTATGTGAGCATTTGAAGAATATCAACTTAACATGGATTTACACATAAGTAATACTTGAAGTTAAACAACAAAAAATGTGACTTGCATGTAGGAAATCATACACATCAATAGGAGAGTTGAGAATCGCTTCTCAACGCCCGCAAATAGGATAATATGTTACACTTTAAACCATTCAGACATTTCTACAAACACTTAGACTACATAGTTCAACATACATGACGTATGTTGGAATACACGCATTTGGACAATTCCTTTTGCCAAGGAGTTGACACACATACAATTAGCACAAGTACATGACAAATAATCATGGCAAACACATGTTCATTATACTTCCTACATATACATAGAATACACAAATCTCCATATAACACATACATATCAGGAACGCAAAATAAACATAGCATTTCGCATGTGAAATTGCACCTACAACAAGAATAAACCATTAACTGACATTGAAAGCCTTGAAAACCATAACCTATACGAATATAGTCCGCACCTTAAACCAGGAAAAACACACCGAACTGATTCAGACGATGTGTCTTCGTCAACGGCGACTAGATAACCTAAGGCAAGGATAGAAATGAGCTACATCAACACATAGACTATTCTAAGCTCTAAACAGATTAGGGTTAGGAAATTCGTATGGAAAAGAGAGTGAGGGTTTTAAGGTCTTTATATAGGCCTAACATTGATGAAAATAGCCCCAGGGCTAAGGTATACTTAGGTTATAACCAAATCAGGCCTCTCTCGATCCAACGGAGCACTTCTGGTGGTCCTTTTTCCATGTGCGGTCGGACTTAAACTCATTGACCATGGATCTAGGTCAGGTTGAGTTTTCGTACCAATCGGTTTCACAAATCAGCCGTGGCGGACCACACTCAATTCAACGGTCACCGAAACTCGATCAAGTCCACAAGCATTATGACTTGCCTTGGCCATCTTCCCTGATCTGAGGGTGAAATTAGGTCAGAATCCAACGGTCAGATTGCTTAAAATTGTCGTGCAAGCGACACGACTCAGATTTCAGAAAATCATATTTAATTTCTCACCGTTCTCACACTCTTCACTCCGGACTCAATCAAATCGACCTAGGACATCATCTAGACTTGATTTTTGAGGTGATGGTCAAGTCTAACATGGTGACCATAACTGTCTAAGTTCATCGCTATCTGACTTTCGACGCGCGGTCCAGGTCCGATCCAAAGTTTCTAAAAATTTTCAAGAGTAACTGGATTTATCGTTGAATCCTAGATTTCAGAGTAACATAGCGCTAACTATTCTACAGGTTTTGAGTCCTGGAGATCAAATTTAAAGTGATTGAAGCAAATTTCACAAGCAATCGAGTTTAACGCTAATTAACCCACAATTAACTTCTAAGGAAAATAGAGGTAGTACTCGGGTCTTGGCATGAAATTTTTCGGGTCATTACACCATGGTACTAAGATCCACTAAGACTCATGAGTCGGGCATGGTGGTGTATGGGACACCATGGTCGAGTTGTCGGCCTACACTAGGGTGACAAGCCTTCCCGTAGTGTTTAGTGAGTAACCCAAACTCGTAAGCTGAATATGGTGGTGTATGGGACACCGTATTCGAGTTGTCGGCCTATATTCAGGTGACGAGCCTCCCGTAGTGACCTCGAGTATAAACACTTGAATTTACCTATCCAATTGTTTCATTAGGGGTGATGCCCTACAACTTGTCTATCGTATGTGATTAACTAGGATTGACGACCCTAGATGGATCCTTTGTTTGGGTTAATGATAAAAAGGGGAGATACTTTAGCTTTCCAAATCTACTGTATGAATAAGCCTAATCAATTACTTGGCTAACACGACCATGCACCGAATTGTTTGTGCTTTGACGAAGAAGCGCATGTTTAGGGAGTTTGCCATGCGTAATCGTTAGATGAAGTCACTGAGAGAGTGCAGACGAGGGCATGCATCATTACTGCATATAATTCTTGCATTAACAAGAATAATTAAGAAGTGATTGCTGTATTGCTTTATCATTACTGCTTCATTGAATTGATAACATGTTAACCTTTGTCTTATAGTACCACTGAGTTGATCACTCACTCCCACTCTGGGACGGTGTTTTAAAACACCAACTAGACTCTGTTTTAGTTGTAGATGATGATGAGGCTTAAGCGATGGAGCCGAATTTCTTTGATGAGGAGGAGTTCTCTTACGTATAGCTCTCAAGTGCGTCTATGTAGACCTAGAGCTGCGTCACCAGGATTACAGGGTTATGGATTAGTTGGACACTATATATTTTGCCATTTTGTAGATTTTGGAAACAATACATGTAAACATTTAGCCCAGTTACATACTTATACTCTGGAGGTTGTAAATCGATTACTTGTTCAAATATGCATGTTATAGTCTTCCGCTTGCTTAATCAAATTACCTCTGGAGTATGATATGCCATTTTTGAAGTAATCCCACTCATATTTAATGCACTAATATGGATAACATTTAAATATCATTATCTATGTTGCATAAGTGATGCATTGGATCTCGGGAGTTGAGCTTTGCTCGACCCTCGAAATCCGGGGCATTACAAAAGCACATTGTTTTAATATAGTTGAAGCTTGAAAACTTGATCTATCACTTAATGCAGTACTTGAATCTCCTATTCTTGTACTTGAAGTTCTTGATGTAGAAACTTTGTTCTTGTACTTGAATGTAGGTAAGGATGATGTAAAGTTGAGCTACACAAGATACATATTCCAAGAGGTTTTGGCACTACAAAATTTGACAAATCTAGGAGCTAGATAAGATAACATTCTCAGATACTACCCAGGACATCTGGCCTTCCAACTGCTGATTCGGGCGCCTATCTTGTCTTTTGGAACCTGGAAATCAACTTTCCTCACCCTACCCCTAGCCAAGGGGACTCCCGATAGATGGATCCTGATGTGGAACTTGGGATCCCTAATGAATGCTCTATCACCCTTATCCTAGCAGCGGGTAGCTAATCATAAAAGTAGAAGGAGCTTTTACTATAATTTATCAGCTGGTCGGACACAGCTTGAAAGAATTTAAGGAACTCTTTCATAACTCGAATTGACGAAATGCTTCCTTTCAGGAATATGAGGGTGTCATCTGCGTAGAGGAGGTGGGAGATTACTGAGCAGCCATGCCTGAGCTTGAGCGAAAAACACAAACCCCTATCTATTAATGCTTTAATACCCCTACTGAGCACCTCTATTGTAAGAATGAACAAGCTTGGTGATATTGGGTTGCCCTGGTGAAGGCCTCTAGAAAACTTGAAGTACCTCGCTGCTTCATTGTTGATGATGATCGAAATCCAGTTGTTTGCCCAACATTTTTCTACCAGGGACACCCACTTGTCACTGAAATCGAAGCATCTGAGGGCCTATTTAAGGAAGCTCCACTCAACCCTGTCGTACTCCTTCTCCAAGTCTAATTTTAACACTATGTTACCTCCACGAACCTTTTTGTTTAAGTCTATGAACATCTCTTGCACCAGGGCAATTTTTTTTTATTAATCTTCCTTTGAAGATCAGTGTTGGTCGCACTTGATTCAATCTAGAAGCTAGGATCTTGGAGAAGACCTTATAAACGTAATTGTAGAGGCTTATTGGGCGGAAGTCTGAGAAGGAAGAGGGGGCTGCAATTTTAGGAATCAAGCAAATGAGGGAGGAAAAGAACGCTCGGGGAAGTTGTCCCCCTTTGAATAGATGTACTACCGAAGCATGTAGGTCTTTGTAAGTGCTATAGTTTATAGCCCTTTTTGTTGTTAAATTTGTGGTGCCAAAGACACTGTTATGAAGCTTGCATCTGTGAAGAACAATGCTCTACTCAAGATCAACTTTGTTTGATAAGCACTGTTCACAAGTCAAGAATCTCAAGAAGCTTTCAAGTTCAACCTCAAGATCTCAAGAAGCTTTCAAGTTTAAGCTCCATCAAGACTTCAAGCTTTGCTACTTTCAAAGCTCTCTTGTCTCTAAGTTTCAATGTCCTTACTTCACTATTGAGGTATGACTGACCTTAGGTTGACCTTTAGAGTAGGTCATTCTGGATACATAATTCATATGTTTTATATATATGAGTTTAGGCTGTTCTAAGATTAGTCCTGGACCTTATTCGACTAGTCCTAGCACTGCTTCGACCTGTCTAAGCATTTCCTAGATCAGTCGTAAGGTTGTTGCAAAATTCAGATATTTTCTGTTTGGCTTCGACTAGTCTTAGGGTCTGTTCGACTAGTCCTATGAACAGTGTCGACTGTTTCTTCGACCAGTCGTAGACCTATGACTCAATGTACAGCGTTAAAGATTGGCTAGCTTCGACTAGTCGTGTGCAACCTACGACCAGTCGTAGACCACCTACGACAAGTCGTGAAACCGCCAAATCTTATCGCGCCTGAATTTTCAAATATCTGTTGGTTCTATGACCAGTCGTAGAGTTCTTTAGACCAGTCGAAGACGTGATTTGTTCACCTATAAATAGAGCATTAATCTCAGAATAAAATATAAATTTGAAGCTAATTTAATTCAGCCTTCTAAGAGATAAGTCTATGCTCCATTTTAAGCTAAGTGTGCATATTTAATATTCTCTTTCTTTAGCTTTCCTTATTTTATTTTGTTCCTGTATTCCAATCTTATTTGAAAAGTGGAATTGCCATATTCCGTCTTCTTGGAATCAAAATCAAATAGAGCTACGCCCAATTTGGTTTAATTTAAAATCTATTAGAACCTAGAACCATTACAAAGTGAGTATTGGACATTGAACTTTGACATTCAAATCTCTACTCCAACTTGGTTGTTCTGGGCTGCTACAACGAAGGAGAAAGTCAGGTATTTTACGTTTGTGTAATTTACTTTCATTTGGTTTTCTTTTGGGATTTGCCAGAAAAATCTCATTGTATTGGTTATTTGAGGAGAGTCAGGAAAGCTCAGAAGAGGGGTTTTTTTTTAATTGTGTAAGCTCACAGAGAAAAATACAATTGTGAAGGTTTTTGGTGAACCTGGAAAACCTATCTTTAATAGTGAACGCTGATATCCCCTGTGTGAGGATATTAGGAGTGGAGTAGCGCTGTGTGGCTGTTGTTGAACGGTTGGTGTACACACAGGCGAACCACTATAACTCTTTGTCTTATGGTTTGAATGCTTGCTTAAGTTTTATATCTCTTTTCATTCAAATTTGTGGAATGTATGTGTGGATGCGAATGTTGTAAAATTTACATTTCAAGCACAGTGGGAATGTTGTAATAATTTAGTTTTAAATTCCTGCTATTTATTTCAATTCCTTGCTATTTATTTATTCCTCTCCAGTTTGAGTTTTTGATACAAAGGATGTTCTAGAAATAAGGTTGTCCTGCCATAAACCCTTGGTTTTTATGGTGTAAGGTTGTCTTTAGAACTAAATTCGTATCAACCTCTCAATATTTATTTAGTGAGGTTGCTTTTCTTTCAGCATTGTGATTTGATTTAGTTTATTTGGCTATCTATCTTTCTTTATTTTGGCATCGTCCTATTCACTCCCCCCTTTAGGACATATAGCTAGGCCATTTCAAGTGGTATCAGAGCCTAATAGCTTGCTCTTAATGCTTTTTTTTTTTGGATTTAATTCCTGAGCTAACGATCTAAGCTATATATAAGATGTCAAATTTTGATAGCCTATTAGTAGTCACTAGGCCTCCACCCTTTGATAGCTCCAACTATGCCTGTTGGAAAGCTAGGATGAGGATTTTCCTCAAATCAATGAATGAGAGTGTGTGGCAAACTACAGTGACTGAATGGAACCCACCTACCACTAAAGTGATTGGTATTGATGGTTCAAAATCAATGAGAGTAACAACATATTTCTCATGGACCACCCTTCAGAAAAATGAGAGTAGTGCCAATGCAAAAGCACTAAATGCAATCACTTACGCACTATCACTGGATTAGTTCAAAAGAATCATATCTTGTGATACTGCAAAGCAAGCCTGAGATATATTAGGAATGACACACGAGGATACTACAATTGTCAAAAAATCTAAAGTCCAACTCCTCACAACCAAATTTGAAGAAATTCATATGGTGGAAAATGAAATGTTTATGGACTTTTACACTAGATTAAATGACATTGTAAACTTAATGTGAGGTCTTGGCGATAAAATCCCAGAAAGTAAAGTGTGTGCAAAGATACTACACTCACTTCCTGAATGGTTCAACTCTAAGGTAACCACGATCCAGGAACTTCGTGATACGGACAATACGAGGGTAGAAGAACTAGTTGGTTCTTTACAAACCTATGAGTTAAATTTTAAAGCTCCTAAAAGTAAATCTATCACTCTTAAATCTTTTAAAGACAACTCTGATTCTGAAGATGATATGACTCTTTTAGTGAAAAAGTTTTACAAGATTTTCAAGAGTAAAAAGAGGGTTGATTTTCAGAAATCAAATGATAAGAAAAGATCAAAACCCAAATCTAAAACTTGGAAGTCTTTGAAAGATAGTCAATGTTACAACTGCCAAGAATATGAGCATTTAGCAAACAAGTGTCCTAAAAAGGACAAACCCAAAAAGAAGGGTATGTTGGTTACTTGGGATGAATCATCTGTTTTGAAGCGTCTTCTGAATCAGAAGATTCTGAAACTGAGTTGGGCAGTGAAGTTAAAGCCCTTATGACTCTAGCCAAATTCACTTTTTCAGATCATGATGATTCAACTAGCAAAGAAAATCTGAATAGTGATTATGAAAATGAAGATGATCTTCAAGATGCTTACAATGCTTTATACAAGGAAAGTTGTAAAATTGCTGTCAAACTTAAACTTCAAAAAGAAATGTCTTTTAAACTCAATGAATGTTTTGAATCTCTTGTTTTAGAAAAATCTCAAATTTCAGATTGTTTTAAAAAATCAAAATGTGATTTAGAATTCAAACCTCCCTGATTGAAAATCTGAAATTTAAAAATGAGAGACTTAAAAATGAAGTATCTTCTCTTTTGAGTTTAAAGAATACATGGAGGTATGCCCAAGGAGATCCAAAGTTAGAAAAACTTTTATCTGGATCTAGAAAATGTGGCGACAAAACCGGGCTGGGCTATGATAAAAATGTTCCTCCTAAACAAAAGTATACTTCTCCTAAGTTTGTGAAAGGAGAGTCCTCTAACTCAAAAGGGAAAAATACTAGTTAAGGTTTTTCTCAAATTTCAAAAGCTTTTCAAAAACCTAGAGGCAGCTATGTCAATTTCAAAAATCAGAACAGAAACCCACTAGCTGAAATGATAGTGGATTTACTCAAGGAGCTCTTAAAATCTAACTCAGTAGGTCATTCTTATAACAACAGTCAGAAGAAGACCAACTATACTCCTAAACCCAAAATAGTTCTGAAATGGGTTCATAAAGTTGTCTGCTTGGTTACCCACACCGCTTTCAAAGCAACAAGCCATTCAAAGTGGTACCTAGATAGTGGATGCTCTAGGCATATGACAGGCGACAAGGCCTTATTCACCGATCTTAAAGATATGACTGATGGGTCAGTTACTTTTGGTGATTGAAGCAATTGCAAGATTATGGGCCAAGGTACGGTTCAACTCTATAACCTTCCTTTGTTTAAAAATGTTTTATATGTTAAAGGATTGAAACATAATCTTCTAAGCATATCACAAATTTGTGATAATAACTATAGTGTTCGGTTTTCTAATCAAAGCTGTGAGATTCTAAACAACAAGGGTTTAGTAATACTAACTGGACATATAACGTCTGAAAACTGCTATATTATTAGTGAATCCAGCTCATCTAATCAATCGTGTTACATGGTCCATACATACGAGACTGATTTGTGGCACAAACGTCTTGGACATGTACACTACCGAAATCTATATAGATTGAGCAAACGAGAATTTATAAGAGGTCTACCCAAACTATAAAAGTTAGATAAAATATGTGGTGAATGCTAGATTGGCAAACAAATGAGGAACTCACACAAAAAGGTGAATTCCAATACCGCATCAAGACCACTCGAGCTTCTTCATATGGATCTTGTAGGACCTACCAGGATAGAAAGTCGAGGTGGCAAAAGATATATCTTAGTAATAGGAGATGACTTTACTAGATATACACGGGTTGTCTTCTTAAGGGACAAATCAGAAACCTTTGAAGAAGTGAAAAAGGTTCTTAAAAGGATTTAAACTAAAAACAGTTCTCAAGTCAGTAAGATTCATAGTGATCATGGATCTGAATTTGAGAATAGTGGTTTTGAGAAGTTCTGTAGCAACTAGGGAATATTGCATAAATTCTCAGTGCCTAAAACTCCACAACAAAATGGAATAGTTAAAAGGAAAAATAGAGTGCTTCAAGAAATGGCTAATGTCATGTTAAACAGTATGAAGCTCTTTAAGAATCTTTGGGCTGAAGCAGTCAATACAGCTTGTTATATCATTAACCGAGTTTCCACTAGTAAAGGTAATAATAAAACGACTTACGAATTGTGGTTTGATAAAAAGCCTACTGTCAAATACTTTTGAGTTTTTAGCAGCAAGTGCTATATTTTACGAGATCGTGAATATCTGGGAAAGTTTGGTACGAAGAGTGATGAAGGGATCTTTTTAGAATACTCTTTAAACAGTCGAGCTTATAGGGTTCTACATAAAAGGACCGGTGTGATTCAAGAGTCTATCAATGTAGTCATTGATGATCACTTAAACACACTAGTCTCAAGTTCAGATAATGATGAAGTACTAGTAATTGATAAATCCGATACTTCATCTAATCAGACTGATTCTAAACTAAGGATTGTTAAAGATCATCCAACCACACAGATTCTTGAAAACCCTCTCACTGGTGTTCGTACTCGTAAACAACTTGAGGATATATGTAATTATGTATGTTTTACATCACAGATAGAACCATCTAACGTAAAAGAAGCTCTTACTGATGAAAATCGGATTGTTGCGATGCAAGAATAACTTAACAAATTTGTGAGAAATGATGTTTGGTATCTCGTACCTAGACCTAAAGGTAAACACATCAATGGAACCAAATGGATTTTCAAGAATAAGTTTGATGAGCTTGGAAATATAATTAGAAATAAGGCTAGACTAGTGGTACAAGGTTACACTCAAATTAAAGGCATTGATTTTGATGAAACCTTCGCACCAGTAGCACGTCTTGAATTAATTAGACTTTTTATATCCATTGCATGTCTTAGAAAGTTTAAGATTTACCAAATGGATGTGAAAAGTACTTTTTTAAATGGTGACCTACATAACGAAGTCTATGTTGAATAACTGATGGGTTTTGAAGACTCCAAAAATGCTAATCATGTGTATCACCTTAAAAAGGCACTTTACGGTTTAAAACAAGCTCCTAGGGCATGCTACGAGAAACTAATAAAGTTTCTATTAAGCCATAATTTTCAAATAGGATGTGTTGATAAGACTCTGTTTATCAAAAAACATGATGATCACATTTTAATAGTATAAATTCATGTTGATGATATCATTTATGGATCTACTTGTACTGACATGACTATTGAGTTTGCAGATTTGATGAAATCTTAGTTTGAAATGAGCATGGTTGGGGAATTGAATTATTTCCTTGGGTTGTAAGTAAAGCAAAAACCTGACAGAATGTTTATTTCTCAATCTAAATATGCTATTGATTTGATTAAGAGATTTAGATTTGAGAAGGATAAGAATTTTGATACTCCTATGAGTACAACTTTGAAACTCTCAAAAGATTCTACTGGTAAAAATGTGGATCCAAAATTATATCATAGTATGATTGGTAGTTTACTGTATTTAACTACTAGTAGACCTGATATCGCTCTAACTGTTGGCATTTACGCTAGATATCAGTGTGATCCTAAAGAGTCACACTTGACTGCTGTCAAGCAGATTATACGATTGTCACAACTACTGTTAATCTCGATCTTTGATATCCTCATGAGACTAGTGTTCAATTAGCTGGGTACTTGGATGCTGACTGGGCTGGTAATCTTGATGATAGAAAATCAATAAGTGGTGGTTGCTTCTATATTGAAAACTATTTAGTTTCTTGGTTTAGCAAGAAACAAAGTTCTATATCACTTTCAACAGCTGAAGCTGAATATATCGCAATTGGTAATGCGTATACTTAGCTAGTTTGGATGAAACATATGCGAAGTGATTATGAAATTAAACAGGATTCTATGTTATTTTATTATAATAATTCCTGTGCCATAAATATTTCACAAAATCCAATTCAGCATTCTCGTACTAAGCACATTGACATTAGATTTCATTATATTCCAGAATTAGTAGAAGAAAAGGTTATATCCTTGGAATATATCCCTACCGAGAATCAACGTGCTGACATTTTTACTAAGCCACTCTACAAAAGCAGGTTTAACAAAATGAAGTTTAATCTTGGCATGTGCATTTTAAAGTGATTATTTATGCCTATTTGTATCATAGTGTATATAATTGCTTGATTTATTTTCAAAATTTTGAATATAATGTTGGAAATCAGTTTTTCTGGCCGGTACTCGACCGGTTGTGAATCTACACGAATAGTCATGCTACGACCGGTCGTGTACATCCACGACCAGTCGTGAATCGCGTGAATCTCTTATAATTTGGGGAAAATGCTTCTTCTTCTTCATTTCTTCTTCACTCTCCAACAGGCCGACGCACGACCAGTCGAACCCTTCCTTCAAAATCTTCAAGGTTAGTGCTCCTTTTGTATTTTTCTTGTGGATTTGAGTCTAGATTTCTTCTTTTTTTCTCTTGAAGTTATCTATTTCAAATTTCTTTGAGATTTGGGATTTTTCTTGGGTAAATCTGATTTGAGAAAACCCACTTCTCAATCCTTTGTAACTCTTTATTTCCTTGAAATCCTTATTACAAATGGCATCTAGAGGTAGAAAAACAACATCCTGTGGTCCTTCTTCTTCCTCCAGATCAGCCCCTATCACTAAGCGTCATCTTTGAGCTCTCGAGGACGATCTATCTTATGTTCGGGACATCAGATTACGTAATGTTATTGTTAAACATCCTGTTGACATTAATCATGTTGCTCCATTTGAGATCCTTTCTATTCTCCAAGCTGTAGGTTAGGATAACTTATTACATTGGGATGAGCCAGCATACCGGTCCATTGCCCAGTCCATGTTTGTATACATATGTGATTTTTCATCAGAAAATTTATCTTTTAAGATAGCCACTAGAGAAGGACCATTTGACGTTGATCGTCATTTGATTTCAGCTCTTATATAAATTCTTGTGAATGTTGAGGGCATTCCTATCCATAACTTATCTGAAAAACTGTCAGTATCTGAAAAACGTATGCTCACAAAAGATTTATACAATTTGGATGTTCAATGGACTCATAAAGGGAATGCGCTTCCTTCAAAATATCTGTTACCCAAATACAGAGTTCTTCACAAAATCTTTGTGTTTAACTTGTATCCTCGATCGGGTAATAAATCTGAATTGTCTTCCTTTATGGTCCGTGTTCTTCATGCTGTTGCTAGCGGTGCTCATGTTTGTCTACCATCCTTGATTTTTAACTCCATTATTCTGTTTCGACTCCATCCTGGTCACAGTGACATTCCTTTTGGTTATTTGATGACAGTGTTGGCTACGCATATGCTAGTCGATATGCCGGTTGGAGAGGCCTCTATCCATCATCTGATATTTAACAATTCTAATATCAATAAGATGAAGCTTGATTTCCTTCTTGGTCAAGGTGTTGGTGGTGGCAATGCTGAAGCTGAACATGAGGAAGAAGCTAGTGATATTCCTCCTGATGATATCAACATGGATGATATATTTGAAGAACTTGAATTTGATTCTAGAAATGATCCAGATTATGAGCCTTCTAAGTTTGATGCACGTCTGCGTGCATTGGAAGATAAAGTTGAGAATATGAATGTTAAGAAGGAAAACATGTCTGTTGCCCATGATTTACAATTCAAGTATATGCACAAATATCTTAGGCACTTGATCAAGGGCTTGCATCAACTTGATCCTTCCATCCCTGCTCCTTCATCTGGTTCAGATTCATTATTTTAAGTTAGCTGGTTTGTTATAACTTTATTACTCTTGTGTTAGCTTAACTGGTTTTGAGATTGTATCTATTTTTTACTTAGCTCTGTATATGAATTATGTGGGCTGTTTATGCTGGTTAATCATATCTTGTCTTGTTTCCACTCATATATCTCTTTCTTTATTTCTCCTCAGCCATTTGTTCTATGCTTCCTTTGTCCTATTGTGACAAAAAGGGAGAGAATGGATATGGATGTGATGTGTGTCTAATGAATGATTATGTTATGAGGAGAGAGTAGCATTGTATGTTACTCAGGGGGAGTATGTGTAGAAGTGGACTGTATGTTATGTTGAATATTGATTTACAGGTTTGCCGGATCATGTATGTCAGTTGATAACAACTGGTACATGATATAACGACTGATGCATGATTCTTTAATCAGATATTCTGTGTTATGTAACATATCTTGAAAGTGTGTTTTGTCACTAATTTGACAAAGGGGGAGATTGTAAGTGATATAGTTTATAGCCCCTTTTGTTGTCAAATTTGTGGTGCCAGAGACACTGTTATGAAGCTTGCATCTGTGAAGAACAATGCTCTACTCAAGATCAACTTTGTTTGATAAGCACTGTTCACAAGTCAAGAATCTCAAGAAGCTTTCAAGTTCAACCTCAAGATCTCAAGAAGCTTTCAAGTTTGAGCTCCATCAAGACTTCAAGCTTTGCTACTTTCAAAGCTCTCTTGTCTCTAAGTTTCAATGTCCTTGCTCACTATTGAGGTATGACCGACCTTAGGTTGACCTTTAGAGTAGGTCATTCTGGATACATAATTCATATGTTTTAATATGTGAGTTCAGGCTATTCTAAGACTACTCCTGGACCTTGTTCGACTAGTCCTAGCACTGCTTCGACCTGTCTAAGCATTTCCTAGATCAGTTGTAAGGTTGTTGCAAAATTCGGATATTTTCTGTTTGGCTTTGATTAGTCTTAGGGTCTGTTCGACTAGTCCTATGAACAGTGTCGACTGTTTCTTCGACCAGTCGTAGACCTACGACTCAATGTACAACGTTGAAGATTAGTTAGCTTCGACTAGTCATGTGCAACCTACGACCAGTCGAAGGGGACCTACGACCAGTCGTAGACCACCTACGACCAGTAATGAAACTGCCAGATCTTATCGCGCCCGAATTTTTAAATATCTATTGGTTCTACAACTAGTCGTAGAGTTTTTTAGACCAGTCGAAGACGTGATTTTTTTTCACCTATAAATAGAGCATGAATCTTAGAATAAAATATGAATTTGAAGCTAATTTAATTCGGCCTCTGAGAGATAAGTCTATGCTCCATTTTAAGTTAAGTCTGCATATTTAATATTCTCTTTCTTTAGCTTTCCTTATTTGATTTTGTTCCTGTATTCCAATCTTATTTGAAAAGTGGAATTGCTGTATTCCATCTTCTTGGAATCAAAATCAAATAGAGCTACGCCCAATTTGTTTAATTTAAAATCTATTAGAACCTAGAACCATTACAAAGTGAGTATTGGACATTGAACTTTGACAATCAAATCTCTACTCCAACTTGGTTCTTCTGGGTTGTATTTTACGTTTGTGTAATTTACTTTCATTTAGTTTTCTTTTGGGATTTGCCAGAAAAATCTCATTGTATTGGTTATCTGAGGAGAGTCAGGAAAGCTCAGAAGAGGGTTTTTTTTAATTGTGTAAGCTCACAGAGAAAAATACAATTGTGAAGGTTTTTGGTGAACCTGGAAAACCTATCTTTAATAGTGAACGCTGATATCCCCTGTGTGAGGATATTAGGAGTGGAGTAGCGCTGTGTGGCTGTTGTTGAACGGTTGGTGTACACACAGGTGAACCACTATAACTCTTTGTCTTATGGTTTGAATGCTTGCTTAAGTTTTATATCTCTTTTCATTCAGATTTGTGGAATGTATGTGTGGATGTGAATGTTGTAAAATTTACATTTCAAGCATAGTGGGAATGTTGTAATAATTTAATTTTAAATTCCTGCAATTTATTTCAATTCCTTGCTATTTATTTTTTCCTCTTCGGTTTGAGTTTTTGATACAAAGGACGTTCTAGAAATAAGGTTGTCCTACCATAAACCCTTGGTTTTTATGGTGTAAGGTTGTCCTTAGAACTGAATTCGTATAAACCTCTCAATACTTGTTTAGTGAGGTTGCTTTTATTTTAGCATTGTGATTTGATTTAGTTTATTTGGCTATCTATCTTTCTTTATTCCACTGTTAAATTTTTATTTTGGCATCATCCTATTCACCCCCCCCCCCCCCCCCCCCCCTCCCCCTCTAGGACATATAGCTGGGCCATTTCAGTCTTTCCCTACTACACTATAGCAGAAGGCAAAGAAGGCCCTGAAAAATCCATCTAGGCTTGGAGCCCCGTTAATGGGAAGACCGCTGACCGCTTGATGGACCTCAAGAAAGGACAGAGGGGTGAGCAAGCATAAATTATCCTCATCAGAAAGGATCCTGGGGATGGACTGAGAAAGGATTGCCGTAGTGGCTGGGTTCTCTGATCTGAATAAAGATTCAAAGAATTTAATGGCTTCAGATTTGATGGAGACTGGATCATAAACTACTTGTCCCCCTTGAATTTTTTACTTCCCTGATTTCTGCTCTTCTCATTCTTTCTTAAATATAAGCGTGGAAGAATTTCGTGTTTCTGTCACCCTCTTGTAGCCAAGAATTTCTAGCCTTTTGCTTCCAAAAAACTTCTTCCCTTAGTTCCATTTGAGCCAGATGGTTTTTTGCCTCCATCATTTGGCTATGTAGACCCTGATCTAAAGAAGCATGCATCCAATTTTCTATACTCATTAGGGCTTCTTCTGCCTGCCAAACCTGGTTATGAACATTGCCAAAAATATCCATGTTCCAACCTTTAGAGCCTACTTGGCCTTCCGGAGCTTCAGCTGAAGGTTGAGCATGGGCTGGGTGTGAAGCTCGCCCTCCTAGGCTTACTGGAGCACCTGGTGAAAGGACTCATGAAAGGTCCACATCCTTTGGAACGTGAACGGTTTAGGCAGAGTTGGAGAGGGGGGAGGGAACGAAATCAGGATTAGAGCGTAGTCGGAATTAGCCCTAGGGAGGTGCTCCACTGTAAAGTGAGAGAGGAAATTTACTCGGTCTACATTGATAAGAACTTTGTCCAGTCTTGCCTAGACCTGGCAGTTTCCTTGCTGATTAGTACTCCAGGTAAACCTGCTCCCCGAGTAACCTACATCCAACAGACCGGAAGCATTGATTGCTTCCGCGAATTCTCTGGAGCTGGCCAAGTTTGGGCGACTTCTCCCTCTACTTTCATATGATTCCAACACTGCATTGAAGTCCCCACACACTGCCCACGACCCTTTCATATGCTTCTAATTCTGATTTTGAAGAAAATGAAGATGATGTAGCAATGTTAGTAAAGAAATTTTATAGAATTTTCAAAAATAAGAAAAGAACATATTTTCAAAAACCATTTGATAAAAGAAAAGGAAAATCAAAATTTTGGAAATCTAAAACAAAAGACAGCTAATGTTTCAACTATTGTAAATATGGGCATTTAGCTTCTAAATGTCCTAAAAAGGATAAATCTAAAAGAAAAGGCATGATAGCTACTTGGGATGAATCATCATAGTGTGAAACTAATTAAAAAACTGACAAATCAGACTAAGAAAATACAAATGAATTAAATCCTTTATGACTATAGCCAGAATCACTTTTTCAGATGACTGTAAAATGTCTGATTATGAAACACCCAGAAGTGACCCTAAAAATGAAGATGATTTTCAAGATGCATATGATGCCCTATGCAGAGAAAGTTGTAAGATTGTGGCTAAACTAAAAATTCAAAAAGAGAATTATGCTAACCTATAATTAAAACTTGCAAAGTTTGTTTTAGAAAAATCTAATTTTTTTGATTGTTTTGAAAAAACTAAGTTATATTTGAGTTTAAAATTTTTTGAATTACAAAAACTTAAATAATCTTAAAATGAGAAATTAAAACTTGAAGCTTCCTCCCTTTAGAATTTGAAGGACACTTGGAAATATACTTAAGGTGACCAGAAACTTGAAAAATTGTTAACCTCATCTCGACGATGTGGTGACAAGTCTGGACTGGGATATATTAAAAATAACTCTTTGAAATCTAAGGATTCTTCTCCTACTTTTGTAAAAGGAGATTCCACGAACTCTAAAGCAAAAACTCTAAAAGAGTTAAAATATAAAAAGAATGACTTTAAAAATATTAACCATTTCAAGCCTCTAATATAAAAAATAGTGCAAACTACCACCAATATCAAAAGAATAATAATAGAAATCCTCCTTTAACTGATAAAATTATGGACTTGCTTAAAGAGCTATTGAAATCCAACTCTGGTAAAAATGGACTATATAGAAACGAGAGAAATCCTAACTCCCAAACACAGCAAAAAGCAAGAGATCCTTCTAAACCTAAAACCATAATAAAATGGGTTCCAAAGGTTAAGTGTATTGTTATCTACACAGTTTTCAAAGCAAGTAGCCATTAAAGATGGTACCTGGATAGTGGATGTTCAAGACACGTGACAGGTGATAAAGTTATTCTCTCAAACATCAACAAAATAAATGGCGTCTCAGTTACATTCCGAGATGGAAGCAACTGCAAGATTATTGGCCAAGGTAATTTACAACTTCCCAAGTTACCTCTCTTTGAAAATGCTTTGTATGTTGAAGGGTTAAAACATAATCTTTTGAGCATATCTTAGATCTGTGATAACAAACATAGTATAAAATTTTCAAATCACGGATATGAGATAATTAATGAGAAAGGAAATGTAATATTAAACAGATGCGGAACATCTAAAAATTACTATATAATTGATGATTCTTGCTTAACAAATCATTCATGCTACATGGTCCAAACAGATGAGACTGAACTACGACATCAACGTCTTAGACATGTAAATTATAGAGATCTATATAAATTGAGCAAAAGAGATCACTTACATGGCTTACCCAAATTGAAAAAGATAGAAAATAAAGTATGTGGTTTCTGTCAAATAGGAAAGCAAATTAGGAGTAGTCACAAGAAAGTGAACTCCTTGTCCACTGCAAGACCTCTTGAACTTCTCTATATAGATTTAGTCAGACTAACTAGAATGAAGAGTAGAGGTGGAAAGAAATATTTTCTGGTTGTAGTTGATGACTACATGAGATATTCTTGGGTAGCTATTCTAAGAGAAAAGTCGGATGCTCTTGACAAAGTTAGAAAACTTATAAAACGCATCCAGACTAAAAAGGAACCATCTGTGATCAGAATTAGAAGTGATCATGGAACTGAAATCGAAAAATGCAATTTTGAGAAATATTGTGTAAGTCCCGTACCCTAGACCATATCGTTCCATAGGCTTCCGCGGTCCTCTCGGTCAAATTCCGACAACCCGCGACTTGTAATCAGCATTTGCGCGCGACCCTAAGTCATATCCTGTATATTTATGTCGACTCGACTCAAAACTTGTATCCTAGAGACCGCACCGTCGTCGCAGTTCTAACGCTGCATCTCGCACGCTGATGCAATACCTAGGCCAAGAGTTGTGGCTCGTATTCATTTCGAGGAAAACGCTGCATGTTGCGAATTTCGAGAGAATCTCTATAACCCATCACATCAATCAATCACCTCAAGTCAAGTACACATCCCATCACTCCCCTTACAACACTCATACCCTACCCATCTCTCTCCCATTCCCAAAGTTAACTTTTTCTCTCTTTACCAATCTCTTTCTTATAACACCATCCCTCTTTCCCATACATCACTCCATCTCATCCCATTCTCCCCCAAATCCCAAGCCTCCATGACAGAAAACTTCTAAAGAGAGAAAGCTAATGTGTGGCCCATTTCTTACTACCCACATCTCACCATCCAACCCTTCATCATCCACCATCAAAGGTTGAGCATAGGAGCTAAGGAAGCCAAGGGACCAAGAAGGAGTGCAATAGGTGGGTGATCCACCGTTGATTTTCATTTGAGGGCCCACTTATGATGGGACCCACTTTGATGTATATGTTGTTATCTAGGAGGGGCCCATAGTGGCTAGGTCCCTCCACTACATCGTCTCTCTCTCTATCTCTCTTTCTCTCCCTCTCTTTCATTTCTTGATGATGATGTGGCCGTGTGGCCCACCCAGATGGATCCCACCATGATGAATTTATTATATCCATGTCGTCCATATGTTCGACCCACCATTGTTGGACTATCCAGTGACAGGCCCACTGGCCTATTCGTTCAGACATGACTAGATGAAGAGAAAACATAGATATCAGCTTGATCAAAGCTGCTAGTGGGTCCAACACGTGTGGACCCACCTCATGCATGCATTAAATCAGGGTCGTCCATCGGCTGGACGGCCTGAACTTGACATCAACAAGTTCTAGAGGTCTGATCACAAGGTATGCCTTAAATCCATACCATCCGACCATTTGAAGAGATCATTTTATGGCTTGTGTGGGACCCACCCTGCACATGTGGGGGGGCACCTTGATGTCTGTCTTTTATCACACCGTCCATCCAGATAGTGGGACCCACGCAGCTCAAAGCTGCTAGATCTAACCTGGCAAATGATGGTGGGATGCACCGTGATGTATCTATCCATCCATGACCGTCCATCCGTGCAGGACCCCACTAGCATGAGGTATATGTTATATTCAAACCGTCCATCCATTAGCATGTGGGGCCCACCTTGGTGACATGTGCATCCAACACGTGGGGCCATCCTTGATATATGTGTTTTATCTACAACATCCACCTAGATGGTGTGGCCCACTAAGATGTACATGCTTCATATCTAAGCCGACCATCCAGGTGGACTGGACGCTGGGCTTTTGTCATATAAAAAAAATATATAAATAATATACTAATAATATAATATATATATTATAAAATAATGTTGTATGGTAGGCCCTATGTGGGACCCACCTATCTGGGATGTAGATTGGCTAGAGTGCCTCACACCAGCATATAGCTGATGTATTAATGTCAGCAAGTTCTGTGGGTCCCACTACTGTATACATTAGCAAGTTTTGTGGGTCCCACATGATGCATATATTTCATCTTACGCTGTCCGTCCATCTGGATGGGACCCACCGCTGATATATATGTTTTATATCCCCACCGTTTATCAGGTGGACCACACTACAAAAATTAGTGGAGACTTGAACATCTATCGTTGAAACCGTTTTAGGGGTCACATAAGCTTTGGATTGATATGAAATTTGTTCTTCCTCTTAATTCAGGTCCATGTGACCTTATGATCAGATTGGATGGAAATTGAATGTTATAGTGGGCCTGGTGAATTGTTAGCAGTGAAAATCATTATCTCCACTTTTATTTGTGGTATGGTCTGATGATCTTCCGATGTGATTCATTTTTTTGGGTAATGTTTTAAAATGATCTATTAAATAGATGAATGGTATAGATGGAGTGGCCCATGTGATGTGGCCCACCTTGATGTATTTGTGGCCCATCCATGAGGCCCACCTTGATGTATTTATGGCCCACCTTGATGCATTTGGCCCATCCATGAGGCCCACATTTATGTATTTGGGGCCCATCCATGAGGCCAACCTTGATGTATTTGTGACCCATTCGTTAAGGCTCACCTTAATGCAATTACAGCCCATTTGATGAGGCCCGATGTGATATATATTGGCCTATTAATGCAGCCCACTTGATGTATATGAGGGTCATATAGTGCGGCCCACTTGATGTATATGAGATCCATGTATTGCGGCCCATTTGATGTATGTGAGGCCCATATGACAAGGCCTGATGTGATGTATATGAGGCCCATGAGTGAGGCCCATCGTTATGTGTATGAGGCCTTTGTGTGAGGCCATGGGCCCACTATATGTTTGGTCCTATGAGGGTCGCTCATTGGGAGCGATGTTCGTTAAATGTCCACATAATGGGCAATGATGGTTAAATGTCCACATTGTGACCTTCCCTTAAGCCCTTTGTTAGGCCGATTATCGATGCTAGTTATCGATACCGATTATGAGTATGTGACAACATAACATCATGATACCTACACCTTGGATCCTACCTTGTGTATATATTGGGCCCCATAGAGAAGTCCAGTTTATTACGCGATAGAGAGGGTAAGGAAGCCCACTTATTATACTTAGACTCGACTCTGCCCTCGGTGGGGGATATTATGACGCTCCATCACTGTTGCACATGTGGGCAGACACTGATGTGGGTGGGGCCTGAGAGACTGTGTGAGCTACCAGTGATTGGCAGGATACTGTGCTAGCAGCTACTATGCACACAGTGAAGGCAGAACCTTGTCCTACATCGGAAGCATTGTCTGATGTTGTGGTGGCTATAAGTTGGATTCCTTCCTTAACTGTCGTGATGCGTTTAAATCAGTGAGCTTCAACAAAGTAGTCTATATCACCCCTTGCCGTAGACAGAAGGTTATGCAGTATTAGGTTTTGGTGTATCCACTATTTAGAGCCTATCTTGAAATTTGGATTAAATCCACCGTCCTTTTGTGGACCCCATCATTTGTATGCATGTTGTGAGGGATGATTGATTAAAGCATATGCCATTGGACTAAGATGTTTATGGGATTCCTTATGAGACGGAGTTGCCCCCACATGATCGCGCGGTATGCGCGGGTTTGATGCATGGCCTAGATACGGCTGATCGTATTTATGGACTCATTAAGATTTGCATATTGTATTGCATTCCAGTATATGATATTTGGCTTACTATCTCTCTACCTCACATAGCTGATCTACATTGCTTCCTCAGTATATGATATTAGTTTAGTACATTTTGCATCACATAGCCTGGATTAGGCTGATGGTATTTGTAGACTTACCAGCATATTTCTGCATTACTCTGATATTGTATGATTTATGGATTGCTAGTATTTCTGCTTATTCTGATATTTATATGCTTGGCACGTGCATCGCACACACTTACACCACCCTCTAAGCTTTCAATAAGCTTATGCATGATAGATGTGTGTAGGTGGTGTTAGGTCGCAGCAGCGTTGAGCTTGGAGCGTGCAACTGTCTTCTGGAGCTTTGATTTTTGATATGTGTATTTCTCTTTCAACACTGTATTCAAATATTTATATTAGTGGATATGTGACGATAATGTTGCCTTTGTGATTTGGGTAAACTTGTGGTTATGCTTCTTAAGAGATGAATGTACGTTGAAAAATCCTCCTTGTAGGATCCCAGGATTGGAATCTGGTGTATGGGTACTGGGAGTTGAGAATGGGGTTCTACGGAGGCTGTCGGTACCGGATTCGGTGATCGAGAATTTTGTAAGCCCGGTTTCTGAGTTTAGGGCGTGACATATTGCAATGGCCATGGAATACTACATGAATTTTTTACTCTAAAAACACCTCAGCAAAATGGGGTTACTGAAAGAAAAAAAATAGAATTTTGCAAGAAATTGCATGTGTAATGCTAAATAACATGAATTTACTTAAATATTTATGAGCTGAAGTTGTTAATACTGCATGTTATATAATTGATCGTGTTTACATTATAATAGCTAAAAACAAAACTTCTTATGAACTATGGTTTATCAAAAAGTCCACTGTTAAATATTTTTGAAATTTTGGAAGCAAATGCTTTATTTTACTTGACTGTGAAATTTTGGAACAATTTAAAGCCAAAAGTGATGAGTGAATATTCCTAGGTTATGCTTTAAATAGTCGGGCATACCGAGTTTTAAACAAAAGAACTGGGGTTATATAAGAATCAATAAATGTAGTAATAGATGATTTACTGATCATACTCAGTCTTAATCAAAATGATGATGATATCAACTTGGTTAATAAACCAAAATCCTCATCTAGATCTGATAATACCGAGTTAAGATTAGTCAAAGACCATCCGAAAAATCAAATACTTGGTAACCCTCACACTGGTATTCAGACCAGAGGACAGCTTTAAAATATGTGTAATCATGTTTGCTTTACTTTCCAAATTGAACTGGGTAATGTAAATGAGGCACTCACTGATGTAAGTTGGATATTGGCCATGCAAGATGAATTAAATCAATTTGTTAAAAATGATGTATGGTATCTTGTTCCCAGACCTTCCAACAAACATGTGATTGGAACCGAGTAGATTTTGAAAAATAAAACCGATGAAATGAGAAATATTATAAGAAATAAGGCACGACTGGTTGTATAAGGTTGTATTCAGATTAAAGGTATTGACTATGATGAAACTTTCACATCTTGAATTGATTAGATTATTTATTTCCATTGCATATATAAAAAATTTAAAATATATTAAATGGATGTAAAAAGTGCTTTTCTAAATGGTGATCTCAATGAGGAAGTTTACGTTGAACAACCAAAGCGTTTTGAATATCCTAAACTTCCTGATCATGTTTACCATCTTAAAAAGGCTCTTATAGTTTAAAATAAGCCCCCAGAGCATGGTATGAGAAGACTAGATTCTTACTTAGTCATAATTTTGTTATGGGTAGTGTTGACAAAACCCTGTTTATCAAGAAATATAATGATGATATCCTGATTGTTCAAATTTATGTTGACGATATTATCCATGGATTTACATGTGCTAATTTATCTACTGAGTTTGCAGATCTTATGAAATCCAAATTTGAAATGAGTATGGTCGGCAAACTAAACTATTTAGTTGGATTACAAGTCAAATAGCTTGAATATGGCATATTTATCTCTTAGACCAAATATGCATTCAACCTGTAAAGAGGTTTGGTTTTGAAAATGGTAAGAATTTTAACACTCCTATGAGCACGATTCTTAAACTCTTAAAAGATGAATCAGGTAAAAGTATTGACCCTCGACTATATCACAATATGACTGGTAGTCTTCTTTATTTAACTGTTAATAGACCTGATATGCCATTCAATGTTGGCATTTGTGCTAGATATCAATCTGACCCTAAAGAATCTCACTTATCCGTTGTTAAATGGATAATCAGATATATTGCAAGTTCTTCAAACTTAGGCTTATGATATCTACATGATACGTCTGTACAAATCACAGGTTATATTGATGCAGACTGGGTAGGTAATATGGATGATAGAAAATTCACTAGTGGTGAATGTTTATATGTTGGAAACTGTCTAGTATCATGGCTTAGTAAGAAATAAAATTCCGTATCCCTTTCCATCACAGATGTTGAATATATTGTTGCAGAAAATGCTTGCACTCAGCTGATGTGGATGAAAAGAATGCTAGATCTTTAAATATCCTGTGATTATGGAATTACACAAAATAAGATTGCCTTATATTGCGATAATTGGAATTCAATAAATCTTTAAATATCCAATTCAACATTCTCGTACAAAACATATTGACATAAGATATCACTACATACGAGAATTAGTTGAAGATAAGACTATCATGCTGGAATACATTCAAACTGAGAAACGGCTTGCAAATATTCTAACTAAGCTGCTTGACAGTGTTAAGTTCTCAAATTTGAAGCATGATATTGGACTATGTATTGTTAAATAATTACTACTTTCTTTGCATTTATTCTTTACGTTTATTTGTAAATAAGAGATACATGAAAAGGAAAATGAAAAATAATAATAAATTTTAAAAAAATTTAAAACTTAATTTTTTTAAGGGGATTTTTAGTCTAGCCTAATATTGACTGAGAAATTTGGCCAATCGAGCACATGCTCGGGCTAGCCAAATTGTGAATTAATTGATAAAAAGGGGGAAAACCCCAAATGTCTCATTCTCGACTTCTTCTTCGGTTTGTCGGTGCTTCATTTGGCCAACCCATCATCTCAACTCTCTTGTAAGTAGATTTTTATCATTTTATTTCAAGATTTAAGTTTCCATTTCTTAGATTTTCAAGTTTTTGTTGTCTTTTCTTCATCTTGAAACCCTTTTCTTAGTTGGTTTTCTTCCAAATCAGATCTACATTTCTACTTGCATTTTTCTTGTTATTTTTCTTGTGTTATCTAATGGAACCAAGTGTTAGAAGGGTTGTACATAAAGTACAAGCTGGTTCATCTTTTTGATTAACTCCTCTTGGTGTACGGACCTTACGCTCACCAAAGGATGAGCCAGAAAATGTTCAAAATTTCTGCACAAGAAGTATTATCATAGAAAGATCAGTAAACGTAGACCATATTGCTCATTTTGGTCTCGTAGAAATCTTTTCCGAGGTTGGATGGGAAAAGATTTTGTATTGGGGTGGGAGAGCTTATCTGTGCATCATGGAAGGCATGTTTGCCTCAATTAGTGATGCCTTTCTGAAAAGGCCTAGCTATATATCCTAGAGGGGGGGGGGGGGGGGGGAATAGGACAATGCCAAATAAAACTTATAACAGCGGAATTAAAAAGAATATGATATCCTAAATAAATCACAATGCAGGAAAGTAAAATAACCTCAAAATTTAGATCTTGAGAGGTTGATACAAATGTTGTTCTAAGGACAACCTTACACCAAAAACTAGAGTTTATGGTAGGACAACCTTATTTCTAGAAAGATCTTTGTATCAAATCTCAAACCAAAGAGGAATACAGAAATAAATACAAACTGAATTAAAATAAATTGTAATCACAAATGTATTGTTCTAGGGACAGCCATACACCATAAAAATGGCAGGGCAACCTTGCTGGAACAACTTTTAAAGGAAATTGAATATCAAGCCGATAAAGGAATAGCAGAAAATAAATTCTAAACTATTACAAAATTCTCACAATGCTTGAATTAAATGATTACAACATTCACCACCATACATACATCCCACAAAAGAATAATTAAAGATCAGCAGTATAAATCATTCAACCACAACACAAGGGATTATAGTGGTTCGCCTGTGTGTTCACCAACTGTTAAACAACAGCCACACAGAACGCTACTCCACTCCTAATATCCTCACACAGGGGATATTAGCGTTCACTAACAAAATAGGTTTTTCCAGGTTCACCCAAAACCTTTACAATTGTGTCTTTGTCTGTGGGCTTGCACAATTAAAAAAACCCCACTTCTGAGTTTTCCTGGCTCTCCTCAGATAACCAATATAACAAGATTTTTCTGGCAAATCTTGAAAGAAACCAAAACAGAAAGGAATTTACAATTAAATGTAAAATACCTGATTATCTCCTTCGATGTAGCAGCCCGGTAGAACCAAATCAGAGTAGATGATTGAATGTCCAAGTTCAATGTCCAGTACTCAATTATAATAGTTCTAATTCTAGTAGATTTTAAATTAAACCAAATAGGGCTTGCCTTAATTGATTTTGATTCCAAAGAAAGGGAATAAAAATTCCTCTTATCAAATTAGATTGGAATAGCAGAAACAAAATCAATTAAATAAGGCTAAGGAAAGAGAATATTAAATAAGCACACTTAGCTTAGATGGAGCACAGAATTATCTCTCAGAAGTTCGACAAAGATTGGCTTGAATGGATTACTTAATTCAAATGATTTCTTTTGAGATTCGTGCACTATTTATAGGTGAGCAGATCGCGTTTTCGACTGGTCTAGGGAGCTCTTCGACTAGTCGAAGCAATAACAAATATTTGAAAAATCCGGCGGGATATGCTTTGACCGTTCTACAACTGGTCGAAGGTCTCCTTCGACTGGTCGTAGGTCACCTACGACTGGTCGTAGGTCTCCTTCGACTGGTCGAAGAACCTATAAAACATCGCTGGATTTCGAGTCAAAGATTTTCGACAGGTCGAAGATACAGTCGACACTGTTCTTGCGACTGGTCGAACATATTCCTGGACTAGTCGAAGCCTAACAGATTTTATCCAAAATTTGTAACAAACTCACGACTGATCGAGGAATTTCTTAGACTGGTCGAAGCAACTCTAGGACTAGTCGAAGAAGGCCTAGGACTAGTCGAAGAACAGACCAAACTCATGTAAAATAAACATTCGACTTATGTATCCAAAATGACCTACTTCTAAGGTCAACCTATGGTCAGTTAAACCTCAACCATGAAGTATGGACATTGAAACATTAGGAACAAGTGACCTTGAAGTCTTGATGTAGTTGAAACCTTGATGTAGCTCAATCTTGAAAGTGTACAAACTGCCTTGAACTCTTCTTGAAGTCTTGCAGCTTGAGTCTTGTCTTGTGAGCTTTGCTTGTTTATGAATGTTGAACCTTGAGAGAGCTTCACTTATGCAAGTTATATATAACAGTGATTTTGGCACCACAAATTTGACAACAGACAGGGATATAAAATATAGCACTTAAAATCTCCCCCTTTGTCAAATTAGTGACAAAACACATAACCAAGATAAATAAAAAGTAAAACAACTGGTTAATACCTGCAAATCAATATTCAATATTCAACATTCAACCAATTTCATTCAACAAGCTCAAACATACTCCCCCTGAGTAACATAATCAATGCTACTCCTCTCACAATCACATTGTTAAGAACAAACCATTCTCCCCCTTTTTATCACAATATGACAAAGGAGAGCTAAATAAAGGGATATATGAGAGTAAACATGAGGAGTTATGAGAGTATAGCAAAAGAGTGATAGAGATACTCAGCATAGCATCACATAGAATAAATATCCAGCATAAAACATAGATAGTATCCAACTCAAAATCAGTCAACCAAGTGCAAATAAGTTACAAAGATATTACAGACCAGAAGTCTTATAAAAACTACTCAGAACCAGAACTTGATGACGGAGCAGGAATAGAGGGATCAAGTTGGTGCATGCCTTTGTTCAAGCGCCTAAGATATTTGTGCATGTACTTGAATTGCAAATCATGAGCAACAGACATGTTTTCCATCTTTACATTTATATTCTCAACTTTATCCTCTAATGCTCTCAGACGAGCATCAACATCAGATGGTTCAAAATCTGGATCATTTGCTGAGTCAGAATCCAGTTCCTCAAAAATGTCATCCATATTAATGTCATCACCAGCTTCTTCATGACCACCACCACTACCACCACCTTATTCAGGAAGTAGATCCAGCTTCATCTTATTGATATTAGTATTGTTGAAGATCAGATGATGGATTGGTGCCTCATCAACCGGCATATCGAGTAACATATGTGTAGCCAATACAGTCATTAAATAGGCAAAAGGAATGACACTATGACCAGGATAGAGTCTAAACTGAAGAATAAAATGACAGATTAAGGATGGTAAACAAATCTGAGTACCATTGGAAATAGCATGGATAACACAAACCATAAACGAAGTCAAGTCAGATTTATTACTCGAACGAGGATATAGATTAGACACAGATTTTATAGAGAATTCTGTACTTGGGTAACAAATACCTTGCGGGAAGCGCATTCCCTTTTTGAGTCCATTGAACATCCATGTTGCACAAGTCTCTAGTGAGCATGCGTTTTTCAGACATTGAGGGTTTATCAGTTAAGTTATGGATAGGAATACCCTCATCATTCACAGGAATGTCCATAAGGGCTGAAATTAAATGACGATCAACGTCAAAAGGCCCTTCTCTCGTAGATATTTTAAAAGTTAAATCATCCTGTGAGAAAGCACTAATACATGTAAACATGGATTGGGCAATGGACCGGTATGCAGGCCCACCCCAATGTAATAAGTTAATCCAACCTACAGCTTCAGGCATAGGAAGGATGCCAAAAGGTGCAATATGATTAACATCAACAGGATGTTCAACAATAACATTACGTAATCGAATGTCCCTAACATATGAGGGATCATCATTGGGAACAAGAAGATGACGTTTAGAAATAGCGGTCGATTTGGAGGAAGAAGAAGGACCACATGAAGTAGTTTTTCTACCTCTAGAAGCCATTTGCAACAAGGATTTCAAGGAATAAAGAAGTTGCAAAGGATTGAGAAGTGGGTTTACTCAAAATAGATTTTTCAAAATCCAAACCCCAAATCTCAATGAAATTCAAAATAGAAAGCTTAAAGCTTGAAAAGAAAGCAATTTAGACACAAATCTGCAATAAAAACGAGATTTGGAACACTAACCTTGAAGAACAAGAAAGATGGGTTCGACAAGTCAAAGCTCGGCTCCAAGGAGAAGAAAGATGAAATGAGGAAGAAAGCAAAAATCCCCAATTTTAAGTGAAACCTGAGTTTTACGACTGGTCGTGGGTATCTACGACCGGTCGTAGGACGACTGGTCGTGTATACTCACGACTGGTCGAAGAAGCCCAAAAATTCATATTTTATACAAAAATTGGAATTCAATCTAGCAAATATATACACTATAATACAAGTAGGCATAAATAATCAATTTAAAATGCACATGCCAAGATCAAATTTCATCTTTTTGAACCTGCTTTTATCGAGAGGTTTTGTAAAAATGTCAGCTCGTTGATCTTCAGTAGGAATATATTCTAGAGATATAACTTTTTCTTCTACTAATTCCCTTATATAATGAAATCTAATGTCAATGTGCTTAGTACGAGAATGCTGAATAGGATTTTTTGAAATATTTATCGCACTGGAATTATCACAATGTAATAACATAGAATCCTGTTTAATTCCATAATCACTTAGCATTCGTTGCATCCAAACAAGCTGTGTACATGCATTACCAGCTGCGATATCCTCAGCTTCAGCTATTGAAAGTGATATAGAATTTTGTTTCTTACTAAACCAGGAAACTAAACAATTTCCAATGTAAAAACAACCAACAACCACCACTGGTTGATTTTCTATCATCTAGATTACCAGCCCAGTCAGCATCCGAGTACCCAGCTAATTGGACACTAGTCTCATGAGGATACCAGAGATCGAGATTTATAGTACTTGCGACATATCTAATAATTGCTTGACAGCAATCAAGTAAGATTCTTTTGGATCAGATTGATATCTTGCACAAATACCAACACTTAGAGAAATATCAGGTCTACTAGCAGTTAAATATAACAGACTACCAATCATACTCCGATAAAGTTTTGAGTCAACATTTTTACCATTAGAGTCTTTTGATAGTTTCAGGGTGGTACTCATAGGAGTATCGAAATTCTTGCCATTCTTAAATCCAAATCTCTTGATTAGATTCAAAGCATATTTAGATTGAGAAATGAATATTCCTTCAGGTTGTTGCTTTACTTGCAATCCAAGGAAATAAGTTAATTCCCCAACCATGCTCATTTCGATCTGTGATTTCATCAAATCTGCAAACTCAGTAGTCAAGTCAGTACAAGTTGATCCATAAATGATATCATCTGTACCATTAAGATATGATCATTATGTTTTTTAACAAACAGAGTTTTATCGACAGATCCCATTTGAAAATTATGGCTTAAAAGAAATTTTGTTAGTTTCTCATACCATGCCCTAGGTGCTTGTTTTAATCCATAAAGTGCCTTTTTAAAGCCAATATACATGATCAGTATTTTTAGAATCTTCAAAACCCATTGGCTGTTCAACATAGACTTCTTCATGTAAATCGCCATTTAGAAAAGCACTTTTCACATCCATCTGATAGATCTTTATCTTTTTAAAACATGCAATGGATATAAATAGTCTGATAGATTTAAGAAGTGCTACTGGTGCAAAAGTTTCATCAAAATCAATCCCTTCAATTTGAGTATAACCTTGTACCACTAGTCTAGCCTTGTTTCTAATTATATTTCCACACTCGTCAGACTTATTTTTGAAAATCTATTTTGTTTCAATGATGTGTTTATCTTTAGGTCTTGGTACGAGATACCAAACATCATTTCTAACGAATTGGTTGAGTTCTTCTTGCATCGCAACAATCCAGTTCTCATCAGCAAGAGCTTCTTTTACGTTAGATGGTTCTATTTGGGATGTAAAACATACATAATTACATATATCCTCAAGTTGTCTACCGGTGCGAACATCGGTGAGAGGATTTCTAAGAATTTGTGTGGTTGGATGATCTTTAATAGTCCTCAACTCAGAATCAGTCTGATTCGATGAAGTATCAGGTTTATCAATGATTAGTACTTCATCATTATTTGAATTAGAAATTGGCGTGTTTAAGTGATCATCAATGACAACATTAATGGATTCTTGAATCACACCAGTCCTTTTGTTCAGGACCCTATAAGCTCGACTGTTTAAGGAATATCCTAGAAAAATCCCTTCATCACTCTTCGTATCGAATTTTTTCAAATTTTCACGATCATGTAAAATATAGCACTTGCTGCCAAAAACTCAAAAGTATTTAACAGTAGGCTTTTTATTGAACCACAATTCGTAAGCTGTTTTATTATTATCTTTGCTAGTGTAGACTCGGTTAATAATATAGTAAGCTGTGTTGATTGCTTCAGCCCAAAGATTTTTAGAGAGGTTCATGCTATTCAACATGACATTAGCCATTTCTTGAAGCACCCTATTCTTTCTTTCTACAATTCCATTTTATTGTGGAGTTTTGGGAGCAGAGAATTCATGTAATATTCCTTGGTCGGTACAGAACTTCTCAAAATTGCTATTCTCAAATTCAGATCCATGATCACTACGAATTTTACTGATTTGAGAAGATTTTTCAGTTTGAATCCTTTTAAGAACTTTTCTTACTTCTTCAAGGGTTTCAGATTTATCCCTTAAGAAGACTACCCAAGTGAATCTGGTAAAGTCATCAACTATTACCAGGATATACTTTTTCCCACCACGACTTTCTATTCTGGTAGGTCCTATCAAATCCATGTGGAGAAGTTCGAGTGGTCTTGATGTGATATTTGAATTCACCTTTTTGTGTGAGTTCTTTGTTTGTTTGCCTATCTGGCACTCACCACATATTTTATCTAATTTCTGAAGTTTGGGTAAACCTCTTATAAGTTCTCATTTGCTCAATCTATATAAATTTCGATAATGTACATGTCCAAGACATTTGTGCCATAAATCAGTCTCATTTGTATGGACCATGTAACATGTTTGATTAGATGAGCTGGATTCGCTAATAATATAGCAATTTTCAGACGTTCTACGTCCAGTTAATATTATAAAACCCTTATTATTTAGTATCTCACAGCTTTGATTAGAAAACCGAACACTATGGTTATTATCACATATTTGAGATACTAAGCAAGTTATGTTTTAAGCCTTCAACATATAAAACATTTTTAAACACAAGAAGATTAAAAAGTTAAACCGTACCTTGGCCTATAATCTTGCAGTTGCTACCATCACCAAAAGTGATTGAACCATCAGTCATATCTTTCAGATCCGTGAATAAAGCTTTGTCACCTGTCATATGTCTGGAGCATCCACTGTCTAGGTACCACTTTGAATGACTTGTTGCTTTGAAAGCAGTGTGAGCAACCAAGCATGTAACTTTAGGAACCCATTTCATAACTGTTTTGGGTTTAGGAACATAATTGTTCTTTTGTATATTTGTAGGAATGACCTATAGAGTTAGATTTTAAGAGCTCCTTGAGTAAATCAACTATCTTTTCAGCTAATGGATTTCATTTCTGATTAAAGTTGACATGGCTACTTCTAGGTTTTTGAAAAGTTTTTGAATTTCTAGAAAAATCTTGATAAGTACTTTTCCCTTTTGAGTTTGAGGTCTCTCCTTTAACAAACATAGGAGGAGTATACTTTTGTTTAGGAGGTAGATTTTTATCATAGCCCAACCCGGATCGATCGCCACATTTTCTTGATCCGGATAAAAGTTTCTCCAACTTTAGATCACCTTGGGCATATTTCCATGTGTCCTTTAAACTCAGAAGAGAAGATACTTCAGTTTTAAGTTTCTCAATTTCAGATTTTAAATCAATAATTAGGGAGTTTTTGAATTCCAAATTGCATTTTGATTTTTCAAAACAATCTGAAATTTGTGATTTTTCTAAGACAAGTGATTCAAAACAATTTTTGAGTTTAGAAAACTTTTCTTTTTAAAGTTTAAGTTTGACAGCAATTTTACAACTTTCCTTATATAGGGCATTGTAAGCATCTTGAAGATCATCTTCATTTTCATATTCACTATTCAGACTTTCTTCACTTGTTGAGTCATTATCTGAAAATGTGTATTTGGCTAGAGTCATAAGAGCTTTAACCTCATTGCCCAACTCAGTTTCAGAATCTTCTGATTCAGAAGAACCTTCAGAATAAGATGATTCATCCCATGTAGCCAACATACCCTTCTTCTTAGGTTTGTCCCTTTTAGGACATCTATTTGCTAAGTGCCCATATTCTTGACAGTTGTAACATTGACTATCTTTCAAAGATTTTCGAGATTTCGATCTAAACTTCTTTTTATCATTTGATTTTTGAAAATCAACCCTTTTCCTGCTTTTGAAAATCTTGTAAAATTTCTTAGCTAAAAGAGCCATATCATCTTCTGAATCAGAATTTTCTTCTGAATTACATTTAGAAGATTTTAGTGCGATAGATTTACCTTTAGGAGCTTTAAAGTTTATCTCGTAGGTTTGTAGTGAACCAACTAGTTCTTCTACCCTCATATTATCCGTATCACGAAGTTCCTGGATCGCGGTTACTTTAGAATTGAACCGTTCAGGAAGTGAGCGTAATATTTTTGCACACACTTTACTTTCTGGGATTTTATCGCCAAGACCCCACATTGAGTTTACAATGTCATTCAATCTAGTGTAAAAGTCCATAAACATTTCATTTTCCCCCATATGAATTTCTTCAAATCTGGTTGTGAGGAGTTGGACTTTAGATTTTTTGACAATTGTAATACCCTCGTGTGTCATTTCTAATATATCCCAAGCTTGCTTTGCAGTATCACAGGAAATGCTTCTTTTGAACTCATCCGGTGATAGTGCGCAAGTAATTGCATTTAGTGCTTTAGCATTTGCACTACTCTCACTTTTCTGAAGAGTGTTCCATTGGTAATATGGTGTGACTTTCATAGATTTTGAACCATCAACCCCAGTAACTTCCATGATAGGAGGATTCCATTCAGTCACTGTGGCTTGCCACACATTTTCATCCATTGATTTGAGGAAGATCCTCATTCTGGCTTTCCAATAGGCATAGTTGGAGCCATCAAAGGGTGGAGGCCTTGTGACTGAAAGGCTATCAAAATTTGACATCTTAAATAGCTTAAATCGTTAGCTAAGGAATTAAATCTAAGAATTAAAAAAGAGCTATTAGGCTCTGATACCACTTGAAAAGGCCTACCTATATGTCCTAGAGGGGGGGTGAATAGGACAATGCCAAATAAAACTTATAACAGCGAAATTAAAAAGAATATGATAGCCTAAATAAATCACAATTCAGGAAAGTAAAATAACCTCAAAATTCAGATCTTGAGAGGTTGATACAAATGTTGTTCTAAGGACGACCTTACACCAAAAACCAGAGTTTATGGTAGGACAACCTTATTTCTAGAAAGATCTTTGTATCAAATCTCAAACCAAAGAGGAATACAGAAATAAATACAAATTGAATTGAAATAAATTGTAATCACATATGTATTGTTCTAGGGACAGCCATACACCATAAAAATGGCAGGGCAACCTTGCTGGAACAACTTTTAAAAAAAATTGAATATCAAGCTGATAAAGGAATAGCAGAAAATAAATTCTAAACTATTACAAAATTCTCACAATGCTTGAATTAAATGATTACAACATTCACCACCATACATACATCCCACAAAAGAATAATTAAAGATCAGCAGTATAAATCATTCAACCACAACACAAGGGATTATAGTGGTTCGCCTGTGTGTTCACCAACTATTAAACAACAGCCACACAGAATGCTACTCCACTCCTAATATCCTCACACAGGGGATATTAGCGTTCACTAACAAAATAGGTTTTTCCAGGTTCACCGAAAACCTTTACAATTGTGTCTTTGTCTGTGGGCTTACACAATTAAAAAAACCCCACTTCTAAGTTTTCCTGGCTCTCCTCAGATAACCAATATAATAAGATTTTTCTCACAAATCTTGATAGAAACCAAAACAGAAAGGAATTTACAATTAAATGTAAAATACCTGATTATCTCCTTCGATGTAGCAGCCCGGTAGAACCAAATCAGAGTAGATGATTGAATGTCTAAGTTAAATGTCCAGTACTCAATTATAATGGTTATAATTCTAGTAGATTTTAAATTAAACCAAATAGGGCTTGCCTTAATTGATTTTGATTCCAAAGAAAGGGAATAAAAATTCCTCTTATCAAATTAGATTGGAATAGCAGAAACAAAATCAATTAAATAAGGCTAAGGAAAGAGAATATTAAATAAGCACACTTAGCTTAGATGGAGCACAGAATTATCTCTCAGAAGTTCGACAAAGATTGGCTTGAATGGATTACTTAATTCAAATGATTTTTCTGAGATTCGTGCACTATTTATAGGTGAGCAGATCGTGTTTTCGATTGGTCTAGGGAGCTCTTTGATTAGTCGAAGCAATAACAGATATTTGAAAAATCCGACGGGATATGCTTTGACCGTTCTACGACTGGTCGTAGGTCTCCTTCGACTGGTCGAAGAACCTATAAAACATCGCTGGATTTCGAGTCAAAGATTTTCGATAGGTAGAAGATGCAGTCGACACTGTTCCTACGACTGGTCGAACAGATTCCTGGACTAATCGAAGCCTAACAGATTTTATCTGAAATTTGTAACAAACTCACGACTGATCGAGGAATTTCTTAGACTGGTCGAAGCAACTCTAGGACTAGTCGAAGAAGGCCTAGGACTAGTCGAAGAACAGACCAAACTCATGTAAAATAAACATTCGACTTATGTATCCAAAATGACCTACTTCTAAGGTCAACCTATGGTCAGTCAAACCTCAACCATGAAGTATGGACATTGAAACATTAGGAACAAGTGACCTTGAAGTATGAGCCTTGAAGTCTTGATGTAGTTGAAACCTTGATGTAGCTCAATCTTGAAAGTGTACAAACTGCCTTGAACTCTTCTTGAAGTCTTGCAGCTTGAGTCTTGTCTTGTGAGCTTTGCTTGTTTATGAATGTTGAACCTTGAGAGAGCTTCACTTATGCAAGTTATATATAACAGTGATTTTGGCACCACAAATTTGACAACAGACAAGGATATAAACTATAGCACTTACACTTTCTTGATGAATTAACTTTCAAAATTAAATTTTTAGAGGAGACAGTCATCATTACACCTTCCACTATATCTTCCTTAATGGAAATTGACATGGTAGAAGATGGAATACCAATCGTGACGCTTTTAGAAAAAAATGTCTAATTATGAAAAACAGTTGATTATAAGAACAATATGTGGATTCAATGAGAAATGGCAATCTGGTAATGCCCAGCCCTTAAACAAATTGTTTCCCAAATACCGTGTCCTGCATCATATTTTCACTTCAAATGTGTATCATAGGGCAGGGAATAAGGCTAATCTTACTCCCTTTATGCTTCGTGTTGTCCATGATGTTCTCACGGGTATAGGCATTTGTTTACCTTCCTTGATTTGTTATGTCATTATTCAATTTTGATTGCATCCTAAGTATGGTTCGATTCCATTTGGACACCTTATATCCTCTTTTGCATTTCACTATCATGTCCAAATTCCTTCGTTTGAAGTGCCAGAATCCGAACTCCCCTTTAATAATTTGAATTTGAATATGATGAACCTCACTCCCCTACCAGATCAAAGAGAAGATCAGGAAGAACCCCAAGAGGTTGACATCAACATGGATGACATCTTCAATGCCCTTGAAGGTTCAGAGGACCCCACTAACTCTGACTATCACCCCTCTCAATTTGATGGGAGGTTATCTGTGTTGGAATAAAAAGTTGACGCTCTGCAAGTATCTGATGCATCGTTAGCTCAAACTCAAAAATCTACTATGAAGTATATGAAAAAGTACTTCCATTGATTCAATCAGAGTTTGAGGATTAATGATCCATCGATGCCTGCACCATCCTCATCAAAGTCGAAGTGAGATAGGTTTATTTATTTATTTTTCTTGGATTTGTAGCACACCTTATTCTGATGATTTTCTTGGATATTATTTATTTTTCTTGGATTTGTAGTACACCTTATTCTGATGATTTTCTTAGATATTTTGGTTGTATGGATATTTTATACATTGTCCTGTATGGTGTTCTTCACTTATCTTGATGCTATATTTCCCCCCTAATATCCTGATTTATGATTTTACCTTGCTTTGATAAATATGCTTGTTCTTGCTTCATCAACTCGTGACAAAAGGGAAGGGGGTATGGTTGTGGATCTCTATAGTAAGAGTGGATTATTATGGAATTTTATGCTACATATTTGTATGGCATAGTATATTTTGTATTTGTCAGGGGAAACTACATGATGCTGATTAATGTAGCATCAGAAGAACATAGTTGGTTACAAGGATGCTTGTTAAATATACACAGGGTAGCTTTAATATTATTGAATCTTGTGAATGATTGTGAGTGGATGTGTTGTGTATGTTGTTTGTTTTGTCATGAAATTGACAAAGGGGGAGATTGTAAGGGCCTATATGTTTAACACACATTTAGTTGTCAAATTTTGTGAGACAAAAGTGTTACAAGTCAGATCGCTAGTATGGAATCATAACTACTCTACATGTCTGAAGATCAGCTTAAGATCGGCTTATCATCTCAAGAAGACATCGCCCGATTTCAAGACAAATTCAAGATAAGTTGTCCCATGTATTTGCCAAATACAGGTGATATAATTCTAGAAAGACCTTAGGTTAGGTACTTTCAAAAGTCTATTCATTTTTGGGTCTTTAATAGTGTTTTTGCTCTGGAGTTCGGCCAACCTAACTTCCTCGACTAACCTAACTTCAAGTTCATGGTAAAAATTAAAATTTGTTGAAAATTTAGTCAGCTTAACTTTTGGTTCAACTAGCTTAACTAGAAATTTAGCCAGCCCGAGTAAAGTTTAGGTCAAATTCCAGCAATGTAAACTTTTGAATTTTGTGGGAATTCGGCCAGCCGAATTTCACCTTGGGCTAACCAAATTTTGGATAAATCTTATCTCACGCAATCTGATAGTCGTTGGAACGAATCTGATGGAATCCGGTCAGTCGAAGCTATTATTAGGCTTGCCGAATTTCTAATATCTTTGGCTATAAATAGAGGCCTTCTCCCATTCATTTCAATAACGAAAAATTACTCTAAACCTTTTGCAAGTGAGAGAGAAGCTCAGGTCATTGGCAAGTTAATTGTGTGGTATTTATAATTTCTTTTAAGCTTATTCAATTCCCTTTCTCAAGATCATTTCAATCTTATTTTAAAAGAGTAATCTATACTCCTTTTAAGATATAAGAGAATTGAATTAGTAGCATTTAGGTTTTTTATTTCTAAAAATCTTTAGAACCCTATACTCTTTCTATTGGAGCGAATACTGCCTCCTCTACATACAAGAAAGAAGATCTTTGATACAAGCTTCGACTGCTTCTTCAAAACATCATTTGAAGATAAGTTCTTTATTACTTTATTTCATTTAGGTTGTTCTGAGATAGCCTGTGAAAATCTTCGTGGGTTGATTTATGATAGCCCGTGAAAATCACGAAGTGGGTTTTTGTTTGTGATAGCCCGTGAAAATCACAGAAGGGGTTTTATTGTGGTGAGCCCGTGAAAATGATAAGGAACTGTCCAAGGTTGTTAAGGTGAACCTATGAAAACCTTATTATAATGAAAGCCAAAATTACGAGGGTAGTAATTATGGAAGTGGAGTAGGTATGGTTGTTTTAAAGCACCGAACCACTATAACTTATTATGCCTTGTGGTGAATGCTTTATTCTTTTTATGGTGAATGTTATTTATTTTATTATTGTGGTGAATACTGTATTTATTTTATCTTCTCTTGCTAGTTTGAAAGATTGATTTTAAAGACATTTGTGAAATAAGATTATCCTGCCTAATATTTTAGGTGAAGGTTCCCCTACGAATTATTTAGAATTAAGGTTTCAATACTTAGGTGATTGAGATTTTATATTCATTATATATTCCGCTTTTATTTCGATTATTTGGCATTGTCTTATTCACCCCCCTTATAGGACATCGATAACTCGCCTTTTCTATATACCATATAGATTTTTTTTTTTTTTAAGTTTAAGATTAAACATGATCTCAATTTAATAATATAATGAATGAAGTTCATATAATGATGTCATGAATGGATCTCCATGTAATAATTCCATTAATGTAGTGACATATGCAATTATGTATTCTACTATGTTTAGATTCAATTATTTACTTTTCCAAGATCTCATATGGCTCTAATAATATGATTCTTTTTATAATCTTTACACGCCCACTGATCTAATTTTCATTTAAATCCAATTTCAATTATTTTAATTTAATCACTTTTTCAAGATCTCCCATGGCTTTAACAATAAGAACCTTTTATGATCCTTATATGCTTGTCTATTTAGTTCAACGAGGTGAATAATCCTTACATGCTCACTAATCCAATTTAACAAAAATGATACTTAAATGCCTACTGATGAACAATCCTTACTAAACCAATTTAACGAAAAGAGAAATCCTTACATGCTCACCGAATCAATTTAATGAAACAAGCAATCCTTATATGCCAACCAATGAGCAATCTTTACATGGCCACTGAACTAATTTTCTTTTAAACCCAATTCAAATTATTCTACAATTTTAAGTATAAATTTTTAAGAATTCCATGATAATGATACAACCAAGCAATTCAAATTCCAAGAACTACATAATCATGATACAACCAAGAAAACCAAATTCTAAACATTCCGTGATTATGACTAACCAAGCAACCTAAATTCCAAATAATTTATAATGTCATGTAGATCATGTAAAAAACTTTAAAAAATCAGCCTTATTTAAACATGATTTCAAAGGAGAAACTAACCAAGTAAGAGGATAATCTGCATGCAAGAGGACATCCATATTTTCATGTACATTCAAGAAAAGCAGATTGAGGGTTTAAGATTTTAAGGATAAACTAAAGAAAATAAGATTCGTACACTAAAAAAGAAAAGATTCGAGAGAGACAATTAAGAGCAATTAAGATTCTTTAGAGACGATCAAGAAAAGTCAAGATTGATAAAGAGAATATAGATTTTACTCCCAAGAATTCAAGATAGTAGCAAAAGAAATGAAATTAATACCCAAAAGCTAAACTCAAAGTCCTCGAAATGAAAATGGAATAATTTCAAATATTCGAAACAAGAATTTCCAACATAAGGAAGAAAGATTCAAGATACCCAAACAAAATGGCTAACATAAAGAAAATCAATAATCAAAAGGATGAATCCAAAATTTTGAGAAATATTCCTATATAAAGAAAAAGAAACCCAACTTAAAGGAAGACGCCAAAAAGATAAATCAAAAGCTTATACATGAAGGAAGAAAATTGAAAAGATACAAAATAATTCAAAATTATGAAGTCTTTCAAAAAAATAAAAAATAATCAAGACTGTGAGAAATACAATCCACACTTGTGTAAAGAAAGTAAGGGTGGGAATTGCTCACTTAATGTAGAAGGAGCTATTCCCAAAAGAAGAAGGGTTGAATCTAAAGGAAACAATAACGGCTCAATGATGAGGACATCGTGCACATGCATGCCCGCAGGCCATCCACATGTGCACGCACACCACCCCCCTACAAACGTATGTATGAAGGAGGAGGGCCCCACAGTCGATCTGGCTCGATGATGACGTCCAGGGAGGGCCTCATAACTAGCTAGAAGACAAAGTTTTAATTCAAAAGAGTGAACCCAATAGTCAAGAAAATCCCATCATGGGATCTCATGATCATGGCCCATTAGTCGGATTGATTTCATATTTTAGGTTTTACTTATTCATATTATTTAGAACATCATAAACGCTTTAGATTTCTTTGTTTGATTTTTATTTTAGTTTACCTTATCGTCAAGTAATAGGTTGCGCACATGGCACCCCTTGTAGCTCTTTTGATTCATTGAAGCTTAATAAAAATTTCTAATTTATTTTTTTACTCTCTTAGTGAGTTGTGGAAGAATTCAAAAGTGGATGCAAAGCCCTCTCTTTTCAAAGGGCTAACTATGTGGTGTGAAGCCACATCTATCCCCATCCATCCCTATCCTCTTCCATCCATATATCTCATCTTTTATCATCATTATTACTGAGTTGAAGAGGTAGATTGAGAGCATGAGCCCGTGTGTCGTGCCCGCCCTTCTTACACTTAAGAAGGATGGCACATGGAAGATGTGTATTGAGAGTAGGGCCATCAACAAAATCACAGTTAAGTATCAGTTTTCCATACCGCGTCTTAATGATATGTTGGATATGATAGCTAATGCTACTATCTTCTCAAAAATTGACCTCAAGAGTGGCTATCACCAAATCTATGTACGCCCTGGTGATGAGTGGAAGACGGTGTTTAAGACAAAGGTTGGGCTATACGAGTGGTTAGTAATGCCTTTTGGGTTAACCAACGCCCCAAGTACTTTCATGCCTGTGATGACCCAAGTGTTGAGGCCCTTCATGGAAAAATTTCTGGTCATATACTTTGATGATATCTTGATCTATAACGTGACCAAGGAGCAACACCTCAACCATTTGAGGCAGGTTTATAAGATCCTTAGGGTCGAGAAGTTGAATACCAATCTAAAGAAGTGTGTGTTTTTGTCTAGTAGTGTGATCTTCTTAGGTTTTATTATGTTAGCTGAGGGCATATCAGCGAATCTCGAGAAGGTCAAGGCCATCGTCAATTGGCTTGAACCCCATAATATTCATGAGGTGCGCAGCTTTCATGACTTAGCCACCTTCTATAGGCAGTTCATTCGAGGTTTCAGTTCCATTATGGCTCCCATCACAAATTGTATAAAAAAGGAGAGTTTTAATGGACAAAGGCTGCCTCGAAGGCCTTCAATGAGGTAAAGGTCAAGATGACCGAAACTCCTGTTATGCGACTTTCAGATTTTTTAAAAGCTGTTGAAGTCGCATGTGACGTGTTAGGAGTCAGCATGGGAGGAGTGCTTAGTCAAGAAGGGCACCTTGTCACCTTTTTTAGTGAGAAACTAAATGAGAAATAAAGATATTCCACCTATGACAAGGAATTCTATGCGGTAGTGCAATCTCTACGTCATTGGCGTCATTACCTATTGCCGCAAGAATTCGTCTTATTCTCAGATCATGAGGCCTTGAGATATCTAAACTCTCAAAAGAAATTAAACCCTAGGTATGCTAAGTGGGTTCAATTCCTTCAAGAGTACACTTTTATGCTTAAGCACAAGGCCAGTATAGAGAATAAGCCCACCGACGTGTTGAGTTGTTGAGTCGCATTACCCAACTCTATGAGTATTGAAGTTACAGGCCTTGAACACATCAAAGAAGAGTATTCTGAGTGTCCAGATTTTGGAGTTGTGTATGCATCTTTGTTAGAGAATCCGTTAGGAGCTAGTAGTGAGTATTTGATTTTAGACGGATATTTGTTTAGGAGTTCCTGCTTATGCATACCACGCACCTCCCTCCGCGATTTTCTTGTTTGGGAGTTACATTCAGGAGGGGTTGCGGGTCATTTCGGTCGAGACAAGACTATTGCCTTAGTAGAGGATAAGTTTTATTTGCCAAGCCTCAAGTGAGACGTAGCCAAAATTATAGGGCAATGTCGTACTTGTCAACTAGCAAAGCAAAAGAAATAGAATACAGGATTATATGCACCTTTATCAGTCCCATGTTGCCAAGCTATTCTTTAGTGAGGTTGTCTAACTACATGGGTTACCAAAAGCCATAGTGTTTGATCGTGACGTGTGATTCATGAGTTACATTTAGAAGACACTATGTCACATGATAAATATTAGGCTCCAATTTTTTTTTGCCTACCACCCTCAAACCAATGGCTAGACTGAGGTGGTTAATAGGAGTCTAGGGAGTTTACTACGATATTTAGTGGGGGAGCATACCAGGACATGGGACACTGTACTACCCATAGCTGATTTTGCATTCAATAGTTCTGTCAATAAGTCCACAGGTCTAAGTCCTTTTGAAGTTGTTACTGGTTACAAGCCTAAGAAGCCTATTGACTTATCCCTATGTCATTGTCCCATAGGCTATCAGAGTCTACAGAGTCTTTTAATTTACGCATCACATACATTCATTGCATCAAGAAATCAGGCATAAGATCACTACTAGTAATGAACATTACAAATTTTCTACAGACTAACTTAGACGTTTCAAAGAATTCAATATTGGGGACTCTGTGATGGTCCACATCAGGCCCTAGCGGTATTCTCCGGGAGCCGTTCACAAGTTACACGTGCGTAGCACTGGACCCTTCAAAATTATAAAACGAAACGGTCTCAATGTGTATGAGGTAGATCTTCCACATTCCATGGAAATTAGTTTCACATTCAATGTGGAGGATCTAATTTCTTTTCAAGGACCCACTGATACATTGTCCGACCCTTCGCCCACCTATGCTGATTCCCCAGATTTGCCCCTTGCTCCATGTCCTTTCCTCGAACTTTCTTCCCAGCCTCTACCTCCTATACCTAGCTTTCACACACCCAGAGAGGAAATAGTGGATATACTGGACCATGCGATAATTTTCATATCGGATGGCAGTTTTCAAAAGTACCTGGTTAAATGGAAGTCACGCCTAACTTCAGATAGCATGTGGCTACTAAGGAAGAACTTCAAAGACTTGATCCTGACATCTTAGAGCGGTTCAAGAGTTTTTTTTCGCTAGTGGTGAAATCTTCATAGCTAGGGAGAGTTGATGAGGACATCGTGCACACGCATGCCCGTACGCCGTCCACACTTGCACACACACCACCCCCCTATGCATGTATGTACAAAGGAGTAGGGCCCCACCATCGATTTGGCTTGATGACAATGTCCACGGAGGGCTTCTTAGATAGAAGACGAAGTTTTGATTCAAAAGAGTGGACCCGATAGTCAAGAAAATCCCATCATGGGATCTCATGATCGTGACCCATTAGTCAGATTGATTTCATATTTTAGGTTTTGCTTATTCATGTTATTTATAACATTGTGAACACTTTAGATTTCTTTGTTTGATTTTTTATTTTAGTTTACTTTATCGCTAAGTAATAGGTTGTGCAAATGCGTGAGTTTTAGGGTATAGGATTTTCTTATATATAGGCACCCCTTGTAGCTCTTTTGATTCATTGAAGCTTAATAAAAATTCTTGCTTTATTTTTCTTCTCTCTTAGTGAGTTGTGGAAGAATTCAAAAGTGGGTGCAAAGCTCTCCCTTTTCGAAGGGCTAACTACGTGGTGTGAATCCACATCTATCCTCATTCATCCCTATCCTCTCCCATCCATATATCTCATCTTTTATCATCATTATTGCTTTGAATTTTCTATCTTTTGTATTTATTCCTTCCCCTATAGCTAGTTTCCAGAATCTGGACTTGTAGGAGGGCTAAAACTTCGACGGAGCACTACGCCTCGACCTTACGTCGAATCGTTGTTAAACTTGGAGGGATTAGAAGTCTCCCCTAGCTGACCAAGGCCTAAGTGTCACTTTGGGGAGACGAGCTTCCATCACACGTGTGACTAACCCACCCGCGCACGTGCGTCAGGCCTGAGTCACTATCTGCACGCAGGAGCTTTCTCCAGATCAGGTTTTCCTCTTATTTTTCTCTTTTCATTCCTATTTCCTAAACCCTAGCTTTAGTTTGCATTAGCCCTAATTTATTTGTCCCTTTTTTTCACCCTAGGGTTCCTTGAATTGAGATTAGGGAATCCCTTAGAGTAGGGATTGTTTGCTATGCATGTGTGGTTGATTTCTATTTCCCTTTGAGTATCGTTTGGTTTATAATTTTTATTAGTCCAGTCTTAGGCTGTGTAGGCCTAAACCCGCATAGATTCCCCTTTACTTGAATGTTTGGACTTTTTATGTGAGATATGGAATTTGTGTAATTGTTTCTAAACTAAGGTGATTTTAAGCCTGAAATCTCACACATCATGTTTAATTTCATGTCCTGCATCACTCAAGATTAATCTAAACTTGTGAAAGAAAAAGGAAAAAAAATATTAAGCCCAAAGAAAAAGGTTAATTAAATGTACATAAAAAAATCAACCGAGGAGAGAGATACGAGAGATCCCTTACATAAGATCTTGAATTCTTAAATTGAATAATAAGAAAAAAGAACAGTAGAATTAGAAATGATAAAGTAACTAAAAAAGAAAGGTGCAAAATAAAACACGTGGAATGATCACTCACCTTAAATTTTGAGACTCAAACTCTCCTCATCCTTCTTGTTCTTGTTCTTGTTTTTGTTTTTGTTCTTCTTCTTCTTCTTCTCTCTCTCTCTCTCTACATATTCTAACAAGTGAAAGCCCCTCTCTTTCAATATGGGAGGGTCCCTCCACTATAAGAGAGTCCAAAGACTTCTCACAGTGCTCTTACACACCTTATGCATAAGTATCCTAAAGGGAGAACATACTAGGGTTGAATGGGATGTGTTGCCCCACAGCCCCACATGTGTGGTGTGTGAAGTGTGTGACACTTATTTTATATAAATAAGAAAATATCTCCATTTAAATTTGATAAAAATACTTTAAAAGTTAAATTCTCAACAATTAAAAATATAATTTTCCATATCAAGAATAAATCGTGATTTGTTTTATGGTTATTAAAAGTTTAAAATTTTAAATGACAAGGTTTTTCACAAATCCTAATAGCTTATAATTTTATTTTATTTTTTTAATATCAAACTAATTCTAAAACATTGAAGATTGGTAAAAAAATATTTCCAAATTATGATTTGTCTTTTTATTAAAACAAGAAACAAGCATCAATAGCCAACTGGAGAATGGATAGTTAAATGAATAACAGATAGTATTGGCGTTAGTGCCCTAAAAAACCATCCATGTGCCCTAATCCACTAGCCATGTGGATATGATTGGGTGGATCTCAGCCATTGATCATGGTGATCATGGGTCTTAGATTGGACATGCGATATGTTTTAGATAGATTAAGTGTTATTCTTATCTTATGTTCATTGGGCTTGCTAAGGACTGATTCCTATAGTAGTCCTTGGGAACTTAAGATTGGACATGACAGTCATTAACATATGAGAGTCGTGATACATGGATCAAAGTACCCTACTAGATCATGATTGTCATAGGTGTGTGTGACACTTGTGGACATCAGTTCATGAGATGTATGGTCATTTTATGTGAGGAGACTGACTTGGGTCAGAATGGATAGTCTTCACCATCGGGAGATTACTTGGTATTAGTTGATGCCTTGCCCTTACCCTGCGCAAGAGTGTGAGTATGCTATAAGCACAGGATCAATTTTTGATCTTTGGTCACTCGCATTGGTGAATCAGGATCAAGTCAACAATTAGGGGGCTCATTACTTGGACTTAATAATGAGATCAAGACTTGATGATGCAAGAAAGATGGTTCAATCCTTAAACTTGAGGACTTGTAAGAGTTACGATCTTGATTAGTCAGCTTTAGCTCTTCCTACGAGGTCCATGCAGGGGCTAATAAAGTGGATGTAACTAGCAATTCAATTAGGAGTTGATGGTTCTTGCACAGGCCAAAAAGAGATCGATTGGTTTGACTAGAAATATGTTTATGATTTTGATCTGAATAGATTAAGGACCCATCAACTGGTTTTTTCGCTGGGCGTAGCACTCTGAATATTTTAATTGGTTCTTTAAAGGGTTTTTAATCGTTGAAGTTTTGTTTTAACCATTAAAACTATTTTCATTGCACTTAATTATAACCTGATAACCTAGATGTGATGATCCACTTCTTATTGGCATGGGATACGATTATTAGTGGATACACCATGGCAATGAAGGGATTAAATCATGAGTATATGCATGAATGAGGGGATTGATGGGTTTCCTTCATAGTTGGTTACACCAAATTCCGTAGGGTGGCGAAGCACCACACTGGGTGTACCTTAAAACCCTAACCCCTCTTTATTTATATAATCCCATCCCAAAGGAGAGGAAAAGGCAGCCCTTTACATCCCCACCTTATGGAACATGTAAGTGCAAGGAAAAAGAGCGAGTTTAAGAGAGAGAGAGAGCAAAGATCCACTTCACCCTCTTCTATTATCTTCACGTGTGGTCCACTTTTGTGGATGTATACATCTTTTTTAAAATATACTATAATAAGAAGATGAGCTATCGATATCCTAAAGGGGGTGGGGGTGAATAGGATAATACCAAATATTTTGATATAATGCAGAATAAATAAACAATTAATCTCAAATACTTGGAGTAATGAAACCTTGATTCCAAATAGTTCGTAGGGCAACCTTCACATAAAAAATTTAGGCAGGACAACCTTATTTCACGACGCCTTTGAGATAAATCTTTTAAACTTGCAAGAGACAATCAAAATAAATAAATCATTTACATTAAAGAGATAATCAATCACAACCAATGCAGAAGGAGTTATAGTGGTTTAGTGCTTAAACCCACACCTACTCCACTCCCAAAATTACTACCCTCGTAATTTTGGCTTTCACTATTTCAAGGTTTTTATAGGATTACCTTAATAACCTGATATAGTTCTTGTGATTTTCACGGGCTATCACAACAAAACCCATTTTGTGATTTTCACGGGCTCACCACAAAACAACGTGCTGAGATTTCTAGCTATCTCAGAAAAACTCAAATAAAATAAAAGTAATTACAGGGTACTTATCTTCAAATACTGATTTGAAGATGTAACTGAAGCTTGATTGCAATGATCTTCTTTCTTAGGGAATTGATGTAGTAGTATATGTTCAAATCGAAAGAAAAAAAAAGGGATCTAAAGTATTTTCAATAAAACAAAACCCTAATGCTGCAAATTCAATTCTTTAAAAGAGTATGAATAACTCTCTTAAATATAATTTAAAAACTAACTTGAGAAACAGAATAGAAATGCTAAACAAAGATTAGAGTTATGCACAACTAGCTTAAAGAGGGCCTGAATTTCTCTCTGACTTTGAGAAGGTTATTCACCAATTTTCGTTGTTAAAATGAATGAGAAAAGACCTCTATTTATAGCCAAAGGATTTGGAAATTCAGTTAGCCCAATTTTTGGCTCGGCAGGCCGGATTTCAAATATTACGATCCAACGACTCTCAGATTTTGTGATATAAGAAAATCAAATTTTCAGTTGGCCGAAGCCAAAATTTAGCTAGCCCAATTTTTCTGGAATCTGAAAAGTTGCATTGATGGAAACTCGACTAAACAAAACTCGGGTTGGCCGATGGTCATGTTTGACTGGCTAAACATACCACGAAAAATTCTATCATTGCTGTAAACTTGCCTGAATTATGTTGGGTTAGCTGAATACTGTTAGGTTGGCTGATCCTGAAGTTAAGCTAGGTGAACTTTAGAGTTTTTACATTGTATACGTTATATTTATGGCCATAATTTGAGAACACCTAACCTACGGTCATTCTAAGGCTATAACACTAGATGGTTGACATATACAGAGTGCTTTAGTCTTGAATCATGCAAAGTCTTTAACACTTGAGATGTTGAGCCGATCTTGAGATGTTGAGCCTATTTTTAAGTGATCTTCATGAGTTGTAGAAGAATACTTGAGTGTGCTTATGGTCCATCTGAAACTACAAAATTTGACAATACTATAAGTGTGCTTTAAATATAAGCACTTACAATCTCTCCCTATGTCAATTTCGTGACAACACACAACCATACACAACTCATCATACAATCATACATTACAACATCTCATGGACTCATCATACAATCTTGAAGCTATGGTTTCAGGGAACATCTGTACACCACTCGTAGTACATTCGCTTGAAACTTCCCCTTAGAACAATCATTTATAGCTCTCCTCCTAAGCACTAAGCCCCCTGAGTATTTAGCCAAACACATGCACAATAAAAAATACTAATTCCAATTCCATACATTCATATTATGCATGCAGTGCTTATATATATATATATATATATATATATCTATTTCCATTTCTCCCCCATTTTGTCACAATGTATCAAAGGAAGAAGCAAAACAAAAATTAAAGGTAGATCATGAATATCAAAGATAAGAACATATATAATAAAGAGAGTGCAGAAACAAAAGTGTACAGATAATCCAATAGAAAAAAGAGTGTGTTGATAATCCAAAAATATTCAAAGTTATTATAGACCAATAAAAATGTGATATCATTCAGATTTAGAAGAGGACAGAGCAAGCATCTCAAGATCATTAACTTTCAAACTCAGACTAAATTGATGAAAGTACTTTTTATTGTAATTCATATGTTGTTTTTGAGTTTGACATAATGTATCGTGGCATACTTGCAAGTCATCCACCTTCTTCTCTAGGACTACCAACTTATCAAAGAATTGAGAGGGCTGGAAATTAGAATCATTGGTATCTCTAGATTCCTCCAAGTCTGCAAAAATGTCATCCATATTGATATCGCCTTCTTGAGATTTTTCACGATCACCTTGTTTCTTAGGACGCAGAGTCAATTGCATCATGTTCAGATTTGCATTGTTAAATGGAAGTTCAGATTCCAGTGCTTCAATCAATGGAATTTGAACATCATAATGTAAAGCAAGGGAAGTTATAAGAAATGCAAATGGAATAGAATCATGACGAGGATGTAAGTAATATTGAATTATTATAAAATATATTAAAAAAGGAAGACATATTCAAACACCAATGGAAACAACATGAATAGCTCTCATCATGAAGGGAGTAAGATCAGTCTTATTCCCTGCACTGGGATAAACATTCGAGTTGAAAATGTGGTGAAGGACATTGTATTTAGGAAAAAAATTATAGGTGGGGAGAGCACTATCAGACCGCCATTCAACATTGAATCCACATAACACATGGGTAAGAGAAGCTTTTTCTGAATTGTTCATATCATTAGAAAGTGTAGAGATTGGTATCCTGTCATCCGCCATTTCAATGTCCATTAAGGACGAGATGGTGAAAGGTGTTATTGTGATGGTTTCTTCTAAAAATTGAATATTAAAAGTTAAATCATCTATAGAAACCTCATTGATAGATGCATACATGCCTTGAGCAATGGACCGGTAAACCAACCCACCCCATTTCAAAATTTTCTCCCATCCTATCTCAGAGAGGAGCTCGAGAAGACTTTGAGCGATATGATTAAGATTAACTAATCGCTTAATGATAATGCTCTGAGATCGAAAATCTCAAACATCTTATGGATCATCATCCGGTGCACGTATAATCCGTACAACCCGAGGAGCAGAGCGGGATGAGGAACCATCATGAGATTTGCAAATGGTACATTTATATCTAGGTTTCATGGAAGAAAATAAGCAATAAATTATAAAATGGGAGGTGGGTTGGAGAAGATAAAAATTATGAGGCTCATATCCTAGCCCGTACTGTTCCATAGGCTTCCGCAGTCCTCCCGGTCGAATTTCGGCGACTTGCGATTTGTTATCGGCGTTTGCGCGTGACCCTGAGACGTATCCCATATATCAGAGTTGACTCGACCCGAGAGTTGTACCAGTGTGACCACGTCATCGCCACGGTTTCGATGTCGCATCTCACACATCGATGCGATACCTTGGCCAGGAGATGTGGGCCCGCATTCAGTTCGAGGAAAAACGCCGCACGTTGCTAATTCCAAGAGAATCCATCACATTAATCCCATCAATCTCATCAATCAAGTACACATCACACCCCGTCACTCACCCATTCCTAAGTACAACTACCTATCCCCTAAGTCAACTCTCCCCATCACCCATCACTCACTCACCATCCCTCTCTCCCATCACTTCTCTCCCATAACCTCTCTCTCTCTCATTCTCTTTTCACCCAAGCAACTCTCAAGAGTAGCCAACGTCCAAAGCATTTCCAAGCACTATGAGAGCTAGGTGTGGCCCACCTTCCTATCTCCCATCCCCACCATCCAAAGTCTATCTTGACCGTTGAAGTCTAACCATTGGAGCTCTATATCGCATCGGTGGAAGGAAGAGCCCGAGATCTAACGGTGGGTGTTTTATAGGCTTAAAATTTATTTATTTTTGGTGGACCAAGTGGGGCCTACCGATTGATGGTATGGATCCCATTTGGGACCCATCTTGATATGTGTATTGATGTCCCCTCCATCACTCGTCTCTCTCTCTCTCTCTCTCTCTCTCTCTCTCTCCTTTCCTTGTTGTGGGCCACCTTGATGTACAATATATCTTGACCATCCATCCAGTAGGCCATCCCCACTGTCCAACCAAGGCCCACCCTTACTGCTGGCTTGGAAAGACCCTGATGTAGGGAAAATACAACTATCACCTTGATTCAAAGCTGGTAGGACCACAACACGTGGACCCTACTCCTGATGTGCATCGCTACCCACCGTCCAGCAGGTCTAGATGATGGGAGAAAACAAATAGCAGTCTGGTCTGTGTGGACCCCACCATGATGTACCATCCAGGCTATCCAGGGCCTGGACGCTGCCTTTCATTATAAAATATAATATATATCTATATATATATATTATAAAATGAAATAAAATAATAACATATAATAAGTGAACTATGTGGGACTCACACACGTGTGGACATCACGTGGCGCACCTATTTGAATCAGACCGTTGATCTGCTTTCCACCAACGCTGTCCACCTATTTTGCAATCCCCACCGTCCAGATGGTTGGATGGTGGGCCACACCTGATATATGTGTTCATCCATGCTGCCCAGTAGTGTGGCCCCACACATGTGTGGACTCCACCGTGATGTGCGAGTTGTGGGGCCCACCTCTGACGTGAGGTATATCTAGACCATCCATCTGATGGACGAGCAGCAGCAAGGTGCTGCTGTGCACGGACATCAGCTCATGGGTCTCACCACGAGGTATTTATTATATCAAAACCGTCCATCCATGTACGGCCAACCCTGCACGTGTCACATGTGTAGGTGGTGAGACCCACCTTGTATGCATGAATTTGAAATCCAGACCGTCCCTCCAGGGGACTGGACGGTGGAACCACCAAATGTATGTGTTCTATGCACCTCACATAAGTGTGGGTTGGCTGGTATACCTCACACGTGTGTAGATTGGCTAGTATGCCTCACACGTGTGTAAATTGGCTGTATACCTCACACAATAACAGCATGTGGGACCACCTTAGTTTGATTGCATCCACACCGTTCAATCCATGGGCGGTTGATGCTGATTGGCTGTAGTACATCACACCAGCCGTTTTGCTGTTGCTTGTGACATCAGCGATTTATGTGGGAGCCCTTTGACGTGTATATTTTAAATCTAGACCGTCCATGTTATGCACATGTGGCCCACACATACGTGGGACCGCTGTGTACGCTTCATCCATGCTGTCCATCTATTTTGGCAGCATGGGACCTACCTGCTATGCGTGCACTGTCCAGCACGTGGGATGTGCTGGACGCACCTCGATGTATTTGCATCCAAACTGTTCAGCAGTGGGTCCGACTGCATGACGTCACAAGTTCTGTGGGTCTGCATCATGTGGAATGTGATTTATATCTCATCGTCCATCCATGTAGGGCCACTGTGTTGTATGTGTTTCATTTACACAGTCCAAAATGCTTGGACGGTGCCGGATAGTGTTTGGGCGGTGCCACGGACCCCACCTCGATGTATGTTCCATATCCACACCGTCCAGAGTGTTTGGATGGCACTGGGTAATGTCTGGAAGGTGCTGATTCACATGGGCAATATTTGAACAATGCTAATTACCATTAGTGAGCCATGTAACCCCATAGAGTGATTGTGTACAGTGATACACATGTTGCGCCTGCAACTATTGAAATGATTTTAGATGTAATCCTAGCTCTCATCGTGATCTGCAAACCGTCCACATTCCCAGGAGACCCACATCATAGTGGGATCCACCATGATATATATGTTGTATATTCACACCATCCATTCATATGGCCCATTGTGATATACTTTTGACTCATATGATGAGGTCCGTTATGATGTATTTCCGGCCCAGATGGCAAGGCCCGATTTTATGTATTCAAGGCCCATGGGCGAGGCCCATTATGGTGTATTTGAGCCCCATGGGCGTGGCCTAATGTGATGCATATGTGGCCCATGAGTGAGGCCATAGCGATGTATGTTAGGCCCTTGTGTAGGGCCATGGGCCCACTATACGTATAGCTCTATGTATACCACTCCTTGGGGAGCGATGTCGGTTAAATGTCCATATTGATGGATAATGGTGGTTGAATGTCCACATTGTGACCTTTCCTAAGGTCTTGTTAGGCCGATTCCGATCATCGAGGTCGAGTATTGAGGCCAATTTTGATTGACGTGATCGATTTACCGATTTTGATTATCGATCGACCTCGATTGTCATGGCTGATTGCTGATTTTGATTGACGTGACTGATTTACCAATTCTAATTATCGATCGATTCCAATTGTTGTGACCAATTGTCGACTCCGATTGACGTGACCGATTTGCCAATTTTGATTATTAATCGATCTCGATTGTTGATTCTGATTGACGTGACTGATTTTTTGACTCTGATTATCGATTCATCCCGATTGTCGTAACCGGTTTGCCGATTCTGATTATCGATCAATCTCAATTGTCATGGCCGATTTGTCGATTCCGAGTATCGTCACCGATTCTCCGACTCTGATTATTGATTGACCCCGATTGTCCTGACCGATTTGCCGATTCTAATTATCGATCGATCCCGATTGTCGTGACCGATTTACTGATTCTGATTATCGATCGATCCCGATTGTCATGACCGATTTGCTGATTCTGATTATCGATTGATTTCGATTATCGTGACCGATTGCCGATTTCGATTGACGAGACCAATTTACCGATTCTAATTATTGATCGATTTCGATTGTCGTTACCGATTGCCGATTGACATGACCGATTTACTGATTCTAATTATCGATCGATCCCGATTGTTGTGACCGATTTGCCGATTCTGATTATCGATCGATTCCGATTGTTGTGACCGATTGCCGATTTCGATTGACAAGACTGATTTGCCGATTCTGATTATCGATCGATTTCGATTGTCGTGACTGATTACCGATTGACATGACTGATTTGTTGATTCTGATTATCGATCGATTTCGATTGATGTGACTGATTGCCAATTGACGTGACCGATTTGCTGATTCCGATTATTGATCAATTCCAATTGTCTTGGTCAAGTATCGAGGCCGATTATATAGGGCGATTCCAATTGTCGAGGCCGATTGTATAGGTCGATTCCGATTTATCGACGCTAATTGTATAGGCCGATTCCAATTGTCGAGGCCGAGTATCGAGGCCTATTGTGATACATTTGAGGGCCAGGCGATGGAGCCCATTGTGATGCATGTTAGGCCCATGTGAAAGGCCATCGTGATGTGTATTAAACTCTTAAGTGAGGCCCATGGTGTTGTATATTCGGCCCTTGTGTGAGGCCATGGGTCCACTATATGTTAGGCTCTATGTGGGTCATTCCTTAAGGGCAATGTTGGTTAAATGTCCACATTGTCAAAGTCGATTGTCGATGCCGGTTATTGATATCAATTATGAGTATGTGACAGCATAGCATCATGATACATGCCCATACGCATCATCTGCATGTTTGTTATGAGATGTGGTTGATTATTGCATATGTCATTGAGCATGTTGTTATGAGATTCCCTGATAGGCAGAGGTTATCTCACATGAGCGCACGGTATGCATAGGATTGATGTATGGCTGGTTCATAAGACTCATGCATCTTGCATTATGATTACTATACGCCCTAGCGACATCAGGGCCGTAGCCTCCACAGGCATATCGTGGTTGGTCAGACGGGACACCGAAAATTTGTTCTAGCATCGGGCTGCCATAGATGGCCCTGGGTGAAAATCCCTAAACCCTCTTAGTACTAGAGGACGCCCTAACGTCGAGACCGAGTGGATACATGAGCACCCAAGTGCCAAATACTAGGAGGCCGCGTCTCTCACTGTGCAGTGGTCAGTTGGGAGGGGGTGTGGCCTTCCCTGCTGAAGCGTAGGAGGCATTACTAGGCTGAGTTTGACCAGCTCTTGAATGGGTCTGCTATCGACGTGCCGAATAGGTATTGACAAACTATTGGTTAGGCGGATAGTGAGGTTTCTTACGCTCACTTGGACTGTGCGGCTGGGAGAGCGACAGTGCCATTTGGAGTGTACTAAACCCCGGTGATGATCCCAGAGAAGAACTGTACTAATACGTGGACTTATTGAGTAGGAGTTGCATACTCATTCATTCATTCACTATCCACTCAGGCTGGCGGTGTGCAACTATTTATTACATGCACCTTCGCAATGGTCAGGATTTCAGTTGGGGCGCGCGACTAACCTGAGATCAGGAGTTTACCATATTGAGTTTGACTATCCAAATTTAGGTATGAGACTAGTTTGGATAGAAGTCCCTTGTGATAGACCCCATAGCCTGCGATACTACGTACTATCATCCCGACTTCACACTCCAGCATGGTCATTCCATTCGCACCACATATTTCATTACATTCGCGACATATGGCATTTTTTGGTTACCTGTGTTTCTGTATTTATATAGTTTAGATACGGCATCTGATATTTGACTCTTTATGACTCCTCATTTGTATAGTTGATCTGTACTACGTATTCTGATATTATTCCTCATTTGTATAGTTGATCTGTATTGTGTATTCTGATATTGTTTGACTCTCAGTTTTTTCGCTTACTCTGATAATGTATGATTCATGACCTTGCGCCTATTTCGACATTGTATGATTATGATATTGCATTGAATACTTGGCACTTACCCTGTGCATACACTTACACCACCCTCTAAGCTTTCTAAAAGCTTATGCACGATAGATGCGTGTAGGTGATGTTAGGTTGCAGCAGTGTTGAGCTTGGAGCCTGCAGCGGTCTTCTGGAGCTTAATCTTCGATTTATGTATTTCCCTTTCAGCATTGTACTCAAAAGATTATATTAGTGGATATGTGATGATGATGTTGCTTTTATGAATTGGGAAATCTTGTAGTTATGCTTATTACGAGTTAAATGTACACAAAATTAAAAAATAAAAATAAAATCCTCCTTGTAGGATCCCAGGATCGAAATCGGGCGTATGGACACTAGGAGCCGAGAATGGGGTACTACGGAGGCTGTTGGCACCGGATTCGGCGATCGGGATTCCTGTGAATCCTATATCCGGGTTTGGGGCGTGACAAAAATTTTGAAATAAACCCACCAAAAAGGAAATTCTAGATTTAAGGAAAATGAAAGATGCACAAATAACAAGCAACTAAGAACTTAAATCTAGAAGAAAATTGCTTAAAATCAACTTACAATGAAGTTAGATAAGTGGGTTAGTCGAAGGAAGTACCAGTGGACCAAAGAAGAAGTAGAAATGAGCAATTTGGGATCCCCCCCCCCTTTTAATACAATCCATGCCCGATTTGGCTAGCCCGAGGACATGCTCGACTGGCCAACTTTTTCAGTTAGCTATGGGCTAGCAGAAAATTCAAATATATATATATATATATATATATATATATATAAAATTTGATTTTTTCCAATTTTCTTTTCATGCATATATTATACATAAGTAAATAAAATGCAAAAAGAAAAGAAAAGAAAAGAATTAAAGATAGAATAATTATTTAATAGTATATAATCCAATATCATGCTTTAAATTAGAGAATCTGACACTGTAAAGTGGTTTACTCAGGATATCTACAAGCTGCTTTTCTATTTGAATGTATTCTAGCATGATAGTCTGATCTTCAACTAATTCTCGTATATAATGATATCGTATGTCAATATATTTTGTATGAGAATGAAAAATAGGATTTTTAGATATATTTCTGACACTGGTATTATCACAAAATAAAGTCATTGTATTTTGATTAATACCATAGTCAGCTAACAGGCATTTCATCCACATAAGCCACATGTAAGCATTCCCTGCATCAATGTATTCAACTTCTATAGTGAATAAAGACACTGAATTTTGCTTTTTGCTCATCTAAGATATAAGGCAGTTTCCAATATAAGAACATCCACCACTTGCGGATTTTCTATCATCAACATTACCTGCCCTTAGTGTATCTAGTTATTTATATAGATGTATCATGTGGATACTACAAACCTAAGTTAATAGTACTTGCAACATATCTGATTATCCGTTTAACAACAGATAGATGAGATTTTTTATGATCAAATTGATATCTAGCACATATGCCTACAATGAAAAGAATATCAGATTTGCTGGCATTTAAGTACAGTAGACAATCATTCATGTTACGGTAAAGTCGAGAGTCAACACTTTTACCTGATTCATATTTAGATAGTCTGAGTGTTGTATGCATAGGTGCATTAAAATTCCTACCATTCTCAAAACCAAATCTCTTTACTAAGTTCATAACATATTTGGTATGAGATAAATATCCCATCTTTGAACTGTTTGACCTGAAGTGTAAGAAAGTAATTTAGCTCACCAACCATGCTCATTTCGAACTCTGATTTCATCAAATCTACAAACTTAGAAGAGAGGTCAGCTCAAGTTGATAAATAGATAATATCATTTACATATATCTGAACAATTAAGATATCTTCATTACATTTTTTGACAAATAAAGTTTTATCAACACTACCAATTTTAAACTTTTGACTACGATAAAATTTAGTCAGTTTTTCATACCATGCCCTTAGGGCTTGTTTTAAACCATATAGTACTTTTTAAAGATGGTATACATTATTAGGAAGTTTGGGATTTTCAAAGTCCTTAGGTTGTTCAACATAAACTTCCTCGTTTAAATCACCGTTTAAGAAAGAAATTGTCACGCCTTAAACTCGGGAACCGGGCTCACAAAATTCTCAATCGTCGAATTCGGTGCCGACAGCCTCCGTAGTACTCCATTTTCGGCTCCTAGCACCCATACGCCGGATTTCGATCCTGGGATCATACAAGGAGGATTTTCAATGAATTTTTTTTTGTAAAGAGGTATAACCACAAGTATACCCAAATCACAAGAACAACATCATCACCACATATCTACTAATATAAATATTAAAATACAATGCTGAAAGGGAAATACATGAATAACAAAATCTCCAAAATAATCTTCCACAACCTTCTGCCTCAACGCTGCTACGACCTAACGTCACCTGCACGCAGCAGTCGTGCATAAGCTTACTAAGAAGCTTAGAGAGTGGTGCGTGTGTGTGCAATACATGTGCCAAGCACATAAATATCAGAGTAAGTGGAAATACTAGCAAGTCCATGAATACTGTCAACCATAACAAGGCTATGTGATGCAAGACATAGTATGGTAAATGTCATATGCTAAGGATGCAATGTAATGTACAAATCCTGACAAGTCTACGAATACCATCAGCCTTATCTAGGCCATGTAATGTAGAAACATAGTAAACCAAATGTCATATACAGAGTATGCAATGCAATATGCAATGAAAAAGAAATGACAAAGCTGGAGTATGTAGTCGGGATGATAGTACGTGGTATCACAAGCTATGGGGTTCATCACAAGGGACTTCTATCCAAACCAATCCCATACCTAAATTTGGATAGCTAGAATCAATGTAGTAAACTCATAATCTCAGGTTGGTCACGCGCCCAACCAAAATCTTGGCCACTATGAAGGTACACATAATGATTTATTTGCGCATCACTAGCTCGAGTGGATAGCGAATGAATAAATGAATAAGTGCTTAGTATGTAACTCTTGCTCGACAAGTCCACATATGACCGCCACAGTACTTCCGATATGGGACAAGGTTCCGCCTCACTGTATGCATAGTAGCCTACCAGCATAGTAGCCTACCAACCATTGGTAGCTTGCCTAGGCCCTTAGGCCCCACCTACATCAATGTCTGCCCATGTGTTTAACAGTGACGGGGCGTCACAATATCAGTACCATACATCTCTGGGATATCACCGGGGTTTAGTACACTCCACACTAGATGCCACCTCCCTAGCCACGCAACCAGTAAGAGGAAAAGACCTCACTATCTGCCTAACCAGTAGCCAATACCTACCCAGCTCGTCGATAGTGTCACACCCGAAACTCAGGAACCAGGTTCACAAAATTTTCGATCACCAAATCTGGTGCTAATAGCCTCCGTAGTACCCCATTCTCGACTCCCAGCACCCATACGCCAGATTTCGATCTTAGGATCCTACAAGGAGGATTTTCAGTATGAATTTTTTATTATAAAAGAACATAATCACAAGCATAACCAAGTCACAACAACATCATCACCACATATCCACTAATAAAATCATTTGAGTACAATGCTGAAAAGGAAAAATACATATACATGAAACAAAACTCTAAAGTTCTGGCACTTGCTCTTGTCTCAACGTTGCTATGACCTAATGTCACCTACACACAACGGTCATGCATAAGCTTACTACGGAGCTTAGAGGGTGGTGTACGTGTGTGTGCAAAGTATGTGCCAAGTATATAATATCAGCGTAAGTGAAATACTAATACGTCTATAAGTCATATGATATCAGAGTATGTAATACAGATCGGCTATGCAATACGGAGTCGTAGTGAGCTAACTATCAAATGCTGAGGATGCAATACAATATACAATTCCTGACGAACTACGAATACCATCAACCTCATCTAGGCTGTATAAATGCAGAAACATAGCAACCCAAATGTCGTATGCCACAGATGTAATGCAATATGCAGATCCTGGTAAGTCCATAATACCATCAACCTTATTTAGGTTATGCAATATAGAAGCATAGTAAAATAAATGTTATGTACTGAGGATGCAATGCAATATGCGGTGTGAAAGAAATGACAAACTTGGAGTGTGAAGTTAGGATGATAGTATGTAGTATCGTAAGATATGGGGTCCATCACAAGGGACTTCTATCCAAACCAGTCCCATACCTAAATTTGGATAGCTAGACTCAATGTGGTAAACTCTTGACCTCAGGTTGGTCGCGCACCCAACCGAAATCCTGGCCATTGTGAAGGTACACATAATGATTTGGTTGTGCACCACCAGCCTGAGTGGATACTGAATGAATGGATGAATGAGGCAAATGCTGAGTATGCAACTCCTACTCAGTAAGTCCACATATAACCACCACAATGCTTCCGATGTGGGACAAGGTTTCGCCCCACTGCATGTACAGTAGCCTGCTAACCATTGGTAATTCACCCAGGCCCTTAGGCCCTACCCACACCAACGTCCACCCACGTGTGTCCACCCACTATGCAGTAGAGACGGGGCATCACAATATCAGTACCTTACAATTATGGGATATCACCGGGTCTAGTACACTCCACACTAGCTGCTGCCTCCCTAGCCACACAATATAGCAAGAGGAAAAGACCTCACTACCCACCTAGTTAGTAGTCTACTAATACCTACCCAGCTCGTCGATAGTGGACCCATTTGCGAGCTGGTCAAACTCTGCCTAGCTTACAACCCCCTTACTCGAGCAGATAAGGCTATACCCCCTTCACAGCCGAACATGACATAGTGGGAGACGTCGCCTACTAGTATTCGACACTCGGGCGCTCATGTATCCACTCAGTCTAAATGTTGGAGCATCCCTTAGCCATGAGGGTTTAGGGGCTTTCACCCACAAACAAACGTGCCCATATGCTGAGTCCCAAATATTTCCTGTGTCCCATCTGGCCATCCACGATAAGCTTGTGGAGGTCACAACCCTGATGTTGATAGGGTGTAAAGTGATCATGCCATACAAAATGCGAGATGCATGAGTCATACCATCCAGTCATGCATCAAATATGCGTGTACTGTACAATCATGTGGAGCAACTCTGTCTCACAAGGAGTCCCCTAAACATCTCAGCTCAATGGCATATGCTATGATTAATCATTCCTCATAACAGTCATACAAATGATGCATATGGGCATGTATCATGATGTTATATTAGGCATGTCCTCAGATATATAACAGACAACAATAGACCACAATCGGCCTTAACCGACATATCACATACAAAGAGTAGGAGCTGAACGATATGCCCCACTAAACATATAGAAGACTATATGGTATCATCCATGTTAGACTATCATAACATTCTCAGGGCACTAATATATCATATACCCTAAGGCGGGGTCCACTGAAAAGACGGTGGATCTAACCCATGCATTAAGGTTGTCTCCACACAGTGAATATACCAAATCTGATATCACATATTCTTCCATCTATGGGCAGAGATGATGATGTACTCTCCTACCAACAGTGGATGGTCTAAATGACGTACTTACATGAAGAATGGACCTCATGGGGTGAGTTAGTGGGTATACAACATGGTGAGTTAAGAGGGTAAGTCTAAGTATAAAAAGTGGGCTTCCTCACCCTATTTATCATATAATACGTTGGGCTTTCCTATGGGCTTGATACATACACAAAGTGGGCTTGGTGGAGTTCATACATCTAGGACTATGTGTCCTTCCAATCGGATTGGGTAGCCCGCTCAACATCTAAGTGGGCCTAGGGTATGATCACTAAACTTGGGCAAGCACAAGTATCTAAATGGGCCACAATTCCTATGGAAGGCCCGGTATGAACATAAGGTGGGCTCCAAGGTTGGATAATCCTATAAGGTGTAGTGGAAAATACTTACATCATTAGGCACCCAATGGTTTGGGTTAGCCCAATAAAGTTAAGTGGTTATCTTTACATTAATGGGGGCCCAATTGGTTGGGGATAGCCCAAATCAAGGGAAAGATGGGAAATGGATTTATAGTGGGCCCTGGGGAGGTTTTCAATGGTGGACATTTAACCATTATTGCTCCTAAGGTGCGGTCTACTTGTGATTTGAATCTAAATCACAATGGGGCCCTCGGCCCTTACACTATTTGGAAATTGGATGGGCAGCGAGAACAAAATCACATACATCATAGTGGGCCTGCATAAGATAGCCCATGGCCCTAACAATGGATGAACAACATGTACATAATACATTTATCACGGTGGGCCTCATAAAGTAGCCCATGGTTGGGCACATACATAGGGTGGGCCTCCCAAGGCAATGGGGCCCATGGCCCTAAGAAAATGAATGGACAATTTGTATGATACACGTACATCTTAGTGAGCCATATAATGCAATGGGGCCCTCAGCCCTGGAAAAATAGATGAACAGTGTGTGTATAATACACACATCATGATGGGGCCTGAGACTTAAAAATCGAGTCAATTATGAACTGTGTGGGTCACACCATGCACAATAGTTGAGAGGTTTACCCTCCATTAAAAACATTCACAATCCTTTGTTAGTCCCACTAAGATGTGGTTCACATATCCAGCCCATCCATTATATGTGTCCCACTTGGTTAAGGGGTCAGACCAAGTTGCAGATGCATCCAAATTTCAGATGGACCCCAGCAAGTGCTTATATATATATAGAATGTCTACTCATGATTTTAGATGGTGTGGGCCACCTGAGTTCTGTGTATGGCTGATTTTTGGGGTAGCCCATTATCTAGAGACGACCCATCAAATGCACGATGGGACCTGTGGTGGTACCCACTATCTCTGTCAACGTCCTAGCAGTAGGACACTGCTTGCTGCAGCATCCTCTAGATGCTGATAGCAAGTGGCGTCCAGCTTATATATATATATATATATTATTTTTTGTTTCTGAGGTTTCTCATAGGTAGGGCCCACATCAGGACGATCCACTCTGCTGGTTGGGTTCCCAGGCTCATGACCAGTGTAATAAGCCCAATATTCATAATGTTTAAATATACAAAAACATCTTAGCGGCCCCTAACAGTTTATATCACTAAAACAACTGTTTTCTACAATGTGGCCTGCCAGGGATTCAGTTTGGCCTCATTTTTTAGCTTAACGCCTAAAATGAGCTGGGAAATTGGATGGACGGTGTTTATCAAATACATATAATAAGGTGGGGTCCACATGAGTGGGCCACCCCTCTACCAAATGTTAGTTGATATTTGTGTTTTCCCTACAAAGCAGGCTTGCAAGACCAACCGGTCATGCAGGCCCACATCGAGCAGCACAGTGGGCCCTATTGCTGGACGCCATGGATAAAATAAATACATCCAAGTGGGGTCCATGCATGTGGCCCACTAAGCTTGGGATCAAGCTAATATTTGTGTTTCTCCCTTCATTTGGGCCTGCTGGACAGCAGGGGGCATCCCCACTGGGTAGATAGCAAGGGCATCCACTAGATGGATAGCAGCGGCGTCCACTGGTTTGGACAATGTGGATTAAATACTTGCATCAAGGTGGGCCATCAACAGGGGAAAGCGAGAGAGAGAGAGAGAGAGAGAGAGAGAGAGAGAGAGAGAGAGAGTGGGATGTGTGGAGGGGAGGAGCTCCACCACTATGAGCCCTCCCTTGGAACACAATACATACATTATATTGGGTCCCAAATCTTGTGGGCCCACAAATATAAAATCAAGGGTGAAAATCCCTTTTCTACCACCAAGTGCAAGGTCAAGATGACCTTCTTGCAATGGGGATCAAAATAAACATCATGGTGGGGTCCATGGAGAATGGTCTCATTATGGAATTCATATATGCATCATGGTGGGCCTTCGGCCACACCTAGGGTCTAAAATGAGGTCCCTACCATCAACCGGTAGGCCCCACTTGTCTCATAAACTACATCATCATCTAAACCTAAGGTTCACCCACCGATTGGATCTTTTTCTTGGTTCCTTGGGATGTTTAGCTACTAGGCTTCTTCTTTGATGGAGGATGATAAAGATTGAAGGGCTAGGATGAGAGATTTGGGGTAGGAAGTGGGCCACACACTTGGCTTCTTCTCTCCTTGGAATGCATGGACGTTGGCTCTCTCTTGGGTTGCTTGGAATGGGTGGAGAAAATGAGAGAGAAAGGGGATGAGATGGAGTGATGGGTGTGAGTGATGGGTGGAGTGACATGAGAGTTGACTTTGGTTAAGAGGGGATGGGTTGCTTGTCTTATGGAGAAAGAAAGCATGGGTTTGTGATGGGATGTGTACTTGACTAGTGATGTGAAAGATGGGTAGAAATTCTCTCAGAATTCACAACACATGGCGTTTCCCCTAGATATACGCAGGCCTATAACTCCTAGCCTAGGTATCGCATTAGTGCGTGATATGCGGCATTGGAACCGCGACGACGGTGCGGTCACTAAGGTACAAGTCTTGAGTTGAGTCGACTCAAATCTACGGGATACGATTTATGGTCATGCGCAAATGCTGTCTATAGGTTGCGGGTTATCGAAATTCGACGGGGAGGATTGCGGGAGTCTAAAGAATAGTACAGACTATGACACGGGCCTTATAGATAGCAGATCCATTTATGAGCTGGTCATACTCAGTCTAGCTTATAGCCCCCTCACTTGGGCGGATAAGGCCACACCCCCTTCCAACTGACCACAACATAGTGGGAGACGTATCCTACTAGTATTCGGCACTCGGGCGCTCATGTATAGATGTTGGAGCATCCCCTGGCCATGGAGGTTTAGGGATTTTCACCCACAGACATCCAAAGTGCCCATATGCTGAGTCTCAAATATTTTCGATGTCCCATCTGGTCATCCACGATATGCCTGTGAAGGCCACAACTCTTGTGTCACTAGGGCATACAGTGATTATGTAACACAAAATGTGAGATGCATAAGTGATACCATCCAGTCATGCATCAACCTGCGCATACCGCGTGATCATGTGGGGAAACTCTGTCTTGCAAGGAGTCCCTTAAATAACTCAACCCAACGACAATGCTATGATCAAACATTCCTTACAACATGCATACAAATGATGTGTATGAACATGTATCATGATGTAATACTAAGCATGTTCTTAGTATGCCCTACTAGACTAAGTACACTAGCATGATTATCAAATATAGCAGGCAATGATCGGCCTTAACTGGTATGTCACTTACAAGAATAAGGGTTGAACAATACGCCCCACTAGACATATAGAAGTCTATATGGAATGGTCCATGTTAGACTATCATAACCTACTCAAGGTACTAAGATAACATATATCCTAAGGCGGGGTCCACTAAAAGGATGGTGGATCTAACCCATGTATCAAGGTAGTCTCCATAGAGTGGATATACTAAATCTGATACGAAAAATTCTTCCATCTACAGCAAGGGGTGATGATGTACTCTCCTCCAGATAGCGGATGGCATAGATAACACACTAATGTCAAGGGTGGACCTCACACTCGTCTTAATAAGGAGATGGACGGTGTGGATGATATTTACATGTTACGAGGTCCTAACAAATGTGGTATAAAGGTAGGATACATTTCTTGTCGTGAGTCAAGTGGGTATATAATGAGGTGAGTTCACAGGGTGAGCTAAAAGGGTGAACAATTGGGCTTCCTCAATCTCTTATCATGAATAAACTAGGCTTCCTTATGAGGCCTGATACATACACAAAGTGGGCTTAGTGGAGTTCATACATCTAGGACGATGTGTCCTTTTAAGCGGATTGGGTAGCTTGCTCAACACCTAAGTGGGCCTTAGGTATGGTCACTAAACTTGGGCAGAACATGTATCTAGGTGGGACACATTACTATGGAAGGCCCGGTATGAACATAATGTGGGCTCCAAGGTTTGGACAATCCTATAGGCATGGTGGGAAGCATTATTATCAATGAGAGCCCAATGGTTTGGGTTAGCCCAATGGGTATTATTAATATCGGCGGGGACCCAATGGTTTGGGTTATCCCAATAAGGTAAGGGTGAAAATGGGCTTGACAACGGGCCCTAAGGAAGTTTACAACAGTGGACATTTAACCACTATTGTTTCCTAAAGTACAGTCCATTTGGGATTGGAATCGGAATCACAACGGGGCCCTTGGCCTTCCAAATATCTAAAAAGATGGATGGTCCACACGTGTATCACATATATTATGGTGGGCATGCATGAGGTGGCTCGTATAAATGAATGAGTAGTGTGCATACAACACACACATCATGGTGGGTCTCATACATCACAATGGGCCTCATACAATCACAAGGGCCCTCATACAATCATAATGGGCCTCATTCCAATGTAGATGGGCCCCATATATACAACAAGTGAGCCGCATGCATCACAATGGGCCTGACGAAGCAATGGGACCCCATGGCCCTGGCCAAATAGATGAATAGTGTGTATATAATACGTACTTCATAGTGGCCTCATACATCACAACTGGGCCTCGTACATATAATGGGCCTCATCACATGGGCCTCATATACATCACGATGGGCCTTACACATCACAATGGGCTCCATACATCATAGTTGGGTCTCATACATGCAATGGACCTCTCATACATTTACAAGGGGCCTCACACATACAATGGGCCCCATCACATCAGCAAGTGAGCCTCACATACTGTGAGGCCCACATCTAGTATCCATTCTATTCCGATAGGTCCCACGGTCCTCTGGGTTAAATTTTAATGACCCACGACCTGTAGATTGTATTTACGATCATCCTTAAGTTCTGTTCTGTAAATTCGATTCGATCGGACCCAAAACTTGCGCCATTACGACCGCATCAATGCCGCGGTTCCAACGCCGTGTCTCATGCAGCAATCCGATGGGTTGATCAAAAGATGTACCATTTTTAATATTTGAGCCCTCAATTTAATGTGAGACCCACTTTAGGGGTGTGCACATTTCCTTAGGTAGCAAGGCCAACCCTAGGTGTCATCATTCCCTAGGTGCATAGCCTAACCTATTACCTAGCCTACACTTAACCTACAGCCTACATAGCTAGCTATCATGGGATTTCTCTAACCTAGGCAATTATGAGCTTCCTTCTCTAGAAAGTCATCATGACTTTGCTCTAACCAAGGCCACCTTTCTCTAGAAATTTCAGCTTTTCATTACTACATCTCCCCATTCCCTACCAAATCTCATAATTTCCTTGCTACATCTCTCTTTCCCTCCTCTTTCTCCCTCATTTTCTCCATATTCTCTTCCTTGCAAGAGACCCAACGTCCGACCTTTCTCCTCCATTTCCAACTACATTTCATCCTAATCTCTCATCATCTAGCCCTTGGAACATCATCTCACCCATAGATCTTCATCCCTTAATGCCTAAGGAGCTAGGTGTTGAAGTTTGATGGAGATCCATTAGGTGGGTGAGAATCTAGGATAGGTTTCATTATTTTTCCTTCATAGATCTTTCTTTTGCTTCATGTGGAGAGTGTAGAACCCACCAATCAATAGTGGAGGCCCTACACAACTCCTTGGGTGTGGTCATTAGCCCACCATTTGCATGCATGATGTCTTGATGGGGCCATCCTCCAGGGACCCCATCTTGATAATTCTTCTCTTTGATCTATACTCTTTGGGTCATCTGGACACTAGATCCCTGGTGGGGATGGCATCCACACCTTTGATGTTGATTTGTAGGGCCCATGCATGCATGGGACCCTTGTTCATCTTGCATGTACATGTTGATTCCTTGATTGTGGAGGGTACATAGTGGCAGAGCCCTCCCTATGGCCGGATTGTGTCCTTTTCGTCTTTTCTTCCCTTTCTCTAATGTGGATCTGATATATGTGTGGCCCACCAGATATGTTATGCAACCAGACCTCCAAGTTGTTGGGATGTCCAGCCCAAGTTGCTGGATGTCCGACCCAACCTTGTTGCCCCATTTTGTTGGCATGATTTGGACGGCCTTTGATTTTATGGCTGATCTCAGAAGGGGCTTGGGTTTAAGAGTTGTGTGACCCATCTAGGTGGACCCCACCTTGAGGAATCTGTGATTTATTCCCCTATTATTCTTCTCTTGGGCTGGCCTGGATAGCAACATGTTGCTGTCCGAATTGCTGGAATTTTTATGTTGCTAAAATGTTTGGAATGTAGGCCCTGTTTATGGATCTTTTCTCCCTGATTTCTTGGACATTTCTCTGAGGTGTGGACTCCACCTTGATGTATGTTAAATCCCACCTCATCTGGCCCTTGATTGGAGTCCATGGGGTAGGCCCAAGAGGGTGGGACGGTCCAAGTTTTTGGACTGTCCAGCAGGCCCATATATTATGGAAGCATAAATTTCTGCATGCACCTTGGGGATGGTGGGCCACTTTTGTGGACCCCATTTAATGTTCCTTTATGGGAGCATGTATTCCACTCTTTTTCCCCCTTGATTGGAAGCCCTAGGCCCACCCCATTGGGTGTCCAAGTTGGGGAAAACCATAGTTTTTGCAGCAGAATTTTTAATTTAACCTTACTGTCCATTTTTTTAACTGATAAAACATGTATTAATGGATCCCTAACTTACCCTTCTTGTGGCCCACCTTGTTGGGACCCACTTCATGTGCATATGGTCCATCCAGACCACCCCATTTGGGGGTTATCATTACTAGGCTAGCAGCCCTACTGGACGTTCCAGTTGGGGTGACGTCCTGCAGGGGCTGGCCATCCCTAGCTTTTAGGCCCACCATGATGATGTGCTTTATCCTGCTATCCTTCTATCTTAGTGTGGCCCACTTGGATGTGCCCACCCATGGTGGGACGTCCCTAGTGGGGCCCACCTTGAGTACTCTTTAGGGGCCAACCGTCCAGGTCCTTGGGATGCCCCTAGTGATTTTGGGTGCTACTGGACTTTTGTCCAGCAGCAGGCCCACCTTGTATTTTGTGTTATATCTCCACATCCATCTGGTGAGACCCACTTTCACATGTATGGGCCACCTTGAGAATTCTATTTTAGTCAGATTTATGATTTACTAGACTTCGGCAGGACTAGGAAGCTAGGTGGGTTGAACATCCAGCAATGCCTTAGAAAATTCTGCTTGTAATTAGGTAGTTTGAAGTTAGGTGGCCCACCAGATGGAAGGTGCTTTCCATGCCCACCTTGTTCATGATTTCCTCAGATTATCAGACTCCTTGTATGCCTTGTAAGGCCCACCTTTGGTTGATTATTGAGGACCAAATAGTTTAGATTTTTGGGATGTCCAAATAGGCCTAGATGGGCTGGATGCCCAACCTTGAGCCGAGATTGATGTATGGGCTACCCACTTTGTATAATGGACCCGATGGGATGGTTGTAAGCCCGATTCGAAGTGTAAGTATGGATCATTGTTGCCCATATATATTATCCAATTTTTGGGCTAATTTGTAAGGGCATGTTGATGAATATTGGATTGACCATTGGCTATGTACTCTGGACATATGGGCTGCCCATTAGGCCCATCATAATGCATCGATTCGGTGGCCATTGAGACTTGGGCCATGGTAGCCCCCATTGACCCATGTTGATGTATGCCTTGGGCCATGGTTGCCCCATTGGCCCATATGGATGTATGTAGGCTTTAGGCCATTCCTTGAGGCCCATCATGAGATATATAATGACATGTATTGCTGCCCATTTAGTTTTCATAGTTGTATCCGGGCCTTGGGCCTTGTTTTAGTTAGTTTCTCTATTGGGTTGCCTTATAGGGGACAGTGGTGGTTAAATGTCCACATTGTGTACCCATATAGGCCCCTTTGTTAGGCCCATTCTCATCTATTATGCCCATAGTGTTGTTTACTTAGTCCTAGTGAGCTAACCCAAATAGTTGGGCCCTGACTAGTGGTTGTGCATTTACCTTGACTTGTAGAATAGTCTAAGTACCTAAACCCAACCTTCCTTAGAGGGGAGCACATCATCACCACATGTCATGCGTGATTCATCTTCATGATTCATTCCCATGTGCATCATATGTATGCTTGAATTAAGGAGTGATTGACCATCATATATGCCATTAGGCAGAATGTTTTATGCCATTGGGCAGACTGTTTTATGGGATTCCCAGAGTGATGGAGTTGCCCCACATGAGCACTGGATGCGTAGGACTGATGCATGGTTGATTGGTATGATTCACGCATCTCATATTTGCATGGCACGGATATTATATGCCCTAGTGACATTAGGGTCGTAGCCTCCACAGTCACATCATGGGTGGCCAAATTTGGACATCGAAAATATTAGTTCTCACCTTGTGGGCACGTAAGATGTCCTTGTGTGAAAGTCCCAGAACCTTCATGGTACCAGGAGATGCTCCAATGTCGAGACCGAGTGTAAAACATGAGTGCTAGTGCCGTTACCATTAGGCCGCGTCTCCCACTGTATCGTGGTCGGTTGGAAGGGGTTGTGGCCTTATCTGCCCAAGTGAAGGGGTTATAAGCTAGGTTAAGTTTGACCAGCTCGCAAATGGTTCCACTACTGGTGAGCCTTATAGGTGTTGGCTGACCACAGGCAGGTAGTGAGGTCTCTTATACTCGCTGGGCCGCGTGGCTAGGCAGGGGACAGTAAGTGTGGAGTGTATTTGGCCCCGGTGATTTCCCAGAGATGAAGTATACTGATATATGGACATGATATGAGGATGAGCATGATTGCATTGTGCATTGCATATGGCATTTGACTATATAGGCCCTGTATTACCTGGCCTTAGGATGGCTGATGGCACTCTTTCATGGTATTGCATAGCCTTGTTACAGCTGTTGGTATTCATGGTTTTGCCAGCATTTTCCACATACTCTGATATTGCATACTTAACACCTGTCTCGCACACACTTACACAACCCTTGAAGCTTTCTATAAGCTTATGCATGATTGATGTGTGCAAGAGACGCCAGGCAGTAGTTAAGCAGGAGCAGGAGTAGGAGTGTGCCACAGAGCTTTCTTTTAGAGTTGTGTCATAGTCATTATATCTTTCCCTTTATGCCTTGTACTGTAAAAGTTTTTATTCTTAGTGGATTTTGTGATGATGCTCCTATGGTTATTGCATATAGGTTATGATCTTGGTTATGTTGATTATGAAATAGACTTATGTTATAGAAACCCTCCTTGTAGGATCCCAAGATCGGAACCTGGTGTATGGGTGCCAGGAGTCGAGAATGGGGTTCTACGGAGGCTATCGACGTCATATTTGTTGATCGGGAATTTTGTGAGCCCAGTTTTCGAGTCTGGGGCATGACAGTTATTGGTATCAGAGCATATCAGAGAATAACCTGGGAATAACTCAGGACAACATCACATATCTGCTTTGAGCTTAGGACAAGTAGTGTCCCGAGTGTGTACTCTTTTGATTTGGTTCTCTAACGTCAATCAACCTTAGACACCTTTGTTGTTTTTGTAGATGATGTCACCTAGACGAGGCATCCGTGGACGACGCAGGAGAGATAGAGGCACCCGTGGCTCCCGAGCGACCCGAGCGCATCCCACTCTATCTATTGCAGATCCTAGTCCCGATCCTATTCCGAAGGTTCTTATTCCACCTTCAGTTGATCCTACTCCCACGCTGTAGCCTACTGTGCCTATGCCAGAGGCCCCCGCAGTTCTTATGCCTCCGTATGAGGCCAGTGCAGACCCTGCATTTCCTACCATTCCAGTTGGAGATGGGCAGTTGCAGCAGATGCTACAGGTAGTCACCGCCACCCTAAAGGGACAGGGTAGACATCCAGTAGAGACTCCTGAGTAGGCAGACCAGATGTGAGTGAGCACTAAGCATGATCCCCCGCGTTTCAAGGGTGAGCCAGATCCTTTAACAAATGAGTTGTGGCGCTCCGAGGTGGAGAAGATCTTTGACACCATGAGGTGTATGACGCAACAGCGAGTTCCATTGGTAGTTTTTCTTCTTTAAGGAGAGGCTCAGCATTGATGGGCATCCGTCTCCTGATCGGCCGGACCAGATTTTGTATGGACTTGAGAGGACTTCGTGGATCGATTCAACTAGAAGTTCTTCCTCGAGCATGTTCAGCAACAACGAGCGTTGGAGTTCGAGATGCTTGTTCAGGGGGGTATGACCGTGTCATAGTATGAGGCACGCTTCATCGTTTTGTCTCGATTCGCTACCTATCTTATTGATGATGAGAGGCGAAAGGCCTGTTGTTTTATAAATAGCTTGCGTCCCACCCTTCGTAGTCGTGTGGTTGGACATTTGCTTACTACATTCAACTAGGTTATTCAGAGGGCCTTAGTCTATGAGGATGATTGGGCTACCTTGCAGAGGACCCACGATCAGGGAGGAGACTAGAAGAGGAAGGCGCCCTCCGGTAGTTCCCATCAGCAATAGCACTATCGGTGTACCAGTCACCTAGGCTTTCAAGCACCAGTAGCTCCTTTAGCCTCATCTTCAGGGCCATTCACTAGAGTTTGTTTTGGTTATGGTAGGACAAGACACCATAGGCATGAGTGTCCTCATCCTTAGCAGCAGCAACAACCAATGGCACCACAGCAGCCCCCACATCAGCCTCTACAGTAACAGCAGTAGCAGTGACAGAGACACTAGCCCTCGAAGCCTCCTCTGCAGTAGTAGAGGTGGCAGGTTAGGCTGCAGCAGTGGCAGCACCAGCAGTAGAGACCACAGAGGGGATAGACACCTCCCCTGCCAGCCCAGGGCAGATTTTATGCCGCGCAGCAGGACCCTAAGTCGTCTGGGGGGGTAGTCGAGGGTATTCTTCCTGTCTCTGCTTGCATTACGCATGTGTTGTTTGATTCTAGAGCATCTCATTCATTTATGGCCGAGGAGTTTTACCGATCGAATGGTCTATCATTGGAGTCCGTGCATGAGGCTTTGTCGGTATCGACTCCCTTGGGGAAGACTACAATTTTGGGCCATTTTTATTCGTCTTGCCCTGTTTTGGTTAGGGATATCTTTCTACCAACTGATTTGTTTGTGTTATCGATGTTAGATTTTGATATTATCCTAGGTATGGACTGGCTTGCTGAGTATCACGCTATTTTAGACTGTGCCGCGAGGATAGTCACGTTCTGTATACCTGGCTTGCCGCTGCTCCAGTTCATTGCCGAACCCAGAGGAGAGCCGTTATCTAGCTTGATGGCGTGTGTAATTAAAGAGTCTGTAGCCATGAGTATTAACTAACTGCCAGTCATTTGTGATTTCCCCGACGTGTTTCAGGAGATTCCGGAGTTACCATCACACCAGCATGTGGAGTTTCAGATTGATCTTATGCCCGGTACTGTGCCTATCTCGAAGGCCCCTTATTGTATGGCACTGATGGAGTTACGGGAGCTGTAACAGCAATTGGACGAGTTACAAGAGTTAGGCTTTATTCGTCCGAGCAGTTCGTTGTGGGGAGCCTCGGTACTATTCATGAAGAAGAAAGATGGCTCGTTGAGGCTCTACGTGGATTACCGCGAGCTCAACCGGGTCACGATTAAGAACAAATACCTGTTCCCAAGGATCGATGATTTATTTGATCAGTTGTACGGTGAACAGTTCTTTTCAAAGATTGACCTGCGGTCCGGCTAACATAAGATTCAGGTCCGAGAGGAGGACATTCCGAAGATAGCCTTCCGGATGCGTTACGGTCATTTTGAGTTTCAGGTCATGTCCTTCGGACTGACCAATGTGCCCTCCGTCTTTATAAAGTTGATGAACGAGGTCTTCCATCCTTTCCTCGATTAGTTTGTTGTAGTCTTCATTGACGACATTCTGATCTATTCGAGGACCCGTGAGGACTACAAGCAGCATTTGCAGATTGTGTTGGAGACCCTCCGTGCCTACCAGCTCTATGCAAAGCTAGAGAAGTGTGAGTTCTGGCAGGAGGAGATGAAGTTCCTCGGTCATATGGTGACAAGGGAGGGTGTCGCTGTGGACCCCTTAAAGATTGATGGAGTGCGTAAGTGGTGCCAGCCTAGGAACGTGTCCGAGATCCGTAGTTTTATTGGTCTTGCGGGATACTATCAGCGATTCATTGAGGGATTCTCCTGCGTTGTAGCATGGCTAACTAAGTTAACTAGGAGGGGCGCCGAGTTCATCTGGAGTGACGCCTGTGAGGAGGCATATGTGGAGTTGAAGGACCACCTCACGTCCGCTCCTATCCTCACTCTCCCCTCTGGGAGTGATTGATTTGTTGTTTTCACCAATGCGTCTAGAGTTAGCTTGGGTGTTATCTTGATGTAGCACGGGAGATTAGTGGCTTATGCGTCTCACCAGCTTAAGATCCATGAGTTAAACTACCCCACGCATGATCTGGAGTTGGCAGCAGTTGTCTTTACACTAAAGGTGTGGAGGCATTATCTTTATGGGGTGAGGTTTGAGCTTTTCTCTGACCACAAGAGTATGAAATATCTATTCTCATAGTCAGAGCTGAATATGAGACAGAGGCGCTGGATGGAGCTCCTGAAGGACTATGATTTTGAGCTTTTGTACCACCTGGGTAAGGTGAACGTGGTGGCGGATGCGCTCAGCCGTCAGTTACGAGGTTTGATGGCACAAATAATGGTCTGGGAGTGGAAGATGCTCGAGGATGTTGCAGAGTATGACTTCGAGTTTAGTCTACATTCTTCTATTGTTCAGCTATTGAGCTTGTCGATTCAATCCTCTCTTATCGCAAGAGTGATCGAGGCTCAGCGAACAGACGAGTTGTTGCAGAGTTACTGAGTAGAGGTCGCATCCATGGAGCAGTCTAATTGGAAGATTGGTTCCGATGGTGAACTTCGTTTCAGTGGCGATTGTCTGTTCCGGACGTGATAGAGTTGCGTAGAGATCTAATGACCAAAGCACACTGATCACGACTTACTATGCACCCAGGCTCCACGAAGATGTATTACTACATGAGGAGGTAGTATTTTTGGTTGAGGATGAAGTGCCAGATTGCTAGCTTTATGGCCGAGTGTGACACATGCCAGCATGTCAAGGCCGATCACAAGAGACCCCCTGGTCCCTTGCAGCCATTGAGCGTTCCATTGTGGAAGTGGGAGCACGTATCGACTGATTTCATCATGGGCTTGCCGAGGACTCAGTGTGATCATGATTGTGAGATTGCACAATATTTCATTCTGATTCGTGCGTCCTGGCCTTTAGATCGGCTTGCGAGGATATTCATTGAGAAGATTGTGAGACTGCACGACATTCATGTTTTGATCATTTCTGACCGAGACCCCAGATTCATGTCTCAGTTTTGGAGGTGCTTTCAGCAGGCGGTGGGGTCTACTTTGCAGTTCAGCACCGCGTATCATCCGCAGACGGATGAGCAGACCAAAAGGGTCAACTAGATCCTCGAGGATATGCTCGGAGCTTGTGTGATTGATTTCGCGGGCAGTTGGGACGAGCACCTGAGATTGGCTGAATTCTCATATAATAACAACTATCAGGCAACCATTAGCATGATTCCTTTTGAGGCATTGTATGACAGACCATGAGAGTCTCCTAGTTGTTAGACTGAGGTTGGAGAGCAGCATCTCCTAGGTCCCGAGCTTGTGCAACAGATGTCGGAGGTCATCGACATTATTAGGCAGTGGATGCGCACAGCTCAGAGCCAGTAAAAGAGTTTTGCTGATTGTCAGCGTCGTCCTTTGCAGTTTACAATTGGGGACAGTGTGTATCTTAAGGTCTTGCCTATGAAGGGCGTGGTTCGATTTGGAGTAAAGGCAAGCTTGCACCGAGATTTATTGGACCTTTCGAGATCACCGGGCGGGTGGGCGTCGTGGCCTATAACCTTGCCCTACCTTTTGAGTTGTCTGGAATTCACAACATTTTCCACGTTTCGATGCTGCGAAAGTGTGGATCAGACATTATTCCTGTTATTGATTGACAGCCTCTTAAGGTCCGTGAGGATGCTTCTTATATTGAGTAGCCGATTCTAATCCTTGATTGGAAGGATCAGGTCCTTCGGACTAAGGTCATTCCTTTGGTGAAGGTTCAGTGGGGTCACCATTCTGAGGCAGAGCCGTCTTGGGAGTATGAGGTTGAGATTCGAGAGGGCTATCTCCATCTGTTTGTTAAGTGATTGTTTGTATTAATTGATTGTATGTCATGTATTGCCTTGTCATGTGTTGATTGATATATATATATATGATGATGTTTTTGTCTTCCTTCCCTTATTTTGTCCTATTTATGGTAAATTTCGAGGATGAATTTTTTTGTTAGGAGGGGAGAGCTGTGAGGCCTGCATCTAGTATTTATTCTATTCTAATAGGTCCTGCGGTCCTCCAAGTCAAATTTCGGTGACCAACGACTTGTAGATTGTATTTGCGATCATCTCAAAGTTTCGTTCTATAAACCCAATCCAATCCGACTCGAAACTTGCGCCATTACGACCGTATCGTCGCCATGGTTCCAACGTCGCGTCTTGTGCGATAATCCAATGGGTAGATTAAAAGATGTACTATTTGTAATATTTAAGCCCTCGATTTAATGTGCATGTTTTCCTAGGTAGCAAGGCCTTACCTAGGTTTCATCATCCCTAGGTGCCTAGCCTAACCTATTACTGGCCTACACATAACCTACACCCTACAAAGCTAGCTATCATGGGATTTCTCTAACCTAGGCAATCATGAGCCTCCTTCTCTAGAAAGTCATCATGACTTGCTCTAACAAAGGCCACCTTTCTCCAGAAATTTCAGCTTTTCATTGCTACATCTCCCTATTCCCTACCAAATCTCATCATTTCTTTGCTACATCACTCTTTCCCTCCACTTTCTCCCTCATTTTCTCCATCTTCTCTCCCTTGCAAGAGACCCAATATCTGACTTTTCTCCTCCATTTTCAGCTACATTTCATCCTAATCTCTCATCATCTAGCCCTTGGAACATCATCTCACCCATAGATATTCATCCCTTGGTGCCTAAGGAGCTTGGTGTTGAAGTTTGATGGAGATCCATTAGGTGGGTGAGCATCTAGGATAGGTTTCATTATTTTTCCTTCATATATCTTTCTTTTGCTTCATGTGGAGAGTGTAGGACCCACCAATCAATGGTGGAGATCCTACACAACTCCTTGGGTGTGGTCATTGGCCCACCATTTGCATGCATGATGTCTTGATGAGGCCATCCTCCATAGACCCCATCTTAATGATTCTTCTCTTTGATCTATAGTCTTTAGGTCATCTAGACCCTAGATCCTTGGTGGGGATATCATCCCCACCTTAGATGTTGATTTGTAGGGCCCATACATGCATGGGACCCTTGTTCATCTTGCATGTACATGTTGATTCCTTGATTGTAGAGGGCTCATAGTGGCGGAGCCCTCCCTATGGCCGGATTGTGCCCTTTTTCTATCTTTTATTCCCTTTCTCTAATGTGGAACTGATGTATGTGTGGCCCACCTGATGTGCCATGCAACTAGACCTCCAAGTTGTTGGGACGTCCAGGCCCAAGTTGCTGGCCGTCCAGGCCCAACCTTGTTGCCCCATTTTGTTAACATGATTTGGACAGCCTTTGGGCCTGATTTTATGGCTGATCTTGGAAGGGTTTTGGGTCTAAGAGTTGTGTGACCCATCTAAGTGGTCCTTACCTTGAGGAATCTGTGATTTATTCCCCTATTATTAATCTCTTAGACTGGCCTAGATAGCAACATGTTGCTGTCTAGATTGCTGGAATTTTTATGTTGCTGAAATGTTTGGAATGTAGGCCCTGTTTATGGATCTTTTCTCCCTGATTTCTTAGACATTTCTCCGAGGTGTGGACTCCACCTTGATGTATGTTAAATCCCACCTCATCTGGCCCTTGATTGGAGTCCATAGGGTAGGCCCAAGAGGGCGGGACGGTCCAAGTTTCTGGATTGTCTAGCAGGCCCATATATTATGGAAAGCATAAATTTTTACATGTACCTTGGGGATGGTGGGCCACTTTTGTGGACCCCAATTGATGTTCCTTTATGGGAACATGTATTCCACCTTTTTTCCCCCTTGATTGGAAGGCCTAGGACCACCCCATTGGGTGTCCAAGTTGGGGACAACCATAGTTTCTGCAGCAGAATTTTTAATTTATCCTTACTGTCCATTTTCGTTAACTGATAAAACATGTATTAATGGATCCCTAACTTACCCTTCTTGTGGCCCACCTTGCTAGGACCCACTTCATGTGCATATGGGCCATCTAGACCACCCCATTTGGGGATTATCATTACTAGGCCAGCAGCCCTGATGGACGTTCCAGTTGGGGTGACGACAAGCAGGGGCTGGCCGTCCCCAGGTTTTAGGCCCACCATGATGATGTGCTTCATCCTACCATCCTTCTATCTCGGTGTGGCCCACTTGGATGTGACCCACCCCTGGTGGGACATCCCTAGTGGGGCCCACCTTGAGTACTCTTTAGGGGCCAGCCGTCCAGGCCCATGGGACGCCCTTAGTGATTTTGGGTGCTACTGGACTCTTGTCCAGTAGCAGGCCCACCTTGTATTTTGTGTTGTATCTCCACATTCCATCTAGTGAGATGCACTTTCACATGTATGGGCCACCTTGAGAATTCTATTTTACTCAGATTTATGATTTACTGGACTTCAACAGGCCCAAGAAGCTGGGTGGGCTAAATGTCTAGCAATGCCTTAGAAAATTCTACTTGTAATTGGGTATTTTGAAGTTGGGTGGCCCACCAGATGGAAGGTGCTTTCCATGCCCACCTTGTTCATGATTTCCTCAGATTATCAGACTCCTTGTATGCCTTGTAAGGCCCACCTCTGGTTGATTATTGAGGACCAAATAGTTCAGATTTTTGGGATGTTCAAATAGGCGCAGATGGGCTGGATGCCCAACCTTGAGCCGAGATTGATGTATGGGCTGCCCACTTTGTATAATGGACCCGATGGGATGGTTGTAAGCCCGATTCGAAGTGTAAGTATGGATCATTGTTGCCCATATATATTATCCAATTTTTAGGCTAATTTGTAAGGGCATGTTGATGAATATTGGATTGACCATTGGCTATGTACTCTGGGCATATGGGCTGCCCATTAGGCCCATCATAATGCATCGATTCGGTGGCCATTGAGACTTGGGCCATGGTAGCCCCCATTGACCCATGTTGATGTATGCCTTGGGCCATGGTTGCCCCATTGGCCCATATGGATGTATGTAGGCTTTAGGCCATTCCTTGAGGCCCATCATGAGATATATAATGACATGTATTACTGCCCATTTAGTTTTCATAGTTGTATCCAAGCCTTGTGCCTTGTTTTAGCTAGTTTCTTTTTTGGGCCACCTTATAGGGGACAATGGTGGTTAAATGTCCACATTGTGTACCTATATAAGCCCCTTTGTTAGGCCCATTCTCATCTATTACACCTATAGTGTTGTTTACCTAGTCCTAATGGGATAACCCAAATAGTTGGTCCCCCACTAGTGGTTGTGCATTTACCTTGACTTGGAGAATAGTCTAAGTACCTAGACCTAACCTTGCTTAGAGGAGAGCACTTCATCACCACATGTTATGCATGGTTCATCTTCATGATTCATTCCCATGTGCATCATATGTATTCTTGGATTAAGGAGTGATTGATCATGATATATGCCATTGGGCAGACTATTTTATGACGTTGGGCAAACTGTTTTATGGGACTCGCAGAGTGATAGATTTGCCCCACATGAGTGCTGCATGTGCAGGACTGATGTATGGTTGATTGGTATGATTCATGCATCTCATATTTACCTGGCAAGGATATTATACGCCATAGTGACATTAGGGTCGTACCCTCCACAGTCACATCGTGGGTGGCCAAATTTGGACACCGAAAATGTTGGTTCTAGTACTGTGGGCACGTAGGATGTCATTGGGTGAAAGTCCTAGAACCTTCATGGTACCAAGAGATGCTCCAACGTCGAGACCGAGTGGAAAATATGAGCGATAATGTCGTCACTATTAGGCCACGTCTCCCACTGTATCATGGTCAGTTGGAAGGGGGTGTGGCCTTATCCGCCCAAGTGAGGGGGCTATAAGCTAGGCTGAGTTTGACCAGCTCGCAAATGGTTCCACTACCGGTGAGCATTGTAGGTGTTGGCTGACCACAGGTGGGTAATGAGGTCTCTTATGTTTGCTGGGCTGCGCGACTAGGGAGGCGAAAGTCAGTGTACAGTGTATTTGACGCCGATGATTTCTAAGAGAGGAACTGTACTAATATGTGGACATGATATGAGGATGAGCATGATTGCAATGTGCATTGCATATGACATTTGGCTATATAGGCTCCGCATTGCCTTTCCTTGGGATGGCTGATGACACTCCTGCATGGTATTGCATAACCTTGTTATGGCTGCTGGTATTCATGGTCTTACCAGCATTTTCCACATACTCTGATATTACATTCTTGGCACTTGTCCCGCACACACTTACACCACTCTCTAAGCTTTTTATAAGCTTATGCATAATTGATGCGTGTAGGTCATGCCAGGCAGTAGTTGAGTAGGAGCAGGAGTGTGCCACAGAGCTTTCTTTTGGAGTTGTATCATAGTCATTGTATCTTTCCCTTTACACCTTGTACTATAAAAGTTTTTATTTTTAGTGGATTTTGTGATGATGCTCCTGTGGTTATTGCTTTTTGGTTATGATCTTAGTTATGCTGATTATGAAATAGACTTATGTTATAGAAATCCTCCTTGTAGGATTCCAGGATTGGAACCTGATGTATGGGTGCCAGGAGCCGATAATGGGGTACTACGGAGGCTATCGGTGCTGAATTTGGCGATCTGGAATTTTCTGAGCCTGGTTTCTGAGTTTTTGGGGCGTGACACATACAATTGGTGGGCCTCACATACAATCACAATGGCCCTCACCTATGGCCACAACGGGCCTCACATACGGCCATAATGGGCATCACATATGGCCACAATGGACCTCACATACATCAAGTGGGCCCTGCATACAGCGGGTGGGCCTCATCACATCAAAATGGGCTTGCTGGGCCGTTAGCCCTTGGACGGCATAGATAAAATACATCAAGGTGGGCCTCTGTCTTGGATAGCGTGCATAAAATAAATCATGGAGGGTCCCACTATCCATGCTAGACAATGTGAATGAAACACGTACATCGGATGGGTCCCACCGTCCCTTTGGTGGATGGTGTGGATATACAACATCTACATCAATGTGGGACCCACCATCCACATGCTGGATGGTGTGGAAATACAATATATACATCATTGTGGGACCCACCATCCACGTGCTGGACGGTGTGGAAATACAACATATACATCATTATGGGACCCACCATCCATGTGCTGGACGGTGTGGAAATACAACATATACATCAATGTGGGATCCATGTCCCACAGATGGACGGTGGATGAAACGCATACATCAGGTGGGTCCCACACAGATGGACGGTGTAGATATTATACATACCTCACTATTGGGTCCCACCGTCCATGTCCTGGACAGTCAGGGCCCCACCATCTCTACACTAGATGGTGAGGATGCAACACATTCATCAAGGTGGGTCACACCGTCCACGTGCTGGATGGTGGAGATACCACACACACACACACATATCAGTGGGTGGGGTCCATGTGGATGGCCCACCATCTGGACTAAGCTAATATTTGTATTTTCCTTCTATCCAGGCCTGTCCAAAATGGACAAGCAGGTGGGCCTGTCTGCTAGACGTCAGCAAGGTGGGCCCCTCGAACAGGATGGCATGGATACAGCACATAAATCATGGTGTGGTCTAAGGATGGGTGGGCCGCCCCACTCCCAATCAATCCGATATTTGTGTTTTCCTTTCCATCTAGGCCCACCCGAAAACGAGCAGCAAGGTGGCCCCTTTGCGAATAGTGGTGTGGTCTACTAAATGGACAATATGGATAAAATGTGTACATCATCAAGGTGGGCCATCAATAGGGAAAGAGAGAGATAGAGAGAGAGAGAGAGAGAGAGAGAGAGAGAGAGAGAGAGAGAAACGCGTAGTGGAGGGAGCTCCCCCACTATGAGCTCCCTTGAGTTATATTACATTCATCAAAATGGGTCCCAAAAACATGTAGGCCCTCAAAAATAGTAAATCAAGGTGGGCATACCAGCCCCACCATAAAATCAAGGGTCGAGATGACCTCTACACGTTGATCATCAATTAAACATCATGGTGGGGTCCATGGAGAATGCCCCCATCATGGATTAAATATATGAATCATGGTGGGCCATTGGCCACACCTTGAGTCTAAAATAGGATCCATACCATCAATCGGTAGGCCCCACTTGGCCCATCACTAAAATTACAATCTAATCCTACAAAACACCCACCTATGGTCCTCTTCTTTAGCTCCTTGGAATCCTTAGCTCCTATGCTCTCTCTTTGATAGGGAATGATGAAGATCGAAGGGTTAGATGTTGAGATTTGGAGGTAGGAAAGTGGGCCTTGATCTTGGGTTCTTTCTCTCGTTAGAATTTTCTCTCTTGGTTGCTTGGGATTTGGGTAGAGAAATGGGATGGGATGGAGTGATGGATGGGAGAGAGAGAGATGGTGTTGTGTAAGAAGGATGGGATGAGAGGGATGGGTGGTGTAAGAGGAGTGACATGAGAGGCATGGGTTGTGTTAACTTTTGGGGGCATGAGGTGGCATGGGGTATGAGTTGCCTTACATTGTTGGTAAAAGAGGGATGGGCTAGTTATGGGTTGTACTTGATTGATTAATGTGATAAATTGGGTAGAGATTCTCTCAGGATTCGCAATGCATTTTGTTTCTTTGAAATATATGCGGGCCCACTACTCCTAGCCTGGGCATTGCATTAATGTGCAAAGCGCAGCATTGGAATCGCGGCGACGACGCGATCGCTAGGGTACAAGTCTCGAGTTGAGTCGACTCAGATCTACAGGATGCGACTTAGGGTCACATGTAAATACTGTCTGCAGGTTGCAGGTCGCCAGGATTCGACAAGGAGGACCCCTCCAAGGAACGGTACGGACTAGGATACGGGCCTTACAACACTTTTGACATCCATTTGGTATATTTTGAAATTTTTATTGCCAGCAATGAAAATAAATAATCTGATAGATTCAAGGCGTGTAACTGGTGTAAATTTCATCATAGTCAATCCCTTCAATTTGAGTGTAACCTTGCACAACCAATTGTGCCTTGTTTCTTATAATGTTATCTAGTTCATTAGATTTATTTTTGAAAATTCATTTGGTTCCAATCACATGTTTGTCAGAATATCTGGGAAGCAAATACCACACATCGTTTCTAACAAATTGATTTAGTTCATCTTACATAGCTAAAATCCAACTTTTACTGGAAAGGCAGGATGAGGATCTTCCTTAAATCCATTGATGAAAGTGTGTGGCAAGCTACTTTAACATAATGGATCCCTCCTATGATTGAAGTATTAGCTGAGAATGGAACCACGTCCATGAAAGAAACTGCTTATACTTTTTGGACAAATACTCAAAAAAGTTAAAGTAGTGTAAATGCAAAAGCCTTTAATGCAATAACATGTACTCTATCACCAGATGAATTTAAAAGAATCATTTCTTATGATACAATTAAACAAGCGTATGATATTCTTGAAATGACACATGAAGGAACTAATATTATCAAAAAATCTAAGATCTAAATCCTCACAACCAACTTTGAGGAAATTCGTATGGAAGAAAGTGAGTCATTCATGGACTTTTATACAAAAACTAAATGACATAGTTAATTTTATGGGGGGTCTTGGAGATAGAATCCCTGAAAGTAAGATTTGTGCAAAGATACTGCAATCACTTCCTGACAGGTTCAATTCAAAAGTTACTGCTATACAGGAATTGAGGGATACCAATATTATGCAGGTTGAGAAATTAGTTGGACTCTACAAACCTACAAGCTAAATTTCACTTTCGACCTATTAAAATGGTCCATTAATGGATTAAAAATTTCATGAACATTTGTTTTCATTCTGTCCTAATTTTAATGATTTCAACCTCTAAATCCAGTTTCAGGATGATCAATTTTGACTCCTATGGTTAACGGATGATCAACAAGGTTTACCTATATGGTTAAGGATCATCTATAGGTTCAAAGATTGTTATTTTGGGTCAAGGGTTAGGGTCACCTAGGCACCGTATTTACTTGTTCTTTACTCCTTAATGACCCACCTTCACTTGTTCTTCAATCTTCAACTTCAAAGGGCTCAACTAACTGCATGACACAATGACTGATGTGATTGACAAATATGGTGCATAAAACAATGCACTAATAATCTCCCCCTTTGTCAATGATGTGATAAAAACCTAACCTAAGACCATGTCATGGTCCATACTCATGACATACCAAAACAACAAAAATAATAAATGTCAAGTTACAAATGATTTACAACTCGATACAAATAAAAAATGTAACACTTAACATGCTCCCCCATAATTGTTCCCTTTATCTCATCAATCCCTGCAACAATAAACAAACCTTACAAGACAGAATTTATTATTTTGATGGGACTTGATCTTTCTCTCCCCTTTTTCTCAGTATTTGACAAAGTTAGTTCCAATAAATGTACCAATGACAACATAGTATGAAACAGCTCCATATATCATACATTTACAAATTATAAGGCACATACTAACAGGGGTTAAATGGTATATATAATTATTTAAATTATGGAGCATGTTAATTATGGTCATTCAAAAGATGTATCAATTAAAATCAAAATGATCAATGATAGTCTAAGCTAAAAGCATGCGATGTTTATGATTCAGCAATTTTAAAGTTTAAACTATCAAGACAAATGAAGCTTAATCCTTAAATTTACCAATAAGGACAATATGAGGGTACAATCCTCATATTTAACTATAGAGCACAAAGATGAGGCTGAAATCTTTTTTATTTTCAATTAGGCTAAAAAAAACAAATGAGACTTAACTGTCTAGTTTAACGATTCATCCCAAGGGGACCTTCTAAGGTTACATTCTTGAGGTGTTATGTTCTCCTAAATCTTTAGGGAGAGATATTGTGGTGTAGGTCATTAAGAGATGTAAGTGACTAAGGTCTTCAACACTGGAGGAGTCTTCTAAAGTGAATTCAGACTCCTCCGTATCAACCCCTGTTGCCGTCATAGCCTTACCTTTATATCTTGTTTTGCTGGGACAATCAGAAGTAAGATGTCCATAACCCACACAATTGTAACATTGGACAATCTTAAGTTGTTTAATAGATTTTTCCTTTCGTTTCTCAATTATTTTGTCATTCTTGTCACAACTCTTCCCTCTACTTGGTCTGAGGAATTTCTTAAATTTTCTTTTGAATTCCTTATCCTCATACTCATCACCACTATCACTTTTAGATTTAATTGTCTTATGCATATGTGAATGCCTAAGAAATGTTTTGAGGATGACAAGTTTCTTTGCTTTATAGGGGGTCTTAAAGTGTAATTCATATATTTGTAGGGAACCTAAAAATTCTTCTACTTTCATCTCATATATGTTCCTACACTCTTTTATTGAGGTTATCTTGAGAGTGAATCTATCTGGTAGGGATCTAAGTATTTTCCTACATATACGTCATTCCCAAATTCATTCTCTTAAACCTCACATGGAGTTATAAATATAAAATATCATTTAACTTTGAATAAAACTCTATAAAACATTCAAACTCATCTATTCTAATATTTTTTAATTAGGTCATTAAGAGTTGAAACTTCGATCTCTTTACTGTGATAGCTCACTCATGGGATACTTCTAATATGTCCCATGCTTCCTTCATATTTGACATGTACATATACGTTTAAATTCATTGGGGGAAACTGCACACTTAATGGCATTGAGGTCTTTTTCATCATAAGTATACTGTGCTCTTTCATTAGTACTCTATGTGGATTTATCTTTTAGAATGCTAATGGTTCGACCATCAACCATGACTTATTTTATTGGCGTTGTCCATTCTTGTTTGAAAATAGACCAAACTATAGGGTCAAGGGATTTTATAAGGACTATCATCCTAGCCTTTTAATAAATGTAGTTTGATCCGTCAAAATATGACAGTTGTGTGACAGCACACCCCTCTTGGGTAGACATCATTCTTAAGCCCCTTGTATCAACTCAAGGCGGTTAAGCCCTTTAAGAGCTACCCACTTTGATATCAATTGAAATTTCATGTGGAGGGCCCATGGACCATGCATGGAAAGTTGGCGGAGTTAAGGTATGATGGCTATGTGCTAAGGGGGTGATTAGGACCAAATTAAAAATTATGTATTTTAAAAACAATTACCTACTTCAACTAATATGCAATTTAAACTAAGCAAGACATTTGCAGCCCTACATAAGGACCCTAGCGTACACTCCCGCTGGAAAGTGCAATTTAAACTAATATGCAATTTAAATTAAGCGCTCAAATGACAATCCTAAACAGAAGCATGTATAGTGGTTCAGTTTCCCTACTCCACTCCCGGTGAATATACTCAACTCATGAGTGTACCAAATTTCATTATTGGAGGTTTTAAATCAGGTTCACCTCTAACCTTTACAGCCCTACATAAGGACCCTAGCGTACACTCCCGCTGGAGGATCCCATAAGAGACTTTAGTTGATTTTCTATAGGCTAATAAATAACCTCAGTGCTAATCTAAGGACCTATGTTTACTCCTACTAGAAGCTCTGAAAGATGAGCTATAGATGTCCTAGAGGGGTGGGTGAACAGGATAATATTAATTCCTTATAATAAAATGTAAAAAATATATTATCAATCGCATAATGTATTGAAACCTTGATTCCAATTAATTCGTATGGCAACCTTCACCTATTATTTTAGGTATGACAACCTTATTTCATGACATCCTTTGAATCAATATTTCAAAACAATAAAAGGCAGAGAATCAAATAAATTAATCACCACAAATGCATAAGAAGTTATAGTGGTTCGGTGTTTAATACACACCTACTCCACTCCCAAAATTACTACCATCATAATTTTGGTTTTCCACTATATCATGGTTTTCACAGGTTCACCTTAACAACCTCTTATAGTTCTTATAATTTTCATGGCTTATAATAATAAAACCCTATTTGCGATTTTCACGGGCTTACCACAAACTAACCTAAATGAGATTTCTAGGCTATCTCAACAAACCCAAATGAAATAAAACAATAAAAATGCTTATCTTCAGAAGACAACATCACTTTGAAGATGAATTTGAGGCTTTGAGTAGTGATCTTCTTTCTTGAATGTCGATGAAGTAATGTATGCTCAACTAGAAATAATATAAGGATCTAATATTTCTCAAAGAATATAAACCTTGAATATTGTATATTCAATTCTCTATTTCTCAAGTAGAGTATAAATTACTCTCTAATTGCATTTAAAAATTACTTGAGAGAGGGAATTGAATAAGCTAAAGTAAAATGAGAATTACCATACAGATAACTTTGGGAGGACTTGAGTTTCTCTCTGACTTGTAAAAGATTTTTCACTAAATTTCGTTGTAAAAATGAATGAGAGAAGGTCCCTATTTGTAGCCTAAGGGTTTGGAAATTTAGTCAGCATAAAAATAGGTTTGGCTAGTCAGATTCCAACAATTCTGTGCCAACAACTATCAGATTATGCAGGATAATATTTATCAAAAATTCGGCTGGGCTGAATCTCCAATTAAGTTGGCCGAATTCAGTGTTTAGCTAGCTGAATCCCTTTGAAATCTGAAAATTTCATTGCTGAAAACTTGACCCAAGATACCTTCGGGTTGGCCCAATCCCAAGTTCAGCTGGCCGAACCTAAAGTTGGACTAGCCAAACTTACAACAGATTTTTTGTTAAGTCTAGAAACTTGGCCTAATCCGAAGATGGGTTAGCCGAATTTAGTTAGGCTAGCCGAACTTGAAGTTAGGCTGGCCAAAATTCAGTGACTTTACATTGTAAATTATATATTTTAAACATTTATGTCCATGTTTCAAAAACACCTAACTTAAGGTCTTTTCTAGGGTCATTCAACCTAATGGTTGGCATACACATTGATCTTTACTACAACTTGAAATCATGACAAGTCTTCTAGTCTTGTGATGTTGAACTAATCTTCATAAGGTGTCGTAGAGGACTGGAGTGTACTTGAGATATAACTAACTTCATTTTGTCTATGAAATTTGATAACTAGATGTTTCTTTAAATATAAGCACTTACAATATCCCCCTTTATCAATTTCATGACAAAACATACATACAAATGCCATCATACATTTACATCACATCATACACAATTATATTAAGGACATGGACTCAACCATCAACTTAAAATTTCATATCAAACTCTTTTTTAATATCAAATCTGCAAACCACCTGTTACTCCCCCTCAGAAATATACTCAAGATTGTTCTCTAAGTGCTTACACAAGATACATACATTCATAATATCAAGAAATTCTCAATTTTTTAAACAATTAGACATTATTGAATTTCAACATAATAGCATATTATCGCATCTAAACATATATGTATGCACTTCTCCTTGTTTTTTGTCACAAGTTAATGCTCATTTCTACCCCAAGTGCAGGGTTGCGATGTAGTAATATCTCGGTGAGACCAAGGTCGAACCCATAAAGACTGAATATGTGTAAATTTCTGAACTAATTAAGAATTAGAACAAGAAACTAAACTTAAAAATGTGATTAAAGAGATATTGTTGTGAAGTGAAACTATTAGTAAAAGAAACAATAGAGCGCCAAGGATCTACTTGTAGCCATCTTAATGCATCCTTGCTTGATTCTATCAATACTTCAATTGGAATCAAAGTCTTAATCTATCTACTTGGATGGTACAACAATTAAAACATCAAAAACAATTTCAAAACAGATTCTAAACATTCATAGTATTGTAAGTGCTATAGTTTATATCCCTGTCTGTTGTCAAATTTGTGGTGCCAAAATTACTGTTATATATAACTTCATAAGTGAAGCTCTCTCAAGGATCAACATTCATAAACAAGCAAAGCTCACAAGACAAGACTCAAGCTGCAAGACTTCAAGAAGAGTTCAAGGTAGTTTGTACACTTTCAAGATTGAGCTACATCAAGGTTTCAACTACATCAAGGCTTCAAGGCTCATACTTCAAGGTCACTTGTTCCTAATGTTTCAATGTCCATACTTCATGGTTGAGGTTTGACTGACCATAGGTTGACCTTAGAAGTAGGTCATTTCGGATACATAAACCGAATGTTTATTTTACATGAGGTTGGTCTGTTCTTCGACTAGTCCTAGGCCTTCTTCGACTAGTCTTAGAGTTGCTTCGACCAGTCTAAGAAATTCCTCGATCAGTCGTGAGTTTGTTACAAATTCCGGATGAAATCTGTTAGGCTTCGACTAGTCCAGGAATCTGTTCGACTAGTCGTAGGAACAGTGTTGACTGCATCTACGACCAGTCGACAATCTTCGACTCGAAATCCAGCAAAGCTTTTCAGGACCTACGACCAGTCGTAGGAGACCTTCGACCAGTCATAGAACGGTCAAAGCATATCCCGCCGAATTTTTTAAATATCTGTTATTGCTTCGACTAGTTGAAGAGCTCTCTAGACCAGTCGAAAACACAATCTGCTCACCTATAAATAGTGCACGAATCTCAGAAGAAATGATCGAATTAATTAATCCTTACAAGCCAATCTTCGTCGAACTTCTGAAAGATAATTCTGTGCTCCATCTAAGCTAAGTGTGCTTATTTAATATTCTCTTTCCTTAACTTTATTTAATTGATTTTGTTTCTGCTATTCCAATCTGATTTGATAAGAGGAATTGTTATTCCCTTTCTTTGGAATTAAAATCAATTAAGGCAAGCCCTATTTAGTTTAATTTAAAATCTATTAGAATTAGAACCATTGTAATTGAGTACTGGACATTGAACTTGGACATTCAATCATCTACTCTGATTTGGTTCTACCGGGCTGCTACATTGAAGGAGATAATCAGGTATTTTACATTTAATTATAAATTCCTTTTTGTTTTGGTTTCTTTCAAGATTTGCCAGAAAAATCTTGTTATATTGGTTATCTGAGGAGAGCCAAGAAAACTCAGAAGTGGAGTTTTTTAATTGTGTAAGCCCACAGACAAAGACACAATTGTAAAGGTTTTGGGTGAACCTGGGAAAACCTATTTTGTTAGTGAACGCTAATATCCCCTGTGTGAGGATATTAAGAGTGGAGTAGCATTTTGTGTGGCTGTTGTTTAACAGTTGGTGAACACACAGGCGAACCACTATAATCCCTTGTGTTGTGGTTGAATGATTTATTCTTCTAATCTTTAATTATTCTTTTGTGGGATGTATGTATGGTGGTGAATGTTGTAATCATTTAATTCAAGCTTTGTGAGAATGTTGTAATAGTTTAGAATTTATTTTCTGCTATTCCTTTATCAGCTTGATATTTAATTTCTTTTAAAAGTTGTTCCAGCAAGGTTGCCCTGCCATTTTTATGGTGTATGGCTGTCCCTAGAACAATTCAGTTGTGATTCAATTCAGTTTGTATTTATTTTTGTATTCCTCTTCGGTTTGATATTTGATACAAAGATCTTTCTAGAAATCAGATTGTCCTATCATAAACTCTAGTTTTTGGTGTAAGGTTGTCCTTAGAACAACATTTGTATCAACCTCTCAAGATCTGAATTTTGAGGTTATTTTACTTTCCTGCATTGTGATTTACTTTGGCTATCATATTCTTTTTAATTCCGCTGTTATAAGTTTTATTTGGCATTTTCCTATTCACCCCCCCCTCTAGGACATATAGCTTGGCCTTTTCAAGTGGTATCAAAGCCTAATAGCTTTTTTTTCTTGGATTTAATTCCTGAGCTAACGATTTAAGCTATTTAAGATGTCAAATTTTGATAGCCTTTCAGTCACTAGGCCTCTACCCTTTGATGGCTCCAACTATGCCTATTGGAAAGCCAGAATGAGGATCTTCCTCAAATCAATGGATGAAAATGTGTGGCAAGCCATAGTGACTGAATGGAATCCTTCTATCATGAAAGTTACTGGGGTTGATGGTTCAAAATCTATGAAAGTCACACCATATTACCAATGGACCACTCTTCAGAAAAGTGAGAGTAGTGCAAATGCTAAAGCACTAAATGCAATTACTTGCGCACTATCACCGGATGAGTTCAAAAGAATCATTTCTTGTACCGCAAAGCAAGCTTGGGATATATTAGAAATGACACACGAGGGTACTACAATTGTCAAAAAATCTAAAGTCCAACTCCTCACAACTAGATTTGAAGAAATTCATATGGAGGAAAATGAAATGTTTATGGACTTTTACACTAGATTAAATGACATTGTAAACTCAATGTGGGGTCTTGGCGATAAAATCCCAGAAAGTAAAGTGTATGCAAAAATATTACGCTCACTTCCTGAACGGTTCAATTCTAAAGTAACCGCGATTCAGGAACTTCGTGATACGGATAATATGAGGGTAGAAGAACTAGTTGGTTCTCTACAAACCTACGAGTTAAACTTTAAAGCTCCTAAAGGTAACTCTATCGCACTAAAATCTTCTAAATGTAATTCAGAAGAAAATTCTGATTCAGAAGATGATATGGCTCTCTTAGCTAAAAAATTTTACAAGATTTTCAAAAGCAAGAAAAGGGTTGATTTTCAAAAATCAAATAATAAAAAGAAGTTTAGACCCAAATCTCGAAAATCTTTGAAAGATAGTCAATGTTACAACTGTCAAGAATATGGGCACTTAGCAAATAGATGTCCTAAAAGGGACAAACCCAAGAAGAAAGGTATGTTGGCTACATGGGATGAATCATCTGATTCTGAAGGTTCTTCTGAATCAGAAGATTCTGAAACTGAGTCGGGCAATGAGGTTAAAGCTCTTATGACTCTAGCCAAATTCACATTTTCAGATAATGACTCAACAAGTGAAGAAAATCTGAATAGTGAATGTGAAAATGAAGATGATCTTCAAGACGCTTACAATGCCCTATATAAGGAAAGTTGTAAAATTGCTGTCAAACTTAAACTTCAAAAAGAAAAGTTTTTTAAACTCAAAAATTGTTTTGAATCACTTATCTTAGAAAAATCACAAAGTTCAGATTGTTTTGAAAAATCAAAATGCGATTTGGAATTCAAAAACTCCCTAATTATTGATTTAAAATCTAAAATTGAGAATCTTAAAACTGAAGTATCTTCTCTTCTGAGTCTAAAGGACACATGGAAATATGCCCAAGGTGATTCAAAGTTAGAAAAACTTTTATCCAGATCAAGAAAAAGTGGCGATCGATCCGGGTTGGGCTATGATAAAAATCTACCTCCTAAACAAAAGTATACTCCTATGTTTGTTAAAGGAGAGTCCTCAAACTCAAAAGGGAAAAGTACTTATCAAGATTTTTCTAGAAATTCAAAAACTTTTCAAAAACCTAGAAGCAGCCATGTCAACTTTAATCAGAAACGAAATCCACTAGCTGAAAAGATAGTTGATTTACTCAAGGAGCTCTTAAAATCTAACTCTATAGGTCATTCTTACAAATATACACAAAAGAAGACCAACTATGTTCCTAAATCCAAAACAGTTATGAAATGGGTTCCTAAAGTTACCTGCTTGGTTGCTCACACTGCTTTCAAAGCAACAAGTCATTCATAGTGGTACCTAGATAGTGGATGCTCTAGGCATATGATAGGTGACAAAGCTTTATTCATGGATCTGAAAGATATGACTGATGGTTCAGTCACTTTTGGTGATGGTAGCAACTGTAAGATTATAGGCCAAGGTACGGTTCAACTTTTTAATTTTCCTGTGTTTAAAAATATTTTATATGTTGAAGGCTTAAAACATAACTTGCTTAGTATATCTCAAATATGTGATAATAACCATAGTGTTCGGTTTTCTAATCAAAGCTGTGAGATACTAAATAATAAGGGTTTTGTAATATTAACTGGACGTAGAACGTCTGAAAATTGCTATATTATTAGCGAATCCAGCTCATCTAATCAAACATGTTACATGGTCCGTACAGACGAGACTGATTTATGGCACAAACGTCTTAGACATGTACATTATTGAAATTTATATAGATTGAGCAAACGAGAACTTATAAGAGGTTTACCCAAACTTCAGAAATTAGATAAAATATGTAGTGAGTACCAGATAGGCAAACAAACAAAGAACTCACACAAAAAGGTGAATTCAAATACTACATCAAGACCACTCGAACTTCTCCACATGGATCTGATAGGACCTACCAGAACAGAAAGTCGTGGTGGGAAAAAGTATATCTTGGTAATAGTTGATGACTTTATCAGATTCACTTGGGTAGTCTTCTTAAGGGATAAATCCGATACTTCATCGAATCAGACTGATTCTGAGTTAAGGACTGTTAAAGATCATCCAACCACACAAATTCTTGAAAACCCTCTCACCGGTGTTCGCACCCGTAGACAACTTAAGGATATATGTAATTATGTATGTTTTACATCCCAAATTGAACCATCTAACGTAAAAGAAGTTCTTGCTGATGAGAACTGGATTGTTGCGATGCAAGAAGAACTCAACCAATTCGTAAGAAATGATGTTTGGTATCTCGTATCAAGACCTAAAGATAAACACATCATTGGAACAAAATGGATTTTCAAAAATAAGTCTGACGAGTGTGGAAATATAATTAGAAACAAGGCTAAACTAGTGGTACAAGGTTATACTCAAATTGAAGGGATTGATTTTGATGGAACCTTTGCACTAGTAACACGTCTTGAATCTATCAGACTATTTATATCCATTGCATGTTTTAAAAAGATAAAGATCTATCAGATGGATGTAAAAAGTGCTTTTCTAAATGGTGATTTACATGAAGAAGTCTATGTTGAACAGCCAATGGGTTTTGAAGATTCCAAAAATACTGATCATGTATATCGGCTTAAAAAGGCACTTTATGGATCAAAACAAGCACCTAGGGCATGGTATGAGAAACTAACGAAATTTCTTTTAAGTCATAATTTTCAAATGGGATCTGTCGATAAAACTCTGTTTGTTAAAAAACATAATGATCATATCTTAATGGTACAGATTTATGTTGATGATATCATTTATGGATCAACTTGTACTGACTTGACTACTGAGTTTGCAGATTTGATGAAATCACAGTTCGAAATAAGCATGGTTGGGGAATTAACTTATTTCCTTGGATTGCAAGTAAAGCAACAACCTAAAGGAATATTCATTTCTCAATATAAGTATGCTTTGAATCTAATCAAGAGATTTGGATTTGAAAATGGCAAGAATTTTGATACTCCTATGAGTACTACCCTGAAACTCTCAAAAGACTCTAATGGTAAAAATGTTGACTCAAAACTTTATCGGAGTATGATTGGTAGTTTGTTATATTTAATTGCTAGTAGACCTGATATTTCTCTAAGTGTTGGTATTTGTGCAAGATATCAATCTAATCCAAAAGAATCTCACTTGATGGCTGTCAAGCGAATTATTAGATATGTCGCAAGTACTGTAAATCTCGGTCTCTGGTATCCTTATGAAACCAATGTTCAATTAGCTGGGTACTCAGATGCTGACTATGCTGGTAATCTAGATGATAGAAAATCAACCAGTGGTAGTTGTTTTTACATTGGAAATTGTCTAGTTTCCTGGTTTAGTAAGAAACAAAATTCTATATCACTTTCAACAGCTAAAGCTGAGTATATCGCAGCTGGTAATGCATGTACACAGCTTGTTTGGATGCAATGAATGCTAAGTGATTATGGAATTAAACAGGATTCTATGTTATCACATTGTGATAATTTCAGTGCGATAAATATTTTAAAAAATCCTATTCAGCATTCTCGTACTAAGCACATTGACATTAGATTTCATTATATAAGGGAATTAGTAGAAGAAAAAGTTATATCTCTAGAACATATTCCTACTGAAGATCAACGTGTTGACATTTTCACAAAACCTCTCGATAAAAGAAGGTTCAAAAAGTTGAAATTTGATCTTGGCATGTGCATTTTAAATTGATTATTTATGCCTACTTGTATTATAGTGTATATATTTGCTAGATTGAATTCCAATTTTTGTAAAATTTGCAAGAAATTTGAATTTTTGGGGCTTCTTCGACCAGTCGTGAGTATACACAACCAGTCGTCCTACGACCGATCGTAGATACCCACGACCAGTCGTAGAACTCGGGTTTCACTTAAAATTGGAGATTTTTGCTTTCTTCCTCATTTCATTTTTCTTCTCCTTAGAGCCGAGCTTCGACTTGTCGAACCCATCTTTCTTGTTCTTCAAGGTTAGTGTTCCAAATCACTTTTTTCTTGCTGATTTGTGTCTAGATTGTTTCTTTTTCTAGCTTGAAGCTTTCTATTTTGAATTTCATTGAGATTTGGGGTTTGGATTTTGAAAAATCTGTTTTGAGTAAACCCACTTCTCAATCCTTTGCAACTTCTTAATTCCTTGAAATCCTTGTTGCAAATGGCTTCTAGAGGTAGAAAAACTACTTCCCGTGGTCCTTCTTCTTCCTCCAGATCGACCGCTATCTCTAAACGTCATCTTCTTGTTCCCAATGATGATCCCTCATATGTTAGGGACATTAGATCACGTAATGTTATTGTTGAGCATCCTGTTGATGTTAATCATATTGCACCTTTTGACATCCTTCCTATGCTTGAAGCTGTAGGTTGGGTTAACTTATTACATTGGGGTGGGCCTGCATACCAGTCCATTGCCCAATCCATGTTTACATGTATTAGTGTTTTCTCACAGGATGATTTAACTTTTAAAATATCTACTAGAGAAGGGCCTTTTGACGTTGATCGTCATCTAATTTCAGCTCTCATGGACATTCCTGTGAATGATGAGGGTATTCTTATCCATAACTTAACTGATAAACCCTCAATGTCTAAAAAATGCATGCTCACTAGAGACTTGTGCAACATGGATGTTCAATGGACTCAAAAAGGGAATGCGCTTCCCGCAAGGTATTTGTTACCCAAGTACAGAATTCTCCACAGAATCTTTGTGTCTAATCTGTATCCTCGTTCGGGTAATAAATCTGACTTGACTTCGTTTATGGTTCGTGTTATCCATGCTATTTCCAATGGTACTCAGATTTGTTTGCCATCCTTAATCTGTCATTTCATTCTTCAGTTTCGACTCCATCCAGGTCATAGTGACATTCCTTTTGCCTATTTAATGACTGTATTGGCTACTCATATGTTAGTCGATATGCTGGTTGATGAGGCACCTATCCATCATCTGATCTTCAACAATACTAATATCAATAAGATGAAGCTGGATCTACTTCCTGAACAAGGTGGTGGTGGTGGTGGTGGTCATGAAGAAGCTGGTGATGACATTAATATGGATGACATTTTTGAGGAACTGGATTCTGACTCAGCAAATGATCCAGATTTTGTACCATCTGATGTTGATGCTTGTCTGAGAGCATTAGAGGATAAAGTTGAGAATATAAATGTAAAGATGGAAAACATGTCTGTTGCTCATAATTTGCAATTCAAGTACATGCGCAAATATCTTAGGCGCTTAAACAAAGGCATGCACCAACTTGATCCCTTTATTCCTGCTCCGTCATCAAGTTCTGGTTCTGAGTAGTTTTTATGAGACTTCTGGTCTGTAATAACTTTATAACTTAGCACTTGGTTGACTGATTTTGAGTTGGATACTATCTATGTTTTATGCTGGATATTTATTCTATGTGATGCTATGTTGAGTATCTCTTTCACTCTTTTGCTATACTCTCATAACTCCTCATGTTTACTCTCATTTATCCCTTTATTTAGTTCTCCTTTGTCATATTGTGACAAAAAGGGGGAGAATGGTTTGTTCTTAATGATATGATTGTGAGAGGAGTAGCATTGGTTATGTTACTCAGGGGGAGTAGGAGTATGTTTGAGCTTGTTGAATGAAATTGGTTGAATGTTGAATATTGAATATTAATTTGCAGGTATTTACTAGTTGTTTTACTTTTTGTTTATCTTGGTTATGTGTTTTGTCACTAATTTGACAAAGGGGGAGATTGTAAGTGCTATAGTTTATATCCCTGTCTGTTGTTAAATTTGTGGTGCCAAAATCACTGTTATATATAACTTGCATAAGTGAAGCTCTCTCAAGGATCAACATTCATAAACAAGCAAAGCTCACAAGACAAGACTCATGCTGCAAGACTTCAAGAAGAGTTCAAGGCAGTTTGTACACTTTCAAGATTGAGCTACATCAAGGTTTCAACTACATCAAGGCTTCAAGGCTCATACTTCAAGATCACTTGTTCCTAATGTTTCAATGTCCATACTTCATGGTTGAGGTTTGACTGACCATAGGTTGACCTTAGAAGTAGGTCATTTCGAATACATAAACCGAATGTTTATTTTACATGAGGTTGGTCTGTTCTTCGACTAGTCCTAGAGTTGCTTCGACCAGTCTAAGAAATTCCTCGATCAGTCGTGAGTTTGTTACAAATTCCGGATGAAATCTGTTAGGCTTCGACTAGTCCAAGAATCTATTCGACCAGTCGTAGGAACAGTGTCGACTGCATCTACGACCAGTCGACAATCTTCGACTCGAAATCCAGCGAAGCTTTTCAGGACCTACGACCAGTCGTAGGTGACCTACGACCAGTCGTAGAACGGTCAAAGCATATCCCGCCGAATTTTTCAAATATCTGTTATTGCTTCGACTAGTCGAAGAGCTCTCTAGACCAGTCGAAAATACAATCTGGTCACCTATAAATAGTGCACGAATCTCAGAAGAAATGATCGAATTAATTAATCCTTACAAGCCAATCTTCGTCGAACTTCTGAGAGATAATTCTGTGCTCCATCTAAGCTAAGTGTGCTTATTTAATATTCTCTTTCCTTAGCTTTATTTAATTGATTTTGTTTCTGCTATTCCAATCTGATTTGATAAGAGGAATTGTTATTCCCTTTCTTTGGAATTAAAATCAATTAAGGCAAGCCCTATTTGGTTTAATTTAAAATCTATTAGAATTAGAACCATTGTAATTGAGTACTGGACATTGAACTTGGACATTCAATCATCTACTCTGATTTGGTTCTACCGGGCTGCTACATCGAAGGAGATAATCAGGTATTTTACATTTAATTGTAAATTCCTTTTTGTTTTGGTTTCTTTCAAGATTTGCCAGAAAAATCTTGTTATATTGGTTATCTGAGGAGAGCCAGGAAAACTCAGAAGTGAGGTTTTTTAATTGTGTAAGCCCACAGACAAAGACACAATTGTAAAGGTTTTGGGTGAACCTGGGAAAACCTATTTTGTTAGTGAACGCTAATATCCCCTGTGTGAGGATATTAGGAGTGGAGTAGCATTTTGTGTGGCTGTTGTTTAACAGTTGGTGAACACACAGGCGAACCACTATAATCCCTTGTGTTGTGGTTGAATGATTTATTCTTCTGATCTTTAATTATTCTTTTGTGGGATGTATGTATGGTGGTGAATGTTGTAATCATTTAATTCAAGCTTTGTGAGAATGTTGTAATAGTTTAGAATTTATTTTCTATTATTCCTTTATCAGCTTGATATTTAATTTCTTTTAAAAGTTGTTCCAGCAAGGTTGCCCTGCCATTTTTATGGTGTATGGCTGTCCCTAGAACAATACATTTGTGATTCAATTCAGTTTGTATTTATTTTTGTATTCCTCTTCGGTTTGAGATTTGATACAAAGATCTTTCTAGAAATAAGGTTGTCCTACCATAAACTCTGGTTTTTGGTGTAAGGTTGTCCTTAGAACAACATTTGTATCAACCTCTCAAGATCTGAATTTTGAGGTTATTTTACTTTCCTGCATTGTGATTTACTTTGGCTATCATATTCTTTTTTATTCTGCTGTTATAAGTTTTATTTGGCATTGTCCTATTCACTCCCCCTCTAGGACATATAGCTTGGCCTTTTCAACTATTGGTTCCACATATAATCGTCTTATTGAAATGATTATAGAGAGTTCAAACCATCTACATGCCCATAGTCAATGGTGGATCAAAGAATTCTACAGATTAAACAATCACAAATAGAAGAGAGCATTCACGGAGATCCAAGGCATCTACCGTGCTCGGAGTCAATGGTAGATCAAAGTAATAACCAAAATACTTCTTAAATTCAAATCATAAACTATGAAATATTCAGCATGAAGTTCATGAACATGAATCAAAGTAAGAAAGACATTAAAATAAACTATAAGCTTCACCTCTTAGCTCTAGCTAAGAGATTAGCCAACTAAAGATATAATTAAGCTAAAAACTCTTAAAGAAAAATAAAAAACTAACTAGAGAATAAGAAAGAACTCCTTGGAAGTTACTACTATAAGAACTCTATAAGGTGGGCCTTATTGATCAACGATCTGGATTATCTTATGGGTTGGACTATATGTTTGGGTAAACCAGTGGACCCCACTTCAATGTGATTTGCACAGTGTGTCTGTGCAAGTATGTGTATGGGGTGAAATGCTATAACTACAATACGCAGTAGTTGTTTGAAGACTACTAGGATGCTAACATGTGGAGCCATAGCGAGAGAGTTGTGATGGAATTCAAACTCTCTACACCCCAACCAGTCTATAAAAGAAGGCTAGGTCCCCTATCCTACACCACCACACAGAAGGTACAATCCCATCAATTCTTCTATTATAGGGGTGTTAAGGAGAGGAAGATCTAGCATTATATCTCTAGTGTTCTGGTATTTTACTTCTTCATCATGGCGTCTCAGACAAGTGCACCCTATTTCTCCTCTTGATCATCATGTTCTATGCACAGTTAGGTCTGTGGGCCAATTCCGCATATCAAATAAGTCCCACAGTTGGTATTAGAGCCATTGTGCATAGGTATGGATGATCAAATTCATCTATTACAGATTCAGATTCAAATTATGTTTTTGAATTCGAAACCCATATTGGGAATTAGGTTTTTTTTTCAATTTGAAGCATGTTTAATGTTTAGGGATTGTTTTTTAATACCAAATCCCGAATTGGGGATTTTTAATCCCAAATCCAGAATTAGGGATTTCGAATTCCAAATCCTGAATCAATAAGGGTTTTTCGAATCCCTAAATCAGAAATCAAGATTTCGAATTCCCAAATCAGATAGATTGGGAATTTCATATTGGAATCCTAATTGGGAATTTCAGATTCTATTTCCCATGTTCAGATTGGGGATTTTGGATTTCAAATCTCAGATCGGCAATTAGGGGAATTTCGATTCGAATCCCATATTAGTAGTCAGTGATTTCTGTTTCAAATCTCAAATTCGGAATCCATTAGGGATTTTGCAACCCAAAATTTAGTCACAGATTAGGGATTTTGAAATACCAATATCACAAGTTTAGATTTTGAACCTACATCCTCTATTGCCGCCTATGTTGACTGTGATAAAGGATAACAGTAGCTCGATCTTTAGCCTGACCATTCTCTTCTTGATCTTCCCTCTCTTCCATTATTCGGCATTCTTCTGGAGATTCTGGTGAATCTATGACTCGTTATCCAGCCCATCTGCAAGTTGCGTATCGCCAAAGAATATGGAGATGTCATCCATCATCTTCTCCCTTCTAGCGTCTGAATGATGGCCGAGAGAGAGAGAGAGAAAGAGAGAGAGAGAGAGAGAGAGAGAGAGAGAGAGAGAGATAGTGAAGTAGTTGGGATTAGGGATTTCTTCCCTTTTTTGGTTCGGGCGTTGGATATTTTAAACCATCGGGTTAGTGGACCCGATTGATGACTTTCGGACTCGATTTCAGACCCGCTATCGACCACTAGTTTATATTAGTGGGCCTTGATCTATTATCTAAGCCCATTGATCAATAATGGTGGGCCCTGATCTATTATCAAAGCCCATTGATCAATAATGGTGGGCCCTAACCTATTATCTAAGCCCATTGATTAATAATGGTGGGCCCTAGCCTATTATCTGAGCTCATTGATCAATTTTGGATCGTTGGACTTTATTCCACATCTGAACATTGATCTGGACACTCTATTGTTCCAGGCATGGGCATATTTCCAGCTCATTCTCTAGATATATGATTTACATAGTGACCTCTCATCTAATGAATATTAAGATTTGATCTAATCTGTCCATCTTATGGACACCCATACATGGAACTCTCCATCAAATCATATAGTCATATACTATCTATCATGAGAATGTCAGGAGCTCAATTTAGTTATTATCATTTAAACATGTACAGATCACATAAGAGTCCTGATTCAGCTCTATTTTTGGCCCATCACCCATCCTTGGGAGTTGATATGGATCGTTGGAATATACAATGTGAAACTTATCCTAAGTTTCATTTTAAGTTTCCTTCATTTTCCAAAAGGTTAGTACCAACTAACTTATATCGGACTAATCTAGATATAATCCGCTGAGGACAGGATTACAATCACAATCCTGAGTCTATATTTGTAGCATTGGATTCGGTTGTGTTAGCCGCCATAGTGACCTCAATCGATGAAAATTTTACAAGTACAGACTTGTGTCATTGGGATGAGGAGGATTGCATACAGTTGCGTTCACGTTTTCATGCGTACGGTAACGAAAACATAGACGATTACCGCTTAGCAGTCAGATGAACAGGTGAAGTAAATGATGGTGGTGACATAAGGTTAAAAGACTCATCTCACCCACAAGTGTTGAGTGTCTCAGATTTACATAACTAACATCATGTAGCTTCATGTTCAGGAGGATCACTGACATGTTATCATTACCTCTTACAGGAGGAATGATGATGATGTAACAATTCTTACCAAGATGTGATGGTTGGGCCCATCTTTACCCTGGATAATTTGGTTGATGCCTCCCTTAGCAAAGTGAATTGGTTATCTTTGCCTGATATTTGTTTATATTCATGAATTTTTTATGAAATAAAGCACTAATGTTAGTACATATCTCTTCCATTTCAGTCGAGATTCCAACTCATACACATCACATTCCTGCCCTAAATAGATCTAATTACGCTTAGTGAAAGGAATCCATTGAAGTTGTTTTGGGTTGCCTGCAATTAGATCTTGCCCTAATAAAACCTGAACCCCATGTACCATCTGAGGATGCCTTTAAAGCAGAGATTAATCATTACGAGGCATGGTCCAGATCGAATGACACATGCTAAAAGTCATAAAGTATTCGATTTCTGAATCCATGAAAGGTGCCATGCCTAAAGTAGATAAGACAAAAGCTTTCCTAACCGAAATGGGAAAACAATTCAAGAAATCGGATAAAACTGAAGTGGGTTTCCTTTTGAATAAATTAACCCGCTCATCCTACGATAGAAAAGGAAATATCTGTGAATACATTATAGAGCAGATCGAGGTTGTTTCTAAGATCCGCTCTTTAGGCCTTGTACTCACTGATGATCAACTGGTTCATTTTATCATGAACAACCTACCCCCTCAATACGATATGTTTCATGTGAACTGTAATGCCACGAACATCGGAGGTCGAGCAGAAGCTCAACTCCCGAGTTCCAACGCATCACTTATGCAACATAGAAAATGATGATAAAATGTTGTCTGTATTAGTGCATTAAACATGAGTGGGATTGTATTAAATCAGCATATCATACTTCAGAGACAGTTAAATTACACAAACGGATGACTGTGATAAGTATATAGAGCATATAAGTGATTGTAAGTCCCTAGAGTATGAATGTCACCAGGTTAAATAATTACATGTATAATTCTAAAATTTAGAAAATGATAAAGTGTAATGTTATCTAATCCATATCCCTGTAACCTCGGTGACGCAACTCCAGGTCTACATAGACCTGCCAAAGAGTTGTAAGTAGGAGAACTTCTCATCTTTATAGAAGTCAGGCTCTACCTCGTAAGCCTTGACATCACCTGAAACTACAACAGAGTCTGGTTGGTGTTTTAAAACACTGTCCCAGAGTGGGAGTGAGTGATAAACTCAGTGGAGCTATACGGGAAAGGTTAACATGTTATCAATTCAATCAAGCAGTAATGATAAAGTAGTACAACAATTATGCCCTAAGTACTCTTATTAATGCAAGGATGGAATGCGATAATGATGTATGCCCTCGCCTGCACTCCCTCTGTGACATCATCTCACGGTCGAGCATACAACACTCCCACTGTGCTCGACTCCAACGCCAAAGGCACATGCAATGCGGTGCATGTGCGTGATTAGCCAAGTTCTTACTTAATCTTATTCATACAGCAGGTTTGGGAAGCTGAGGTACCTCCCTTTATATCATTGACCCAAACAATGATCCATCTAGGGTCGTCAATCCTAGTTAGTCGTATACGATGGCAGTTCCAGGTCGCTACGGAGAGGCTCGTCACCTCAGCACAGGCCTAGTTTATACTCGAAGTTATTACGGAAAGGCTCGTCACCTTAGCGTAGTCTTAGAATATACTCGAAGTCACTACGAGAGGCTCGTCACCTGATTGTAGGTCGACAGCTCGAATACAGTGTCTCATACCATCGTATTCAGCTCACGAGTTTGTTTTGCTCACTGGACACTACGGGGAGGCTCGTCACCCTAGCGTAGGCCGACAGCTCGACCACGGTGTCCCATACCACCATGTCAGGCTCATGAGTCTTACCGGATCGCGGGTTTTGCACTGGTAAATGGTACCTTAGATTCAAGCAATAGCGTCCATACATGGTGAACATACATTAGGCCAATTGGGTTACTTGACAAGCTCGACTGGTACGAGTCCATGTTGAATTGATCAACATGGAGTGTGTAAGCACCCCGCGTGGCCTAACCACTGTCGACAAATAACATATGACTCAGATTCATTGAACGTATCTTGTGTGGCGAAATGACCTCGACCACTAATTCAGGAATCATTACCGATTGCCTGGACTACGCAGTAGTCCCAATCATATTCAAACACAATAGGCATTCATATGTGATAGTCAAACAGCATGTGACAACCAATTCAAATATAAATCTCCTTTGAGCATTTTAACAAACACATAGTACACATGTTTTCATACATAAGCATTTCATCCATAAAATATGTAGTAGTAAGATAGGTTACATGAAGAAAATTGTAACTATAGATAAGGAAATTGAGATTCATATCTCAACACCCTAATTAAATACATTTCAATGAGCATTTTCTCATTCAGGCATTCTATCAAACACTTAGACTACACATATCAACATACATGTAATAAAGTAGTTATAATAGGTATTATAGCAAATCCTTTCACAAAGATTTGTCACACGTACAACAATCATATATTCTCAATCAATAATCATGGCAAGCATAAATCCTAATTCCATATTCATTCAAACACTTCAACAAATACATGGAATACATTAAAATCAGCATAGTTTATATATATGTGTAATATACGAAAAACATCGTATCTAAGCACATGTGATAACAATCAAGTCAGTCATAAATCATTAACTGACATTAAAAGCCTTGAAAACCATAACCTAAATGTTTATAGTCCGCACCTTCTGTCAGTAAACTCATATCGAACTCAGTTCGAACACTACACCTTTGTCTATGGCACAACGACAACCTATAACATGAAATAGGTTAGCTATTTCACCATTTACTCTATTTAGATACCTAACACAAATTAGGGTTAGGATTTCTTACCCAAAAATAGAGTCGAAATCTCCGGTATAGCGATACAGGTAGGATAATTCAACACGTGGAGCGAAGGGAACGAATCCCTGGAACGATCTCTCACTCTCTCTCTCTTCTCCTCACTCTTTCCTTCTCTTTTCTCTCTTCTCTCTACTAGGGTTTGGAAATTCGTATGGAATGAGAGAGGGGTGGGTTAAGGGTCTTATATAGGCCCAGAATTGGTGTCAATGGCCCTAGGGCCATGGTATACTTAGGATATAGCCAAAGGGCAGCTGTTTGGACCAACAGAGCTCATCTGGAAGCCCATTTTTTACATTCAGTTTAGAGAAAATTCCCTGACAATGGATCTATGCTAGGTTAAAGTTTCGGTTTGATCAGATTTACGGATCAACCGCGGTGGACCTGTTTCAGTTCAACGGTCAACGTCTCTCGATCAGGGTCACAAGTACACTGACATGTGTAGGGAAATTTTCATGATCTGAGGGTATAGTTGGGTCAGAATCTGATGGTCTGAAATCTTAAATTTGACCTGCAAGCGAACGACCCAATTCACTTAAGTTTGAGTCTATTTTTTAAAGATATTCGTGTTTTACACACACTTCACTTCGGGCTCAAGTTGTGCGTTTCTGGATACTATTTGGACTTGATTCTCAAGAAGATTATCAAGCCCAGTAAGGCGGTCATAACCGTATAGTTTTGCGGTAATCAGACTTTTGACGCATGGTCCAGGTCCGATACGGAGTTTCAATGTGCTCCCAAGAGCAACTGGGTTTCGAGATTGACCCTAGGTTTTTAGGTAATGTTAGGTTAACGATTCTACTGGATTTGGGTCTTGCAGTTCGTATAGAAAGTAGTTCAAGCTAATCTGCTTATCAATTCAATTTAATACTTAATTAATTTTCGTCTAATTTCTAAAGGATTTTATCTTTAATGATTTCTGCCTGAGGAGGTACTCAGGTCTTTGTATGGATTTTTTCGAAACATTACATGAACTATAACACTCTAAGGGATAATTGGACATTGGATAAACTGATTACTTAGTGCATTCAAGAGGAGGATAGGATCAGACGGTTAGGTACAGTACAAAATGTAAACATGGTAAAAGCGATTCTACTGGATTTGGGTCTTGCAGTTCATATAGAAAGTAGTTCAAGCTAATCTGTTTATCAATTCAGTTTAATACTTAATTAATTTTCGTCTAATTTCTAAAGGATTTTATCCGTAATGATTTCTGCCTGAGGAGGTACTCGGGTCTTTATATGGATTTTTTCGAAATATTACATGAACTATAACAATCTAAGGGACAATTGGACATTGGACGAACTGATAACTTAGTGCGTTCAAGAGGAGGATAGGATCAGACGGTTAGGTACAGTACAAAATGTAAACATGGTAAAAGCGATTCTACTGGATTTGGGTCTTGCAGTTCGTATAGAAAGTAGTTCAAGCTAATCGGCTTATCAATTTAGTTTAATACTTAATTAATTTTCGTCTAATTTCTAAAGGATTTTATCTTTAATGATTTCTGCCTGAGGAGGTACTCGGGTCTTTGTATGGATTTTTTTGAAACATTACATGAACTATAACACTCTAAGGGACAATTGGACATTGGACGAACTGATTACTTAGTGCGTTCAAGAGGAGGATAGGATCAGATGGTTAGGTACAGTACAAAATGTAAACATGGTAAAAGCGATTCTACTGGATTTGGGTCTTGCAGTTCGTATAGAAAGTAGTTCAAGCTAATCTTCTTATCAATTTAGTTTAATACTTAATTAATTTTCGTCTAATTTCTAAAGGATTTTATCCGTAATGATTTCTGTCTGAGGAGGTACTCGGGTCTTTGTATGGATTTTTCCGAAACATTACATGAACTATAACACTCTAAGGGACAATTGGACATTGGACGAACTGATAACTTAGTGCGTTCAAGAGGAGGATAGGATCATACGGTTAGGTACAGTACAAAATGTAAACATGGTAAAAGTGATTCTACTGGATTTGGGTCTTGCAGTTCGTATAGAAAGCAGTTCAAGCTAATCTGCTTATCAATTCAGTTTAATACTTAATTAATTTTTGTCTAATTTCTAAAGGATTTGATCCTTAATGATTTCTACCTGAGGTGGTACTCGGGTCTTTGTATGGATTTTTCCAAAACATTACATGAACTATAACACTCTAAGGGACAATTGGACATTGGACGAACTGATTACTTAGTGCGTTCAAGAGGAGGATAGGATTGGATGGTTACGTATAGTACAAAATGTAAACATGGTAAACTCAGGACAAGGACAAGTACATGGGCATACATAGAAGGGGAAAAGGAAAAGGAACCAAGGTTCTAATAATGGATTCTCAGATAATAATGGGAATCAATCTGAAAATGGATCGAAATGCAAACGAGCCAAAGGTAATCCGTGCTTCTTTTGTAAAAAGGCTAGTCATCTAAAGAAAGACTACGAAAAATGTAAGAAATTAATCATAAAGAAAGGTAATAATTCTGTTCTTGTTTGTTTTGAATATAATCTAACCAATGTGTTAGTGGATTCCTGGTAGATAGATTCGGAAACTACTATTCACATATGCACTTCTATGCAGGAATTACTACATGTCAGGCCACCAACTAATGCGGAGCGCTCAGTATACGCAGGCAATGGTGTTAAAGTAAACGTGGAGGTAATTAGAGTCTATATGCTTAAGTTAGAGTCTAATTATTTTTTGGATTTAGTATACATTTTATGTGCTTTCTATAAGGCATACTTTAGTTTCAATTTCCTGTTTGGATAAGTTGAGATATTCGTTTCAATTTGGAAATAAAAATTTTAGTATTTACTTTAATTCGATTAAAGTTGGCATCGGCTCTATAGTAAACAACTTATACCAGTTAGACTTGATTGCCTTACACATCTATAATGTTAATGCCTTGCATGGAAATAAAGTAGGATCCAAACGAAGGCTAGACTATGAGAATTCCTCCATATTGTGGTATATACGACTTTGTCATATATCTCATGAGAGATTGGACAGACTTATGCAAGAAGGAATTCTCCATTCTCTAGACTTCTCCGACTATAAAGTGTGCATTGATTGCATAAAAGGAAAACAGACCAGAACTATAAAGAAATGTGTAACAAGCATTGTAGGTCTCTTAGAAGTGATACATACGGACCTTTGTGGACCATTCCCTATGGCTTCATAGAGTGGACATAAATATTTTATTACCTTTATAGATGATTACTCTTGTTTTAGGTACCTTTACCATATCAGTGAGAAATCAAATGCCCTAGATGCTTTTAAAATCTATAAGGTCAAAATTGAAAATCAACTTGATAAAAGGATTAAAGTTGTCAGATCTGATTGTGGTGGTGAATACTATGGTAGATATAACGAATCAAGATGCAATCCAGGGCCATTCGCTAGATACCTACAGGATTGTGGCATTGTCGCCCAGTACACTATACTTGGTACTCCTGAGCAGAATGGTGTGCTTGAAAGACGTAATTGCACCTTTATGGATATGGTACGAAGCATGATTAGCAATTCGACATTACTAAAATCTCTGTGGGGTGATGCAATCAAAATCGCAGTTCATATACCTAACAGGGCTCCGAGCAAAGCAGTAAGCAAAACCCCTTTTGAGTTGTGAAATTAGAGAAAACCAAGTCTCCGATATCTATAGGTTTAGGGTTGTCCTGCTGAGGCCAAAATTTATAACTCGCATGAAAAGAAGCTTGATCCTAGAACCGTAAGTTATTTCTTCATAAGATATCTAAAAAGATCAAAGGGCTATCGATTCTACTGTCCTTCCCACTCCATCAAAATTGTTGAGACTAGGAACGATAGATTCATTGAGGACACTAAAAACAGTGGGAGCATAAACATTAGAAATATTGTATTTGAGGAACAAAGGACTGTGACTCTAATCATAGTCACTCAAGATCACATGGATATTAATGATGCAGTCAATCCTACAGTCATTGCAGAACACCACGTATAACCTCATATACAAATCACTAATGAGGAAAATAAAAATCAAAATCACACCCAACAAGCTGAACCATTAAGAAGAACTGAAAGAGACAAAAGGTCAGTAAATCGAGACGATTACATCGTATACTTACAGGAGCACGATTTTAACATAAGGGTGGAAAAGGATCTCGAATCTTTTTCACAAGTCGAACAAAGTGTTGATCCTTCTCATTGGTTTGATGCCATGAAAGATGAGTTAAAATCCATGAAAAATAATAAAGTATGAGATCTTGTTGAATTACCTACTGGAATAAGGTCGATTGGTTGTAAATGAATATTTAAAACTAAGCAAGACTCCAAGGGTAATGTCAAAAGATATAAAGCCAGACTTGTTGTCAAGGGTTTTAACCAGCGTGAGGGCATTGACTTTAAGGAGACTTTCTCATTGGTATCTAATAAAGATTCATTCAGGATTATAATGGCTCTAGTAGCTCCTATGGACTTAGAGTTACATCAGATAGATGTAAAGACAACATTTCTTAATAAGGATCTAAATGAGAATGTATACATGTTACAAGACAAAGGCTTTATAGCCAATGACTCAGAACATTTGGTTTGTAAACAAAAGAAATCCATCTGTGGGTTGAAATATGCATCGTGTCAATGGTACCTAAAGTTTCATAAAGTAATCTCATCATATGATTTTGTATAAAATACTGCGGACGAATGTATCTACATTAAAATCAGTGGGAGTAAGTTCATTATGATGATTTTGTATGTCGATGACATTCTGTTGGCTAGCAGTGATATCAGGATGTTGAGCGACACCAAGAAATTCTTATATCAAAATTTGAAATGAATGATCTTGATGATGCCTCTTATATCATCGACATTAAGATTCATTGAAATAGATCTCATTGACTACTCAACCTATCACAGAGGGCCTATATTACTACAATATTCAAAAGGTATGACATGTAAATTTATGCTTCCGGATAGTAACCCATTGTGAAGGGCGACAAATTTGGCCTATTTCAATGTCCAAAGAATGATTTGGAAAAGAATTGAATGAAGGTATTTCCTTACGCATCAGTAGTAGGGAGCATCATGTATGATCGAGTCTGTACATGACTAGATATTGCCTTTATTGTTGGAATGTTGGGAAGATACCGATCTAATTCAAGAATGCAACATTGGATTGCTGCAAAGAGAGTATTATGGTATCTATAGAGAATGAAGGACTTTGGACTCACATATAGAAGATCTAATCAGTTGGAGTTGATCGGATATTCAAACGCAGACTTTACGGGCTACGTTGACAGTAAGAAGTCTACCTCAGGATACATCTTCATGATGGATGGAGGAGCTGTCTTGGAAAAACGTGAAATAGTCTACCACAGCCTCATCCACCATGGAAGCTGAATTTATTGCCTGTCACGAAGCATCTAATCGGGCATTATGGTTACAGAGTTTCTTCTTAAGTTTGTAGGTACTGGAACATATATCGAAACCATTGAGAATATTTTGTGATAATTCAGTTGCTATTTCCTTCTCTAGTAACAACAAACATTCATCAAGGTTGAGGCATATCGACATCAAATATTTTATTGTAAAGGAAAGAGTTTAGAATCTTCAGGTGTCCGTGGAATTCATCAGCACCAAACAAATGATTGCAGATCCCCTCACTAAAGAGCTCCCTATCATGCCATTTCAGGAGCACGTAACATCCACGGGAGTCATTGATCCTGCAAATGTTTTCAATTAGTGGGAGTTGAGCGTATTTTGATTTTTATGGACATTCTAAAGATCTCATTTGATAAAGTTTGATGATTTTGATATAAAGATTCATTTTTACTTATATATATAATATATATATATGCGCAAAATTTAAGTAAGCAGAACTACAGTCATGTCTCGTTGGAGACATTTAACCTCTTAAGGATAGGCACACATCATCACACTAAGTGTGTAATCCTTATACCACATTTCCTAGCTCCTGATCTATGTCATTAAGATTGATAGTAGTTGAGACTGTGCTTAGCCTTACTTCGCTTAAATTAAATATTGTGATGACTACCGTGATTCGATACTAAAAGTCTTGATGGACCAGATTGAATGACATTACTCATATTGTCCAATAATTGCATTGGTTAACCATTTGGATGTTTTCTTAAAATCAAAACCCTTTTTCAAAAGTATTTGAACATATTAATCATTGACATTGCTCAATATGGCCCAAGTGAGAGAATGTAAGAACTCTATATGGTGGGCCTTATTGATCAACGATCTAGATTATCCTATGGGTTGGACAGTAAAGTATGTTTGGGTAAACCAGTGGACCCCACTTCAATGTGATTTGCACAGTGTGTTTGCGCAAGTATGCGTATGGGGTGGAATGTTATAACTACAATACATAGTAGTTGTTTGAAGACTATTAGGATGTTCACATGCGGAACCGTGGGGAGAGAGTTGTGATGGGATTCAAACTCTCTACACCCCAACTAATCTATAAAAGAAGGCTAGGTCCCCGATCCTACACCACCACACAAAAGATAAAATCCCATCAATTCTTCTATTATAGGGGTGTTAAGGAGAGGAAGAACTAGCATTATATCTCTGATATTCTGGTATTTTACTTCTTCATCTATGGCATCTCAGATAGGTATGCCTTATTTCTCCACTTGAACATCATATTCTATGCAAAGCTAGGTCCGTGGGCCAATTCCGCATATCAGATAAGTCCCACAGCTACACCCCTTGCTCTACTCCTCTAACCATAATCCGTGCTTAGAATGCTTTAAAGAATCCCTTTAAATAGGCTATATTCGACAGACTTTGCAATCAGCTTCAAATTTATGCACTCTGCGTAACCTCGATGTCACCTTTGATGGGACTTCGATGTCATCAAAGGTGCGAAATCTTATGGGAATTGAATTCGAAAACTGTGCACCCTTTTGCACTGTGTAAGTCTTCGATGTCATCGTCCAACCTTCGATGTCATCAAAGGAGTCTTCGATGCCATCGTTAATTCCCCAAAGTGTCCAGCAAGTTGAGTTTGGAATTCCTGAAAATCTCGATGCCATCGAACTGGCTTCGATGACATCAAACTACTCTTTGATGAAATCGGAGGGTCTTCGATGAAATCAAGAATTGCTCCTTTGTGTCCAATAACCATACTTGAATTTTCTCTAAAATTTCGATGTGATAGAGCCTCCTTCGATGGCATCAAAGTGTGTTCGATGTCATCGAACTGTCAAGTTCAACAGCTATTGAATTCTACACTTTGTAAACTCGATTTTCTTCCTTCTTCACTTAGTTTTCTTAGATTTTAGACTCTTAAAATCATCAATATTGGTCACCAAAGATCCATTCTTGCCTTGGTAATTCTTGAGCACCAATTTCCATGCTTTTAATTTTCTTTTCACCTTAAGCTCTCAAGATCACCTTGTAAGACAAAACATGCATAAAATAGATCGATTAAGCACTATCATGTTCATAAAACCAAGGTATAAATAGGGAGAAATATGCAATATTTCACACTCAACATAGCCCCAACCTGCGTGAAGCAATCATTCAAATTTCCAAATTTCAAACTTTTTTCAGAAAATAGAAGTTTGTACATACATGCATGTCACGCCCCTAACTCCGAAACTGGGCTCACAAAATTTTCGATCGCCAAATCCGATGCCGACAGCCTCCATAGTACCCCATTCTCGGCTCCCAATGCCCATTCGCCAGGTTCCGATCCTGGGATGCTACGAGGAGGATTTTCAACGTCAGTTTGATTGATAATCAGCATAACCAAAGGCATAACCCACAAACAACAACTAAAAATTCCATCACATTTCCACTATGATTAAAAACTTTACAAGTACAATGAGCATAAAGGAAAATACAATGATAATAGACAAAAGCTCCAAGATGATCTGCTATGCGCTCTTGCCTCAGCGCTACTGCGGTCCAACGTCACCTGCGCACAACGGTTATGCATAAGTTTATAGAAAGCTTAGAGGGTGGTGAGAGTGTGTGCGCAAGGTAGTAATACAGTTATGCAGTATCAGAGTAATGCAGAATATGCTGATGAATCCATGAATACCATTAGCCGTACTAAGGCTATGCGATGCAAGGCATGAATGATGTCGGCCATATCAAGGTCAAGCGATGCAAGATGCAAGCCAAGCATACAAATCCTCATCTGAGTCCATATATCAATACAGTTCAAATCTAGAATATCACCGGGGTCTAGTATACTCCAACCAGATTATCGCCTCATTGCTCGCAACAAGGTGAGTGGAAAAGACCTCACTATCTGCCTGCCAATATCGGACTCGGCTCGTCGATAGCGGACCCATTCCTCGAGCTGGTCAAACTCAGCCTAGCTTTGCCCTCTCCTTTCGGGCAGGGTAATCGACACTCGACACTCATGCACCCACTCAGTCTAGACGTTGGAGCAACCTCCTGGTACCATAAGGGTTTAGGGACTTTCACCCAGGGATATCTATAACACCCTATGTAGAACAAAATTTTCGGTATCCAATCCTGCCAACCACGATACTCCTGTGGAGGCTACAGCCCTGATGTCACTAGGGCGTACAGTAACCATGTCACACAATGCGAAACGCATGGATCACACTATCCAGTCATACAACAAACATGTGCGTACCGCGCGCTCGTGCGGACATCTTCCCTTACCAGGGAGTCCATAACAATCTATCTAATGGCACGTGCGATGATCAATCACTCATCTCATCACAAGCATGCAGATGATGCGTATGAACATGTATCATAATGCTATGTTTTATATACGTATAATCGGAATAAAAAATCGGAATCGATAATCGAAATCGATAATCAAAATTAATAGTCACATACAGTGAATGAGGCCAACTTATTTGGGTTATTCTACGAAGAGAATGGCCCTAACAAGGCCTAAGGGAAGGTCACAATGAGGACATCTAACCATCTTTGCCCATCAATGTGGACGTCAAACCATCATTGCTCCCAAGGCATGACTGCCAAAAACATCATCACATACATCATGGTGGAATCTCAATCAATGGGCGATTCGAATTGGGCCGAATCGAAAGGGTTGATTCAAATGGGCCGATTAAATGGGTCGAATCAATTAGGCCAAGTCAAATGGGCCGAATCGAATGGGCCGATTTAAATGGGCCGATCAAATGGGCCTAATCAAATGGGCCGATTTAAATGGGCCGATCAAATGGGCCTAATCAAATGGGCCAAATCGAATGAGCCGAATCAATTGGGCCGCACCAATGGGCCAAATGTATATTAAATTGGGCCCACCCTTATGTATTTTGAGATCCAACCTATTCATAAGTTATCATAGAGATAGATGAAATGAAAATAATTATTAGAATAATTGGAAACTACCGTGGCCCTTAGAAGTTGAACGGTGGATGTCACTGTCCACTATTTAAATGGTGGGGGGTCCATTTGAACTTTAGATTTGGCCCATCCTTTTTGCTCATGCCATGAAAATGATATCTCAACATGGTTGGACGGTTTAGATATAACGTATGCATCGTGGTGGGCCCCACCGTCAAAATAATGGACGGTGTAAATAAGACACATACAGCATGTGGGGCCAGGAGCAGCCACATGGCTGTTGAACGTGCAGCTTACTGCACAGAAAAGGGCAAAGGTGGGTCCTCATAGCGCCCACCCTCATGCATATATTATATAATATATAATATAGATATATAATATAATAATATAAATACTATTCCAATGTAACGTCCAGGCCCTTGGGAGGCCTAGACCATCACATACAACAAGGAGGGCCCCACACGTGGGGTGTGTCCCACCGTCCAAAGGCATTGGATGGTCTGGATAGACACACGCACTGCGATGTGGCCCATCTAAATGGATGGAGGGCATGATGGGTCCCATGGACCCCATTGTCAACCCACACTTCACTGGTAGCCACCATACCAGGGAATCAATGCCATGACCTCAGCATTGAAATGACGTATCTTTCACTCAATCTACCACGTGAGCTATGGATCTGGGTCCCACCCTTCTGGACGGTCTGGATCTCACGTGGGACCCACAGAACTTACTGACGTCAAGGACGCAACGTCCTACTACTGGCCGTCTAACACATGGACGGCCCAGCTGAAGTGGATGGACGGTGTGTATATAACACACACCCCCTGATCAGTCCTACCATCCTAGGCCATAGACGGTGGGAGTATACAACATACATTAAAGTGGGTCTCACTATCTAGGCACCTGCCATTACAGCAACTCTACAGCTGCTGTACACCTACAGCAGCATCCACGTCCAAAGAAGGTGGGTCCCACATGGGGCTCACACATGCAATATATATATATATATATATATATATATATATATATATATATATATGAGTGATATTATATAATATTATATAATATAATATAATATAATATGATATGATATATTATAATATATTCATACCTTATATATACATATATTATATAATATGTATTATATCCAACGTCCAGCCATTGTCTAGCAAGCTAGACGGTGGTGGACGATTGCACCTACATCATGGTGGGTCCCACACAGTGGGCCACTAGAGTTGGATCAAGCCAATATTTATTTTTCCCTTTCACCCGGGCTTGTGTGATCTTTCGGTCATGCACGCCCCCAAAAAAGGATCAAGGTGGCCCACTTATTTAGACGGTATGGATAAAATACACACATTATAGGTGGGCCATAATCATAGAAAAAGAGAGAGAGAGAGAGAGAGAGAGAGAGAGAGAAAGAGATAGAGATATCGGCGAAGATGGAGGGGGCCCGCCATTATGGGCCCCCCTTTGATACAAAGCCTACATCAAGGTGGGTCCCACATAAGTGGGCCATTTCATCAGAAAAATAAAATAAAATAAAAGAGTGGAGATCCAAGATCACCCACTGTCTCCTTCTTGCTCCCTAGGCTTCCTTTGCTCCTTAGCTTTGATCCTAATGGAGGAGATGGAGTTTGGATGGTTGAGATGGGAGATGAGAGGGTGGGAAGTGGGCCACACAAAATCCTCTCATGAAGGTTGGAAAATGCTTGGACGTGTGAAGTTTTTGGGTTGCTTGGAATAGGTTTGAGAAAAGGGAGAGAGAGGGATGTAAAGAGAGAGAGAGATGGATGATGGATGTGGTGAGTGATGGGTGTAAGACCTTTGTTGACTTTTGAGGTATTTTGCGTAAGAGGGATATGGGGTGTGTAAGAAACTTTTGACTTTAGAGGTTGCTTAGGGAAGCGTGAGAGGTGATGTGTACTTAACATATACTTGACCCTTGATGAGATTGATTGATGGATTGAGGTGACATGTTGTAGAGATTTCCTTGGGTTTTACAACGCGCAGCATTTTTCTCGAACTGAACGCGGGCCCACATTTCCTGGCCTGGGTATCGCCTAGGCATGTGAGACGTGACATCGGAACTACGACGACGGCGCGGTGACTAGGGTACAAGTCTCGGGTTGAGTCGGCTCGGGTTGACTGCATGTAACTCAAGGTTGCGCGTAAATACCAGTTATGGGTCGAAGGTTGCCGGAATTCGACCGGGAAGACCGCGAAAGTCTACGGAATGGTACGGTCTAGGATACGAGGCTTACAGATCTCCCCTCCTAATAAAAATTTCATCCTCAAAATTTACACAATCATTACAATTAGGCATAACTCATGAGGAATGAGAAACATAATCATCATCATATAACATCAGACATAATATACAAAATACAACACATAATCAATCATCAAAGAGATGGGGATAACGCTCTTGAATCTCGGCCTCACGCTCCTAAGAAGCCTCCTCTATAGAATGGTGACCCCACTAAACCTTCACCAACGGAATGACCTTGGTCCAGAGGACCTGCTCCTTCCGATCAAGGATGCGAACTGGCTGCTCAATATAAGAAGCGTCCTCCCGAACCTCTAACGGCTGTCAATCAATAATAGGAACGGTGTCTGACCCACACTTCCTCAACATAGAGACATGGAAAACGTTGTGGATGCCAGACAACTGAGATGGCAAGGCAAGCCGATAGGCCACGGCGCCAACGCACCCAGTGATCTCAAAAGGTCCTATGAATCTCGAGGCAAGCTTGTCCTTCACTCCAAATCGAACTACGCCCTTCATGGGTGAGACCTTGAGATACACATGGTCCCTTACATTAAACTCCAAGGGACGACGCCGGCGATCAGCAAAACTCTTCTGCCGGCTCTAAGCTATGTGCATCCTCTGCCTGATGATATCGATAGCCTCTTATGTCTGTTGCAGAAGCTCGGGACCAAGGAGACAATGCTCTCCAACCTCGGTCCAACAACTCAGTGATCTACATGGTCTGTCATATAGTACCTCAAAAGGAGTCATGTCAATGGTCGCCTGATAGCTATTGTTGTACGCGAACTCAGCCAATCGCAGATGCTCATTCCAGCTACCCCCGAAATCAATTACGTAGGCCCGAAGCATATCCTCAAGGATTTGATTGACCCTCTCGGTCTGGCCATCGATCTGCGGATGGTACACGGTGCTGAGCTGCAAATCAGTCCCCATAACTCTCTGGAAGCTCCCCCAAAACTGAGATGTGAACCTTAGGTCTCGGTCAAAAACGATCGAGACTGGAACGCCATGCAGTCTCACAATCTCCTCGATAAATAACTCATAAGTCGGTCCAAAGGCCAAGTGGCACGAATCGCAAGAAAATGTGCCGACTTTGTCAGACGATCAACGATAACCCAGATGGTGTCATGACCACGCTGAGTCCTCGGCAAGCCCATAATAAAATTTGTCAACATGTGCTCCCACTTCCACATCGGGACACTCAACGGCTGCAATAGACCAAGAGGTCTCTGATGATCGGCCTTGACACGCTGGCATGTGTCATACTCGGCCACAAAACTGGTGATCTAGCGCTTAATCCCTACCCAAAAATACTGTCGCCTCATGTCACGATACATCTTCGTCAAGCCAAGGTGGATAGAAAACCGCGATCGATGTACTTCAGTCATAAGATCTCTGCGTAACTCGTGAATATCCGGGATACATAATCGACCTCTGAAGCGAAGTCCACCGTCTGAACCAATATGTCAATCTGTCTAACTCTCAGATGCTGCCTCTTCTTCGTAATCCTGCAAGGACTCGTCTGTCTGCTGAGCCTCATTACCCTCGCGACAAGAGAGGGTTGAATCGACAGGCTTGATAACTGTATGATAAAAGACTGCAGACCAAACTCGAAGTCATACTCTGCTATATCCTTAAGTATCCACCACTCCTGAATCATCATATGCGCCACCAGGCCTCGTAGCTGATGGCTAAGGGCATCCGCCACCACGTTTGCCTTACCTGGGTGGTACTGGAGGTCGAAATCATAGTCCTTTAGGAGTTCCATCCAGTGCCTCTACTTCATGTTCAACTCAGACTGTGAGAAGAGATACTTCAAGCTCTTGTGGTCGGAGAAGAGCTCGAACCTAACCCCATAGAGATAGTGTCTCCACACCTTTAGTATGAAGACAACTACAGCCAACTCTAAATCATGTGTGGGGTAGTTTAGCTTATGGATCTTGAGCTGGCGAGACGCGAAGGCCACTGGTCTCTTGTATTGCATCAGGACAACACCTAAACCAATATGCGAGGCATTAGTGAATACAATAAACTCATCACTCCCGGAGGGAAGAGTGAGGATAGGAGCGGATGTGTGGCGGTCCTTCAACTACATAAATGCTCGCTCACAGGCGTCATTCCAAATATAATCTGCGCCCTTCTAAGTCAACCTAGTTAGCGGGGCTGCAATACGAGAGAAGCCCTCAATGAAACGTCGGTAATAGCCTGTCAAGCCAAGGAAACTACGGATCTTGGACGCAGTCATAGGCTGGCCCCACTGACACACTACCCCAACCTTCGAGGAGTTCACTGCGACGCACTCCCTTGTCACCACGTGACTGAAGAACTTCACCTCCTCCTGCCAGAACTCGCACTTCTCCAACTTTGCATACAGCTGGTGTGCGCGGAGGGTCTGCAATGTAACCTCCAGATACTGCTCATGCTCCTCACGAGTCCTCGAATAGATCAGAATGTCGTCGATGAAGACTACAACAAACTGACCGAGATAAGGGTGGAAGACCTCGTTCATCAACTGCATGAACACTGTAGGCGCATTGGTCAGTCCGAAGGACATGACCTGGAACTCAAAATGACCGTAACGCGTCTTGAAAGTTGTTTTCGAAATGTCCTCCTCTCGGACCCGAATCTGATGATAACCGGAACGCAGGTCAATCTTCGAAAAGAATTGTGCACCCTTCAACTGATCAAACAAATCATTAATCCTCAGGAGTGGATACTTTTCTTGATTGTGACTTTGTTGAGCTCGCGGTAGTCTACGCAGAGCCTCAACCAGCCATCCTTCTTCTTCATGAAGAATACCGGTGCTCCCCATGGTGAACTGCTTGGACGGATAAAGCCCAACTTGTGCAACTTGTCCAACTGCTTCTGCAGTTCCCGCAACTCCAACGGTACCATACGATACGGGGCCTTTGAAATAGGCGTGGTACCGGGCACGAGATCAATCTGAAACTCGATGAGTCAGCGAGGCAGTAATCCCGGGAATCTTGTGGAACACATTGGGAAAATTGCAAACCACAGGCAATTGATGAATACAAGCGGCAACAGGCTCCTCAACGGTGTAGGACATCAAGCAAGACAATGGCTCTCCCTTGGGCTCTACAACGAACTAAAACTACGGCAAGCCTGGTATACAGAACGTGATTGTCCTCGCGGAGCAGTCCAAGATGGCGTGGTACTCGGCAAGCCAATCCATGCCCAAGATAACATCAAAATCTGACATTGGCAACACGTACAAGTCAGCGGGTAAGAAAATCTCTCCTACTAACATGGGGAAGAAGGGCGTTGATATGGTCAACCCCTCTCCAGTAGACTTTGTCGGCAATCCAGTCGCACGACAGAATCCCTCAGACATAAACAAGTGCGAAGCACCGGAATCAAATAGAACCCAAGCGATGCATGCAAAGACTAGAAGTATACCCTCAACGACTCCTCCAGATGACTGTGGATACTGCTGAGCCACGTAGAATCTAGCCTGAGCTGGCTGGGGAGGTGCCTGTCCTCTCTGAGCATGTTGCTGCTGCTGGGGTTGTTGAGGCTGTCGAAACTGTTGTCTCTGCTGCTGCGGCCTCGGAGGCTGGTGCTGATGCTACTACTGAGGTAGCCTTGGTAGTGGGGGCTGCTTTCACTACTGCTGTGGGGGTCTCTGCTGCTGCTATGGTGGAGGCTGTTGTGGAGCTCTCGGCTACTACTGTTGCTGCTGAGGGTGGGGACACTCCCATATAAAGGTGCCTCGTCGCACTGCACCTAAAACAGGTGCCGATGAACTGCCTCGAAGGTGGTGCTGGAGGTGCTGCTGGCGCTCGGAAGGCTGGATGACCTATGCTCCTCTGTTGCTGTGGTCGATGCTATTGGGAGTCAACGGAAGGAACCTGCCTCTTCCGGTCTCTCCTCTGATCACAATCATATTAAGAATCGGCCCACTCAACCTCATAAATCTGGGACTTCCATACCACCCCCTCGAAAGTCAGAAGCTCATGCCCAATGACACGGCGTCGAAGACCGTAACGCAAGCCGTCCTCGAATCAACGGGCTCTCTGTTCCTCATCATCTACCAGATATGGTGTAAATCTAGATAGTGCTACAAAATGAGCCACGTACTGAGCCACCGTCATATCACCCTGTACCAGGGCCTCGAACTCCAATGCTCGCTGTCGTCGGATGTGATCAGGAAAGTACTGTCGGTCAAACCAATCAACAAAGTCCTCCCATGTCTACGCAAAATCGGTGCCTGCTGCTCGGGAGACTGATGCCCACCAGTGCTCAGCCTCACCATGGATGAGAAATACTGCTAATCGGACTCGTCGCTCGGTCGTACATCCCATCGTATCAAATATCTTCTCCACATTGGAGCGCCATCTCTCAGCTACTGTTGGGACTAAATCGCTCTAGAAATGTGGGGGATCGAGCCGTCGGAACTCTCGAAGGAGGGCACTCGCGCACTCCTGCTTTGCCTGGGCTGGTGAAATGATGGGGTGCTTGCCCTGCCCCTGAAGGGGGGTCATCATAGCTTGCAACATCTACTGCAACTGGGAGGCACTCACAGATAAGGTCGGATCCACACTGGTCTCTGGTGGAGGAGCAGCATCCTCAAGATGGGGAGTCAGAATCTGGTGGTGGAGTGGGGATCGTAGGTGGTAGTGCGGAGGTCTCAAGTGGTAGAGCTGAAGTCTCAGGTGGTGGTGCGGGAGTCGATCGGGTCACTCTCCTAGGCTTCTTGTCCTACAGGAAAGAGTAAAGGTGCCTATTAACTTGAAAGCTCACGAAGGCGCACTCGTTAAGGGTCTGTAATAAGAGATCACTAAGCTATCCGAACTCGAAACTTAGTCATTTATAGCAAACATGTAATGTTGTTCTTAGTTATTCCCAAATTATGCTTTGATACTAACTTCTGTCATGCCCCAAACTCGAAAACTGGGCTCACAAAATTCCCGATCATCGATTCCGGCGCCGACAGCCTCCGTAGTACCCCATTCTCGGCTCCCAATGCCCATTCGCCAAGTTTCGATCCTGGGATGCTACGAGGAGGATTTTCAATGGCAGTTTGATTCATAATCAGCATAACCAAAGGCATAACCCACAAACAACAACCAAAAACTCCATCACATTTCCACTATGATCAAAAACTTTACAAGTATAATGGGCATAAAGGGAAATACAATGATAATGGACAAAAGCTCCAAGATGATCTACTATGCACTCCTGCCTCAGCATTACTGCGGTCCAACGTCGCCTGCACGCAACGATCATGCATAAGTTTATAGAAAGCTTAGAGGGTGGTGAGAGTATGTGCACAAGGTAGTAATACAATTATGCAGTATAAGAGTGATGCGAAATATGCTGATGAATCCATGAATACCATTAGTCATACCAAGGCTATGCGATGCAAGGTATGAATGATGTCGGCCATACTAAGGTCATGCGATGAAAAATGCAACCCAAGCATACAAATCCTCATCTGAATCCATATATCAATACAATTCAAATCTGGAATATCACCGGAGTCTAGTACACTCCAACCAGATTGCCGCCCATTGCGTGCAACAAGGTAAGTGGAAAAGACCTCACTATCGGCCTGCCAATATCGGACTCAGCTCGTCGATAGCGGACCCATTCCTCGAGTTGGTCAAACTCAGCCTAGCTTTGCCCCCTCCTCTCTGGCGGGCAAGGCCGCACCCCCTTCCAACTGACCACGACACAGTGGAAAGCGCAGTCTTCTGGTAATCGGCACTCGACACTCATGTACCCACTCGGTCTAGACGTTGGAGCAACCTCTTAGTACCATAAGGGTTTAGGGACTTTCACCCAGGGATATCTATAGCACCCCATATAGAATAAGATTTTTGGTATCCAATCCTACCAACTACGATACTCCTGTGGAGGTTACAACCCTGATATCACTAGGGCGTACAGTAACCATGTCACATAATGCGAAATGCATGGATCACACTATCCAGTCATATAACAAACATGTGCGTACCGGGCGCTCGTGCGGGCATCTTCCCTTACCAGGGAGTCTATAACAATATGTCTAATGGCATGTGCGATGATCAATCACTCATCTCATCACAAGCATGCAGATGATGCGTATGAACATGTATCATGATGCTATATCGTTATATACTCATAATTGGAATCAAAAATCGAAATCGATAGTCATGTACAGTGAATGTGGCCTACTTATTTAGGTTAACCTACGAAGAGAATGGGCCTAACAAGGCCTAAGGGAAGGTCACAATGAGTACATATAACCATCATTGCCCATCAATGTGGACGTCAAACCATCATTGCTCCCAAGGCATGACTGCCAAAAATATCATCACATACATCATGGTGGAATCTCGATCAATGGGCGATTCTAATTGGGCCGAATCGAAAGGGCCGATTCAAATAAGCCGATCAAATGGGTCAAATCAATTGGGCCAAGTCAAATGGGCCGAATCAAATGGGCCAATTTAAATGGGTAGATCAAATGGGCCGATCAAATGGGCCTAATCAAATGGGCCGATTTAAATGGGCTGATCAAATCGGCCTAATCAAATGGGCCGAATCCAATGGGCCGAATCGAATGGACCGAATCAATTGGGCCGCACCAATGGGCCAAATGTATATCAAATTGGGCCCACCCTTATGTATTTTGAGATCTGACCTATTCATAAGTTATCATAGAGATAGATGAAATGAAAACAATTATTTGAATAATTGGAAACTACCTTAGCCCTTAGAAGTTGAACTATGGATGTCACTGTCCACTATTTAAATGGTGGGGGGTCCATTTGAACTTTAGATCTGGCCTATCCTTTTTGCTCATGCCATGAAAATGATATCTCAACATGGTTGGACGGTTTGGATACAACATATGCATCGTGGTGAGCCCCACCATCGAAACAATGGACGGTGTAAATAAGACACATACAGTATGTGGGGCCAGGAGCAGCCACATGGCTGCTAAACATGCAGCTTATTGCACAGAAAAGGGCAGAGGTGGGTCCTCGTAGGGCCCACCCTCATGCATATATTATATAATATGTATATATATAATATAATAATATAAATACTATTCCAATGTAACATCCAGGCCCTTGGGAGGCCTAGACCGTCACATGCAACAAGGAGGGCCCCACACGTGGGGTGTGTCCCACTGTCCAAAGGTGGTGGACAGTCTGGACAAACACACGCACTGCGGTGTGGCCCATCTGAATGGATGGAGGGCATGATGGGTCCCATGGACCCCACTGTCAATCCACACTTCACTGGTAGCCACTGCACCAGGGAATCAATGCCATGATCTCAACATTGAAATGAGGTATCTTTCACTCAGTCTACCACGTGAGCTATGGATCTGGGTCCCACCCTTCTGGACGGTCTGGATCTCACGTGGGACCCACAGAACTTGCTTATATCAAGGACAAAGCATCCTGCCTCTAGTCATCCAACACATGGACGACCCAACTGAAGTGGATGGACGGTGTGTATATAACACACACCCCTTGATCAGTCCTACCGTCCGAGGCCATGGACAATGGGAGTATACAACATACATTAAAGTGGGTCCCACTATCTAGGCACCTGCCATTACAGCAGCTCTACAGCTGCTGTACACGTACAACAACGTCCACGTCCAAAGTAGGTGGGTCCCACATGGGGCCCACACGTGCAGTATATATATATATATATATATATATATATATATATATATATATATATATATATATATATATATGAGTGATATCATATAATATAATATAATATAATATAATATAATATGATATATTATAATATATACATACCTTACAAATACATATATTATATATGTATTATATCCAACGTCCAGCCACTGTCCAACAAGCTGGACGGTGGTGGACGATTGCAACTACATCATGGTGGGTCCCACATAGTGGGCCACTAGAGTTGGATCAAGCCGATATTTCTTTTTCCTTTTCACCCGGGCCTGTGTGACCTTCGGGTCATGCAGGCCCCCAAAAAAGGATCAAGGTGGCCCACTTATTTAGATGGCATGGATAAAATACACACATTATAGGTGGGCCATAATCATAGAAAGAGAGAGAGAGAGAGAGAGAGACATTGACGAAGATGGAGGGGCCTCGCCACTATGGGCCCCTCTTTGATACAAAGCCTACATCAAGGTGGGTCCCACATAAGTAGGCCCTTACATCATAAAAAAAATAAAGGAGTGGAGATCTAAGATCACCCACCGTCTCCTTCTTGCTCCCTATGCTTCCTTTGCTCCTTAGCTTCGATCCTAACGGAGGAGATGGAGTTTGGATGGTTAAGATGGATGATGAGAGGGTGGGAAGTGGGCCACACAAAATCCTCTCATAAAGGTTGGAAAATGCTTGGACGTGTGAAGTTTTTGGGTTGCTTGGAATAGGTTTGAGAAATGGGAGAGAGAGGGTTGTAAAGAGAGAGAGAGAGAGAGAGAGAGAGAGAGAGAGAGAGAGAGAGATGGGTGATGGATGTGGTGAGTGATGGGTGTAAGACCTTTATTAACTTTTGAGGTATTTTGTGTAAGAGGGGTATGGGGTGTGTAAGAAACTTTTGACTTTAGGGGTTGCTTGGGGAAGGGTGAGAGGTGATGTGTACTTGACATGTACTTGACCCTTGAAGGTATTGATTGATGGATTAAGGTGACATGTTGTAGAGATTCTCTTGGGTTTTCCAATGCGCAACGTTTTTCTCGAACCGAACGCAGGCTCACATCTCCTAGCCTGGGTATCGCCTCGACGTAGGAGATGCGACATCGAAACTGCGGCGACGGCGCGGTTGCTAGGGTACAAGTCTCCGGTCGAGTCGGCTTGGGTTGATGGCGTATGACTTAGGGTCGCGCGCAAATACCAGTTAAAGGTCGAAGGTTACCAAAATTTGATCGGGAAGATCGCGGAAGTCTACGGAATGATACGGTCTAGGATACGGGGCTTACAATATATGAATGAGTAAAAGTTCAAGATAAAAGAACGATTCTTAGACAACCCAAAGCCTAATCTCACGGGTAAACAAATAAATTAGGTCCTCCATCAATTAATCAATAGAATGCATTCAAACATCAAGTTCCTAGTGTGCTCAATGAATCCGAACTTACTTTTCAAAGAAGATACTATTGTTCATAATGTTAGTCATGCTCATCACCTTAAGGTAGATAGATCAACACAAGTACTAATTCCGAACCTATCCCCTTTCTACTTCTTTTTCCAGCTTACAGATTTTATATTGACGACCTTCTTTCATATTAAGTCCGATCTTTTCTTCTTCTTTTTCAGTGAAATTTCATTGAAATACATACATGTATAGCCTTTTTTTTTTATCTAACTGTTTTTAACAGGATTGTCTTCTTTTCCATTGTTTTTAAGGTGGATAAGGATCCTTGCACCTTTTAGTGATAAACATGCTGAGATAAAAAATTCTATTATTCTTCATAGAATATGAGTCAAATGTGAATAGTGAACTTGGTTCAATTGATGTTTAAACTTTCTTTTAATTAAATAATTGGGAGAACTTAGCAAATAGTTTACTCAGTTGATTAAACTCTAAATCTTCAAAAATTCAACTTTATATCTCATCGTAGTACTCAAAACATGCTCAATTGTGTAGATTTTCACTTTCCAAACAAGTTTTGAAATTGAATTTTGAAAATTTTCAAAGATTTTTACTCAAAAACAAGGAAAGAAAATACAAATTAGTCTACCTAATCTCACCCCCAACCTAAAATCTACATTGTCCTTAATATAAAAAAATGTGAACAATCAATGTAACAAGAGACAACGAAAATATAAGAGTGATAGAAAGATAATACCTGAAGAAGGAGAATTGAAGTAGTTCTAAAGTTCTCATCATGTAAAAGGAGTTAGCATGAACACTAAACAAAATAAAACAACAATCCTAATCCTAAATCATATGAAAGCAATAAACCTAACTACACCTACATCAGATTAGGAGGTCAATCTTGCTACACAAGATCAATCAAAGGGATAGAGATATCCTCTGAATCAAAATTCTCATCGAATGGTTTGAGATGATGTCCATTTACTTTAAAAACATTACCATTTATTAGATTTTCAATCTCAACAACCCATGAGGATAAATCGTTTTGACAATGAAGGGGCCGGTCCACCAAGATTTAACTTTCCCTGAAAATAAATGAAGTATAGAATTGCACAGAAGAACTTTTTGATGTGTTTCAAATGTTATCCAAAGAATATTCCGGTCATGGAAATTCTTTATCCTATCCTTGTAAATTCTGACACGTTCATAAGCATCATTCTGGATCTCTTCGAGTTCATTGATTTACAATTTACACAGCAAGCTGGCATTGTTTAAATTGAAGTTCACCTTTTTTATTGCCCAGTAGACTTTGTGTTCCAGCTTCACAGGAAAGTAACAAGCTTTTTCATAAACGAGTCTAAAAGAAGACATTCTTATAGGGGTTTTGTATGCAGTATGGTATGCCCATAAAGCATTAATCAATCGGATTGACCAACCCTTATGGTTAAGATTTACCATTTTCTCCAAAATCTGTTTGATTTCCCTATTAGAAATCTTAGCATGGCTGCTTGTTTGTGGATGATAGGGGGTACTCACGAGAGGTGTACATGAGTCAAGTCGAGCCAAGCTTTACCCAACTCGTGCTCGGCTCGGACTGCTCGTGTCCCAACTCATGCTCGGCTCAGCTCAGCCTTCGAGCTCGGAACAGTAGCTTGTGCTTGGCTCGTCCGAGTTCAAGTAAATTTCGAGCCGAGTTCGAGCAAAGTTTTTGAGTCGAGTTCCAATAACATCAGAATGTTTCACAGATCAACCTGATTTTAAGGCCCTAGAGGTAATATATTTCACAGATCAATAATGAGGAATTGGATTTTAGTTTAAAATCGAAAGAACACTTACCGAAGAGAGTAGAGAGAGAGAGGGTAGGTGTAGGGAGAAGCCGACAAGGGTGGGCGGCTATGCGGTGCAGGTAACAGTCGACAGGGGCGGCCGGCCGTGCAGTGCGGGTAATAGCCGACAGGGGCTAGCAGCCGTGCGGTGCAGGGAGAAGCCTGAGGGTGAGGGAGAAAGTAGAGACAGAGAGGGTAGGTGAGGACTGAGGATGAGTGGATGAGGGAGAGAGTAGAGAGAGAGAGAGGGAGGACGGCCGTCGGATGAGAGGGAGGACTGGGAGAGGCACACGAGTCGAGTTTTCAAAAGGGGTAGAGATGTAACTAGGTTTTTTTTTTTTGAAATGGGTATATATACTACATAAGTCAAGTCCGAGTCGAGTCGATTTCGAGTACTACTCAAGTCGAGCCGAGTCGAGCAGGGTCAAGCTTGTTCTTGGCTCAAACTCAATTCGAGCACCAAAAATTAGCTCGTGATCAGCTCGAACTCATTTCGAGCCGAGTCGAGTTGAGTATTTCCGAGTTGAGTCGAGCGAGTTACCGAGCTAACTCTGCTCATGTATAACTTTAGTAATCACCTTGTGTGTGATGTCGTATTGTTTTGGGTTATTGTTTTGTATGCAGTATGGTATGCCCATAAAGCATTAATCAATCGGATTGACCAACCCTTATGGTTAAGATTTACCATTTTCTCCAAAATCTGTTTGATTTCCCTATTAGAAATCTTAGCATGGCTGCTTGTTTGTGGATGATAGGGGGTACTCACGAGAGGTGTACATGAGTCAAGTCGAGCCAAGCTTTACCCAACTCGTGCTCGGCTCGGACTGCTCGAGTCCCAACTCATGCTCGGCTCAGCTCAGCCTTCGAGCTCGGAACAGTAGCTTGTGCTTGGCTCGTCCGAGTTCAAGTAAATTTCGAGCCGAGTTCGAGCAAAGTTTTTGAGTCGAGTTCCAATAACATCAGAATGTTTCACAGATCAACCTGATTTTAAGGCCCTAGAGGTAATATATTTCACAGATCAATAATGAGGAATTGGATTTTAGTTTAAAATCGAAAGAACACTTACCGAAGAGAGTAGAGAGAGAGAGGGTAGGTGTAGGGAGAAGCCGACAAGGGTGGGCGGCTATGCGGTGCAGGTAACAGTCGACAGGGGCGGCCGGCCGTGCAGTGCGGGTAATAGCCGACAGGGGCTAGCAGCCGTGCGGTGCAGGGAGAAGCCTGAGGGTGAGGGAGAAAGTAGAGACAGAGAGGGTAGGTGAGGACTGAGGATGAGTAGATGAGGGAGAGAGTAGAGAGAGAGAGAGGGAGGACGGCCGTCGGATGAGAGGGAGGACTGGGAGAGGCACACGAGTCGAGTTTTCAAAAGGGGTAGAGATGTAACTAGTTTTTTTTTTTTGAAATGGGTATATATACTACATAAGTCGAGTCCGAGTCGAGTCGATTTCGAGTACTACTCAAGTCGAGCCGAGTCGAGCAGGGTCAAGCTTGTTCTTGGCTCAAACTCAATTCGAGCACCAAAAATTAGCTCGTGATCAGCTCAAACTCATTTCGAGCCGAATCGAGTTGAGTATTTCCGAGTTGAGTCGAGCGAGTTACTGAGCTAACTCTGCTCATGTATAACTTTAGTAATCACCTTGTGTGTGATGTCGTATTGTTTTGGGTTATTGTTTTGGGTCAATGATTAGGGTCACCAAAGCACCATATTTACCTATTCTTTACTCCTTGATACTCCAACTTCACATGTGTATCTAGTCTTCAGCTTCCAAGGGCTCAACTGACTACATGACATAATGGCTCATGTAATTAACAAATAGGGTGCATAAAATAGTACACTAACAATCTCCTCCTTTATCAATGATGTGATAAAAACCTAACCTAAGACCATTTCATGGTCCATACTCATGACATACCAAAACGACCAAAATACTACATGTCAAGTTACGAATGATTTACAACTTGATACAAATAAGACATGTAACACTTGTCATGCTCCCCCTTAATTTCTCTCCATATCTCTTCAATCCCTGCAACAACAAAAAAAACCGTAGAAGACATAATTCATTGTTTTGGTGGGACTTGATCTTTGTTCCTCTTTTTGTTAGTATATGATAAAGAGTTAGTTCCAATAAATGTACTTATAAAAACATAATATGAAACAAATTCATATGTTATATATTTACCAGTTATAAGGCACATACTAACATGGGTTAAAGAGTGCATATAATTATTATAAATTTGTAGCATTTTAATCATGGTCATTCAAAAGATATATCAATTAAAATGAGAATGATCAATAACAGCTTAAGTTAAAAACATGTGATGTTAAATATTCAGCAACTTTAAAGTTTAAACTATCAAGATAAATGAGGCTTAACTTCAGATTTACCAACATGCACAATATGACAATAGAATCCTCAGATTTAACTACATATCACAAAGATGGGGATGAAATCCTTTAATTTTCAATTAGGCTTAAAAATGAGGCTTGATCCTCTAGTTTTACAATTCAGATCAAATGGAACTTCTTAAGGTGTTATGGTCTTCCAAATATTTAGGGAGGGATGTTGTGGTGTAGGCGGTTAAGACACGTAAGTGACTAAGGTCTTCAACACTAGAGGAATCCTAAGTGGATTTAGAGTTCTCGGTATCATCCCAAGTTACTCCCAAGTTACTGTCATAACCTTACCTTTAGATCTTATTTTACTAGGGTAATTGAGGGCAAGACGTCTATAACCATCACAGTTATAACATTAGACAGACTTATGTTGTTTTACAGATTTTCTCTTTCATTTTTTAATCATTTTATCCTTCTTATTATAACACTTATACATATCTAAATGACCCGACTGAATTACTTAAAGAGGAGATCCCACACCCAAAATCAACCCATATCAAAGTGCGCTGGAATTGGGTCGGCCTGGGTTATCCCTGCTTTTGCCTTCATACAGACCGGATGTTGCATGGGAATTCGTGCACCGTCTCCTATGGTGAACATGAACGACCGTCGATGATCCTATGCATCGGTTCGGTGACTCTAAATATACTATGGTAAGAACATCTACTGCAAAAATGCAATCGCTAGCTAAAACTTTTCTTTAATCAACTGAGAGGTGATTCGGAGAACTTGTGTGAGAGATCCAGGTCTTTCATTGGGTCTGGCACATGATGGATCAAACCTGGCTAAGAAAATCATGCTAGTCCATCGATCGAGTGGGACACAGATGTACGGTGAAAATGAACTCTTGAAAAAGGGGAGAGGCGTAGTCTAATTCTCATCACGGTGGTATTCCACATGATGAATTATTGTAGCCGACGACCTGGCGCGTAGGGCTAGTAATGGCCAAGCCCATTCTCTTTTTCAATCCTCGGCGAGCCTCCCACAGGATGACCAGAGGGTTGTTATTTCTTGATAGAGTGGGGCTGGAAAATCTGAGGGTGGCACGAATGTTTCGGATTCTGCGCGTCTAGTTTAGGCTTTTAGTTTGAATTTCTCACTATAGGCGGCCTTTTCCCTTTTTGTTGTGGGGCCCGCCTGAAGCCCCCCTGTAAAGATTTCCTTTTTAAATGGAAAAAGATGGTTTTTGAAAAAAAAAAAGAAAAAAAGTAACCCACATGCACACACATATGCACCCAGTTTCTTTGGCATTTTGAAAAACTTAGGTCTTATGTCTTCAAAGCCCTATAACATTAGACAACTCCACGTGGTATAGAGTAGCACGTGCAGTGAACGAGGGTCTTGATAACTTGATTTCTATGATTGTACAAAAAAGGCAAAAGCCTGTAAATAAAGGAGATTCTTAGCCATCTTCAAACCAAGCTCAAAACATGCAAAGCTCTTCAGCATACTCCTAGCTAGGACCACCTTGTGATGATTGGAGCCATGCACTTTCAAACCCAAGACCCTAGAGAGAGCCTTGCATCATCAGGTTCGAGAGGGTTCAAGTTATGTGCATGTATGCATTTACAATCCTAATTGAGGAATCATAACCATACATTCCATTCCATAAAAGATAGAACTGGCATTATCTCATGCACACACCCAGCAATTGGCATGCTTGCTGAGAATTACTAGAGCATACATCATCTTCCAAAGTTACATTTGTAATGTGCATTTGTTTACTTTCGAATTTTGTCATTATGACGTCTCCAACACACTGTACTCGAATCTGACAAGCCCTCCATGAGGCCACTGCTGGCGAAATCAAGCTCGTAGAGCACCCAGACCATTGCAACCGACGCCAATGCCATCGTCATCGGACCAAACATCCATAACAATAGTGGGACCGTAACGTAGAGCATGCGAGCACCCACGGATGCTAACATGGACCCTCGCTCAATCACGGATTGCACACACTTAGATGGCAGTTCTCCAGCCACATAGACGAGGAAACCTGCATCCGAGAAGTATCCAACAGCCATGGAGTTGCATAGGAAGCTGAATAGTAGGAAGATCGATGCCACGGCCCACTTGAGGGCCAAGGTAGGCCCAGACCAGGAACCGTAGACTGGGCCACGTAGTAGTAGTCTTGATTTGTATGCATTGTTGGTCTGAGCTGCCAAGGAGGAGTTCAAGAGGATAGCCAATGAAGAAATCAGTATGGCCCTCATAATGGAATTTCTTAGGCTTTGGAGAACCAACATGGTATTCTTCTCATTATCCTGCACACACTAGCTCATGTTAGTAATAGGCCAAGCTAATTCTTGGGAAATCCATCTAGATGCGAGTTCCTCTAAAAGTACTTGTAGGTTAAGCGTATCCTTGCAAGTCTTTCACCTGCATGAAAAAAGTTGTTCACCTTGGTGGGAAAGTTATATATTCATATGTTTATTCACCTACACTATTGCCGTACGAGGGGTGCCATGTTGTTTGTATGACTTCCAAGCTTAGGATTAAGTGAGCCCCACCATGATGAATAGAATGCCCAAGAAATTAGGCCTATCCAATTATTAGGTGGGCCACATTGTGTGTGTGTGTGTGTGTGCATAAAACAATTGACAACCGTCCAAAAACATCCAAATTCACATGGTGGTGAATAAGATGATTCCATCGACCAGATTCTTGCAGCATCCAACTTTCATGGTGGGGCAACCCGCTGAACACGTTGGATACATTCACATACCAATGTGGACCCACAAGTGCAACCATTGCAGAATAAGCTTTATCTACAGGGACTTGTAGAGGAATAGATCTCATCTTACAAAGGCTTCTTATTCCCCCATACAGTAGGTAGGGCCCACAAATTTATACTTTTGAATAAGGCCAAAGGGCTTAGGAGCAGCAGTTGAAAATCCATGCCGCAGGTAACAATAGGCCCGGGCCATGGGTGATGTCCAGTTTACCCATGATCTCAACCAAAAGTAGAAGTACGTAATGCTTTACTTAGTACACGAAAGTGTACCATGATACTTTTGTCTATCAATAACTAGCATTGTACAATGGATGTGAAGAAGAAAACGGATGTCTCAGCAGGAATAAGGTAAGCTAGTATTTGCAGTGAATCTCCCCATCAAGTAGTCATGCATTATAACAGGAACTTCCAATTAATCCTTGGAAAATATGGTCCTTTTTGATCATTTCTTCAGCTCTATGAGTACAATGAGCTGAAGAAATATCATCCTTGTGACTTAAGTCAGATGATGTGGATTGTATGGCTTATATAAACCACAATCTGCCGCACTCTCAACTAATGCTGGATATATATCCAAACTCTTTCCTATGGTGTGGCCTACCTAAGCTATGGACCACCCTCAATTTTGGGTTCCAAGATGAACATGTGGCAACGCACCATATCGGCAAGGTGGATCCCATTCACATTCTTCTCACGTGCCGCTTGGTTTGGTAGCACACATACCCTTGTATGTAGTTAGGTCAGCTAAGGGTGTGCCCAAACAAAACATTGGGTTTTCGTTGGGCGCGAAAATGGGACACATTGACACTAGACCTGAACCGACGTGAAACAGTTGGGTCCAAATTTTGGACCCGTTGGAGCAGATCAAGGCCCAAAAGTTAAACCTGCAGATTACTAAATGGGTTGGGTTTGGGGCCTCTTAAAAGCAACCCTAACTCAGCATGACCAGATCCAATTGTTAAACAGGTTCAACTTGTACCGGGCAAAATAGACCTGACATAGAGCGAACCTAGGCCCAGACCCAACCCTAAACCATCTAAGCAGTTAACGACCAAGTCCTCGTCCTCCTAGTAAAAGAGGGTCAACCACCTACAGTTGGTTGCATCCTAACCATTGTTCTAAAACACGGTCAATCGACTAAAACTCAACTGAGTCAACTCTACTCAATGAGATTTCCAACTAAGTCTCATGGAAACTCACAGAGTGGCTTGACTTAGGCAGGCTCAATAAGACTGGCCAAGTCGCGGCTTGAAAAGTTGGGCGACTCAATACAACCTGGCATAACTCGTCCCAGTCATTGGCCCAGTCAACTAGTTTTCTTGTTTTAAAAACTAAAAATCACTTGGTGCTAGATATATACAAAGAGGCAACTTCACCTATGAACGAGATATGAGATGCTACCACCAGACAACAATGCCTAGTTTGTTTATTGCTTGGGTATTTTAATTATTTTATAGATTTCCAACAATTTTAAGTACATTAAATAATAAAAATTCAATTATTTAAATATAGTGTCAGGTTGATTAAAGACTCAGTCGAGTCTTTGAGTTGACATAACCTGGGTAGATAATGAGTTGAGTCGAGCTTACCAGTTTCTAAATCACAATCCTAACTTAGCATGAGGATTTTTCACACCATAGTGCTGTTATGTAGGACATTCATGCCATGTAAACTGTTGGCCCTAACTCGAAGGTGAACGATCCACCCATTGGATGGACCATGAGTACTTTTACTCATTTGATTTAAACCTAGAAACAATCAACACATTTGAAGCATTATTTTATGGGATAAAAGAAGAAAAAAAAAAATCCCATTGTTGTGCTTCTCATACTTGACCTAATTACTCAACCTTTCCAACCCCAACCTGAGCCATAAGATAAATGATCCGGTCTGTTGGAGAAAGATCTCTTCTCTACCAAACACAATAATATCAAAATCAAAAGTAAAACAAAAAGAAGATGTAAACCACAATACAAATATTTACATGTTTTTCTTTTGGTGTTATGTGTATTTCAAAAATATAAAGAAACAATTTTTGTAAAAACAAAAGTATTTTTGTTTTGGTTTTGTGTTTAGTGAAATCTTTACTTGTAATTTGTATAGAATGTTAGTTGTAAATAGGTTCATAAACATTTGTTCTCCATAGGCTTTTGTTAAATGCACCAAGCTATGCTTAAGCCTACATGCACGAGAAAGCCGACCCATGCACACCTCCATGTACTCGTGTGCAAGGGAGTCGACGTGTTTGCCTGGTTAGCTTGGATGCACCTCCTTGAGTTGAGTCTTGATGGGCTTGGTTTTTCCCACCTTTTTTTTTTTGAAAGAAAACTTTCATTATATATCAAAATATACAAAACCTTCGGGTGAGGCCCAACAAAAGGGGGGAGCCACACCTATCATATGCAGCAACAGACCAAAAACAGATGCCAATGGACGAGTTACCGAGAAAATCACTTCCTGATCGCCCCCGGCCCCACTCTATCAAGGAACAAGAGGCCCCTAACCACCTGGGGAAGGTCAAGAAGGGAGTAGAACAAGGACAAAAGTTGATTGTTGCTGCCCAAATTGGTCATTCCGTCCACCGGCCCGTTGCCTTCTCTAAAAACATGACAAAACAATACCTGGCCATGGCTAGATAGATTCCGGATTCTATTGATCCAATACCTCCACTTCCACCCCGCTTGAGATGAGCCCGATATGAGATGCACCACCAGAAGGGAGTCGGATTCAACTATAATGTTCTTCAGCAGGTGTTCAAGATAGGGGGCCAAGCCGTCGACTCGCAGCTCAGCCCTAGTATTTGAGGCTATACCATATCCGGCGTAAAAAGAAAACCAGAAGTTACCCTTGTCCCCTCTACACACACCACCTCCCCCTGCCACCCCTGGATTGCCACGAGATGAGCCTTCAATGTTGAGCTTCACCTAACCAGTCGGCGGTTTTTTTCAATACACCACTTGGGTGTGTTCATGAAGGGTAGGATGGCCATTAAGCCCCATAGAGAACAAAGCCCTGCTACTACTTCCTGCACGAGATGGGGCGCCCTAAGTATTAGTAATCCAGTTCACCCAAGCTGCGATGCGAGCTATAATGGTCCCCGATCTTAATTTGGTGTTTTCAAACCTGGAAATATTCCTCGCCTTCCAGAGCTCCCAAAGAATAAAACAAGGGATCAGAGAATGGAAAGGGCCAGGAGGTCCTTGAGCGGGGCGAGGTTCCCACCAGCGATTGAGATGTTCCACCACAGAGTTGCTGTTGGACAAACTGACACCATAAACCGTAGTGAAATAATTCCAGACTTCAGACACCCGGACGCTTTGCAAGAAAATGTACTCAACCGTTTCAATGGCAGGCGTACTGTTTTGCTCATCTATGCAACAGCTGCAATGTGACACCATTTGGATCCCTCGAGACATAACATCCTCATCCATCCGCACCGCTTTCCTGATGAGACGCCACAGAAGCATAGAAATCTTTGGTGGAATTTTTTTGCTCCAGATCTTCCCACCCCGGCTAGTGCGCAGGCAAGGAGCTCAGTAACTCTCCCAGGCCAAGGAGACAGAGAAGACATTATTCGAGGTGAGAGGCCAGAATGGAGTGTCTTGGCTAGGTGCCCCATGAAAAATGGAGTTTATGTCTTGCTGGGATAGGAAAGTGAACATCGCAGAAGGGGCCAGTGGGCCCATATTCCCCAGAAAATCCTGCACCCTGAGCGCAAATAGAGACGAAGGAATGTCTGATGTGACTCTGTCTAGCAGAGGGCCGAGACCAGTCTAGTTAGCGGACCACAGTTTTAAGTAACCCTCTCTGATGTGCCACTGAGTTGTAGATTGAATGGAGGGAAGAAAAATTCTAATTCGCCTCCACAACGGAGAAACTACAGCCGAAGGGGTTGGAGGGCCTACATGAAGGATGTCGTGGCTGTATCTGGCTCTCATAAACAATCCCCAAAGCCCCTTCTCAGGTCGGTGCAAGACGGTCCAGGCCAACTTTAGACGGAAAGCATTCATAACATCCTTGAGTCGTCTAATCCCCAGGCCACCTTCAACCTTTGGCAAACAAATGTCTTGCCAACTGCGCCAATGAAGTTTTTTCCTACCTTCAGCCCAACCCCATATAAAGTCAGCAAAGAGCCTCTCCAATGTCTATAAAACCGTCACTGGAACGTGCGTAGCTACCATGGTGTGAACCGGAATGCTAGCCAAAACGTGAGTAACAAGAGTGGCCCTGCCCGCCATAGATAGAAATCTTGCTTTCTAGCCTATAATGTGTCTTTCCACCTTATTAACAAGACACTAAAAAGTGTCCCTTCTTCTCCGGCCCATCGAAATAGGGACCCCCAAATAAGTGATCCCCTTTACAGATCCCACCATCCTCAACTCCCTATGGATGCTAGCTCTCCTAAAAGTTGCCGTATTCTTGGAGCAAAAGAAAACACTTTTCTGGTAGTTTGCCTTTTGACCCGAGACTTGTTGATAGCGGTCCAGGAACTGCTAAACTGCCTTGACGGAACGGATGCCCCCATTCAAAAATAATAATGTGTCATCTGTAAAAAGGAGATGAGACACCATAACACTGCTACGCCGCCCTTTGAATGGAAGACAGGCGCCCGAATCCACCAACCTCTTGAAACCTCGACTAAGCACCTCAGAAGCCAAAATGAAAAGGCTGGGAGAAAGAGGATCCCCCTGGCGGAGCCCGTGAGTGGATTTGAAATAACCTCCAACCTCTCCATTCACAAGAACTGAGAACCAACAATTACTCCAGCAGCGCTCCACCAGATTCAGCCACGGGGCCGAAAAGCCAAAATGCTTCAAGACTCTTAAGAAAGAGCCATTCCACCCTATCATATGCTTTCTCCATGTCAAGCTTCACTACAATATTCCTGCCCCTAACTTTTCTATTCATTAATTTCTTGAAGGAGCTCTTGCGACAAAGCTATGTTTCCAACGATAGACCGGCCTTGGACAAACGCCCCCTGCTCCAGCGATATCAACGCGGGCAGTAGCTTACTCAGACGGTCAGCCACAATTTTTGCGAAAATCTTGTATATCACATTACATAAGCTAATGGGCCTAAAATCAGAGAAAGCTGTGGGCGCTTCCTTTTTGGGAATGAGAGCAATGAGAGAAGACGTGAAGGCCCTGGGAAGAGAGATTCCCTGAAAGAAGGAAATGGCAGCGTTGAGGAGGTCCTGGCACACTATCTCCTAGCATCTAGCGAAGAAAGCTCCAGTAAAACCACTTGGACCAGCAGTGCTGTCACGAGGAATCGACATGATAGCCCGATGAACTTCTTGAATCGAAGGCGGGCTCATTAACCGAACGTTGTCCTCATCAGAGACATCAGATGGGATTACGTTGAGAAGATCATCGCCCCGCTCAGCCGCCCTTGCAGAGAAGAGCGAATGGAAGAAACTGACCGCACTATTCCGAATATCCTCCTGGGAAGTAATAGTCAGCCCTAAGTTTAGACGAATGGAAGATATGGTCGCTCTTTTGGCTCTCTCGATAGCAGTCGCGTGGAAAAAACCCGTGTTTCTGTTACCTCTTGGAGCCAGTTGTTTCTAGCTTTTTTGCTTCCAGAAAGATTCCTCCATGAGCTCTAATTGAGCTAGCTCAGATCTGGCTTGAAAATCTCATTATGGATGACACCATCGGAAAGCGTCACGATCCCATTTTGAAATTTATCCTCTAACTCGGCCAAGGACGAGGTCGCTTGCTTCACTGCACTGAAAATATTACCAACTGCGGTTTTGTTCCATTCTTTCAATTGGTTCTTGACTGCTTTCATTTTTCCCATGATGTTACGCATCAGGTGGGGGTCATTTGAAGAGTCCCAAGCAGCCTTAACCAGCGGTAAGAAACCCTCGTGATGGAACCACATATTTTGGATTCTAAACGGTTTTGGCCCTACAAAATGATGTGAAGGAAAAACTAACAATAGGGGCGCATGATCAGAGTTGTGGCGGGGGAGGTGATGTACTTGGAAGGAGGGAAAAGCATTGCTCCAAGCAGGATTTATCAGAACCCGATCCAGCCTGGCCCACACTCTAAAAGCTCCATTTTGATTATTGGACCAGGTGAACCGTTACCCTAAAAACCTGCATCCTAAAGACCCACCATGTTAATAGCTTCCACAAAATCCCGCGAGCTGGCAACATCAAACCTGCTTTTGCTCCTACGTTCGGCAGCATCACTGACAACATTGAAGTCACTGCAAATCGCCCAAGGACCCTGAGCAGTCGAGGCAAAAGCTGCCATTTCCTCCCACAACACTCTCCTCTGAATTCTCGAACAGAAAGCATAGACCATCGATAGAGAGATGGGGACTCTACTCTGGGGGAAATCTATGGACAGGGACAACATTTGGGATGACTTGGAGATCACTCTAATAGGCGTATGGAGCTTGCTGAATATCCAGATTTTGCCACTGCTATCCACATGGGAGAAAGAGTAATGAAAACCTAGCAGGAGACCAATACTCACTCTTCTGGATTCGCTGACCATCGGTTCCATAATAGCAACGATCCATGAATTGTGGTCCTTGACTAGTCTCTTCAGAGTTTTGATAGTGGGAAGTTTCCCACCCCTCGAGCATTCCAAACTACTATTTCATCCGTCATGGGGAACCTGCTGAACCACGGACCTTCTTTGTAGGTGCCTCAGTCTAGATAGCCATTCATCTTGAGAGACAGCTCGAAGTGGATTTTTGGTTGCTTGCCTGGTACCTTTCTTACATGGAGGGATTTTAAGACTAGCTTCATCACGCTGTCTGGTGGTGACTTGATCTGGCACTAGTTCCTTATCATGATCCTTAGTCAAGTTGTTCCCCTCATCAGAGGCCTCCTGCAGTCCCTTGGGGTATAAAAGCTGGGTGTTGGGGGAAGTCACCATATCATCCCCACTTGATTATGTTGTTTTCATTATGTGAAATGTACCTTTTAACTTATGGTGCATCTTAAACGTCGCGATGGTTATTTCTCTTAACGACCTAGGGTTAGGTTTTTTCATACTAGAAAATAGAAATCCCTTTTCATGTTTATGTTATCTTCTATCTTTTTCTTTCTCTGTAATTCGACTATCTTTTTCTTTCTCTGTACTTCGACTCTTATTTTACTCTTTTAGGCATTAGGAAGGTAGTTTAGTTGTTGTATGGTGGCTGTGTTGGAATTCTCACAACCAGTGGACACTTTGAATATCCATTTGCTAGGATGTTATATTGTACAAGATAGCACATCGAAGATCTTCTGCACTAACTCAACACATCAATCAGTCTAAACTATCCCAAAGATAATGACTATATATGCACATCGACCCAATAGCAAATGAGAATCATCATCATCAGTTGTTATTTACATATCACCTGTACAGGTGGAGTTCCATTAACCCTTCCACTTTTATTCATAGTTTCCCATTTCCATTACAATAGTTTCAACATTAAATATGTCCGTAGATTTACACCTCTTTACTATGCAAGAAGGCAAACCCACCCCCCCCCCAACACACACACACACACACACAATATGCTAAGTTGTGCACTAGTTTGCACGGAACTCTAGCAAACTTTTTTGAGAACTCATCATATGTGATGTGACTCCAAACTCTGAATGGTTCACATGAAGCAGCACCTCATGAAACCCCCAAGCCTAATTTTTACTTTGATCCAAAACTTTGGTGGGCCATGAAAAATGAAAATAATTTCCTACCTTGATTTGCATTTCTCTTTGCAATGGCCCACCAGAATTCTAGATGAGGGTGAAAATTTGTACCTTGGGGTTTTATGGGATTCTGCATCACATGGACCATTTGAATTAGACTCCCATGACAGTTGTGCATGTGTATGTGTGTGTGTGTGTGTGTGTGTGTGTGTGTAGAAAAGGTTCCATATGGTCGAGCTCAAGGGAACTCCCCATGAGGTCGAGCTGTGTGGGCCCCACCATGATGTGTGTCGAACATCAAAACCGTGCATTTGATGGGTCCCCTTTAAATTATGAGATATCCCAAAAATCAGCCATATACGGAACTCCAGTGGGCCATACCATCTAAAATCATGTGAAGACATGCCTAAAACATATAAAAGCAATTGGTGGGGCCCACCTGAAATTTGGATGCGTCTAAAACTTGGTCTGACCTGTCATCCAAGTGGGACACACATAATGGATAGGCTGGATTTGTGAACCACATCTCGGTGGGCCCAAAAAAATGGTTATGAATGTTTTAATGATGGGCAACCCCTCTCAACTTTTGTATGTGGTGTGAATCACACAAGTCACAGATTGACTTGATTTTAAGCCCTAGACCCACTATGGAATGTTGCATCTAACTGATGGGGTAGATTTTTAACATACATCATGGTGGGGCCCACAGAGCTCGACCTCATGGGGAGTTCCCATGAGCTTGACCGTGTAGAACCTTTTCCACACACACACACACACACACACACACACACACAAAACACCGTGTGAAGTGAGGAAATTGTCCGCTAAGCTTGGGGTAAAGCACCTAGGCCCTCCAAGTAAGAGAGCACTGCCCCCTCTACCCCCAGTGAGATTAGTACAAGACTTCATCCACAAGAGTGCTGGTTGGATGAATAGTACATCCCTGATGATCAGGCTCCATAGAGCTTTACAGAGTCTGGGTCCTCTTGTACCAGACCTGATTCATTAAATAAGTGAATCTGCGTATCTTGAACTGGACCTAGCCAAACCTGGCCCTAATGTAAATTGGTTGTCTAGGACCAAAATACAAACTTGATTATTAAATGGATAAAAAGGTATACATGGATAAATGAAGCAATCCTAATCATCATTTGAGGCCAACAAATGATCTGTGGCCTAAAATCAATGGGAAAATAAGATAGTTAAGAATATGAGGGTTATAATAGGGAACAGTGGTCGTGCACAGTGGGGGGCCTGTTTCCACCCGGGAGTGCACCTCAAATGATGATATGAACCAAATTTTATAATCGGTGATCGTGTATCATGAAGATGAATATTTAAAGGATTATCAATGAAGAATGATCATAGCTTCTACATGATAACAATAAGAACATGAACGTTTCAGATCAATCTAAAGATGCAATCCGGAGGTGGAAACCATACTTAAATTCACCGAAGGATGAAAACCACTAGTTGGTTATTTTTATGATACGAGGAAATAGTGCTCATTCTCGATCGACCCAACAAAGTATACATGTGAGCCACCTTTTGGTGATTCAAACCGTTTATATGGTGGTCCATCATCTCTAATATATACCCAAAATCTCCCTTTTGTCAGTGATCTGCTGCATCTAATGGATGGTTTCCAAATGTACAATCGGAGCCAATGGTGCACATTTAATGAGTCCAAATTAGAGGTTACAATCACTCATTGGAGGGAGATAATTGGATAAAGCCTGTTTGATGACCGGACCACCAGACGACCGGTTTGAATTACCAAAAGGTGGGCTCCACCTGTATCATGGCCCATTCGAGTAGGGAGTACTGTAGAACCACGTTAGAAATCTACACTCATCAAAGAAGGAAGAAAGAAGAGAAGTTTGGGAGCAGTATAGCTAGCAGTTACCTTCATCACCATTTGAAACCATTTCCTTCTCATCATGGTATTAGCTCCAATGGAAGTGGTAAGAGGGTGTTTGTTTTTGAAGCTATGCCAAAGGAAGGCATGGTAGGCTATGGTGAAACAAAAGCTCATGGACACCAAGATCAGGTCCCAAGAGTACTTGCTTCCTTCCATCTTTCATGAATGAAGTCATGAAGGAAAATGTTTTTGTTGCAAATGATAATAATGTCTACATGGAAGTATTTATAGAGGAAAGCCGGAGTCCTTTAACCAAAGCTCTATGGGGCCCACCGCAGTGTCCATGTAAAATCTGCTCCATCCATCGGTTTCGCTAGCTCCCCTTAGGATGCGAGCCCAAAAATGAAACAGATCTAGGAATCAAGGGGGCTACACCACAGGAAACAGTGGGGATGGGAATGCCCATACCAAAACCTTCCTGGGGAACACGTTTGTATACCATCTAACCCGTTCATACTGCAACTCCCACCAGGATGAAGGTCAAATACGAGTATCAGCTTGACCCAAAACTCCTGTGGGCCACAAGAAGGTTTCAATGGTGGGTGTTCAATCCTCACAGTTTATTGTGGTGTGACTCACTTGAGTCTTGGAGCTGCCTCATTATGGGATCCCATCCTAACAAGACCTGACGAAACGGATAAAAAGAGTCGGTTTTACACCGACATCATGGTAGGCTCACAGAGCATAGAGTTACAGGAAACTGGGATCCCCAATAGGAAAACCCAGGCGATCCCCTCGCCAATTAAAAGTTTAGAATGATTCCTTCAAAGGGAATTTTTCGAATGGTCAATCCATACCATATCAACGGTCTTGATTGTGGAACCATGAGACCCACTTGTACACACTGCAAACTCGAGGACTTGTTGTTTTCAACCTCTTTTTTCTATTTTAAAGTCATGGTGGAAGATTTTAGGTCATAGTTTTAAAATAATATATGATACATGTGGCGTTGAGTCATGAAAATGGGTAGTGGACATTAAGGAGAATTGATTAGTGTAAAAAAAGCTACGCCAACTCTTTAGATCGAGTGGCCCGGCCACTAGTGCCATATCTGTCCAGGTGAATGGTATCCACATGCATCCATTTCAACCGATATTAGGGTTTTTTCATTTGATTGTGAACCATTGTTGTATTTCTCTTCTTAGCCATCCATGGGTCACAAATCCAAAGTTTTAGTATGTGTTGATGCTATTTTTTGGTCGTCCTAGCCTTACTTTCGAACTCCTGCATAAGTAAAACAACAATGGAGACCCTAGCTAAGACAGGGGACTCTCTGATGTCAAAGTTAGACAAGGAATATGTGTCTACATGTGTTAGGGTTCGAGTGCATACATTTATTTGTATATTGGACCTCTATTTATAGCCCCGAAATACCTTCTTTGAATGGAAAACAATATACTTGGCAAGTGTTAGTGGTACTTGTCTTTCGAGATCGTCAGCTGAGATCTTGGAATGACTTTTATCAATAAGGCCAACTAGTCGGAACCTGGAAAGGTTGCGCCAGATAGCCGAGTCTGACCAGCACCAGATAGCCGAGCCCAACCAACACCAGATGAGGTCGAGCTGTAGGTTTAAGGGTCAATGTCAACCCGATGTCAGTTTTCCAGAGTTGAGTGTTCAGCTAGGACCAAGTCGACCCATATAGCAACTTGGCGAGAACTTGTAGGTCGTCGCAGCGAGAGCTCGGTGGCGACGAGGTTCCCTACTCGTGGTCCAATCATCGAACCATCCATGGACTATCTACACCATTCATTTATTTTTAGAAATCATTTTAGAGCGTTACCCAAAAAAATGAATCATATCGAAAGATCATCTGGACCATACCACAAATACTAGTGGAGATAATGATTTTCACTGTTAACAATTCATAGGGCCCACCTTAATGTTTATTTTCCATCTAGTCTGTTCATAAGGTCACAAAGGCCTGAATTAAGGGAAAAATAAATTACATATTGATCCAAAACTTCTGTGACCCCAAAATGGTTTCAATGGTGGACGTTCAATCCTCACTGAATTTTGCAGTGTGGTCCAGCTGATAGGCATATCTGCCTTAAACTTTCTGTCTATAGCCTTAAGACGAGCTCCCAAGTGGATGGACGGTTTGGATTAACACTTACCGCATGATCAGGCCCGCACAGCTACTATCCAAGCAGATGGACGGTTTGGATTAACACTTACCGCATGATTAGACCCTCAGAACTTACTAACGTCCATGCAAATGGACGGTTGGATATAACACATACATCATGTGAGACGCACAGAACTTGCTGACGTCAATTACAACAGTTGTATTGCTGTGTGGAAGGAGCACCAGCCAATCTGCCTCCGTCCACCGTCCACAGATAGACGGTTAGGATTAAATACATATATTAGGGTGGGTCCATGTCAGCGTGGCCCACCAGGGTTTTGAATCAAGCTGGTATTTGTGGTTTCCTTCATTCAGGCCCGTCCAGGATGGATGGCCAGGATCAAACACACACATATATCAAGGTGGATCCCCACCGTCCATTGCTGGACAGTGAAGTCCACACAATCATCAGGTGGGGTCCACATGTCCCAAAAACTGACGGACGGTATGGATATATAGGTACATCACGGTGGAGTCCCAACATCCCAAAAATGGACAGTGAGGGATACCACACGTGTGGGTGGGTAGGCGCCACATGGATTGGATGGTTTAGATGAGACCCGTCAGTGAGTCCACGTCTAAATGGACAGTTAAGATATAGCATTCCCATGATCAAACCCTTAGAACTTGGTGATGTCAGTCAGCAACTGTATAGCTGGAGTGAGGTATCTCAACCGATCCGATCCCAAGGTGGGTCAACACGAGTGGGGTGGGTCCCACCGTTCAAGGTCTGGACAGTGAGGACGCCACGCCAGCAAGGCAGGGTGGGTTCCACGTGGGTGTGGCCCACCCAAAACATTATTAAATATATAATTTATTATTTAAATTGAAATCATCCAGTCCCTGGACAGTATGTATACACACATACAAGGTGGGTCCCATGTGCTGGACAGTGGGATGCAACCCATCAGGTGGGCCCCACCGTCCCATTAGCTGCTGGACAGTAATGGTAAAACTCATACATTATAGTGAATTCTCATCGTCCAGTCAGTGGATGGTGCGGACGGTGTGGATCAAAGAATACATCATGGTGGGCCATCTTACACAAAAAGGAGAGAGGAGAGAGAGAGAGAGAAACATGCGATGGAGAGGAGTGGCTCCGGCACTGTGAGCCCTCCCTAAGTGGGCCATGTAAATACAATACATACATCAAAAATGGGTCCCAAATCATGTGGGCCCCAAACCAAAAAAAATCAACAGTGGAGATCCCTTTCACCACAAAATGCAAGGTGTAGATGACCTTTATCTCAATGGGAGAATAAACATCATGATGGGGTCCATAGAGAATGGCCTCATCATGGAATGAACATATGAACCATGGTGGGCCATTGGCCACACCTAGGGTCTAAAGCGAGATCCATACCATCAATCGGTAGGCCCCACTTGTCCCATCATCAAAAACACCATCTAATCCTACAAATCACCCACCTATATCACTCCTTCTTGGTCCCTTGGCCTCCTAGGCTCCTATGCTCAATCTTTAATGGAGGATGATGAACATTGAAGGGTTGGGATGTGAGATCTTGTGGTAGGGAGTGGCCACACTTGACTCTTCTCATGGAAAGCTTGGACGTCCACACTCTTGGTTGCTTAGGAGTGAAGAGAGAAATGAGAAAGGAGAGGATATGATGGGATGAAAGGGATGGTGTGAGTGATGGGTGAGAGTAAGAAAAGGATGGGTGGGGGGAGAAAGAGAGAGAGAGAGAGAGAGAGAGAGAGAGAGAGAGTTGACTTTGGGAATGGTTTGTGTACTTGGGGATGGGATAGAGTGATGGATTGTGTACTTGCTTGTACTTAATTGAATGATGTGATGATTGGGTAGAGATTCTCTCAAAAATCGTAATGCGTGGCATTTGCTGGAGATATACATAGGCCTACAACTCCTGTCTTGGGTATCACATCGATGCACGAGTTACGGTGTTGGAACCGCGCCGATGGTGCAATCACTAGGGTACAAGTCTCGGGTTGAGTCGACTCAGATATACGGGATGCGACTTAGGGTCGCGCGTAAATGCCGATTACAGGTCGCGGGTTGTGGGAATTCGATGGGGAGGATCGTGGAAGCCCATGGAACGGTACGGACTAGGATACGGGTCTTACATGCACTAAGAGGTAATAGATCTTATTTCCATGATAAGTTGCTCCATTGACTCCTTATGCATGCTAGATTAGTTATCAATTGAACCTAATGGAGACTTAGAATATTACAAATAATAACTTGGTCCTTTAATTCCAATTTGTATGTGATGAACATGAGTTATTTCATTAACCTCTATTACTCAAGTCATGATGCTTCCATTCCTTCTATCTCACAAGTGTATGACGAATACTAGGAGTGGAATATTACTCTTCTTACGAAGTGTAGTGAACTTGTTACTAATTTAGCATGCTTGAAATGTCATATTTGTGGGCCCTCATTTGGACCTGGAGAAAGTAAATGGAATTATATTGAGCTCATGTTTGGATGTTTGATATCCTATTAAAAGACCATGAGCTTTGACAACGTTTATGAAAGTAATTTTGTTAATCCCATGGAGTGTACATGAGTATCATGGTGCATGACATCCACGCATGACATATGAGCTTTTCCGAGTGCTCAATGTAAGTCACATTCTGTTAGATTTACTGAAAGTTCTATTACTTCAGTTAACTCATAGAACATGTACATTTGTGCCACTTTGGGTGCTCTCTTTACATGACGCTTTTCTGGTATTAGACACTCCTCAGGCGTACCCCGTGTATTTTTCCAAGTGTCAGGATATCCTTGGGCACATTCACCTGTATGGTCTTTTTCGGGTGGCTAGTTCTCCTTAGGCGTACCTTTGAATACTTTTCCAGGTAACTAGTTCTCCTTGGGCAACCATTTATTTTGACAGCTGGATGTGCATCCCCAGATCTGTGACTTGAGCATACATTCATACATCCATACATTTATATACAAGTTCATATTATCCTTATTATGATTGAATATGTTGGTTTAAACTATTTTGGAATGAATTGATATGCATGAATTCTTGCGAAAAATTCTCACTGAGTTTTTACTCACCCAATCGTGCAGTTGCACCAAATAGGCATAGGTATGATGGCGGAAGGTGGCACATATGATAGGACTCCTGGTGTAGCTGAGGAGGATTACAGTGGTGAGGAACTGTACGATGATGTTGTTGAGCCGCTGGAGCTCCACTAGAGACTTAGGATTTACTACTTTACATTATAGACTCTACATTTATTTATCTTTGAGTTTTGTAATTAAATCCCCTACTGAGGGATCTCACTTTACTTCTTTATTTCCACTCACGTATGATGAACTCTTTTCATTAGTTTATCCAGCAGTTACCCTTTTGATGTTATGAAGTTTGTTAATAAGTAGATGTATGGTAGTTCATTATGTGATGTAACCCTCAGGTTCTCATATTCGAGCGATCATCCTCAGGTTATGAGGATCAAGGTGTTACAATAGTGCTTGGATCCTAGTTGTGGTATCAAGGTCATCATCATTTATTGATCATTAACTTATGTGTGGAACTTTGAACCTTGGGTGTTGTTTTAATTCTGTTAAATTCCATACCTTCGAAACCTTCAAAATCATTTCATTTGTTTAGTTTCCATTACTTAGTTAATTTTGCATTTGATTTTGTCATTCTCATAGATTATCTCCCTGTGGGATCGACCCTGTATTCACAAGATATTTGTTGTTTTTACTCTAAGTATCATACTTGCTATTTAAATTTGTGGTTTTTGTTTTATGGTGTGGATGGTTTATGTCCCGTTAGAGTAGGGATCAAAACAATCGACTCTCCTCCGAAGGTGGACTAGTCTCAAGCCTTGATCATTCATTTAGGAAAGGTAGTCAACACCATTTGGATTGCATGACAGATCTAATTGATAATGTAAATCCAAATTTTCCAGATCCAACTCTAATCCAAAATAGAGAAAATCAATGCAATCCTCCTCTTGAGGATGAGAATGAAGTTCATAGGAATGTGTTACACCAACCACAGACTTTATGTGAATATCTATACCCTGAGAGATCAACTTTACCATCTTGGATTGTGTTCCCTGCTCATACAGGGAACATTGATTTTAAACCAAGGTTGATTTAATTAATTCATAAATTTCATGGCTTATATTTTGAAAGCCCCTACTTACACCTCAAGAACTTTGAGGAAGTGATTGCAACATTACAAGTAAACAATGTCAATAGGGATGCACTCAAACTTAGGTTATTCTCATTTTCTCTAAAGGACCAGGCCAAAGCATGTCTCACCTCTCTAAGACCTCATACCATCACTACATAACAAGCCTTAAGTAGAGAGTTTTTGAAAAAATTCTTTCCCGAGCACAAAACAAATGCACTAAAACAGGAAATCAACTCGTTCTCCCAAAAGGGGAATAAACTATTTTTCCAAGCTTGGGAGCATTTCAAAGACCTTCTACTTGCTCACATCATGGTTATGAACCATGACACTTGATTGATGCATTCCGAAACGAGCTCACCATGAATACCCGTCAGTTCATAGAGATGATGTGTGGTGGGACCTTTCTTGATAAAGATCATAACGAGGCTTGGGATTTCCTAGACATATTAGCAGAGAATACTTAGACATGTGATGTCTCTGCTAAACCGGACAAAACTAGACCCATTCCTAGAGTGAAAGTGGGGATGTACATCCTAAGAGAGGGAGACGACCTTAATGCAAAATTCGCTGCATTGGTTAGAAAGGTCAAAGCCTTGCAAATTACAAAGGTTGATATGATTAAAGAAAACACCTCCTTAGATAATTTTTGTAGCATTTGTGGTGGTGTCGACCATGATACAAAGGATTGTCCAACAATCCTAGTTGTATAAGATATCATGCAGGAGCATGGGTAAGCAAATGCTATAAATAACTACCAAAGGCCAGTTGTGTAACCAATAGGAAACACGTACAATCTAAATTAGCGTAACCATCCTAATTTTAGTTGGAGGATTGCACAACAAATTAATGCGCCCAATGCATCTTAAGGGCTTTTATAAAATAACTTCTTTGAGGGACCTAACAATGCACCATATGTGCCCCTACCAAAGCGATCATCTTTGGAGGATGCATTGACTGCATTCATGAGCACTCAAGTTCAAATGAATCAGTCTCTAATACAATTAAATCAGGAATTAAAGACGGTCATGGCTAGGATTCAGACTCAACTAAATTCTAGCAAGAAAGGTACACTTCCTTCTCAACCTGTGCCAAACCCTAGAAATACACATTTCATTGGAGACTCAAATCCAAGTGAGTTACATCATGAACAAGCTAAGGCCATCATTACCTTGATAAGTGGAAAAGAAGTTGATAACAAGATAATGCAACCGGTAGAAATACTGGAGGATGAGCCACTGTCTCAAGAGAATGATGAACCGGCTATGGTTTAAGAGTCGCAACAACAAAAGGATAAAAAGACTAAGTCACATGAGCCTGCAGTTCTATTCCTATCTAGACTTTGAAACCTGACTGTCCCCATGAAATATCAAGAGGTGTTGGATGTGCTCTAAAAGGTTACTGTTAATATTCCTCTGCTTGATGCCATTAGACAAATTTCATCATATGCTAAATATCTCAAGGACTTGTGCACTATAAAGAGGAAATTAAATGTGTATGTAATGTAAAGAGAAAATTAAATGTGCACAAGAAGGCCTTCCTCATTGAGAAAGTGAGCGTTATCATTCAGAAAAGGGTCGTACCTAAATATAAAGACCCGGGAAGTCCCACTATTCCTTATATTATTAGGAATTTCCAAATTGAGCATGCTTTGCTAGATTTGGGTGCAAGTGTCAACTTAGTACCTTATTCGGTTTACCAAGAAATGGAGTTGGGCGAGCTTAAACCAACTACAATTACACTCCAACTCGCTGACCGCTCTATTAAGGTACCAAGGAAAATTTTAGAGGACATGTTAGTCTAAGTGGAGCAATTCTACTTCCCCGTGGATTCTATTGTACTAGACACTGAACCATGTGCAAATGATAACGCTCAAGTTCTCATTATTTTAGGACGCCCATTCCTAACAACTTTAAATGCAATCATCAATTACAGGAATAATGGAATGATGAAGTTGTCTTTTGGTAACATGACCTTAGAGCTAAATATTTTCAATCTATGTAAGCAGCCCATAGACAATAATGAGATTCATGAGCTAAATTTTATGGATTGCTTGATAGAGGAAGAGGAATTGGAACCTAGCCTATCTAAGGAATTGATTAAAGTCTTTGGGCACTTGAAAAATTCTGATTTAGAAAAAGTGCTTGTTGAAATTTTTGATGATAATGAGAACACCACCACCTAGGACATTGGTATATACCGATGGAGAAACGCACTCAAATTCTGTCTATTGAGGACTTGCGACCTCTGGCATCATAAACCAATGCTCCAAAGCTTAATTTAAAACCACTACTAAATGAGCTTAAGTATGTATACTTAGGTGAAAATGAAACTTATCCTGTGGTGATCTCTTCATTTTTAGACAAGGATCAAGAGATTAAATTGTTGAATATTCTAAGGGACCATAAAGGAGCCTTGGGCTGTACCATTTATGACATTAAGGGTATAAGCCCTTCCATATGCACCCATCGGATCCACCTCGATGAGGACGTCAAACCAATTAGACAACCTCAAAGGCGTCTCAATCTAAATATGATGGAAGTTGTAAAAATGAGTTGATTAAATTGTTGGATATGAGAATCATCTACCAAATATCTGAGAGTGTTTGGGTGAGTCCAACCCAAGTAGTTTCAAAGAAATTTAGAATAACTATCGTGTAAAATTCTAATAATGAACTCATACCAACACGTGTCACCACAGGTTGGCGTGTTTACATTGACTATAGAAAATTGAATATGGTCACTAAGAATGACCATTTCCCTCTACCATTCATTGATCAAGTTTTAGAGAGGGTAGCAGGTCACTCCTTCTATAGATTCCTTATTTGATATTCCAGATATAACCAAATAGAGATAGTCCTAGAAGAATAAGAGAAAACCATGTTCACTTGTCCATTTGGCACGTTTGCTTTCAAAAGATACCATTTGGATTATGCAACACCCCAACAACTTTCCAACAGTGTATGTTAAGTATTTTTTCAAATATGGTTGGGAAGTTTCTTGAGTTTTTCATGGATGATTTCTCTGTATTTGGGAGTAGTTTTGAGGAATGCCTCAACAATTTATTTCTTGTCTTATCTAGGTGTGAAGAGAAGCACTTTGTCTTAAATTGGGAGAAATGTCATTTCATGGTTCAAAAGGAAATTATTTTGGGTCATGTTATCTCTAAAAATGGAATCGAGGTAGATCGCTCAAAACTAGACATTATTGCTAATCTACCTGTTCCCCAAACTGTTGCAGATATTAGATCACTTCTAGGGCATGCCGATTTCTATAGAAGATTCATCAAGGACTTTAGTGCCATTACTAGACCCTTGACTAATCTTCTCCAAAAGGATGTCCCATTTTAGTGGACAGATGTGTGTGCAAGTATCTTTAATAAAATTAAATCATCCCTTACCACTGCACCTATCATGCATCTACCAGATTGGACACTTGCTTTTAAACTAATGTGTGATGTAAGTGATTATGCCATAGGGGCTGTTTTGGGCCAAAGGAAAGATAAACGGCCCTACGTTATTCACTATGCAAGTAGAACTCTAAACTCGACCTAAGTGAGCTACTTAATAACTGAAACGGAGTTACTTACTATAGTTTTTGCATTGGATAAGTTTGTGCCAAGCCCTAAACTAGAAAATCGGGCTCATAAAATTTTCGATCACCGAATCTGCAGGCGCCAACAGCCTCCGTAGAACCCCATTCTCAGCTCCCGGCACCCATACACCAGGTTCCGATCCTGGAATTCTACAAGGAGCATTTCAAACATGATTTTGATTCGTAGTAAGCATTACCATAAGCATAACCCACAAACAACAACCAACAACATCATCACAAATCTATTATGATAAAAAACTTTGAGTATAATGCGCATAAAGGGAAATATAGTGATAATAAAGCTAAAACTCTGAAAGCTCTGCAGCACGCTCCTGCTCCTGAACTGCTACTGCCTAACGTCACTTGCATGTAACGGTCGTGGATAAGCTTATAGAAAACGTAGAGGGTGGTGAAAGTGTGTGCATATGGTAGAAATGCAAGTTTGTAATATTAGAGTAATGTAGAAATGCCAGTAAGTCCATGAATGTCATTAGCCGTACCAAGGCTATGCGATGCAAGGCATGAGTGCTATCGGCCATATGAAGACCATGCGATACAAGGAGTGAATGATGTCGACCATACCAAGGCCATGCGATGCAAGATGTAACTCAAACACACCAGTCCTCATCCGAATCCACATATCAATGCAACTCATCACTAGAGCATCGAATATCAGTACAGTTCTCACACTGGACAATCACCGAGGTCTAGTTCACCCTACGCCAGCTTGTCGCCCCTATTCGAGCGCACAGCTAGGTGAGTAGAAGAGACCTCACTATCTGCCTGCCAATATCGGGCCTGGCTCGTCGATAGCGGACCTATTCCTCAAGCTGGTCAAACTCAACCTAGAAATTGTCCCCTCACTCAGGTGGGTAAGGTCACACCCCCTTCCAACCGACCACGACAAAGTGGGAGACGTGGCCTACTGGTATATGGCCCTCGTGCGCTCATGTATCCACTCGGTCTCGACGTTGGAGTCATCCTCTGGTAGCATCAGGTTTAGCGATTTTCACCCAGGGACATCTATGGCGCCCCGATACTAGAACAGCATTTTCGGTATCCAATCCGGCCATCCATGATGTGCCTATGGAGGCTATGGCCCTGATGTCGCTAAGGCGCACTGCAATCACAATCACACAAATGTAAAGTGCATGAGTCACGTAGTCCAATCATGCATTAATTGTATGCATACCGTGCGCTCATGTGGGATAACTCCACCTATCAGGGTGTTCCATAAACCACCTACACTATGACATATGCAATGGCTAATCACATCTCATAAAAAACATACAGATGATGCGTATGGGCATGTATCATGATGCTATGCTGTCACAAACTCATAATCGGCAACGATAGCTGGTATCGATAATCGGCACCGATAATCAGCATTGATAATCGGCTTAGACACAAGGCGGGGTCCATAAATGGATGGCTGATGATGGATCAAGCAATATCAATGGGGCTCAATCGTTTGGGTTAACCCATAAGAGAATGATGAGAATGGGCCTAACAAGGCCTAAGAGAGGGTTACAATGTGGGCGTCCAACGATCATTGCCCATCAATGTGGACCTTTAACTAACATTGCTCCCAAGGAATGTCGCTCATAGGGCCAATCGTATAATGGGCCCACGGCCTCATACAAGGGCCTAATATACATCATCATGGGCCTCGCCTATGGGGCATATACGCATCACATTGGGCCTCACTCATGGGCCAATATATATATCACATCGGGTCGAATCAAATGGGCCACGTTGAATGGGCCGAATCAAATGGGCTGAATCAAGTGGGCCAATCAACACAATTCATTTTATTATTAGAGATTATATTAGAGCATTATTTAAAAAAGAATCATATATAAAGGATCATCTGGACCATACTACAATTGGCAGTGGTGATAATGATTTCCACAGTTAAATTTTCAGTGGGCCCCACCATAGTATTTATTTCCATCTAGTCTGTTCATAAGGTCACAAGGACCTGAATTTAGAGGAAAAATAGATATCACATTGTTTTAAAACTTCTATAAACCTAAAAGAGGTTTCAATGGTGGGAGTTCAATCCACTGTTTTCTGTGGTGTGGTCCACCTGATAACTGGATCTGTCTTATTTCCAGCCTTAAGCTTTGAGGCAAGCTAGCCAAAGGAATGGACGGTCTAGATGCACCCCATACATCAGGGTGTAGGGCCCACCGTCTAGCCATCTGGACGGTGTGGCTAATACCCATACATTACAGTGGTCCCCACGTCCATAATAGTTGGATGGCAGGGATACAATACATGCATGATTGGGGGGGGGGGGGGGGTGACCGTTTCCATTGGATGGACGGTCTGGATAACAGATCTACTGCACCGTCCAGCAACTGGACGGTGCGGATATAACCATACATCATGGTGTGGTCCACGTAGTGGCCCACCTATTATATATATATACTACAATGGCAGAGACTGCCCAGACCCACCGTCCAGACCCATCTTGATGGTGCTGGTTTACACAATAAAGGTGGGTCCCACATTGGAGTGGCCTACCATAGAATATTATATTTATATATATATATATATATATATATATATATACACACACACACACACACGTGCGTGTTTGTGTGAAATATTGCAAGTGGCAGCATCCAGCTTCCAAGGATGCTGGACAGCCTGGATGAAAGGGGAACCTCAAACTTGGTAGGCCCCACATGAATGGACGGTTTGGATGGCCCTACCCAACACTGTGACCCCACGTTAGGTGGGCCACACTCTTGGATCAAGCTGATATTTGTGTTTTCCTTCATTCTGGCCCGTCCAAACGGATTGCCATGTGGGCCACTCGGTGGACGGTATGGATAAAAATACATACTTCATGGTGGACCACACACACACACACCGACATCCATAAGAGAGAGAGAGAGAGAGAGAGAGAGAGAGAGAGAGAGAGAGAGAGAGAGAAATGAGAAGGGGAAGGACCCCGCCACTATTGGGCCCTCCCTTATACAATGCATACATCATGTGGGTCTCACATCAAGTAGGCCCTAAGATTTAAAATCAATAGTGGATCACCCACTTGTGGCCTCCGTCTATAACTCCTTGGACTCCTATGCTACTTGCCTTCAATTTTGATGGAGGTTGATGATGAATGAATAGTTGAGATGAGAGATGAGAGGGCAGGAAAATGGGCCACACTTGTTGTTTTGGGAAGGCTTGGAGATCATGGATGTTAGGGTGTTTCTCTTGGGGAGAGTGAAGACAGAAATGAGAGAGTGAGAGAAATGATGGATGAAAAGGGATGGTTGAAATGGTTGTTGTAAGGGACGGGAATGGGAAAGCATGGGTTGGGTTGAAATTTATGTAAAGGTGAAATGGGTGGGGAAAGAGAGGGTTGACTTTGGGAAAGAGAGGTAATGGTTGCTTGTACTTATGGTAGGGTGAGGTGGCATTGGGTATGGAGGGTGTACTTGACTTGATTGATGGGACATGTTGTAGATATTCTCTCAGAATTCACAACGCGTGACATTTCTTCAAAATGAATGCGGGCCCACATCTCCTGGCTCAGGTATCGGATCGGTGTGCAAGTCGCGGCGTTGGAACCGCGGCGACGGTGCGGTTGTTAGGGTATAAGTTTTGAGTCAAGTCGACTCTGATATGTAAGACTTGGCTTAGGATCGCGCACAAATATCAGATATACATCAAGGGTTGCCGAAATTCGACCGGGAGGACCATGGAAGCCTATGGAACGGTACAGATTATGATACGGGTCTTATAGTTTGTGTCCTACTTACTAGGATCCAAAGTGGTCATTTTCACGGACCACTTGGCTTTGAAATATTTGCTATCTAAGAAGGATGTAAAGCCGAGACTTTTAAGATGGATCCTCCTACTCCAAGAATTTGACTTAGAGATAAAAGATAAGAAAGGAGTAGAAGATGTAGTAGCCGATCACTTTTCTAGATTGGTGTTAGATGATTCCATTAAAGAGATGCATATCCAGGACACTTTCCTTGATGAACAATTATTTATGATCTCCAAATTGCCTTGGTATGCAGATATAGTGAACTATCTTATGATGAAAAAATGTCATGTCATTGGAAGTCACAAGATAGGAAGCATTTTGAAATCAAGGTTAGAAACTTCTTCTGGAATGACTAGTATTTATATAAATATGAGATTGATCAAATTTTTAGACGTTGTGTCCCAAAGGATGAAGTACAAAGTGTTATTTCCTTTTGCCACATGGAAGCATGTGATGGCCATTTTCTGCTAAGAAAACCATTGTAAAAATTCTGTAGTATGAGTTTTACTAGTCCACCATGTTCAAAGATTCCAATGCTTTCTGTGTTGCTTGTGATAGATGTCAAAGATTGGAAAGAGTGTCTTGGCGCAACATGGTGCCTTTATCCCCTATTTTACCATTGGAGATTTTCGATTGTTGGGTATTGATTTTATGGGCCCATTTCCATCTTCTTTTGGATTTCTTTATATATTGGTTGGTGTGGACTATGTTTCTAAGTGGATCAAAGCAGTTCTAAGTGGACCAATGATAATAAAGTGGTCATACAATTCCTCAAGGAAAATATTTTTTCTAGATTTGGAACTCCAAAGGCCATTATTAGTGATGGCGGGTCTAACTTTTGCAATAGGACATTTGTAATGCCCCAAACCTGGAAATCGGGCTCACAAAATTCTCGATTACCGAATCCGGTGCCGACAGCCTCCGTAGTACCGCATTCTCGGCTCCCAGCACCCATATGCCAGATTTTGACCATGGGATCCTACAAGGAGGATTTTTCAACGTACATTTGTCTCATAAGAAGCATAACTACAAGTTTACCCAAATCACAAAGGTAACATCATCATCATATATCCACTAATATAAACAATCGAATACAATAGTGAAAGGGAGATACATATATCAAAAATCAATGCTCCAGAAGATAACTGCATGCTCCAAGCTTAACATTGTTGTGACCTAACGCTACCTGCACGCATCTATCATACATAATCTTATAGAAAGCTTAGAAGGTTGTGTAAGTGTATGTGATGCACATGCCAAGCATGGAAATACTAGCAATCCATAAATCATACAATATTAGAGTAATGCGGAAACATGCTGGTAAGTCCATAAATATCATCAGCCTCATCTAGGCTATGCGATGCAAAAATATAACAAGTCAATATCATATACTGAAGAAACAATGTAGATCAGCTATGCAATACAGAGACATAGTAAGCTAAATATCAGATACCGAGTTCAAGAATGTTGTTAACCTTAAGTAGGTTATGCAATACAGAAGCACAGTAAATAAAATGCTATGTGCTGAGGATGCAATGCAATATGCGATGCGAATGAAATGACCAAGCTGGAGTGTGAAGTTAGTAGTACGTAGTATCTCAAGCTAAATTTGGATAGTTAGACTTAATGTGGTAAACTCCTGATCTCAGGTTAGTCACGTGCCCCAACCGAAATCCTAGCCACTGCGAAGATATACATAACAATTAGTTATGCACCACTAACCCGAGTGGATAGTGAATGAATGAATGAGTAAAATGTTGAGTATGAAACTCTTGCTCATTAAGTCCACATATCAGTACTGTACATCTCTGAAATCATCACTGGGGTCTATTACACTCTACGCCAACTTGTCGCCCCTATCTGATCGCACAACTGGGTAGGTGAAAGATACCTCACTATCCGCCTGCCAATATTGGGCCTAGCTCGTTGATAGCGGACCCATTCCTCAAGCTAGTCAAACTCAATCTAGATATTGCCCCCTTACTCAGGCAGGTTAGGTCACACCCCTTCCCAACCGACCACGAAATAGTGGGAGACATGGCCTACTGGTATACGACCCTCATGCTCTCATATATATCCACTCGGTCTCAACGTTGGGGTATCTCCTGGCCAGTAGGTTTAGGAATTTTCACCCAAGGACATCTAAGGCACCCGATGCTAGTAACAGATTTTTGGTGTCCCATCTGACCATCCACGACATGCCTGTAGAGGCTACGACCCTGATATCACTAGGGCGTATACTAGTCATATCATAAAATGCGTGATACATGAGTCATACAATCCATTCATACATCAATCCTGCGCATACCGTGTACTCTTGTGGGACGACTTCACCTATCAAGGAATCTCATAACAATCTGCCCAATAACATATGTAATGGTTAAAGACATTTCATAACAAACATGCAGATGATGTGTATGGGCATGTATCATGATACTATGCTGTCACATACTCATAATCGGTATCGCTAACCGGTATCGATAATTGGCATCACAAAGGGCCTAAGGGAAGGTCACAATGAGGATATTTAACCATCATTGCTCATCAATGTGGACATTTAACCAATATTGCTCCTAAGGAGTGGCCCACATAGAGTTAAACATATAGTGGGTCCATGGCCTCACATAATGGCCCAATATACATCACCATGGGCCTCTCTCAAGGGCTTAATACACATCATGATGGACCTCATGTATGGGCTACATATGCATCACATTGGGCCTCACTCATGGACCTCATGTACATCACAATGGGCCGTAATACATGGGCCCCATATATGTCAAATGGGTTGCAATATATGGGCCAAAAAATACATCTTATTGGGCCTTACCAAATAGGCCAGAAATACATCACAATGGGCGTTACCAAATGGGCCTGAAATACATCATAATGGGCCTCATCATATGGGCCAGAAATACATCACAATGGGCCTCATTATATGGGCTAGAAATACATCACAATGGGCCTTACCAAATGGGCCAGAAATATATCATAATGGGCCTCATCATATGGGCCAAAAATATATCACAATGAGCCTTACCAAATGGGCCGGAAATACATCACAATGGGCCTTACCAAATGGGGCGAAAATACATCATAATGGGCCTCATCATATGGGCCAGAAATACATCATAATGAGCCTCATCATATGGGCCAAAAATATATCATAATGGGCCTTTCCAAATGAGCTAGAAATACATCACAATGGGCCTCATCATATGGGCCAGAAATATATCACAATGGGCCTTACCAAATTAGCTAGAAATACATCACAATGGGCCTCATCATATGGGCCAGAAATATATCACAATAGGCCACGACCCATGGCTTAATACACACCACAATGGGCCTCATCACATGGGCCATAATTACATCAAGGTGGGTCATGCAATCAAGGAAAAAGAGAGGGAAAGAGAGAGAGAGAGAGAGAGAGAGAGAGAGAGAGAGAGATCGTGAGAAGGGGAGGGACCCCTCCATTATGGGCCCTCCCTATATAATGCATACATTAATTAGGTCCCAAATCATGTGGACCTTACATCAAAATCAAATACTATGAACACCCATCTTTGATCATGGACTTCTCCTTCCACCGATGCGTTTTAGAGCTCTAAGGGATACATTTCAACGGTTCAGATGGATCATGAAGGGTAAGATTGGGTGGTAGGAAGGTGGGCCACACTAGCTTCTCTCCTATTGGAGCTAGCTTGGATGGTTGCTCATGGGAGCATGCTTGAAAATGGAGAAATGAGAGAGAGAGAGAGAGAGAGGATGGGATGGGTGTGAGTGATGGAGTGATAGGGAGTGAGTGATGGGTGTACTTAAAATTTGATGTGTGATGTGTACTTGATTGATGGGATTGATTTGATTAGAGATTCTCTCAGGTTTTGTAAAGCGTGGCGTTTTTCTCGAACTAAATGTGGGCCCACATCTCCTAGCCTGGGTGTCGCCTTGACGCATGAGACGCGGCGTCGAAACAGCGGCAACGGCGCGGTCACAAGGATACAAGTCTTAGGTCGAATTGACTCTAGAATGCGGGATATGATTCAGGATCGTGCGTAAATACCGGTTATAGATCGCGGGTCACCGAAATTCGACTGGGAGGACCGCAGAAGCCTACGGAACGGTACGGGTTAGGATTTGCTCTCATAACATTTGAGGCTTTGATGAAGAAATATGGCATCAAGTATAAAGTGAGCACCCTATACCACCCATAAATGAGTGGGCAAATTGAGATTTCTAATCGGGAAATCAAACACATTTTGCAAAGAACTATAAGGCCAGATAGGAAGGATTGGTCCCTCAGACTATCCAATGCTTTATGGGCTTATAGGACTGCTTATATGACCCCGATTGGAATGTCCCCATATAAATTGGTGTATGGTAAGGCTTGCCACTTGCCTGTGGAATTGGAACATAGAGCATACTAAGCAATAAAGAAGTTAAACTTTGATATGGACTAAGCAAGTGAACAAAGGAAATTAGAGTTGAATGAATTAGAGGAGCTCAGGAGAGACTCTTATGAAAATTCTAAAATGTGCAAAGAGAGGACCAAAGCTTTCCATGATAAAAGCATCCTAAGGAAGAATTTTGAACCTTAGCAAAAGGTCCTATTGTACAATTCCCGTCTCCAGTTCTTTCCGGGAAAGTTAAGATCAAGATAGATAGCGCCCTTCATTGTGAAGAATGTTTATATTCATAGGGCTGTTGAAATTGAGAATCCACGTAATGGTAATGTATACAAGGTTAATGGTCAAAGATTGAAGCCTTATATGGAAAAATTTCATTTGGGAGAGGAGTCTGTCCCTCTTCATGAGCTAGAATATTCGAATTGATGCTCCTAGTCTAACGGAGCATTTGTGTAAGATTTGTATAATATTTAATGTTTTTAGTATCACCTAGTAGGTGAGTTCTTAATAGCAGGTACTATCCATCATTTCTTTGATTTTTATTATTCTCATATTTTATGCATTACATATATAATTACATTGGGGACAATGTAGATTTTAGGTTGGGGGGTGTGGATAGTCATCTATGTGAGTTTATATTTTAGGACTAGTAGAGTTTACATTTTTTGGGTTTATGGAAAAAAAATTTATGAGAAATTTTTTATGGGAAATTTTTTCAAAATTTTCAACATACAATTTTTTATATACAAGAATGTGAACATGATATTATGCGAATTCCAACGGCAAAGTAAATACTTATTCTGGTTTGATAGTAGTCAGAATTCTAATAATTGAAAATTATAGACTTGGGTTCGATTATATAATCACCAGTTTAGAGTGAGTTGTAATTTGATGTATTGAATTCACAATACACCCTACCTAATTAAGTGAAGAATATGATATGTGAAGTAGAATAACAAATTTTGAAGGTTGAATGAACTAGTACTATTGACATATGCTTAAAACAGAGAATATTGAAGGAAAAAAAGTGATGGAAAAAGAAATTTTTATTATAAAGCATGAATGTAATGACCATAACAATTGTATCAGTAATCCGGAGTAAGGATACCTAAGTATCCATTACTATTACTATTACAAGTACGATAACTTAGGTTATGAAGCAAACTCGGTGGGAATCTTCATATAAGGGTGGTTTATAATAATGAGGATATGATGATAAAAGAAGAAAGGGCATGAAGGAAATGAGATAACTAAAGATTTCATAATCTTAAAATGATTGAAAGAAGTTAGGATAGGGAACATGCATATTTTTTAAAGTTAGACTAGTGTCACCGAGCACCTAAGTCTATTCGATCACAACTATTTTAAATTTTGATTAGGTCTCTAAACTCAAGGATGTAATAGATTAGGAAATTGACATTCTAACTAACTTCAGACTTAGGATAAGTGTTTCTTTGTTTTAGAATTCATATGATGAATGGAGGCATAATTTTATAAATTTTTAAGTTTTAAACTATTTTCCATGTTTTCAATATTTGTGGGTAACATTTCTACAAACCCTCACGAGACTATAACTTGTCTACTAAGGGAAACCTGGGGTTTAAAGGCTTGTTGCATATGATAAATGCAATCGAGATTACCTTCGAAAGTGGTGTAGTTGGAATTTTTATTTTCATTTTAATTTTGTTTCTAGAATTAGTTTTTATTTAAAAATTTTCATCGCTTATTTTGCTCGGGACTAGCAAAATGCTGGTTTGGGGGTGTGTTGAGTGTCAAATAGTACATATTTTCTACTATCTATATTTTAGTTTTATGAACATTATACTTCTTACTGTTATGTTTTACTCATGTTTGTGTTACAAGGTGAACTTGAGAGCTTAGAGTGAAAACAATGTTAAAAGTGTGGATTTAAAGCTCAAGAATCACTAAGGCAAGGGATGGATCTTAAGAGATCAAGATTGAAGAATTTATATGCCAAAGATCTAAGGAAACCAAGTGATGAAGGAAGAAAATTGAATATTTGAAGTGAAGAAAAGGAATCCTGGAAATTGTCCTGAAAACAGATTCCGGGACCAAAAAAGTATAGTTCTAGAAAACTGCCAAAATCACCTTCGATCATATCGAAGGTACTTAAATGCATCGAAGATCATATCGAAGGTACTTATATGCATCGAAGATCATATCAAAGGTACTTATATGTGTAAGTGCTATGGTTTCTAGCTCCTATAATTGTCAAATTTTGTAGTGCCAAAACATCTTGGAATCTATCTTGTGTAGCACATTGATATATTTAAGACAATGCAAGGACAATGGTCTTTACTTCAAGAACTTCAAATGCAAGATTACTTGTTTATGTTCAAAGACTACATTAAGTGTGAATTCAATGTTTCAGGATTCATAGCTTAAGCTTCAAGTCAAGACAAAGTTCCTATACTTCGAACCTCAATCTTAAGCTTCAAGTCAAGACTTTGAACCTCAAGCTCAAGCTTCAATGTTAGTCAAATTCAAGCTTCAAGAGGTCTCAAGTTCAAGCTTTTATATATGTCAAGATCTCAAGTTTCATGAACTTCAAAGATCATCTATCAACTGAAGGAAAAGAAGTTTCAATGTTCATACATTATGTTAAGGTATGAATGACCCTAGATTGACCATAGGGTAGGTCATTTTGAATACATAATTTAAATTGAGTCACTTTATAAGTGCATTGACTGTTTCTCGACTAGTCTTGGACTATGTTCGACTAATCTTAGCACTGGCTCGACCAGTCCAAGAATTCCTCGACCAGTCCTAGGTTTGTTACTAATTTTTGAGAACTTTTGTTAAATCCTCGACCAGTCCTAGGTTTGTTACTGATTTTCGGGAACTTTTGTTAAATCCTCGACCAGTCCTGGAGACTGCTCGACTGGTCGTATGAACAGTGCTCGACCTGTACTTGACCAGTTCTGCAACCTCGACACAAAGTCCAGCAACTAAAAATGGTTCCACACGACCAATCATGGACAGGACTCGACCAGTCATGGAGGCTACTTGACCGGTCGAGTAGAGCTTATGACTAGTCATGGAACGGCTTTATCCTATCACGCTCAAAATTTTAAAAATCTGTTGGTCCTACGACCAGTCGTACCGACCACAGGACCAGTCGAGAGTGGGATTTCTACAACTATAAATAGAGCATGATTTTCAGAGTTTTATATTCAATTCAAGCTAAATCAATACGCCACTCTGAGAGATAACTTAGTGATATTCTTAAGCTATTTGGTGCTTATTTTATATTCTCTTTAATTAACTTTCTTTGTATTTGATTTTGTATTTTGTATTCCAATTTTATTTGAAAGAGGAATTGAAGTATTTCCATTTCTTGGAATCAAAATCAAATCAAGCTAGCCCAAGGTGATTTAATTTAAAATTAATCTAGAACCTAGAACCATTTCATAAGTGAGTATGGACATTAAACTTCTACGTTGAACTTCTACTCCGATTTAGTTCTTCCGGGCTGCATCTATAGGAGAATATCTAGGTATTTTACATTATTGTAAATTTCTATCTTTTGGTTTCATTGAGATTGTGCTAGAAAAATATCTTTGTTTTGGTTTGTCTAAGGTGATCCAGAAAACTCAGAGTGTGGGGTTTTTTGAATTGTGTAGGCCCACTTGAAAGACACAATTGTGAGGGTTTTAGGTGAACCTTGAAAAATCTATTTTCATAGTGAACGCTAATATCCATTGTGTGAGGATATAAGGAGTGGAGTAGTTGTGTGGCTATTTTTCTAAATAGTTGGCATACTGTAGAGGTCGAGCTAGAGTCCTATAGGGGGGGGGGGGGGGGGGGTGAATAGGACTATGCCAAATTAAAATGATAGCAGCCAAATTTAAACAGTTAAAGTAAAGATAACACTGTAAGCAATCCACAATACGGAAATTAAATACAACCTCAAAAGAACAAGTATTGAGAGATTGACACAGATGTTATTCTAAGGACAACCTTACACCAAAAACTAAAGGTTTATAGTAGGACAACCTGATTCCTAAAAAGGTCCGTGTATCAAAAACTCAAACATGATACAGAGGAATAAAAAGGAAATATCTAGAAATGAAATAACTAGAAATGAATAGGACTATGCCAAATTAAAATGATAACAGCGGAATTTAAACAGTTAAAGTAAAGATAGCACTATAAGCAATCCACAATATGAAAATTAAATACAACCTCAAAAGAACAAGTATTGAGAAATTGTTACAGATGTTATTCTCAGGACAACCTTATACCAAAAACTAAAGGTTTGTGGTAGGACAACCTAATTCCTAGAAAGGTCTGTGTATCAAAAACTCAAACATGATACAGGGGAATAAAAAGGAAAAAACTAGAAATGAAATTCTAAGCTATTACAACATTCCCACAAAGCTTGAAATGTAAAAGATTACAACATTCACATCCACAAATGCATCCCATAAACTTGAATGATAAAAGATATAGAAAATAAACCACACATCCACAAAACATAAAGAATTGTAGTGGTTCACCTGTGTGTACACCAATTGTTATACAACAGCCACACAGCTACTCCACTCCTAATATCCTCACACAGTGGATATTAGCGTTCACTATGAAAATAGGTTTTTCCAGGTTCACCCAAAACCTTCACAAATTGTGTCTTTCAAGTGGGCTTACACAATTCAAAAACCCCACACGTTGAGTTTTTTGGATCTCCTCAGATAACCAAAAGAATGAGATTTTTCTGGCTTAACCTTAAAAGAAACCAAAAACAGAAGATTTACACAAATGTAAAATACCTAGATATTCTCCTTTTGTTGCAGCCCGAAAGAACCAAATTGGAGTAGAAATTCGAATATAGAAGTTCAATGTCCACACTCACTTATGAAATGGTTCTAGATTCTAAATTGATTTTAAATTAAATCAAGTTGGGCTAGCTCTATGTGATTTTGATTCCAAGAAGTAAGAACTCTTCAATCCCTCTTTCAAATCAGATTGAAATGTAAAATACAAAGCTAATAAAAGAGAAAATTAAATATGCACAATATAACTTAAATAAATGACTAACTTATCTCTCAGAGTGATGAATTGATTTAGCTTGAATTGGATATTAAACTCTAAAATTCGTTGTCTATTTATAGTTGAACAAATCACGTTCATGACTGGTCCTGAGGTTTCCACGACTGGTCGTAGAACCAATAGATGTTTGAAATTTGGGCGCGATAAGAGAAAACCATTCTATGACTGGTCGTGACCTGTCCACGACTGGTCATGAGGAACTTGATATAGTCACTGGAGTTTGAGTCGTAGCTGCAAGACTAGTCATGAACGAGTTGTGCACTGTTCACACTACCGGTCGAGAAGTCTCCAGGACTAGTTGTGGCTTAACAAAAAATTTTGAAAATATTCAACAAACTTAGGACTGGTTGTAAAATTTCTTGGACTGGTCGAGCCAGTGCTAGGACTGGTCGAGCCAGTGCTAGGACTAGTCGAAGAACAGACCAAACACTTATAAAATTATTCAATTTGAATTATGTATTCGAAATGACCTACCCTAAGGTCAATCTAAGGTCTTTCATACCTTATCCATGATGTATGAACATTGAACCTTCTTTTCTTCAGATGATAGATGATTTTTGAAGTTCATAAAGCTTGAGATCTTGACACATAATGAAGCTTGGACTTGAGATCTTTTGAAGCTTAATTTTATAGTACTTGAGTTGTACTTCACCTTGAGTCTTGAGTATGAACAGTTGACTTGTCTTTCGATGTCGCTTTAAAACATTGAATTTTGAAGCTCAAAGAAGTGAACAATGTACTTGATCTTGCATTTCTTGAAGTAGATCTTTGTTCTTGACTTGAAGCATAGTCCTTGTACGTGTGATGCATTGTCTTGAACATATATATCAATGTGCTACACAAGACACACAGATTGTGTGGTTTTGGCACTACAAAATTTGACAATCAAAGGAGTAAGAAACCATAGCACTTACAATCTCCCCCTTTGTCAAATTTGAGACAAAACACACTCCAATAAAAATAAGAGAAGCATTACATGCTCAATAAAGAATCATGCACCATATATATACACAAGAGAGTATAATGCACCAGTTACAATAACCAGAACCCATCATCATGAAATAGTTAAAAACCTCATTATTTACTCCCCCTAAGTAGCACACAAAAAAATAATACTACTACCCACAATCCATATCCATATCCATATGCAAGCATAATAAAACATTCTCCCCCGTTTTGTCACAATATGACAAAGGAAGCAACGAAGATATGGAAGAGGAAAATAGACACAAGAGGAGTAAGGGAGCAAAATAGTTAAGCAAATAATGTTCATATATAAGTAACCAACATGAACCAAGTACTTTTAAAATTAGTTCCACAAACCGAAAGAAAGTAAAGTATCATAAAAGTTATTACGGGCCATATGAGAAAACACTTAATCAGATCCTGAAGAGGAAGTAGGAATAGATGGATCAATTTGGTCTAAATCCTTGTTAATGCGCCTCATATATTTGCGCATATAAGGAAATTGAGAATCCTGGGTTACACGTATTTGAGCCACCTGTTCCTCAAGAGAATGCAACCTCTCAGCAAAATCGGAAGGCTGATAGTCACGGTCAAGCTCAGAATCTGATTCAATCTCATTGAAGATATCATCCATATTTATATCATCTGGAGGTAAATCTCCACCTTCTTCTTCATTCACTGCTTCAGCTCCACCACCACCCACATCAACTTGGCCATCGGCCAATCATAACTTCATCTTATTTATATTTGAGTTGTTGAAAATAAGGTGATGAATAGGAGCCTCTCCAACAGGCATAGCTACTAACATATGAATGGCTAACACAATCATCAGATATGTAAAAGGAATATCATTATCCAGGATGGAGACGAAATTGAATGATGGAATGACAGATTAAAGAAGGAAGACAGATATTTGTACCAAAGATGATGGAATGCAGAATCTGAACCATAAAAGAGGTCAGTTCGATTTTGTTACCAGAATGTGGATATAGATTTGAAATAAATATTCGATGAAGAACCCTGTATCTAGGTAACAAGTACTTTGAAGCAAGCGCATTCCCATTTTGAATCCATTGTGCATCCATGTTACATAATGCTCTAGTAAGCAAGCATTTTTCTGATTCAGATGGTTTCTCAACTAGAGAACTATAGGAATACTGTCATCATTGACAGGTATGTCCATTAGGCCAGAAATCAAATGATGATCAACTTCAAATGGGCCTTCTCTAGTAGTTATTTTAAAAGTTAAATTCTATATTGAAAAATCAAAAATACAAGTGAACATAGCTTGCGCAATAGTCCGTATGCTGGCCCACCCCAATGTAGAATATTATCCCATCCTATAGATTGGAGAAGAGGAAGGAGACCAAATGGAGCAATATGTTTAATATGCACAGGACGTTCAACTATCACATTGCACAAATGTAAATCCCGTACATTAGAGGGATCATCTTCGGGCGACAGAAGGTGGCACCTTGTGATAGGAGTTGATCTAGATGAGGAAGCACCACGAAAAGTTTTCTTTTTTACTTCTAGCATCCATTTGTAACTAAGAAATGAAGGAATTAAGAGTTTGCAAAAGATGTAGAGTGGGTTTCTTCAAAATCAGATTTTGGAGAAGAAAACCCCAAAAACTTCAAGAAAAAAAGAAATAAATCACTCCAAGTGTGAAAATGAAGTGATATTAACTTGAATCTACAAAAAAGGAAATAATGGACTAACCTTGAAGAATCAAGAAGGTGGGTACGACCGGTCGAGCTTCGACTCGTTGGAGAGGAAAAGAAAATGAGGAAGAAAGGGCTTTTCTCCAAATAAAAAGCACCAGTGTGCTACACGACTGGTCGTGGGACATCCTTGACTGGTCATGCCACAACTGGTCGAGTACGTCCTCGACTCGTCGTGTACAGACAAAAATATGTATTTTTCACATAATTTTAAAATTTAAATAAATAAATTAACAAATATATATACTGTAATACAGAAATGCATGAATAATCAATTTAAATTGCACATACCAAGATCAAATTTCAATTTATTAAACCTGCTTTTGTCGAGCAGTTTAGTGAAAATGTCAGCAAGTTGAGTCTCGGTCGGAATGTATTCCAAACGAAATTGTCTTTTCTTCCACTAATGCAAGACGGTCCAGGCCAACTTTAGATGGAAAGCATTCATAACATCCTTGAGTCGTCTAATCCCCAGGCCACCTTCAACCTTTGGCAAATAAATGTCTTGCCAACTGCGCCAATGAAGTTTTTTCCTACCTTCAGCCCAACCCCATATAAAGTCAGCAAAGAGCCTCTCCAATGTCTATAAAACCGTCACTGGAACATGCGTAGCTACCATGGTGTGAACCGGAATGCTAGCCAAAACGTGAGTAACAAGAGTGGCCCTGCCCACCATAGATAGAAATCTTGCTTTCTAGCCTATAGTGTGTCTTTCCACCTTATTAACAAGACACTAAAAAGCGTCCCTTCTTCTCCGGCCCATCGAAATAGGGACACCCAAATAAGTGATCCCCTCTACAGATCCCACCATCCTCAGCTCCCTATGGATGCTAGCTCTCCTAGAAGTCGCCGTATTCTTGGAGTAAAAGAAAACACCTTTCTGGTAGTTTGCCTTTTGACCCGAGACTTGTTGATAGCGGTCCAGGAACTGCTAAACTGCCTTGACGGAACGGATGCCCCCATTCAAAAATAATAATGTGTCATCTGTAAAAAGGAGATGAGACACCATAACACTGCTACGCTGCCCTTTAAATGGAAGACAGGCGCCCGAATCCACCAACCTCTTGAAACCTCGACTAAGCACCTCAGAAGCCAAAATGAAAAGGCTGGGAGAAAGAGGATCCCCCTGGCGGAGCCCGTGAGTAGATTTGAAATAACCTCCAACCTCTCCATTCACAAGAACCGAGAACCAACAATTACTCCAGCAGCGCTCCACCAGATTCAGCCACGGGACCGAAAACCCAAAACACTTCAAGACTCTTAAGAAAGAGCCATTCCACCCTATCGTATGCTTTCTCCATGTCAAGCTTCACTACAATATTCTTGCCCCTAACTTTTTTGTTCATTAATTTCTTGAAGGAGCTCTTGCAACAAAGCTATGTTTTCAACGATAGACCGGCCTTGGACAAACGCCCCCTGCTCCAACGATATCAATGCGGGCAGTAGCTTGCTCAGACGGTCAGCCACAATTTTTGTAAAAATCTTGTATATCACATTACATAAGCTAATGGGCCTAAAATCAGAGAAAGCTTTGGGCGCTTCCTTTTTGGGAATGAGAGCAATGAGGGAAGACGTGAAGGCCCTGGGAAGAGAGATTCCCTGAAAGAAGGAAATGGCAGTGTTGAGGAGGTCCTGACACACTATCTCCCAGTATCCAGCGAAGAAAGCTCCAATAAAACCACCTGAACCAACAGTGCTGTGATGAGGAATCGACATGATAGCCCGATGAACTTCTTGAATCGAAGGCGGGTTCATTAACCAAATGTTGTCCTCATCAGAGACAACAGATGGGATTACGTCGAGAAGATCATTGCCCCGCTCAACTGCCCCTGCAGAGAAGAGCGAATGGAAGAAACTGACCGCACTGTTCTGAATATCCTCCTGGGAAGTAATAGTCTACCCCAAGTTCAGATGAATGGAAGATATGGTCGCTCTTTTGGCTCTCTTAGTAGCAGTCGCGTGGAAAAAACCCATGTTTCTGTCACCTCTTGGAGCCAGTTGTTTCTAGCTTTTTTGCTTCCAGAAAGATTCCTCCATGAGCTCTAATTGAGCTAGCTCAGATCTGACTTGAAAATCTCATTGTGGATGACACCATCGGAAAGCATCACGATCCCATTTTGAAATTTATCCTCTAGCTCGGCCGAGGATGAGGCCGCTTGCTTCACTGCACTGAAAATATTACCAACTGCGGTTTTGTTCCATTCTTTCAATTGGTTCTTGACTGCTTTCATTTTTCCCATGATGTTGCACATCGGGTGGGGGTCATTTGAAGAGTCCCAAGTAGCCTTAACCAGCGGTAAGAAACCCTCGTGATGGAACCACATATTTTGGATTCCAAACTACTATTTCATCCGTCATGGGGAACCTGCTGAACCACGGACCTTCTTTGTAGGTGCCTCAGTCTAGATAGCCATTCATCTTGAGAGACAGCTCGAAGTGGATTTTTGGTTGCTTGCCTAGTACCTTTCTTACATGGAGGGATTTTAAGACTGGCTTCATCACGCTGTCTGGTGGTGACTTGATCTGGCACTGGTTCCTTATCATGATCCTTAGTCAGGCTGTTCCCCTCCTCAGAGGCCTCCTGCAGTCCCTTGGGGTATAAAAGCTGAGTGTTGGGGGAAGTCACCATATCATCCCCACTTGATTATGTTGTTTTCATTATGTGAAACATACCTTTTAACTTACGGTGCGTCTTAAACGTCGCGACGGTTATTTCTCTTAACGACCTAGGGTTAGGTTTTTTCATACTAGAAAATAGAAATCCCTTCTCATGTTTATGTTATCTTCTATCTTTTTCTTTCTCTGTAATTCAACTATCTTTTTCTTTCTCTGTAATTTGACTCTTATTTTACTCTTTTAGGCATTAGGAAGGTAGTTTAGTTGTTGTATGGTGGCTGTGTTGGAATTCTCACAACTAGTGGACACTTTGAATATCCATTTGCTGGGATGTTATATTGTACAAGATAGCACATCGAAGATCTTCTGCACTAACTCAACACATCAATCAGTGTAAACTATCCCAAAGATAATGACTATATATGCACATCGACCCAATAGCAAATGAGACTCATCATCATCAGTTGTTATTTACATATCACCTGTACAGGTGGAGTTCCATTAACCCTTCCACTTTTATTCATAGTTTCCCATTTCCATTACAATAGTTTCAACATTAAATATGTCCACAGATTTACACCTCTCTACTATGCTAGAAGGCAACCCCCCCCCCACACACACACACACACACACACATAGCCAATGCTAAGTTGTGCACTAGTTCACAAGGAACTCGAGCAAACTTTTTTGAGAACTCATCATATGTGATGTGACTCCAAACTCTGAATGGTTCACATGAAGCAGCACCTCATGAAACCCCCAAGCCCAATTTTTACTTTGATCCAAAACTTTGGTGGGCCATGAAAAATGAAAATAGTTTCCTACCTTGATTTGCATTTCTCTTTGCAATGGCCCACCAAAATTCTAGATGAGGGTGAAAATGTGTACCTTGGGGTTTTATGGGATTCTGCATCACATGGACCATTTGAATTAGACTCCCATGACAGTTGTGCATGTGTATGTGTGTGTGTGTGTGTGTGTGTGTGTGTGTGTGTGTGTGTGTGTGTGTGTGTGTGTAGAAAAGGTTCCATATGGTCGAGCTCAAGGGAACTCCCCATGAGGTCGAGCTGTGTGGGCCCCACCATGATGTGTGTCGAACATCAAAACCGTGCATTTGATGGGTCCCCTTTAAATTATGAGATATCCCAAAAATCAGCCATATACGGAACTCCAGTGGGCCATACCATCTAAAATCATGTGAAGGCATGCCTAAAACATATAAAAGCAATTGGTGGGGCCCACCTAAAATTTGGATGCATCTAAAACTTGGTCTGACCTGTCATCCAAGTGGGACACACATAATGGATAGGCTGGATTTGTGAACCACATCTCGGTGGGCCCAAAAAAATGATTATGAATGTTTTAATGATGGGTAATCCCTCTCAACTTTTGTATGTGGTGTGAACCACACAAGTCACAGATTGACTTGATTTTAAGCCCTAGACCCACTATGGAATGTTGCATCTAACTGATGGGGTAGATTAGTTCCCATGAGCTCGACCGTATAGAACCTTTTCCATACACACACACACACACACACACACACACACACACACACAAAACACCGTGTGAAGTGAGGAAATTGTCCGCTAAGCTTGGGGTAAAGCACCTAGGCCCTCCAAGTAAGAGAGCACTGCCCCCTCTACCCCCAGTGAGATTAGTACAAGACTTCATCCACAAGAGTGCTGGTTGGATGAATAGTACATCCCTGATGATCAGGCTCCATAGAGCCTTACAGAGTCTGGGTCCTCTTGTACCAGACCTGATTCATTAAATAAGTGAATCCGCGTATCTTGACCTGGACCTAGCCAAACCTGGCCCTAATGTAAATTGGTTGTCTAGGACCAAAATACAAACTTGATTATTAAATGGGTAAAAAGGTATACATGGATAAATGAAGCAATCCTAATCATCATTTGAGGCCAACAAATGATCTGTGGCCCAAAATCAATGGGAAAATAAGATAGTTAAGAATATGAGGGTTTTAATAGGGAACAGTGGTCGTGCACAGTGGGGGGCCTGTTTCCACCCGGGAGTGCACCTCAAATGATGATATGAACCAAATTTTATAATCGGTGATCGTGTATCATGAAGATGAATATTTAAAGGATTATCAATGAAGAATGATCATAGCTTCTACATGATAACAATAAGAACATGAACGTTTCAGATCAATCTAAAGATGCAATCCGGAGGTGGAAACCATACTTAAATTCACCGAAGGATGAAAACCACTAGTTGGTTATTTTTATGATACGAGGAAATAGTGCTCATTCTCGATCGACCCAACAAAGTATACATGTGAGCCACCTTTTGGTGATTTAAACCGTTTATATGGTGGTCCATCATCTCTAATATATACCCAAAATCTCCCTTTTGTCAGTGATCTGCTGCATCTAATGGATGGTTTCCAAATGTACAATCGGAGCCAATGGTGCACATTTAATGAGTCCAAATTAGAGGTTACAATCACTCATTGGAGGGAGATAATTGGATAAAGCCTGTTTGATGACCGGACCACCAGACGACCGGTTTGAATTACCAAAAGGTGGGCTCCATCTGTATCATGGCCCATTTGAGTAGGGAGTACCGTAGAACCACGTTAGAAATCTACACTCATCAAAGAAGGAAGAAAGAAGAGAAGTTTGGGAGCAATATAGCTAGCAGTTACCTTCATCACCATTTGAAACCATTTCCTTCTCATCATGGTATTAGCTCCAATGGAAGTGGTAAGAGGGTGTTTGTTTTTGAAGCTATGCCAAAGGAAGGCATGGTAGGCTATGGTGAAACAAAAGCTCATGGACACTAAGATCAGGTCCCAAGAGTACTTGCTTCCTTCCATCTTTCATGAATGAAGTCATGAAGGAAAATGTTTTTGTTGCAAATGATAATAATGTCTACATGGAAGTATTTATAGAGGAAAGCTCGGAGTCCTTTAACCAAAGCTCTATAGGGCCCACGCAGTGTCCATGTAAAATCTGCTCCATCCATCGGTTTCGCTAGCTCCCCTTAGGATGCGAGCCCAAAAATGAAACAGATCTAGGAATAAGGGGGCTACACCACAGGAAACAGTGGGGATGGGAATGCCCATACCAAAACCTTCCTGGGGCACATGTTTGTATACCATCTAACCCGTTCATACTGCAACTCCCACCAGGATGAAGGTCAAATACGAGTATTAGCTTGACCCAAAACTCCTGTGGGCCACAAGAAGGTTTCAATGGTGGGTGTTCAATCCTCACAGTTTATTGTGGTGTGACTCACTTGAGTCTTGGATCTGCCTCATTATGGGATCCCATCCTAACAAGACCTGACGAAACTGATAAAAAGAGTGGGTTTTACATCGACATCATGGTAGGCTCACAGAGCATAGAGTTACAGGAAACTGGGATCCCCAATAGGAAAACCCAGGCGATCCCCTCGCCAATTAAAAGTTTAGAATGATTCCTTCAAAGGGAATTTTTCGAATGGTCAATCCATACCATATCAACGGTCTTGATTGTGGAACCATGAGACCCACTTGTACACACTGCAAACTCGAGGACTTGTTGTTTTCAACCTCTTTTTTCTATTTCAAAGTCATGGTGGAAGATTTTAGGTCATAGTTTTAAAATAATATATGATACATGTGGCGTTGAGTCATGAAAATGGGTAGTGGACATTAAGGAGAATTGATTAGTGTAAAAAAAGCTATGCCAACTCTTTAGATCAAGTGGCCCGGCCACTAGTGCCATATATGTCCAGGTGAATGGTATCCACATGCATCCATTTCAACCGATATTAGGGTTTTTTCATTTGACTGTGAACCATTGTTGTATTTCTCTTCTTAGCCATCCATGGGTCACAAATCCAAAGTTTTAGTATGTGTTGATGCTATTTTTTGGTCGTCCTAGCCTTACTTTCGAACTCCTGCACAAGTAAAACAACAATGGAGACCCTGGCTAAGACAGGGGACCCTCTGATGCCAAAGTTAGACAAGGAATATGTGTCTACATGTGTTAGGGTTCGAGTGCATACATTTATCTGTATATTGGACCTCTATTTATAGCCCCGAAATACCTTCTTTGAATGGAAAACAATATACTTGGCAAGTGTTAGTGGTAGTTGTCTTTCGAGATCATCAGCTGAGATCTTGGAATGACTTTTAGCAATAAGGCCAACTAGTCGGAACCTGGAAAGGTTGCGCCAGATAGCCAAGTCTGACCAGCACCAGATAGCCGAGCCCAACCAACACCAGATGAGGTCGAGATGTAGGTTTAAGGGTCAATGTCATCCCGATGTCAGTCTTCCAGAGTTGAGTGTTCAGCTAGGACCAAGTCGACCCATATAGTAACTTGGCGGGAACTTGTAGGTCGTCGCAGCGAGAGCTCGGTGGCGACGAGGTTCCCTACGCGTGGTCCGATCATCGAACCATCCATGGACTATCTACACCATTCATTTATTTTTAGAAATCATTTTAGAGCGTTACCCAAAAAAATGAATCATATCGAAAGATCATCTGGACCATACCACAAATAGTAGTGGAGATAATGATTTTCACTATTAACAATTCATAGGGCCCACCTTAATGTTTATTTTCCATCTAGTCTGTTCATAAGGTCACAAAGGCCTGAATTAAGGGAAAAATAAATTACATATTGATCCAAAACTTCTGTGACCCCAAAATGGTTTCAATGGTGGACGTTCAATCCTCACTGAATTTTGCAGTGTGGTCCAGCTGATAGGCATATCTGCCTTAAACTTTCTGTCTATAGCCTTAAGACGAGCTCCCAAGTGGATGGACGGTTTGGATTAACACTTACCGCATGATCAGGCCCGCACAGCTGCTATCCAAGCAGATGGACGGTTTGGATTAACACTTATCGCATGATTAGACCCTCTGAACTTACTAACGTCCATGCAAATGGACGGTTGGATATAACACATACATCATGTGGGACCCACAGAACTTGCTGACGTCACTGCTGCAGCTGAAATGCTGTGTGGAAGGAGCACCAGCCAATCTGCCTCCGTCCACCGTCCACAGATAGACGGTTAGGATTAAATACATATATTAGGGTGGGTCCATGTCAGCGTGGCCCACCAGGGTTTTGAATCAAGCTGGTATTTGTGGTTTCCTTCATCCAGGCCCGTCCAGGATGGATGGCCAGGATCAAACACACACATATATCAAGGTGGGTCCCCACCATCCATTGCTGGACGGTGAAGTCCACACAATCATCAGGTGGGGTCCACATGTCCCAAAAACTGACGGACAGTATGGATATACAGGTACATCACGGTGGAGTCCCAACATCCCAAAAATGGACGGTGAGGGATACCACACGTGTGGGTGGGTAGGCCCCACATGGATTGGATGGTCTAGATGAGACTCGTCAGTGAGTCCACGTCTAAATGGACAGTTAAGATATAACATTCCCATGATCAAACCCTTAAAACTTGGTGATGTCAGTCAACAACTATATAGCTGGAGTGAGGTATCTCAACCAATCCGATCCCAAGGTGGGTCCACACGAGTGGGGTGGGTCCCACCATTCAAGGTCTGGACAGTGAGGACGCCACACCAGCAAGGCAGGGTGGGTTCCACATGGGTGTGGCCCACTCAAAACATTATTAAATATATAATTTATTATTTAAATTGAAATCATCCAGTCCCTGGACAGTATGTATACACACATACAAGGTGGGTCCCATGTGCTGGATGGTGGGATGCAACCCATTAGGTGGGCCCCACCGTCCCATTAGCTGCTGGACAGCAATGGTAAAACTCATACATTATAGTGAATTCTCATCATCCAGTCAGTGGATGGTGTGGACGGTGTGGATCAAAGCATACATCATGGTCGGCCATTATACATGAAAAGGAGAGAGGAGAGAGAGAGAGAAACATGCGATGGAGAGGAGTGGCTCCGGCACTGTGAGCCCTCCCTAAGTGGGCCATGTAAATACAATACATACATCAAAAATGGGTCCCAAATCATGTGGGCCCCAAACAAAAAAAAATCAACAGTGGAGATCCCTTTCACCACAAAATGCAAGGTGTAGATGACCTTTATCTCAATGGGAAAATAAACATCATGATGGGGTCCATGGAGAATGGCCTCATCATGGAATGAACATATGAACCATGGTGAGCCATTGGCCACACCTAGGGTCTAAAGCGAGATCCATACCATCAATCGGTAGGCCCCACTTGTCCTATCATCAAAAACACCATCTAATCCTACAAATCACCCACCTATATCACTCCTTTTTGGTCCCTTGGCCTCCTAGGCTTCTATACTCAATCTTTAATGGAGGATGATGAACATTGAAGGGTTGGGATGTGAGATCTTGTGGTAAGGAGTGGCCACACTTGACTCTTCTCATGGAAAGCTTGGACGTCCACACTCTTGGTTGCTTAGGAGTGAAGAGAGAAATGAGAAAAGAGAGGATATGATGGGATGAAAGGGATGGTGTGAGTGATGGGTGAGAGTAAGAAAAGGATGGGTGAGGGGAGAAAGAGAGAGAGAGAGAGAGAGAGAGAGAGAGAGAGAGAGAGTTGACTTTGGGGATGGTTTGTGTACTTGGGGATGGGATAGAGTGATGGATTGTGTACTTGCTTGTACTTGATTGATGTGATGATTGGGTAGTGATTCTCTGGAAATTCGCAATGTGTGGCATTTGCTGGAGATATACATAGGCCTACAACTCCTGTCTTGGGTATCACATCGATGCACGAGTTGCGGCGTTGGAACCGCAGTGATGGTGCAATCACTAGGGTACAAGTCTCGGGTTGAGTCGACTCAGATATACGGGATGCGACTTAGGGTCACGCGCAAATGCCGATTACAGGTCGTGGGTTGTGGGAATTCGATGGGGAGGATCGTGGAAGCCCATGGAACGGTACGGACTAGGATACGGGTCTTACATGCACTAAGAGGTAATAGATCTTATTTCCATGATAAGTTGCTCCATTGACTCCTTATGCATGCTAGATTAGTTATCAATTGAACCTAATGGAGACTTAGAATATTACAAATAATAACTTAGTCCTTTAATTCCAATTTGGATGTGATGGACATGAGTTATTTCATTAACCTCTATTACTCAAGTCATGATGCTTCCATTCCTTCTATCTCACAAGTACACGACGAATACTAGGAGTGGAATATTACTCTTCTTACGAAGTGTAGTGAACTTGTTACTAATTTAGCATGCTTGAAATGTCATATTTGTGGGCCCTCATTTGGACCTGGAGAAAGTAAATGGAATTATATTGAGCTTATGTTTGGATGTTTAATATCATATTAAAAGACCATGAGCTTTGACAACGTTTATGAAAGTAATTTTGTTAATCCCATGGAGTGTACATGAGTATCATGGTGCATGACATCCACGCATGACATATGAGCTTTTCCGAGTGCTCAATGTAAGTCACATTCTGTTAGATTTACTGAAAGTTCTATTACTTCAGTTAACTCATAGAACATGTACATTTGTGCCACTTTGGGTGATCTCTTTACATGACGCTTTTTTGGTGTTAGACACTCCTCAGGCGTACCCCGTGTATTTTTTCAAGTGTCAGGATATCCTTGGGCACATTCACCTGTATGGTCTTTTTCGGGTGGCTAGTTCTCCTTAGGCGTACCTTTTAATACTTTTCTAGGTAACTAGTTCTCCTTGGGCGACCCTTTATTTTGACAGTTGGATGTGCATCCCCAGATCTGTGACTTGAGCATACATGCATACATCCATACATTTATATACAAGTTCATATTATCCTTATTATGATTGAATATGTTAGTTTAAACTATTTTGGAATGAATTGATATGCATGAATTCTTGCGGAAAATTCTCACTGAGTTTTCACTCACCCAATCGTGCAGTTGCACCAAATAGGCACAGGTATGATGGCAGAAGGTGGCACATATGATGGGACTCCTAGTGTAGCTGAGGAGAATTACAGTGGGGAGGAACTGTACGATGATGTTGTCGAGCCGCTGGAGCTCCACTAGAGACTTAGGATTTACTACTTTACATTACAGACTCTACATTTATTTATCTTTGAGTTTTGTAATTAAATCCCCTGCTGAGGGATCTCACTTTACTTCTTTATTTCCACTCACGTATGATGAACTCTTTTCATTAGTTTATCCAGCAGTTACCCTTTTGATGTTATGAAGTTTGTTAATAAGTAGATGTATGGTAGTTCATTATGTGATGTAACCCTCAGGTTCTCATATTCGAGCGATCATCCTCAGGTTATGAGGATCAAGGTGTTACAATAGTGCTTGGATCCTAGTTGTGGTATCAAGGTCATTATCATTTATTGATCATTAACTTATGTGTGGAACTTTGAACCTTGGGTATTGTTTTAATTCTGTTAAATTCCATACCTTCGAAACCTTCAAAATCATTTCATTTGTTTAGTTTCCATTACTTAGTTAATTTTGCATTTGATTTTGTCATTCTCATTGATCTTCTCCCTATGGGATCGACCCTGTATTCACAAGATATTTGTTGTTTTTACTCTAAGTATCATACTTGCTATTTAAATTTGTGGTTTTTGTTTTATGGTGTGGATGGTTTATGTCCCGATAGAGTAAGGATCAAAACAATCAACTCTCCTTCGAAGGTGGACTAGTCTTAAGCCTTGATTATTCATTTAGGAAAGGCAGTCAACACCATTTGGATTGCATGACAGACCTAGTTGATAATGCAAATCCAAATTTTCCAGATCCAACTCTAATCCAAAATAGAGAAAATCAATGCAATCCTCCTCTTGAGGATGAGAATGAAGTTCATAGGAATGTGTTACACCAACCACAGACTTTATGTGAACATCTATACCCTGAGAGATCAACTTTACCATCTTGCATTGTGTTCCCTGCTCATATAGGGAACATTGATTTTAAACCAAGGTTGATTTAATTAATTCCTAAATTTCATGGCTTATATTTTGAAAGCCCCTACTTACACCTCAAGAACTTTGAGGAAGTGATTGCAACATTACAAGTAAACAATGTCAATAGGGATGCACTCAAACTTAGGTTATTCTCATTTTCTCTAAAGGACGAGGCCAAAGCATCTCTCACCTCTCTAAGACCTCATACCATCACTACATAACAAGCCTTAAGTAGAGAGTTTTTGAAAAAATTCTTTCCCGAGCACAAAACAAATGCACTGAAACAGGAAATCAAGTCGTTCTACCAAAAGGGGAATAAACTATTTTTCCAAGCTTGGGAGCATTTCAAAGACCTTCTACTTGCTCACATCATGGTTATGAACCATGACACTTGATTGATGCATTCCGAAAGGGGCTCACCATGAATACCCGTCAGTTCATAGAGATGATGTGTGGTGGAACCTTTCTTGATAAAGATCATAACGAGGCTTGGGATTTCCTAGACATATTAGCAAAGAATACTCAAACATGTGATGTCTCTGCTAAACTGGACCAAACTAGACCCATTCCTAGAGAGAAAGTGGGGATGTACATCCTAAGAGAGGGAGACGACCTTAATGCAAAATTCGCTACATTGGCTAGAAAGGTCAAAGCCTTGTAAATTACAAAGGTTGATATGATTAAAGAAAACACCTTCTTAGATAATTTTTGTAGCATTTGTGGTGGTGTCGACCATGATACAACGGATTGTCCAACAATCCTAGTTGTATAAGATATCATGCACGAGCATGGGTAAGCAAATGCTATAAATAACTACCAAAGGCCAGTTGTGTAACCAATAGGAAACACGTACAATCCAAATTAGCGTAAGCATCCTAATTTTAGTTGGAGGATTGGACCACAAATTAATGCGCCCAATGCATCTTAAGGGCCTTTATAAAATAACTTCTTTGGGGCACCTAACAATGCACCATATGTGCCCATACCAAAGCGATCATCTTTGGAGGATGCATTGATTGCATTCATGAGCACTCAAGTTCAAATGAATTAGTCTTTAATACAATTACATCAGGAATTAAAGACGGTCATGGCTAGGATTCAGACTCAACCAAATTCTAGCGAGAAAGGCACACTTCCTTCTCAACCTGTGCCAAACCCTAGAAATACACATTTCATTGGAGACTCAAATCCAAGTGAGTTACATCATGAACAATCTAAGGCCATCATTACCATGATAAGTGGAAAAGAAGTTGATAACAAGATAATGCAACCGGTAGAAATACTGGAGGATGAGCCACTGTCTCAAGAGAATGATGAACCGGCTATGGTTTAAGAGTCGCAACAACAAAAGGATAAAAAGACTAAGTCACATGAGCCTACAGTTCTATTCCTATCTAGACTTTGAAACCTGACTGTCCCCATGAAATATCAAGAGGTGTTGGATGTGCTCTAAAAGGTTACTGTTAAGATTCCTCTGCTTGATGCCATTAGACAAATTCCATCATATGCTAAATATCTCAAGGATTTGTGCACAATAAAGAGAAAATTAAATGTGTATGCAATATAAAGAGAAAATTAAATGTGCACAAGAAGGCCTTCCTCATTGAGAAAGTGAGCGTTATCATTCAGAAAAGGGCCGTACCTAAATATAAAGACCCGGGAAGTCCCATTATTCCTTATATTATTAGGAATTTCCAAATTGAGCATGCTTTGCTAGATTTGGGTGCAAGTGTCAACTTAGTACTTTATTCGGCTTACCAAGAAATGGAGTTGGGCAAGCTTAAACCAACCATGATTACACTCCAACTCGCTGACCGCTCTATTAAGGTACCAAGGGAAATTTTAGAGGACGTGTTAGTCTAAGTGGAGCAATTCTACTTCCCCGTGGATTTTATTATACTAGACACTGAACCATGTGCAAATGATAGCACTCAAGTTCCCATTATTTTAGGACGCCCATTCCTAACAACTTTAAATGCAATCATCAATTACAGGAATAATGGAATGATGAAGTTGTCTTTTGGTAACATGACCTTAGAGCTAAATATTTTCAATCTATGTAAGTAGCCCATAGACAATAATGAGATTCATGAGCTAAATTTTATGGACTACTTAGTTTATGAATGCTGGATTAGATTTTTAAATATATTAATTGCACTGGAATTATCACAATATAAAACCATCGAATCCTGTGCAATTCCGTAATCGCTTAACATTTTATTCATCCATACAAGTTAAGTACATGCATTTCTAGCTGCAATGTATTTAGCCTCAGCAATTGAGAGCAATACGGAACTTTGTTTCTTACTTTGCCAAGAAACTAAACAGTTCTCAATATAGAAACAACCACCACTGGTTGATTTCCTATCATCAACATTACCAGCCCAATCAGCATCAGTGTAACCAGCTAATTGAATATTAGTATCATATGGATACCAAAGACCCAGATTAGCTGAACTTACGACATATCGCATAATCTATTTAATATCAGTTAAATGAGATTCTTTAGGGTCAGATTGATATCTAGCACAAATCCCTACGCTAAATGCAATATCAGGTCGACTTGCAGTTAAATAAAGTAAACTACCAATCATACTACGATATAATTTAGGATCCATACTTTTACCTGTAGAGTCCTTTGAGAGTAGTACTCATAGGAGTATCAAAATTTTTCCCATTCTTAAATTCAAACTTTTTAACTAAGTTCAAAACATATTTGGTTTGAGAAATAAAGATACCATCCTGTTGCTATTTAACTTGTAACCCTAGGAAATAGTTTAATTCCCCAACCATGCTCATTTCGAACTTAGATTTCATAAGATCTGCAAACTCAACAGTCATGTTAGTACAAGTAAATCCATAAATAATATTATCAACATATATCTGCACTATTAAGATATGATCGTTATGTTTCTTAACAAACAGAGTTTTATCAACACTTCCCATTATAAAGTTATGACTCAGTAAAAACTTAGTCAATTTTTCATACCATGCCTTGGGAGCTTATTTCAAACCAGAAAGAGCCTTTTTTAAACGATAGACATGATCAGTATTTTTAGGGTCTTCAAAGCTCATTGGTTATTCAACATACACTTCTTCATGCAGATTGCCATTTTAAAAAACACTCTTTGCATCCATTTGATAAATTTTGAATTTTCTAAAGCAAGCAATGGATATAAATAGTCTGATTGATTCAAGATGAGCTACTGGGGCAAAGATTTCATTATAATGGATTCCTTCACTTTAAGTATACCCTTGTACAACCAATCTAGCCTTGTTTCGAATTATATTCCCATGTTTATTAGACTTATTTTTGAAAATTCACTTAGTTCCAATAATGTGTTTATCTTTAGGTCTAGGAACCAAGTACCAAACATCATTTATAATAAATTGATTAAGCTCTTCTTGCATCGCAACTATCTAGTTTTCATCAGTAAGAGCTTCTTTTACATTTACCGGTTTGATTTGAGATGTAAAGCACAAGTAATTACACATATCTTCTAGTTGTCTATGAGTGTGCACACCAGTGAGAGGGTTTCCAAGAATCTGAGTGGTTGGGTGATCTTTGACAGTCCTCAGGTCAGAGTAATTTTGACTTGATGAAGTATCTAATTTGTCAATTAAAAAACTTCATCATTATCTAAACTTGAGGTAGGTGTATTCAAGTGATCGTTAATGACCACATTGATGGACTCTTGAATAACACCGGTCCTCTTATTCAGTACTCGATATGCTCGACTATTTAAAGCATATCCTAAAAAGATCCCTTCATCACTTTTGGTGTCAAACTTACCTAGATTTTCACGGTCACGTAAAATATAGCACTTGCTGCCAAAAACTCGAAAGTATTTGACAATAGGCTTCTTATCAAACCACATTTCATAAGCCGTCTTATTATTTGACTTACTTGTATAAACTCAGTTGATTATATAACATGTAGTATTCACAGCTTCAGCCCAAAGATTTTTAAGGAGCTTCATACTATTCAACATTATATTTGCCATTTCTTGAAGCACTCTATTTTTTCTTTCAACAATCCCATTTTGTTGTGGTGTTTTGGGTGCAGAGAATTCATGTGATATTCCTTCCCTGATCGCAACAAAATTTCTCAAAACTATTATTCTCGAATTCTGATCCATGATCACTACGGATCTTACTGACTTGAGAACCTTTTTCCGTTTAGATCCGTTTGAGAATCTTTTTTACTTCATCAAGGGTTTCTGATTTATCCCTTAAGAAGGCTACCCAAGTGAATCTGGTAAAATCATCCACGATTACCAGTATGTATTTTTTGCCACCTCGACTCTCCGTCCTGGTTGGTCCTATTAGATCCATGTGGAGAAGTTCGAGTGGTTTGGATGTGGCATTGGAGTCCACCTTTTTGTGAGCACTCCTAGTTTGCTTGCCAATCTGGTATTCGCCACATATTTTGTCTACTTTCTGTAATTTAGGTAGACCTCTTATCAGTTCTCTTTTGATCAATCTATACAAATTGCAGTAGTGTACATTTCCAAGGCGTTTATGCCATAATTCGGTTTCATCGGTACGGACCATGTAACACGATTGATTAGATGAGCTAGAGTCACTTACAATATAGCAGTTTTTAGAAGTTATGCGACCAGTTAATATTACAGAACCCTTTTTGTTAAAAATTTCACACCCTAGGTTAGAAAATTTTACGCTATGATTTTTATCTCGTATTTAAGAAATGCTTAATAAATTATGTTTTAAACCTTCTACATATAAGACATTCTTAAATAAATGAAGGTTATAAAGTTGAACTGTATCTTGGCCAATAATCCTATAGTTGCTACCATCACCAAATGTGACTGAACCATCAGTCATGTCTTTAAGAGTGGTGAACAGACATTTGTTACCAGTCATGTGCTTAGAGCATCCACTATCTAGGTACCACTTTGAATGGCTTGAAGCTTTGAAAGTGGTGTGGGCAACCAAGCTAGTAACCTTAGGAACCCATTTCATAACTATTTTGGGTGTAGGAGTATAGTTGGTCTTCTTATATTTTTAGTTATTGTAAGAATGACCTACTGAGTTAGATTTTGAGAGCTCCTTGAGTAAATCAACTATTTTCTCAGTTAAAGGGTTTTAGTTCTAATTTTTATAGTTGATATGGTTACTTCTAGGTTTTAAAGTTGAAAAGACTTAGCATTTTTAAAATGATTTTGATTCAATCTTTTCCCTTTTGAGTTTAAAGATTCCCCTCTCACAAGTTTAGGAGGAGTATTCTTATGTTTGGGAGGAATACTTTTGTCGTAGCCCACTCCGGATCGGTCGCCACATGTTCTAGATCCAGAAAGAGGCTTTTCTAACTTTGGATCACATTGGGCATACCTTCATGTATCCTTTAAACTCAAAAGTGAAGAGACTTCAAGTTTAAGTTTTTCATTTTCAGATTTTAGATTTTCAATCAGGGAGTCTTTGAAATCTAAATCACATTTTGATTTTTCAAAACAATCTGAAATGTGGGATTTTTCTAAAATAAGAGAATTAAAATTTTCTTTAAGATTTAAAAACTTTTCTTTTTGAAGTTTTAATTTAACAGCAATTTTACAACTTTCCTTGTAATGGGCATTATAAGCATCTTGAAGATCTTCTTCATTATCATGATCACTATTCAAATTTTCTTCACTAGTTAAATCATCATGATCTGAAAAAGTGAACTTGGCTAGAGTCATAAGGGCTTTAACTTCATTACCCGATTCGGTTTCAAAATCTTTTGATTCATAAGAGGCTTCAGTGCCAGAAGATTCATCCTAAGTAGCCAACATTCCTTTCTTTTTAGGTTTGTCCTTTTTAAGACACTTGTTTTCTAAATGCCCATATTCATGACAATTGAAGCATTGACTGTCTATTAATGATTTCCAAGTTTTAGATTTAGATCTTTTCTTATCATTTATTTTTTGAAAATCAACCCTCTTTTTACTTTTGAAAATTTTATAAAACTTTTTAGCTAAAAGGACCATATTATCTTCAGAGTTTTTAAAATTTGAATTAGTACAATTTACTTAAGAAAAGCATTTAGAAGATTTAAGAGCGATAGATTTACCTTTAGGAGCTTTAAAAGTTAACTCATAAGTCTGTAAAGAGCCAACTAGTTCTCTACCCTCATATTGTCCGTATCACGAAGTTCCTGGATCGCGGTCACCTTTGAGTTGAATCATTCAGGTAGTGAGCATAGTATCTTTGCACACACTTTACTTTCTGGGATTTTATCTCTAAGACCCCATATAGAGTTCGCAATGTCATTTAATCTTGTATAGATGTCCATGAACATTTCATTTTCTTCCATATGTATTTCCTCAAATTTGGTTGTGAGGATTTGGACTTTAGATTTCTTGACAATTGATGTTCCCTTGTGTGTCATTTCTAAAATATCCCAGGCTTGCTTTGCAGAATCACAGGATATAATTCTTTTGAATTCATCCGATGATAGTGTGCAAGTGATTGCATGTAGTGCTTTTGCATTGACACTACTCTCACTTTTCTAAAGAGTGGTCCAAGAAAAATAAGGTGTTACTCTCATAGATTTTGATCCATTGATACCAGTCCCTTCAGTGGTAGGAGGGGTCCATTCAGTCACTGTGGCTTGCCACACGCTCTCATCCATGGATTTTAAGAAAATTCTCATTCTGGCTTTCCAATAGGCATAATTGGTGCCATCAAATGGTGGAGGCCTAGTGACTGAAAGGCTATCAAAATTTGACATCTTATAAATAGCTCAGATTGATTAGCTCAGGAACTAAATCCAAAAATATAACAATTAAAAACAAGCTATTAGGCTCTGATACCACTTGTAAAGGCCAAGCTAGAGTCCTAGAGGGGGGGTGAATAGGACTATGCTAAATTAAAATGATAACAGCGGAATTTAAACCGTTAAAGTAAAGATAGCACTGTAAACAATCTACAATACAGAAATTAAATACAACCTCAAAAGAACAAGTATTGAGAGATTGATACAGATGTTATTTTAAGGACAACCTTACACCAAAAACCAAAGGTTTATGGTAGGACAACTTGATTCCTAGAAAGGTCTTTGTATCAAAAACTCAAACTTGATATAGAGGAATAAAAAAGAAATAACTGGAAATGAAATTCTAAGCTATTACAACATTCTCCACAAAGCTTGAAGTGTAAAAGATTACAACATTCACATCCACAAATACATCCCACAAACTTGAATGATAAAAGATATAGAAAACAAACCATACATCCACAAAACACAAAGAATTATAGTGGTTTGCCTGTGTGTACACGAACTGTTATGCAACAGCCACATAGCTACTCCATTCCTAATATCCTCACACAGTGGATATTAGTGTTCACTATGAAAATAGATTTTTCCAGGTTCACCCAAAACCTTCACAATTGTGTCTTTCAAGTGGGCTTACACAATTCAAAAACCCCACACTCTGAGTTTTCTGCATCTCCTCAGATAACCAAAAGAATGAATTTTTTCTGGCTTAATATCAAAAGAAACCAAAAACAGAAGATTTAAACAAATGTAAAATACTTGGATATTCTCCTTTTGTTGCAACCCGGAAGAACCAAATTGGAGTAGAAATTCGAATATAGAAGTTCAATGTCCACACTTACTTATGAAATGGTTCTAGATTCTAAATTGATTTTAAATTAAATCAAGTTGGGCTAGCTCTATTTGATTTTGATTCCAAGAAGTAGGAACTCTTCAATCCCTCTTTCAAATCAGATAGGAATGCAGAATACAAAATCAAATATACAAAGCTAATAAAAGAGAAAATTAAATATACACAATATAGCTTAAATAAATGACTAACTTATCTCTTAGAGTGATGAATTAATTTAGCTTGAATTGGATATTAAACTCTGAAATTCGTTGTCTATTTATAGCTGAACAAATCACGTTCACGACTGGTCTTGAGGTTTCCACGACTAGTTGTAGAACCAACAAATTTTTAAAATTTGGGTGCGATAAGAGAAAGCCGTTCCACGACTGGTCTTAGGTCATCAATGACGGGTTGAGGGACCTCCATGACTGGTCGTGACCTATCCACGACTGGTCATGAGGAACCTGATATAATCGCTGGAGTTTGAGTCATAGCTGCAGGACTGGTCGTGAACGTGTCGTGCACTGTTCACACGACCAGTCGAGAAGTCTTCAGGACTGGTCGTGGCTTAACAAAAAATTCTAAAAATATTCAACAAACTTAGGACCGGTCGTGGAATTTCTTAGACCAGTCAAGCTAGTGTTAGGACTAGTCGAACAGAGTCCAGGACTAGTCAAAGAACAGACCAAACACTTATAAAATGATTCAATTTGAATTATGTATTCAAAATGGCTTACCTTAAGGTCAATCTAAGGTCTTTCATACCTTATCCATGATGTATGAACATTGAACCTTCTTTTCTTCAGATGATAAACAATCTTTGAAGTTCATGAAGCTTGAGATCTTAACAAATAATGAAGCTTGAACTTGAGATCTTTTGAAGCTTAATTTTGTAGTACTTTAGTTGTACTTCACCTTGAGTCTTGAGTATGAACAGTTGACTTGTCTTTTGATGTGGCTTTAAAACATTGAATTTTGAAGCTTAAAGAAGTGAACAATGTACTTGATCATGCATTTCTTGAAGTAGATCTTTGTTCTTGATTTGAATCATAGTCCTTATACGTGTGATGCATTGTCTTGAACATATATATCAATGTGCTACACAAGACACACAGATTGTGTGGTTTTGGCACTACAAAATTTGACAATCAAAGGAGCAAGAAACAATAGCACTTACATGTACAAACAAGCAAACCACTATAATTCCGTGTTTGGTGGATTTGTAGTTTATTTTCTTTATCTTTTGCGATTTAAGAATGTGGGATGTATTTATGGATGTGAATGTTGTATTTTTTACATTTCAGCATTGTGTGGTGAATGTTGTAATAGCTTAGTTATTTTCTTTGCTATTCATTTCTTTCATATCCTCTTTAGTTTGAGTTTTTGATACTCACCCACGTTCTAGTAAGGTTGTCCTGCCATAAACCATTGGTTTTTGGTATCAGGTTGTCCTTAGAACCAAGTTTGTATCAACCTCTCAATACTAGATTTTTATTGTTGTTTTACATTTCCGCATTATGGATTATTTTATGTGCTATCTTTACTTAATTGTTTAAATTCCACTGCTATTTTTTTTAAATTTGGCATAGTCCTATTCCCCCCCTCTAAGACTTAATAGGTCGGCCTTTTCAATATCTATCAAAGGTGGAATAAAAAATGCCTAAGTGGGGTAAGAAATTTTGATGCGGTTTTCAAAATTTTCAAACTAGTTTAAAAGAGGGAGTTCCCCACTTATAAATAGGGCTTCCCAGGGCATTCCTAAGCATCATCAAAAGCATTCAAGGGCAAGATCTAGGGTTTTTTCTATGGTTTTTAGATCTTTACAAGTTCTTTTTAGATTTTTATTAATTTATTTTCTTGCTTTCTTGTTGTTTTTGTATTTTGTAATTTAATTATGTTTTTCTAGTTCCCTCTAGCCTAAGCTAGAAGGAAAGCATATTGGTTTAATGATATCATAATTTATAATGATTGATTATTTTTAATGATGAGATGAATGGTGTATGCATGTTATTAATTATCTAGGTTTAAGTTTTTGATCCTCATGTGAGATCCATATTGATGGATAGGTTTGACCTGGATCAATTAGATTTCTTAAAGGGAGATATTCTCAACCTGTTACATTATTTGATTAATTATTTTATAGATATTGAATGCTTAAAATCACTGGCACTTGAAAATATATATTAATGATGTTAATCCATGATTCTCTAATCTTTTATATCATTTATTAAAATATTTAAACTATTTTATTTTCTGATTAGCCTGACTATAGTGCTCGAATCCTAGTTGTGTTATCAAAGTCATCATCATTTATTGATCATTAACCTATGTGTGGAACTTTGAATCTTGAGTGTTGTTTTAATTCTGTTAAATTACATACCTTCAAAACCTTTAAAATCATTTCATTTGTTTAGTTTCTATTACTTAGTTAATTTTGCATTTGATCTTCTCATTGTCATAGATCATCTTCCTATGGGATCAACCATGTAGTCACAGGATATTACTTACAAACCTCTACACTTGGAGGCAAGCAATCACACAGCTGGACAATGGAGTCTGCCCCAGTAGAAAGAGTGGGAGCTCAACCTTCAGCCAAACAACCCATCGATGTCTGTCCCGCTAGGTCAAGGTTTAGGGGGACTGACCTGGCTTGAATTAGATTGAAGTACCAAATTCTAGACTCAGTGGTGCTCCGAGTTCCTAAGCCTGGTGAAGTCCCTTGCGACCCTCGTGAGGGCGAGGTGGCCATCTACTTGGTCACCTTGCAATGTGGCCTCTGCCTCCCTCTTCATCGGATTGTGCAAGAGGTCACTTCTCGCTTAAGGCTTGCCCCAGGCTAGATCATCCTAAATGATTAGAGAGCTCTACTAAGGACCTATATCCTCTGGTTCTAGCTCAGGAATGTCGAGCTAACAACCGAAGAGTTCATGTACTTATACCAACCAAAAGCTAACCCGAAGCATCTGAGTTGGTTTATTTTCCAGCGTGGGTGAATAAGGGCCAAGCCTTTATCACTGGTAATCCTTCCTCCAACAAAAATTGGAAGGACAAGTGGTTTTGGGCGTCCGGAGTATGGGACGCTCCAGCTACTGATTTGGCTCGACTGCAGGCTCGAGTCCTTACCAAATTCGCCACTCGAGGTTGGATTTCGCTGAGCAATTGAACTTGAGAATTTCTCCTTTTTTTGTAGTCACATTCGCTCACCACTGATCATTTTTATAGACTATTCTCAAACTCTCCCCAGCTCTCCAACCTTCAGCTTCATCAAGTGAATCGAGCAAAGGCGACGAGTGCTGCTCATAGGGCATGGGTCATGCTAATCACGCCCGACCTCCTCCACCATTCCGAACTCTCCCGACCCGCTCCCACAGGTAGGTTGTGGATCACAGGAGCATGTTCATATCACGATGATTCTCCCTTTACAAGTAAATATTAACTTGGAGTGTCTCTTTGTGCGGAAATGGTCGACCCCCAGCGAGAAGATCCTGACCTCTTTTGAGGCTGAGATAGCCCAGAAGAAGTTGAAGAAGAGGAGGACTGTTGTACCTCAGGTGAAGTTAGGAGGTCCTCCACTGTGGGTACAGGGTCGGAGCCCATCACTAAAGGTTTTATGATGGAGCGGCAACTCCCGAGCATCGCAGGTGAAGGAGCTTGGGATGCCCTAGCTTCAGTGGTGACTATGGAGGTGGTGGATTTGGGGGAATCTCCCCTGGCCCAAGAAGCTTTCCCCACCGAGGAGCTCCTGCCCCTGACTACCCAGGCGTAGGGCGAGGAGGGTGATAGCGCAAGCTAGCAGGTAGATGAGGCCGAGGAGTCGGGTCCTCTTCCTCCTGGATATCATATGAATAGTCTTGCCGGATGGATGGCTAGGCATGTTTCAGAGGTGAAAATTGTCGAGCTGGTAAATACCCATCCGGTAACAATGTATCGATTGTTGTCATTAGAGCAGTCGAGAAGAATGGTGATCGAGTCCAAACGATCAAAGAAGTAATCGAATTCACACGATCACCAGACAGGTAACGAAAAGAGAAGTAAAGGAAGTAAAACATGGGAAGCATTTAGATTCGAGTAATAAAGAGCGGTTACCATAACCATTGAAATGTGGGAATGATCCAGAATGTTCGGATCAAAGCTATAAATAGCAGAGCAAGTTAAGAAGAAAAATTTGTCTCATACCAAACCAAACAAACTAAACTTATCTTTCAATTACCAGTCAATTTACATTCCATACTGTAACCATTTACTGTTCCTATTAAGCAATTATATTCCTTAGTATAATCACTTACCTTTTAGCCTGCTATTTACATTCCTAGTGTAATTCATAGTGGTAACCAAGTAGCTGATAATCTTTAGCTATAATTTGAGTTTACGCTAGCACACTAAACTCAGTTCGTCCATTAAGAGAGCTTTCAACATATGTTCTTCGCAACTGACTGTAAGAATCTCTCTTCCATTCCATTTTATTAGTATCAAAAAGTCCTTTCGTACGGAAGGTAAAGGATTACCCATCGTCACAGGAAGAACCCCACCCTCTGAATATCGCTTAATCCAATTTACATATCGAGAGAATGGATGAATAGGCGATAGATCTCCTCAGGCCTCAGTCATACATTACATGTCTGCCTACCTTAGTGCTCAGGGTCATTATTGTAAGGCCCATATCCTAGTTTGTACCGTTCCTTAAACTTCCACGATCCTCCCCATCGAATTCTGGTGACCCGTGACCTATAGTTGGAGTTTGCACGCGACCCTAAGTCGCATCCCGTATATTTGAGTCAACTCGACTTGAAACTTGTACCTTAGCGACCACACCATCACCGCGGTTCCCACGCCATGACTTGCGCACTGATGCGATACCCAGGCCAGGAGTTATGGTCCCGCGTTCATTTTAAGGAAAACGCTGCACATTTTCGAATTCTGAAAGAATCCCTACCCATCCATCACATCAATGAATAATTACAAGTCAAGTACACAACCCATCCCTCTCTTACTAACAAAGCATGGCACCCATCTCTCTCCCATACCTAAAGTCAACTCTCTCCCTCTTCGCCCATCCATTTCTTAGACCATGCCATTCCTCTCTCCCATCCATCCCATCCCTTTCATCCCATCACTTTCTCTCTCCCTCTCATTCTCTCTACCATTCCAAGCAACCAAGAGAGAAAATCCTAAGGAGAGAAAATAATAAGGCCCACTTTCTACCCTCACATCTCACCATCTTGAAATTGCAGTAATGACCGCTTTAGTTGAAGTAGGAATATGCCAATATGTCCTGAAGGGGGTGAATAGGACTTTTAATAATTTTATGACAATTTAAAATCCTATCATACTATCCTAAAAGTAGGCATGCATCAGGATTACTACAGAGTAACTCTACTGGCTTCCAAGCCTGGTAGAGGATCCAATCATAAAACTATTTGAGAAATACACAATATGTAAATCAGTTTATGATGGATGTGACTGTGTGTGTGAGGTGTGATCTCAGATAATCAAGTGTGAAAGTATTTAAGGAAATCACATAAGTAATGGAAGACAATAACAATCTCAAACACAGTCATTTTTATAATGGTTTGACTACTTGTCTACCCCACTTCCAACAAATGAACTCAACCCTTGAGTGTACCGGATCTCACTCACCACAGGTTCACCTCAAACCGGAGGTATTAAATCAGGTTCACCTCTAACTAGTACAACCTACACTTAGGCTGACACAATGTGTCTACACGACACTGTTTATGCTCCCATGAGCAAGGGTCAACACATAGCACTCGACTTTCAAGCTCCACTGTCCAAGGATCCATACAAGGAACCTAACGAAGGTTTCACAACAAGTTCACCTCTAACTGGAGGTTTTAAATAGGTTCACCTCTAACTAGTTTATGCACTCCACAGAGCAAGGGTCCTCTCAAAGCACCCCCACGTACACTCCTGCTGGAGGCCTCCCACGAGGACTTGCAAGGGTTGAGAAACACCTTAGACCTAATCCTCTAAAAGGAATTATGACAAGGGTCCTCTAGACTCTAATGACTTACAAATAAGTAGATGAGCCCTTTTCAATGTGTTGTTGAAGATCTCCTCCTTTGATGACGAAGAATCTTCTGCTTCCTTGAACCGCAACTCAGAAGATGTACCAATACATGACGATGGGTTGGGTCAAGGTTATGATGGAATCCTACTCTATTAAATATTTTTCCTATAAGGGAGATAGAGTAATTTTAATCATCTATGCATTCAAGTCATTCCAGCTTAATGATCTGCGATTAAGGTGGTAACTGTAGGATCCTTGAATGCGGAAGTTCATTCCCCAATCCACTCTATTGAATGTCAATGATGAGGGTGGATTGGAGGATGAACTCCCATGAGAGAAAAAGGCTTAGGGTATATGATCTAGGGTTAAACACACAAAAGAACTCTCTATTTTCTCTATCCAACAACCATGGGAAAGATCTCATTAAATAGGCAAAAGGTTCCAACGGATATAAAACGGTCACATTTTTGACAGAGTTCGATATCATCGAGCAAGGTCGATATCATCGAGCGTATACTCTCGATAGCATCGACTGGCTGCTTGATGACACGAACTTAAATGTCAAATGCTTTTAAAACCTTTTGCTCACTGGTTGAGGAAATGGATCATGAGTCGATGTCATCAGATTTCGAACTCCAATTTCATCGACACGAGGTTCGATTCCTCGACATTTGAAAATGTAAGAGACGTGTCTTTGAAGATTTTTCAGGAAATAGATATGATCGAGCATCACTCGATATCATCGGAATTTGAATACCGATGATATCGAGGGCAATGTCAATTCATTGATCATTCCAAGTAATTTTTCTATAAGCTTGCTGAACAGTTTCTGTCCACTTTCGATGACATCGACCATGCCTCGATATGATTGATATTTGAATATCAATTTTATCGAGTGACCCTCGATCCGAGAAAAATATCCTAAAAAACTTGCTAGATATAAATGTGTCCCATTCCAATATCATCGAAGGGCTTCCGATATCATCGAGATTTGAATTTCGAGGATATCGAGAAGCTCTTCGATATATCAAAGATTACATGATTTGCCTTAACAGAACTTTGGACATAAAAGACCTGATGTCGATTTTATCGAGTCTACTCGATGGAGTCGAGATTCAAATTTTAATGATATCGAACCTTCTATCGATACATCGATAATTCCGTCCAGATATCTTTGTGGTTGCTGGACCTCTTATGTCCTCATTTCGATAATATCGAGTGAGCTTCGAGGACATTGACAACAAGGTTCGATTTCATCGAACCACTTGTCGATAAATCGACAAGGGCAGAAAACTTAGAGATTTTTCTGAGTTTGAAAAAAACTTTTCTAACCATAATCCCTTAGGGTATTCTAACCAATTTTACGCGTTTTAATTACCTAGTGTTTTGGGACATGGGATGTGAGGCTCAAGATTTACCTATGACGAGTTCGGGCACAAATCCAGTTGAGGCGGTTGCTTGATCAATCTTCCTATGGGGCTCTTCTGTCTAGCTAAATCAATGCGCATGCTAATTGATAAACCAGGGCACTTTCAATCTCCCCCTTTGTAAATTACATGACAAAACACCAAAACACCCTAGAACAATGTCTAGACTAATACCCTAAATTGTGTGTACATGAACTTTACACAAATTTACAAATTTATCTAGTTTGCACATATACACATCAGTAGCTGCTCCCCCTAATAGAAATTTCCCCCCGTCTCCTTGCAGCTGCTCCCCCTAACACCTACACCACCATCAACAAACAGATGCACACAATTTTCCTTCAGGATGTGGATTTGTTCTCCCCCTTTTTGTCAGTCATTGGCAAAGGATAATGTAACAGTTGATATTAACTGAAGTTTAGATAATATGGGAGAACCAAAATTCAGGGAGCATAAGCACAATAGATAGATGTACAAGATCATCTCATTTTAGAAAACATATATGCTTATTAGGATAAGAAGAGCAGTGAATAGTAGGTAATATGAAAATAAAGAGCAAGCATCACACGCATCATATTCCATTTCCTATATGAACCAGTGAACACATGGGATTGCAAAATATGACAATAAGGAGATATGAGATAGCCATAGCCCACAATATCCAAAAGTATACACACACACACACACACACACACACACACACACACACAGCCCAAGATTGGCAGTAGTATAATCATTCTTCCCAACCAAAAACAAAACAAGCCCATCCATGGCCACCCAAAAACAGAGTATTGTCCTTACTCAGATGATATCGCACAAAAAAAAACTTGTCAAACTCTGCAAGTTAGTAATTCATTAGTTACACGAATATGAGCGTAGGGCATTCAAAAAGATATTTATGCCCTAAGCATTCCAGGGAGACTCCAGGTAAGTGACAAAGGGAAGGACACACTATAGACATCGAAAGCCTGGGTATGCTTATTGTGCAGGTAGGGAATCTAGAATTTGTTTTGTAGTACGTTGCAGAACCACCAGCATGTGTTTGATCTCTAAAAGACAGGCTTCACAGTCATCAAGTCATTTCATCATGTGAGATTGTCCGTCCAGAAGATTTTGTACAATGTCTTGTTCTGTGAAAGCCTTAGTGAGATTACCAGAGTCGGGGCTGGGCATAGGATTACTCTTGCCTGAGGTTAGGTTGGTTTTTCCACCACGAAACACGTTGTCAATGATATTCAGGTTATAGATGTCTTTGTAGTTGAACCAGGCACACGAGTGCAGGAGATCATTAGTAGGAGGTAGCCTAATTTGTTGGGAAAGCTTGGACATAAGACACGGGAATGGAAGTGTAGTGATGTATTCTTCTATACACACATGAATTAACTATTGGAGAAGAAGAGTGGGTAGACACACTGGAATACCTTGATGAACCTCATACAGAATATTGAGGATGTATGGAGAAATCTTATTGCCCGATACTTCACAGGGATAGACATTTGTATTGAAGATGCTGTGAAGAATTTTATAGGCAGGACTGAGATGCTTAACATGAAGAACATTTTTTGCATTTCTGGGAATTGTAGCACCATTACATAATGCTCGAGTGATTTCACCCCATACTCCAAGACCGTTCAGGTTCCGTTCTGATACAGGTATCCTAGTGATTTCTACACCAACCAGATGACTTATCAATCTAGGGGTGATGTGCTCAGTCCAATTTATGATAGCGACTGAAATGAGTGGAGGATTATCTTCAACGTTGTAGATTAAGTTCAAAAACTGATGCACCAGATCAAATTGAAATCCTCCCCCAAAATTCACGATATTGCCCCACCTAATCAGTTCAAGGAGATTGATGATCCCAAAGGGTTCAATAAACATGCTATGAATTGCTCGTTGTGCCACAATTTCTAAATCTGAAAGTGAAGATGTGGCAGTTACATTCTTCTTACCTCTCTTGCTCTTAGTTGAGGCACTTTGTGGAAGTACCAAACCTTTGTCTTTAGACATTGCTGCTTGGGATGAGATAAGATTTGGATTTAAAAAACTGTTCTGAGAGATGCAGTGCCAAAATGTGATCAACAAGTGAAACTCCTTTTCAGTTCTCCCATCTTTTATCGAGCAGTAACGTTTGATATCATCGATCATAGGTTCGATGATATCGATATACCCTAATTGATATTTTCAATGAAGAGTTCGAGGGAAGATCAACTGACCCAACGTTTCAGCTCCTCGAGAGGTCGTCGATGGTATCGATTCTTGGTTGATGTAATCGAGAGGTTCACATGACATATCGACCGACATATCGAAGGTGAATATTTTTTATTTTTAGCATTTCGACAAACTGTCATGTATAATTTAGTATATCCTTGAATCAGATAGTGTATACAGCAAAATTTTGTACATGCATTGTACAAATCAAAATTATAAACATCAAGATGTTTATGTACAAAAAGATTGAGGTGAGAAACCTCAGATATATCATTAGGAGTTCAGTAAAAATTACATCTTTTTAGCAGCTATCCAGATCTAGATGCTAGACCTGAGCTTGTTTTTCTATGCTCAATATTTCTAGGCAGATGGATCAGCCTTTCCTTTACCTTTAATGACATAACAGTGGTTATTTGTGTGAGAACCCTTCATCACTGATTTACCTGAAAAGTCTAGGATCTCGCATTTTTCTTTGTTGAATGTAACCACATGCTCATTGTCACATATTTGAGAAGTGCTTAAAAGATTATGAGTTAATCCTTTTATACAAAAGGCATTCTCATTTTTGAGCAAATTTATTCCTTTAATAATTCCCTGTCCAATTACCTTAGTGGTGCTTCCATCTCCATAGGTGACTGTCCCATCATTAAGATTTGAATAATTTGAAAGGAGAGATTTATCACCTGTGACATGTCTTGAGCGTCCGCTATCCAAGTACCACTTAGTATTATTGTCTGTTATATGATTTGAATAAGTAACAAGGCAATTCTTCTTTTCTTTTGCTACCCATTTTGTGACAGGATTTTTAACTGTGGTAGATTTAGTTTCTTTAATTAAAATGGGTAACTGAATCGTGTTTTCTTGTCTTACAAATTCATTTGTTTTCTTGTTTAATTCAGCCACCTGCTTTAATAACTCCTTCATTCTGTCAATCATCCTGGGTAGTGATGGATGTGTGTTTCCTCTATCCATATTCCTAGGAGGACACCTCACATTTTGTTTTCTGGTTGGTCTGATTTTGCTTGCATGCTTTTGACCAGAGTTGGGTTGTGTCCTCTTAGAAAATATGCATTCAAACTCATAATGACCGGAATCACCACACGAATGACACACAAGAGTAAGCTTAGTTTTACTTCCTGAGGTAGCAAATTTTTCTTTAAACTTATCATATCCTAAGCTGCTCTTGTCTCTTCCTTGTCTTCCCATTCTTAATAGTTTTTCAAATTTCTCACCACTCTGGGAAAATTTATTATTTATCTCAATAGATTTTTTTTTCTAAATCAAACAGGAGTGTGTGATTTTCATTTTGAAGGAGCATGTTTTTATCTTTTAATAGCTCAACCTATTTGTTTAGTTTGTCAGACTCGGATTTAAGGAAGGTAATGATTCTTTCTAATATATCATTATTTGAATGATATTGCTGCAAATCATTAATTAGATGTGTATTAATTTCCAAAGTTTTATCCAGATCTTTTTGCAGCAATTCCTTTTTATTTTCAGACATTCCAAGTCTTTTAAGGATGTTGATGCTATGAATGTAGAGTTGATTGTAAGCATCCTATAGTTTGTCCTGTTCCTCTTCTTCCTTCTCAGTTTCCTCATTATCAGATGGAAATGATTCAGTGGCTTGTGGTTCTTCATCGTTCTTAGTTTCGATGGAAATGATTGGAGCAGTAGAGACCATAAGAATTTTCAGGGATTACTGGTCTCCATCACTCTCTGAGTCACTGCATTCTGAGTTTGATTCTTCTGTATCATCCCATGTGGCAGCCATTGCCTTTCCCTTGGTTTTTCTATTTGGCCATTTGAAAAGGCCAAGCTATATGTCCTAGAGGGGGGGGGGGAATGAATAGGACTATGCCAAATTAAAACTTAACAGCGAAATTTAGATAAATTAAATGCAGATAGTAATAAACAATCCCACAATGCCAAATTTAAAGATAACCACAAAAGTACGAGTATTAAGAGGTTGATGCAAATGTTGTTCTAAGGACAACCTTACACTATAAAAACCAAGGGTTTATGGCAGGACAACCTTACTAGAACAGTTTGTGTATCAAAAACTCAAACTATTATAGAGGAATAAAAAACAAATAGCAAGAAAGGAAATTTAGGCTATTACAACAATCCCACACATCCACATAAAGATTACAGAATTCTCGACAAATATAATAAGGGAAATTACAATCATCCACGAAAAGAAATAAACATTCAAACTATAACACCAGAAATTATAGTGGTTCGCTTGTGTGTACACCAACTGTTTAGACAAACAGCCATACAACTTCTCCACTCCTAATATCCTCACACAGTGGATATTAGCGTTCACTATGAAAATAGGTTTTTTCAGGTTCACCTAAAACCCTCACAATTGTGTCTTTCAAGTGGGCTTACACAATTCAAAATCCCCACACTCTGAGTTTTCTGGATCACCTCAGACAAACCAAAACAGAGATTTTCCTGGTTCAATCTCAATGAAAACCAAAATAAAGGAATTTACAAAAACTGTAAAATACCTGGATATTCTCCTTTAGATGCAACCCGGAAGAACCACGTCGGAGTAGAAGTTCAACATTGAAGTTCAATGTCCAAAATCACTTATGAAATGGTTTTAGGTTCTAAATTGATTTTAAATTTAAAGTACCTTGGGCTAGCTTGAGTTGATTTTGATTCCAAGAAATGGGAATACTACAATCCCTCTTTCAAATAAAATTGGAATGTAGAAATTCAAAATCAAATACAAAGAAAGCTAATAAAAGAGAATATTAAATGAGCACAATATAGCTTAAAATAATGACTAACTTATCTCTCAGAGTGACGTATTGATTTATCTTGAATTCAATAAAAAAAACTCAAAAATTCGTCGTCTAATTTATAGGTGAAGAAATCATGTTCACGATTGGTCCTGAGGACACTACGACTGGTCGTAGGACCAACTGAATTTTTAAAATTTTGAGCGTGATCGGATAAAGCTGTTCCACGACTGGTCGTAGGACCTTCACGACCGGTCGAGGGACCTCCACGATTGGTCGTGACCTATCCACGATTGGTCGTGTGGAACTTGAAATAGTTGCTGGACTTTGAGTCGTAGCTGCAGGACTGGTCGTGAACGAGTCGAGCATTGTTCATACGACCGGTTAAGCAGTCTCCAGGACTGGTCATGGCTTAAGAAAAAAATTGAAAATTTTCAACAAATTAGGACTGGTCATGGAATTTCTTGGACTGGTCGAGCCTGTATTAGGACTAGTCGAACAGAGTCCAAGACTAGTTGAGAAATAGTCTATTCACTAATAAAATAAGTCAATTGAATGATGTATTCAAAATGACCTACCCTAAGGTCAATCTAGGTTCAATTATACCTTGTTAGTGATGTATGAACATTGAGCTTCTTTTTCTTTAAGTTGATAGTTGTTCTTTGAAGTTGGCGAAGCTTGAGATCTTGTCATAGGATGAAGCTTGACTTGAGACTCTTGAAGCTTGAAATCGACTAACATTGAAGCTTGAACTTAAGTATGAAAGTCTAGGAATGTTGTCTTGACTTGTACAAAGCTTTGAACTTTTTGAACTCTTGAATCTTGAAAGCTTGAATTCACTATTGACGTTGTACATAAACATGAACTAGTACACTTGCCTTTGAAGTTCATGAACACAAGACCCTTGTTCTTGAGAGATGCACATACTTCATTTTATAGTTGAGCTACACAAGACACAGATTCCAAGAGAGGTTTTGTCACTACAAAATTTGACAATATAAGAGCTAGAAACCTTAACACTTACAATCTCCCCCTTTATCAAATTTGTGACAAAACAAACTCTATACGAACATTAGCATTATATGCACAAAGAATCATGCACCAGTTATAAAAAGAAACCAGTTACAACCTGGTTAAAGAATCATGCACCAGTTATCAACAATACTCCCCCTTACTTAACTCTCCTTCACCAAAATAGAATTCACAATCAATTCATCCATAATCCATAATCCACGTGCCATATACCAATATACCATAATCACCATATATTAAGCATGCCAAAAATTCTCCCCCTTTTTTGTCACAATATGACAAAGGAAGGAAGCAAGAAATGGAAGTGGAAGTAGATAAGGAAGGAAGATTAAGAAGAGTATTGAGGAATATATTATCAACATAGATAAAATATCAAACCATAAGCAAGTTATGTTAAACCATAAGTAACCAAGTTCAACCAAGTACAAATAAGTTAAATCAAGTTCAAGTACCATCTCAAAAGATAAAACAAATCTAAGTATCATTAGAGTTATTAAAAACCAAGATAAGAAAATACTAATCAGATCCTAAAGAGGGAGCAGGAATAGATGGATCAATTTGGTGTAAACCCTTGTTAATGCGCCTCATATATTTACGCATATAAGCAAATTGAGAATCCTGGGTTACACGAATTTGAGCCACTTGTTCCTTAAGAGAATACAACATCTCAGCAAAATTAGAAGGCTGATAATCAGGGTCAGCCTCAGAATCTGAATTGAGCTCATCAAATATATCATCCATATTAATATCATCAGGAGGTAGATCGCCTTCTTCTTCATTTACTGCTTCAGCTCCACCACCACCCACATTGACCTGGCCTTCGGCCAACCTTAAATTCATCTTATTTAAATTTGAGTTGTTAAAGATGAGGTGATAAATGGGTGCCTCTCCAACAGGCATAACCACTAACATATGAGTGGTCAACACAGTCATAAGATATACAAATGGGATATCACTGTGACCAAGATGGAGACGGAATTGTATGATGGAATGATAGATTAAAGAAGGAAGACAAACATTTATACTAGAGATAATGGAATGCAAAATTCGAACCATGAAATAGGTGAGTTCAATTTTGTTCCTAGAATGAGGATACAGATTTGAAATAAATATCCTATGAAGGACCCTATATCTGGGTAACAAGTACTTTGAAGTGAGCGCATTCCCATTTTGACTCCATTGCACATCTATATTACACAATTCTCTAGTAAGTATACGTTTTTCTGATTTAGAAGGTTTAGCTACTAGAGTGCTAATTGGAATACCTTCATCATTGACAGGTATGTCCATTAAGCCAGAAATCAAATGTCAATCTACTTCAAATGGACCTTCTCTAGTTGCTATAATAAAAGTTAAATTTTTAGTTGAAAAATTAGAAATACATGCAAACATAGCCTGCACAATAGACTGGCATGCTGGCCCACCCCAATGTAGAATGTTAGCCCATCCTACAAATTGGAGAAGAGGAAGGAGTTCAAATGGAGCAAGATGTTCAACATGCACAGGTCGCCCAACTATCACATTGCTCAACCTCAAATCCCGCATATAGGAGGGATCATCTTCAGGTGGCCGAAGGTGGTGCCGTGTGATAGGTGTCGATCTAGATGTTAAAGGACCTCGAGAACTTTTCTTTTTACCTCTAGCATCCATTTGCAACTAGGAATATAAGAAATCAAGAAGTTGCAAAAGATGTAGAGAGGGGTTTCTATAGATCAGATTTTGGAGAAGAAAACCTCAAAAAGCTCAAAGAAACAAGAAATAAATCACTTCAAGTATGAAAATGAAGTGATATGGACTTGAATCTACAAGAAAAATGGAATTAATGCACTAACCTTGAAGATCTAGGAAGGTGGGTACGACTGGCCGAGCTTAGACTCGTTGGAGAAGAAGCACAAACGAGGAAGAAAAGGGTTTTTCCCCTCAATTAAAGTGAAATCCGTGATTCCACGACTGGTCGAGTATGTTCTCAACCGGTCGTGCCACGACTGGTCGAGCATGTACTCAACTGGTCGTGCATAGCCAAAAATGTGCATTTTTCATTAAAATTTAAAATTTAAACATATAAACTAACAAGTATATACATTATAATATAGAGATGTATAAATAATCAATTCAAATTACACATACCAAGATCAAATTTCAATTTATTAAACTTACTTTTGTCGAGCGGTTTAGTGAAAATGTCAGCAAGTTGAGTTTTGGTCGGAATGTATTCCAAAGAAATTGTCTTTTCTTCCACTAATTCAGGAATGTAATGATATCTAATGTCAATGTGCTTGGTTCGTAAATGCTGGATTGGATTGTAATGACCCAAAAAATTTTGTGCTAATCTTTCCTTAGTAGTTGTTTTTGGTGTAATTAGCGCTATACTCGATTGCTTGTGAAATTCGTGTCAATCACTTTAAATTCGATCTACATGACTCAAAACTTATAGATTAGTTAGCGCTATGTTAATCTAAAATCTGGGATCCATCGGTAAATCCAGTTGTTCTGGGGATTTTTTGGAAGTTTTGGATCGGACCTGGACCGCACTTTGAAAGTCCGATAGCGATGATCTTAGGCTGTTGCAGTCACCATGTTGGGCTTGACCATCACCTTGAAAATTAAGTCCAGATGTTGTTCTGGGTCGATTTGATTGAGTTCAGAGTGAAGAGTGTGAGAACGGTTGGATATTTAATGTGATTTTATGAAATCTGAGTCGTGTCGCTTGCGCGATGATTTTAAGCAATCTGACTGTTGGATTTTGACCCAATTTCACCCTCTGATCAGGGAAGGTGGCCCAGGCATATCCTTGTGCTTGTGGACCTGATCGAGATTCAGTGACCGTTGAATTGGGTGTGGTCCGCCACGGTTGATCTGTAAAGCCGGTCGGTACGAAAACTCAGCTTGACCTAGATCCATGGTCAGTGAGCTTAAGTCCGACCTTTCGTGGTTATAGGCCCACCAGAAGTGCTTCGTTGGATCGAGAGAGGCTTGCTTTGGTTATAACCTAAGTATACCTTGTCCCTGGGGTTATTTTCATCAATTTTAGGCCTATTTATAGACCTTGAAACCCTAGCTCTCCTTTCCATACGAATTTTCTCTAACCCTACCTAAGAAAGAGAGTGGAAAAGAGAGAGAAAGTGAGAGAGAAGTTGGTGAATCATCTTAAATTCTTTCCTATTCTTCTGCATCCTTGAACCTTCACTTTGAATCGTTATTCTGACGATTCTGAGTTCATCTTGGGGTAAGTTAACCTAACCCTAACCTGTGTTAGAGCTTAGAATAGTCTTGGTGTTGTTGTATCTCATTCCTATTCATGCTTTAGGGTATTCTATCGCCGTTGACGAAGACAACTCGTCTGAAATCAGTTCGGTGTTCTTTTCTAGCTTAAGGTGCGGACTTTAAGTATATAGGTTATAGTTTTCAAGGCTTTCAATGCCAGTTAATGATTTATTCTTGTTATGGATGAGATTTCACATGCCAAATGTTGTGTTTATGTTGCGTTCCTGATATGCATGTGTTATATTGAGATTTGTGTATCCTATGTGTATGTATAAAGTACTGTATGCGTATAAAATATGAACTTGTGATTGCCATGATTATTTGTCGTGTACTTATGCTTATTGCATGTGCAACAACTCCTTGGTAAGAGGAATTGTCCAAAGGTGTGTATTTCAACATATGTCATGTATGTTGTATTATATATTCTAAGTGTTTGTAGAAATGTCTGAATGATCTAAAGTGTGATATATGAACCTAGTATGGGCGTTGAGAAGCAATTCTGAACTCTCCCACTAGTGTGTATGATTTCCTTCTTCCTAGTTACATTTCTTGTTGTTTAAATTCAAGCATTACTTATGCTTACATTTACGTTAAGTTGATATTCTTCAAATGCTTGGTTACCACATGATTGAAGTTGTTGTTCCATTACTGTTCTACATTTAATACGAATATCTGTTGTAGGGTAATGTGTTTGGACTATGAATAGTCCAGGAAATCGGTAATCTGCCTTAAGGTTGTGGCTGAGATTGCTTTCGCCACGTAAGACGTATTAGATGAACTCGAGCCGTATTAGAGTTGGTGGCAGTGGTTTGGCCACGCGGAGTGTTTGCGCACTCTATGTCATTCAACCCAATGTGCGCTCGTGCTAGTTGAGTTTGTCAAGTAACCCGATTGTCCGATGTATGTTCACCATGTATGGACGCTACTGCTTGAATCTAGGGTACCGAACTTACCAATGAAATCCTATTAACCATGGTACCTTGATCTGCTAAGACTCATGAGCCGGACATGGTGGTATGGGATACCGTGGTCGAGCTGTCGGCCTACGCTGGGGTGACGAGCCTCCCCGTAGTGACCAATGAGTAACTAAACTCGTGAGCCGATTATGGTGGTATGGGACACTATATTCATGCTGTCGGCCTACATTGACTGGTGACGAGCCCTTTGAAGTGACCTCGAGCATGCCTGGATACCGCATCGAGGTGACGAGCCTTAGTGCAGTAACGAAGGTTTGATAGGCGTGCATTGATTGGTGACGAGCCTTTTGCAACGACCTCAAACCATATGATCGTATGAGATGTCTAGGACTGACGACCCTAGAATGGATCACTGTTTGGATGGTGATATGAGGAAGGTATCTTAGCTTCCCAATCCTGCTGTATGAAAAGGACTAATAACAACTTGGTAATCATATCCATGCACCGCATTTGCATGTGCTTTGTAGATGTGGCGCACTTTGAGGTGGTGTCATGCGTAACGTAAGATGAAGACGCTGAGGGTGTATGCGTGAGGGAACGCATCATTCTGCATGCATCCTTGCATTAACAAGAGTACTTAGGACTTGTTTAATTGTTCTGCTTTATCATCACTGCTTGATTGAACTGATAACATGTTAACCAGTGCCTTATTGTTCCACTGAGTTGATCACTCACTCCCATGTTCTGGGGCGGTGTTAAACACCCACCAGACTCTGTCTTAGCTGTTGATGTTGCAGATGTTGAGGCGACTTCTGAGGCAGAGCGGGAGATGGATGATGATGAGGCTGCTTTCTCTTATATGCAGTTTTCAGACGGGTTCTAGCGAGCCTTGTTCTGATGCGCGAGATGCTGGGATTTCTTTTTTGGGAAATTAAATAATGTAATTTATACTTGTAATTTTGATAGTAACACTTTCATTACAACCTGGTTTATAGATGTACTTCAGGGATTTGCACTTGTACACATATATTTCTATAAGTCTTTCGCTTGCTTTCTTCATTTATCCCTGAATTATATCTGTGCTTTGGATTAATCTATTCCATGTTTTATGCCCTAATACAGACAATATACATCCATCATTAAATATGTTGCATAAGTGATGTTTTGGAACTCGGGAGCTGAGTTATCCTCGACCCCCGAATTTCAGGGCGTTACAAGTTGGTATCAGAGCATGATCTGGATTAAACCGGACCTGGGTTATAGTCACACACCACACGCTGTCACCACTTTAGTGTATTTGGGTGTAAGTCTATCGTAGATTTTGTGTTTGTGCTCCGTAGCTTCTATTGGCGAAAGTTTCCTGAAAACATTCACCGAGATCGAGTCTATACTCTCTCCTGATCACACACAGCGACCCGAAACCTTTCCTAGACCATCTATTAATGAGTTTAGATGGTCTATCTTCCCTTTTCAACCCTTTAATCTTCAAGAAATCTCTGTTTGAATCAGATTTCTGCCCGAATGGCCCGATAGGCGTCAAATCATGCAAGGGGCCAATCGGGGCATTTCCTGTGGGGCCCAGGGGAGAACCACACCTTTTTGAGAATGGGGGACCAGGAGGACCTCGCCCAAACGATGAGGCATCACCGGACAGTCCAGAGATCGGCGATGCCATCGCCGGTTCGGCGAGGGCTCGCCGATCAGCGGGCCAGGCGAGTCGGGCTGACGCATTCTTGGCCTAAGGTGGCCCACCCCTCCACGGTTTTCTATTTTAAAACCTTCCTACACCCTACTTCCTTCACAATCTTCCCTTCCAAGCTCTCCCTTTCTTGAAAACCCTCTCTAAACTCTCCCAAATTTCTTCCAAATCTTCTTCTTCCTTCATTTTCGTGCAAACCCCATCACCCTATCTCAAAACCCTCACCCCCATTGTTGTTTACCCTTCTTTTCCTTCTCATTTGAGCTCTCACATTCCCTTTTGAGATCTCTAGTGTGTGGAAGTTCCACCATCTTCCTATTTCTCTCTTTCTCTCATTTCTCATGGCCGTCTTTGAGATTGTCACAGCCATCTTTTCCATTTCCTCCCTTCTTTTTTTGATGGGGAAGAAGAGAGCGCCCGTAGATGAAGTCGGGCCTAGCCGTCCAATCCATGCACGGAGGCGGAGAGGTACCGCCGCTAGCACGTTCGCCACTCGTGAATTTCAGACCAAGTGGGACCTCGATCCTCGAGCTCCCGTTAGTAGGACCCTGTTGGTGGAGTTATCGCATGGAGTCTATGAAGGCCGTAGAGTCCTTTTTGAGGCTCATGTTGATCCGCGGCTATATGGTGAGTTTATGTTGTTGGAGCACTTGGAAGGAGCTGGTTGGTGTCCCTTGTTTGAAGGCGAGTATCGCGTGAATGCTAGTACTGTTTGAGCCTTTTATGCCAATATTCGTGATCCTTTACTGGAGCCTCTGCAGTTCAAGATTTCTTGTGGTAGCGGTCGAGTGGGTATTGTCAATGTTGCTTTGATATCCCGACTCCTGAATGTGCCACTTGGTGAAGTGCATGCCAGCGAGAAAAATGTGAACAGTGTGCGTAAGAGGTATCGTCGCACCCGATCCTTGTGTGGTCGTTTAGTCGAATGGTAGCCTAATAGGAGTCTTTTGGCTACCCACATGATAGACGACTTCCGTTTGCTTCATCACATGTGTACATTCAATGTATACCTAAGGTGGAGCAACCGCAGTAAGTGTACGCGCCTGATGGTAGATTTCCTGTATTAAGTGGGGCAAGAAGCGAAGTTGTGTGTGCTGACGTACATCCTGCACCAGATTATTCTCATCGTTCGTTCGACTAGGAGGACCGAGTCGCTTCCATTTGGCCGCCTCATTTGCAAGCTTGCACATGAGTTTGGCTATAGGCTTAGAGCAGAGAAGGCGGTTCCTGTTCGTCATATCAATTTGAGGACTCTTAAGCAGATGGAGATCGGTTCTGGTCGACATGCCTCAGAGAGTGAGGATGAGTCTGAGAGCGATGATGAAGAGAGTTATGTTAAAGGTGGTGCTGAGATCGAGAAAGAAACAGAGCAAGATGACGAAGAGGATGAGGCATAAGATGCGAGTGATAGTTCTCCTCCTGTGGCACCAGAGCAGAGCGTAGAGCAGACTGTAAGAGATGCCCGTCTCGCACAGCTTGAAGAAGGGTAGGCTGTTTTATGCTAGGATATTGTGGATCTTCGAGCCCTTGTTAAGCATAAGTTTAAGAAAGTGACTCGAACTTTGAAGTCTATCCTGCGTTGCTTGTAGGATAAGGGTGCTCCGCCTCCATCCCCTGATACCGATGAGTAGCGGTCGTCATGGCCGTCCTTTGCTTTGTTTGTTGTTTTTCTTTCTGTGTGTAGCCGTTGTTGGCTTTGTAGTTGGAGTTGTTTGTAGTTGTTTGAAGTTGTTTGTTGTTGCTATGGTTGTTTAAAGTTTTAGATGTTGTAGTTCTCATGCTTTCCTAGTCGTGATTCAGTATTATTACACTACTTGTGTTGCGACGATTTTGTTTAATGGAATGCATGTTGTTTTTCTTTGGAGTTGTGCTGTGAATGCTGTATGGATGGATTATTTGACGTAGAATCTGACAGGTTGCATCCTCTGTTGAATGCAGGGATCCCTCCTAAGGGTTCGAAGTCTTTGGCCCGTCTCTCTTTAGTTGAGTCGCTTGCTGGGGTTCCTCCCTTGAGCGATAGCCAGGCAGATCCTCAGATGGGTCCGTCTCATGTCGGTGTTGGGCCGACACCTATGGCTCCTCCAGTCATGCCTTCGGTTCCTAAGTCGAGCCGTGCACCTTCGTCTACTTCGCCGTGTGATAGGTTTGAGCAGATGATGTTGTTGATGTAGCAAGCAGCAGATTCAGTAGCAGCAGCAGCAGGAGGAGTTCCTCTCTTCCAGTGGGGGCGACTCCACCTGCTTCACCTATGCCTCCATCTGGGAGCGCCAGTGCCAGCGGCACTTTTGAGCGATTCCAGCGCTTGCGACCTCCTACATTTGTGGGTTCTCATAGCCCCGAGGAGGCCGAGTATTGGATCGACCGCATCTCTAAGATGCTGAGACCGTTGCACTGCTCTGAGGTTGAGCAGGTTGAGCTTGCCTCCTTTATATTTGAGAAGGAGGCCAGTCTGTGGTGGACAGGGTTCTTCGCACTGTCGAGGAAGGTTTTGAGTGGTCGTGGCAGGCGTTTGAGGCGCGCTTCCACGAGAAGTATTTTCAGGTTACGTACCGACATGAGAAAGAGAGTGAGTTCCTTCGCCTCCGCCAGGGAGGGTTGTCGGTGACGGAGTATGAGAACCGGTTCACTGAGCTGGGTCGGTATGTTCCTTTGATCCTGGGCGATCAGCTGATGAGGATGTGGCATTTTTCTGAGGGATTGAGACTTGAGATTCGATCGAAGATTTGCTGTGCTAGCATTTCTTCTTATGCGGAGCTGGTGAGCATGTCCTTGCGAGCAGAGCAGGACAGGGATAGGTCGTCCCGCATGCGAGCACCGATGGTTCCTAGGCCACGACCGGATTTCCAGGGTGTACCTTTTCTCGGCAAGAGGCCGCGAGCAGATTCTCCTCCTCGACGTTCAGCGCCGCCTGCTCAGCAGATGAGAGCTGATTTTTGTTGTTCATATTATGGGAAGACAGGGCATTTGGACCGTTTTTGCTTCTCCCGTATGCGAGCCAGTGGTTTTACTCCACCGCAGAGGATTAGTCATCCGATGCCTCAGGTTATTTCTCCTCCTCCTCTTCAATTAGCGCCACCTTATCCATCCTTCAGACCTGCAGTTCCTAACTTCAGGCCACCTCAGCGGCCCATGGTTCCTCCGCCGAATCGTCAGCAGCAGGCTCGAGTTCATGCACTTTCAGTTGAAGCGCCTATGTCTGACTTGGTGCCGAGGTCCTTCGAGGTGACAGCGTACATTGAAGGTATTTTCGTTTCTATGTTGGTGGATACAGGGTCCACTACTTCTCTTATATCTTATGCGGCAGTTAGGCGTTTGGGTTTGAGATCTGTTCCTATGCAAGGAGTGACGCTTACTACCGCTACAGGGATTTCCTCTGCTTTGGGCAAGTGTTGTATGGATTGTTTGGTTGATCTAGGGAGTGGATCGATTCGTGTTGATTTCTTATTCGCACCGCTTTATCATTACGATATTATTATGGGTATGGATTGGCTCACGAGGATGCAAGCTGAGATTGATTGTGAAGCTAGATCAGTGACGATCCATGGACCTGAGGGCGAGACTGTTACTTTCCCAGTTCAGGTCAGTTACCCTCTTCGTATTGATTATTATTCTTCTCTATTGGAGAGTATGGCTGAATCGACGTTAGTTAGCACGCCGGTAGTTCGAGAGTTTGAAGATGTGTTTGAGTTTATTCCTGGATTACCTCCTCAGCGTGAGATTGATTTTGCTATCGATCTTATGCCTGGTACGACGCCCATTTCATTACCCACCTATCGTATGCCTCTGAGTGAAATGAAGGAGTTGAGGAAGCAGATAGATGGTTTGCTGGATTTGGATTTTATTCGGCCTAGTGTGTCTCCTTGGGGAGCACCTGTTTTGTTTGTGAAGAAGAAGGATGGTTCCTTGCGATTGTGTATTGATTATTGCAGGCTGAATCTGGGAACTGTGAAGAATAAGTACCCTTTACCCAGGATTGATGATCTGTTTGATCAGTTGAAGGGGGCACAGTACTTTTCGAATGTTGATCTGCAGTCAGGGTATCATCAGTTGTGTGTCAAGGATGGGGACGTGCAGAAGACCGCTTTCAGGACTAGCTTCGGTCATTATGAGTTCCTTGTGATGTCGTTCGGTCTAACGAACGCACTGGCCGTGTTCATGGATCTGATGAACAGGGTGTTTCAGCCATTCTTGTTCCGATTCGTCATTGTCTTTATCGATGACATCTTGATTTATTCGGCGAGCCGGGAAGAACACGAGGAGCACTTAAAAGCGGTTTTAGATACTCTTAGGAAGAATCAGCTTTTCACGCAGTTCAAGAAGTGTGATTTCTGGAAAGAGGAAATCAAGTTCCTGGGACATGTGGTGTCTAAGGAAGGGATAGCTGTCGATCTTGCCAAGGTAGCTGCAGTGCAGGACTGAAAGCAGCCTGGTTCAGTTACTGAGGTAAGGAGTTTTCTAGGTCTTGCAGGCTATTATCGATGCTTTATTCAGGACTTCTCGATGATTGCCAGACCGTTGTCGCAGCTGACACGGAAGGATTTGAAGTTTGCTTGGAGTGAGTAGGCGGAGTTAGCTTTTCAGGAGCTGAAGGACAAGTTGACGTCCGCCCCTGTGTTAGTATTGCTAGAGCAAGGGGTTAAGTATATTATATATACTGACGCCTCTCGCATTCGCCTGGGTTGTGTCCTTATGCAGAAGGACAGGGTGATTGCTTATGCTTCGCGTCAGTTGAGGAAACACGAAGAGAATTACCCTACGCACGACCTTGAGTTAACAGCTGTCATATTCGCATTAAAGCTTTGGAGACATTACCTCTATGGTGAGGAGTTCGAGCTCTTTTGCGACCACAAGAGCTTTAAGTATATTTTCACGCAACGTGATTTGAATATGAGGCAGTGCCGATGGATGGAAACATTAAAGGACTTTAAGTTCGATGTTTCTTACCATCTGGGCAAGATGAACCTTGTGGCAGATGCGTTGAGTCGCAAGAAGGCTATTGAGTTTGTGGCTCCGCTGATGATAGCAGAGTGGGATATGTTGGAGTTCGTGCACAATTTTGAGCAGAAGCTTACGGTGGTTGAATCGTTTGAGGTTATTGCACACATTCGTGTACAGCCCCTTATCGACGAGAGGATCGTTGCAGCTCAGGCAGATGATGAGCTTTTGGTGTAGATGAGGAAGCGGGTTGGTACTGATGAGAACTCCGACTGGAGTGTTAGTTCTGATGGGGGCCTACGATTTCGTGGCCGGTTATGTGTTCCTGACATCCCTGACTTGAGACGGGAGGTTCTCGAGTTAGCCCATAGTTCTAAACTTGCGATGTATCAAGGTAGCACGAAGATGTATCAGGATATGAGGAGATCTTATTAGTGGGACAATATGAAGGTCCAGATTGCTGAATTTGTTTCTCGTTGTCTCACGTGCTAGCAGGTCAAGGCAGAGCATCGCCGACCTCCTGCGTTGCTGCAGCCCATGCCCATAGCTGAATGGAAGTGGGACTTCATCTCTATGGATTTTATTTCTGGGTTGCCGAGGACGAGAAAGGGATATGATTCTATTTGGGTGATCGTCGACTGATTAACGAAGTCGGCGCATTTCTTACCGATCAGAGTACTAACTCTGCAGACGAGTTGGCTAGGTTGTATATCAAGGAGATAGTACGTCTGCATAGAGTTCCCTTGGAGATTGTGTCTGATAGAGATATGCGTTTCACATCTATCTTCTGGACTCATATTCAGGAAGCGATGGGTGTGAAACTGAAGTTTAGCACCGCGTTTCATCCGTAAACAGATGGGCAGACGGAGCGCATGAATCGGGTCCTGGAAGATATGTTGCGAGCTTGTGTTTTGGATTTCAGGGACAGTTGATATAATGTCTTCAGTATGTAGAGTTCGCGTATAATAATAGTTTCCAGGCGAGTATCGGCATGGCTCCCTATGAGGCGTTGTATGGTCGCCCGTGCAGAGCACCACATTGCTGGGCAGAAGTTGGCGAGCGTAGTTTGCTTGGCCCAGAGTTGGTGCAGGTGACTTCAGAGAAAGTTGACATCATTCGACGTCGACTTCTGACAGCGCAGAGCAGGCAGAAGAGTTATGCTGATACGAGGCGTCGACCGCTTGAGTTTGAGGTAGGAGACCATGTTTTTCTGAAGGTCTCTCCTATGAAGGGAGTTCTGCGGTTCGGTAAGAAGGGGAAGCTGACGCTGAGATTTATTGGTCCATTTCAAGTTCTGGATCGAGTGGGAGCGGTAGCATACCGCCTTGCTTTGCCCACACCTCTTGCGGGCGTGCATAACGTATTTCATGTTTCTATGCTGAAGAAGTACGTTCCTGATCCTTCGCATATTATCAGTTGGGAGCAAGTGCAGTTGAGTGAGGATGCCACTTATGTACTGCGACCGACGCGTATTCTGGATAGGAAGGAGCAGGTATTGCGTAGCAAGGTTATCCCTCTTGTGAAGGTGCTATAGACGCATTATAGTGTGGAAGACGCTACTTGGGAATCTGAAGCTGAGGTCAGGAAGAGCTACCCTCAGATCCTTGAAGATTATGAGAAGGTATGAATTTCGAGGATGAAATTTTCTTTAAGGAGGGTAGATTGTAATGACCCGAAAAATTTTGTGCTAATCTTTCCTTAGTAGTTGTTTTTGGGGTAATAAGCGCTATACTCGATTGCTTGTGAAATTCGCGTCAATCACTTTAAATTTGATCTACATGACTCAAAACTTGTAGATTGGTTAGCGCTATGTTACTCTAAAATCTGGGATCCATTGCTAAATCCAGTTGTTCTGGGGATTTTTTGGAAGTTTTGGATCGGACCTGTACCGCACGTCAAAAGTCCAATAGCGATGATCTTAGGCTGTTGCGGTCACCATGTTGGGCTTGACCATCACCTTGAAAATCAAGTCTAGATGTTGTTCTGAGTCGATTTGATTGAGTTCGAAGTGAAGAGTGTGAGAACGGTTGGATATTTAATGTGATTTTATGAAATATGAGTCATGTCGCTTGCGCGATGATTTTAAGCAATCTGACCGTTGAATTTTGACCCAATTTCACCCTCTGATCAGGGAAGGTGGCCCAAGCATATCCTTGTGCTTGTGGACCTGATCGAGATTCATTGACCGTTGAATTGGGTGTGGTCCACCACGGTTGATCTGTAAAGCCGGTCGGTACGAAAACTCAGCTTGACCTAGATCCATGGTCAGTGAGCTTAAGTCTGACCTTTCGTGGTCATAGGCCCACCAGAAGTGCTTTGTTGGATCGAGAGAGGCTTGCTTTGGTTATAACCTAAGTATACCTTGTCCCTGGGGTTATTTTCATCAATTTTATACCTATTTATAGACCTTGAAACCCTAACTCTCCTTTCCATACGAATTTTCTCTAACCCTACCTAAGAAAGAGAGTGGAAAAGAGAGAGAAAGTGAGAGAGAAGTTGGTGAATCATCTTAGATTCTTTCCTATTCTTCTGCATCCTTGAACCTTCACTTTGAATCGTTATTCTGACGATTCTGAGTTCATCTTGGGGTAAGTTAACCTAACCCTAACCTGTGTTAGAGCTTAGAATAGTCTTGGTATTGTTGTATCTCATTCCTATTCTTGCTTTAGGGTATTCTATCACTGTTGACGAAGACAACTCGTCCGAAATCAGTTCGGTGTTCTTTTCTGGCTTAAGGTGCGGACTTTAAGTGTATAGGTTATGGTTTTCAAGGCTTTCAATGCCAGTTAATGATTTATTCTTGTTATAGATGAGATTTCACATGCCAAATGTTGTGTTTATGTTGCGTTCCTGATATGCATGTGTTATATTGAGATTTGTGTATCCTATGTGTATGTATAAAGTACCGTATGCGTATAAAATATGAACCTGTGATTGCCATGATTATTTGTCGTGTACTTATGCTTATTGCATGTGCAACAACTCCTTGGTAAGAGGAATTGTCTAAAGGTGTGTATTTCAACATATGTCATGTATGTTGTATTATGTATTCTAAGTGTTTGTAGAAATGTCTGAATGATCTGAAGTGTGATATATGAACCTAGTATGGGCGTTGAGAAGCAATTCTCAACTCTCCCACTAGTGTGTATGATTTCCTTCTTGCTAGTTACATTTCTTGTTGTTTAAATTCAAGCATTACTTATGCTTACATTTACGTTAAGTTGATATTCTTCAAATGCTTGGTTACCACATGATTGAAGTTGTTGTTCCATTACTGTTCTACATTTAATACGAATATCTGTTGTAGGGTAATGTGTTTGGGACTATGAATAGTCCAGGAAATCGGTAATCTGCCTTAAGGTTGTGCCTGAGATTGCTTTCGCCACGTAAGACGTATTAGACGAACCCGAGCCATATTAGAGTTGGTGGCAGTGGTTTGGCCACGCGGAGTGTTTGCACAATCTATGTCGTTCAACCCAACGTGCGCTCATGCTAGTCGAGTTTGTCAAGTAACCCGATTGTCCGATATATGTTCACCATGTATGGACACTACTGCTGGAATCTAGGGTACTGAACTTACCAATGAAATCCTATTAACCATGGTACCTTGATTTGCTAAGACTCATGAGCCGGACATGGTGGTATGGGATACCGTGGTCGAGCTGTCGGCCTACGCTGGGGTGACGAGCCCCCCCATAGTGACCAGTGAGTAACTAAACTCGTGAGCCGATTATGGTGGTATGGGACACTATATTCATGCTGTCGGCCTACATTGATTGGTGACGAGCCCTTTGTAGTGACCTCGAGCATGCCTAGATACCGCATCGAGGTGACGAGCCTTAGTGCAGTAACGAAGGTATGATAGGCATGCATTAATTGGTGACGAGCCTTTTGCAACGACCTCAAACCATATGATCGTATGAGATGTCTAGGACTGACGACCCTAGAATGGATCACTGTTTGGATGGTGATATGAGGAAGGTATCTTAGCTTCCCAATCCTGCTGTATGAAAAGGACTAATAACAACTTGGTAATCATATCCATGCATCGCATTTGCATGTGCTTTGTAGATGTGGCGCACTTTGAGGTGGTGTCATGCATAACGTAAGATGAAGACGTTGAGGGTGTACGCATGAGGGAACGCATCATTCTGCATGCATCCTTGCATTAACAAGAGTACTTAGGACTTGTTTAATTGTTCTGCTTTATCATTACTGCTTGATTGAACTGATAACATGTTAACCAGTGCCTTATTGTTCCACTGAGTTGATCACTCACTCCCATGTTCTGGGGCGGTGTTAAACACTCACCAGACTCTGTCTTAGCTGATGATGTTGCAGATGTTGAGGCGACTTCTGAGGCAGAGCGGGAGATGGATGATGATGAGGCTGCTTTCTCTTATATGCAGTTTTCAGACGGGTTCTAGCGAGCCTTGTTCTGATGCGCGAGATGCTGGGATTTCTTTTTTGGGAAATTAGATAATGTAATTTATACTTGTAATTTTGATAGTAACACTTTCATTACAACCTGGTTTGTAGATGTACTTCAGGGATTTGCACTTGTACACATATATTTCTATAAGTCTTCCGCTTGCTTTCTTCACTTATCCCTGAATTAGATCTGTGCTTTGGCTTAATCTATTCCATGTTTTATGCCCGAATACAGACAACATACATCCATCATTAAATATGTTGCATAAGTGATGTTTTGGAACTCGGGAGCTGAGTTATCCTCGACCCCCGAATTTCAGGGCGTTACATTGATTTTTAGATATATTGATTGCACTGGAATTATCACAATATAAAACCATAAAGTCATGCGCAATTCCGTAATCGCTTAACATTCTCTTCATCCATACCAGCTGAGTGCATGCATTTCCTGCTACAATGTATTCAGCCTCAGCAGTAGTGAGCGATATGAAACTTTGTTTCTTACTTTGCTAAGAAACTAAACAGTTCCCTACATAGAAACAACCACCACTGGTTAATTTTCTATCATCAACATTACCAGCCCAATCATCATCAGTGTAATCAGCTAATTGAACAGTAGTATCATGTGGATACTAAAGACTGAGATTAGCTAAACTTCCGACATATCACATAATCCGCTTAACAACAATTAAATGTGACTCTTTAGGGTTAGATTGATATCTAGCACAAATTCCTACGCTAAATGCAATATCAGGTCGGCTTGCAGTTAAATACAACAAACTACCCATCATACTGCGATATACTTTAGGATCCACTTTCTTACATGTAGAGTCCTTTGAGATTTTTAAATCGTACTCATAGGAGTATCAAAAGTTTTTCAATTCTCAAATCTGAACTTTTTAACTAAGTTCAAAGCATATTTGGTTTGTGTAAGTGCTATGGTTTTATGCTCCTTTGGTTGTCAAATTTTGTGGTGCCAAAACCTCAATTTATATCTTGTGTAGCTCAATAGTATATATATTCAAGACATTCCATATGGGGTCAAGACATTGTATCACCTCTTTAAGCACTTTTCTTCAAGTCAAGAATGAAGAAGTACTTCAAACCATTTTAAGAAATACAAGTACAAGCTACAACGAAAGAAGTGATCTTGTTCAAAGACTCAAGTTAGTGTATAACTCAAGATAAAGTATAATTCAAGCTCTAGAAGATCTCAAGTTCAATACTACATCAAGTATAGAGATCTCAAGCTTCATAATCTTCAATTGTCAATGATCATTTGAAGAAATAAAGTCTCAATGTCCATACTTCACATTTAAGGTATGAATGACCTTAGATTGACCTTAAGGTAGGTCATTTTATATACATAATTTAAGTTAAATCTTTTTATATTTATTTGGTCTGTTCTAAGACTAGTCCTAGACCTTGTTCGACTAGTCCTAGAACTGGCTCGACCAGTCCAAGAAATTTCAGGACCTATCCTAGGTTTGTTGTAATTTTTTAGAATTTTTTAGTTGAGCTACGACCAGTCTTAGAGTCTACTTGATCGGTCATAGGAACAGTGACGACTCGATCCAGGACCAGTCGTGCACTTACGACTCAATCTATAGCGACTAAACCTGGTGTCACATGACCAGCCATGGGTTTGTCATGACCAGTTGTGGAGGGTTCACAACCAGTCATGGAACGGTTTTATCTGATCGCGCTTAAAATTTTAAAAATCTGTTTCTTCTAGGACCAGTCAGAGTGTCCTCAGGACCAGTCGTAGATGTAACTTCTGCAACTATAAATAGAACACGAATTTTAGAGTTTCATATCGAATTCAAGTAAAATTAAGGCTTCACTCTGAGATAAGTTTGTATTCATTTTAAGCTACTTCGTGCATATTTAAAATTCTCTTTTGTTAGCTTTATTGATTTGATTTTGTTTCTATATTCCAATCTAAATTAAAAAGAGTAATTGTTGTATTGCTTCTTAGAATCAAAATCAAATATAGCTAACCCATCTAGTTTAATTTAAAATCAATTAGAACTTAGAACCATTTCAAAGTGAGTATTGGACATTGAACTTCTATATTTGAACTTCTACTCTGATTGGTTCTTTTGGGCTACAACAAAAGGAGAAATCCAGGTATGTTACTTTATTATAAATTTCCTTCTTTTAGTTTTATTTGAGATTAAGGCAGAAAAATCTCAATTTATTGGTTACCTGAGGAGAGCCAGAAAACTTAGAAGTGGGGTTTTTTGAATTGTGTAAGCCCATTTGAAAGACACAATTGTGAAGGTTTTAGGTGAACCTGTGAAATGTATTTTCTTATTGAATGTTGATATCCCCTATGTGAGGATATTAGGAGTGGAGTAGCAGGTTGTGTGGTTGTTGTTTAACAGTTGGAGTACACACAGGCGAACCACTATAACTCTTTGTGTTTTGTGGATATGTGATTTATTTTCTATATCTTTTATCATTCAAGTTTGTGGGATGTATGTGTGGATGTGAATGTTATAATATTTACATTTCAAGCATTGTGGGGAATGTTGTAATAGTTTAGAATTTATTTCTTACTATTTCCTTTATTTCCTTTCAGTTTGAGTTTTTGATATTCAAATTGTTCTAGTAAGGTTGTCTTACCATAAACCCTTGGTTTTTATGATGCAAGGTTGTCCTTAGAGCAACATTGGTATCAACATCACTGTTCTAGTATTTGAAGGTTGCTTTACATTTTCATACACTGATTGGATTATAGTGTTATCTTTACTTTATTCATTTAAAATTCACTGTTAAAGTTTTAATTTGGCATTGTCCTATTCACCCCCCCCCCCCTCTAGGACATATAGCTAGGCCTTTTCAGTTTGAGAAATGAAGAAACCATCAGTTGCTGTTTAAGTTGCAACCCTAGGAAATAATTCAATTCCCCAACCATACTTATTTCAAACTTAGATTTCATAAGATCTACAAACTCAACAGTCATCTTAGCACAGGTAGATCCATAAATAATATCATCAACATAAATTTGTACAATTAAAATGTGATCATTATGTTTCTTTACAAATAAAGTTTTATCAACACTTCCCATTATAAAGTTATGACTTAGTAAAAACTTAGTCAATTTTTCATACCATACCCTGGGAGCTTGTTTTAAACCATAGAGAGCATTTTTAGGCGATAGACATGATCAGTATTCTTAGGGTCTTCAAAACCCATTGGTTGATCAACATACACTTCTTCATGCAAATCACCATTTAAAAAATCACTCTTTACATCCATTTGATAAATTTTGAACTTTCTAAAGCAAGCAATGTATATAAATAGTCTGATTGATTCAAGACGAGGTACTGGGGCAAAGGTTTCATCATAATCGATGCCTTCAATTTGAGTGTACCCTTATACAACCAGTCTAGCCTTATTTCGAATTATATTACCAAGTTCATCAGACTTATTTTTAAAAATCCATTTAGTTCTGATAATATGTTTATCTTTTGGCATAGGAAATAAGTACCAAACATCATTTCTAACAAATTTATTAATCTCTTCTTGCATCGCAACTATCCAGTTTTCGTCAGTAAGAGCTTCTTTTACATTACCCGGTTCTATCTGGGATGTAAAGCACACGTAGTTACACACATCTTCTAGTTGTCTACGAGTGCGCACACCAGTGAGAGGGTTTCCAAGAATTTGATTAGTTGGATGATCTTTAACTGTTCTCAGTTCAGAGTTGTTTTGACTTGATGAAGAATCTGGTTTATCAATTAGAAGTACTTCATCATTATCTGAATTAGAGACAGGTGTATTCAAGTGATCGTCAATAACCTCATTAATAGACTCTTGAATAACACCACTCCTCTTATTAAGAATCCGATATTCTCGACTATTCAGATCATATCCTAAAAATATCCCTTCATCACTTTTGGTGTCGAACTTCCCTAGATTTTCTCAGTCACGTAAAATGTAGCACTTGTTGCCAAAAACTCGAAAGTATTTAACAGTAGGCTTCTTATCAAACCACATTTCATAAGCTATTTTACCATTTGATTTTCTTGTATAAACACAGTTAATTATATAACATGTAATATTTACAGCTTCGGGCCAAGGATTTTTAGGGAGCTTCATACTATTTAACATTACATTTGCCATTTCTTGAAGCACTCTATTTTTTCTTTCTACTATTCCATTTTGTTGTGGTGTTTTGGGCACAGAGAATTCATGTGATATTCCCTGATCGCTGTAAAACTTCTCAAAACTACTATTCTCAAATTCTGATCCATGATCACTATGGATCTTACAGACTTGAGACACTTTTTCAATTTGGATACATCTAAGTATCCTTTTAACTTCATCGAGAGTTTTTGATTTGTCTCTTAAGAAGACTACCCAAGTATATTTGGTCAAGTCATCAGCGATTACCATAATATACTTTTTGCCACCTCAACTCTCCATTCTAGTTGGTCCAATAAGATCCATATGGAGGAGTTCGAGTGGTTTAGATGTGGCATTGGAGTCCACTTTTTTGTGAGAACTCCTAGTTTGCTTGCCAATCTGGCATTCGCCACATATTTTATTTATTTTCTGTATTTTGGGTAAGCCTCTTACTAACTCTCTTTTGCTCAATCTATATAAGTTGCGGTAGTGTACATGTCCAAGGCATTTATGCCATAATTTGGTCTCATCGGTATGGACCATGTAACACGATAAATTAGATGAGCTAAAGTCACTTACAATATAGTAGTTTTCAGAAGTTCTGCGACTAATTAATATTACAGAACTGTTTTTATTTAAAATTTCACACCCTAGGTTAGAGAATTTTACGCTATGATTTTTATCGCATATTTGAGAAATGCTTCATAAGTTGTGTTTAAAACCTTCTATATATAAGACATTCTTAAATAAAGGGAGATTAGAAAGTTGAACCGTACCTTGTCCAATAATCCTACAGTTGTTACAATCACCAAATGTGACTGAATCATCAGTCATGTCTTTAAGAGTGGTGAGCAGACCTTTGTCACCAGTCATGTGCCTGGAGCATCCACTGTCTAGGTGCCACTTTGAATGGCTTGATGCTTTGAAAGTCGTGTGGGCAACCAAACATGTAACCTTAGGAACCCATTTCATAACTGTTTTGAGTTTAGGAGTATAGTTGGTCTTCTTATGTTTGTAGTTGATATAAGACCGACCCATTGAGTTATATTTTAAGAGCTCTTTAAGTAAATCAATAATTTTCTCAGCTAAAGGATTACGATTCTGATTTTTATAGTTGATATGGTTGCTTTTAGGTTTTAAGGATTGAAAAGCTTTAGCATTTTTACAATAATTTTGATTTGAACTTTTTCCTTTTGAGTTTGAAGACTCTCTTTTCACAAACTTAGGAGGAGTATTCTTATGTCTAGGAGGAGTACTTTTGTTGTAACCTAAAACGGATCGGTCGCCACATTTTCTGGATCCGGATAATAGTTTTTCTAACTTAGGATCACCTTAGGCATACCTCCATGTATCCTTAAAACTCAAAAGTGAAGAGACTTCAAGTTTTGGTTTTTCATTTTTAGATTTTAGATTTTCAATAAGGGAGGTTTTGAAATGTAAATCACATTTAGTTTTTTCAAAACAATCTGAAAAGTGAGATTTTTCTAAAATAAGACTGTTAAAATTTTATTTAAGTTTTAAAAACTTTTCTTTCTGAAGTTTTAGTTTTACCGCAATTTCACAACTTTCCTTATATAGGGCATTGTAAGCATCTTGAAGATTTTCTTCATTTTCATGATCACTATTCAGATTTTCTTCACTAGTTGAATCATCATGATCTGAAAAAGTGAACTTGGCTAGAGTCATAAGGGCGTTGACTTCATTACCCAACTCAGCTTCAGAATCTTCTAATTCAGAAGAAGCTTCGGTGCTAGAAGATTCATCCCAAGTAGCCAACATACCTTTCTTTTTTAGGTTTGTCCTTTCTAGAACACTTGTTTGCTAAATGCCAATATTCATGGCAGTTGTAACATTGGCTATCTTTTTATGATTTCCAAGTTTTAGATTTTGATCTTTTCTTATCATTATATTTTTGAAAATCAACCCTCTTTTTACTTTTAAAAATTTTGTAAAACTTTTTAGCTAAAAGGGCCATATCATCTTCAGAATTTTCTAAATCAAAATTACTACTATTTTCTTGAGAAAAACATTTAGATGATTTAAGGGCAATTGATTTACCTTTAGGAGTTTTAAAATTCAACTCATAGGTTTGTAAAGACCCAACCAATTCTTCTACCCTCATATTGTCCGTATCACGAAGTTCCTGGATCACGGTCACCTTTGAATTGAACCGTTCAGGTAGTGAGCGTAGTATCTTTACACAAACTTTACTTTATAGGATTTTATCACCGAGACCCCACATAGAGTTGACAATGTCATTTAATCTAGTATAATAGTCCATGAAAGTTTCACTTTCCTCCATACATATTTCCTTAAATTTGGTTGTGAGGATTTGGACTTTAGATTTCTTGACAATTGTTGTCCCCTCGTGTGTCATTTCTAAAATATCTCAAGCTTGCTTTGCAGTGTCACAGGATATAATTCTTTTGAATTCATCCGGTGATAGTGCACAAGTGATTACATTTAGTGCTTTCGCATTGGCACTACTCTCACTTTTCTGAAGTGTCGTCCAAGAGAAATAAGGTGTGACTTTCATTGATTTGGATCCATCAATACCAGTTACTTTAGTGGTAGGAGGGTCCATTTAGTCACTGTGGCTTGTCACACGCTCTCACCCATGGGTTTTAAGAAAATCCTCATTCTGGCTTTCCAATAGGCATAATTAGAGCTATCAAATGGTGGAGGCCTAGTGACTGAAAGACTAGCAAAATTTGACATCTTAAATAGCTCAGATCGATTAGCTCAAGAAATTAATCCAAAAAGTACTAACAGTTAAAATGAGCTATTAGGCTCTAATACAACTTGAAAAGGCCGAGCTATATGTCCTAGAGGGGGAGGGGGGAGAGGGTGAATAGGACTATACCAAATTAAAACTTAACAGCAAAATTTAAATAAATTATATACAGATAGTAATAAACAATCCCACAATGCTGAATTTAAAGACAACCTTAAAAGTACGATTATTGAGAGGTTGATACAAATGTTGTTCTAAGGACAACCTTACACCATAAAAACCAAGGGTTTATGACAGGACAACCTTACTAGAATGGTTTGTATATCAAAAACTCAAACTGTTATAGAGGAATAAAAAATACATAGTAAGAAAGGAAATCTAAGCTATTATAAAATTCCCACACATCCACATAAAGATTACAACATTCTCCACAAATGTAATAAGGGAAATTACAATCATCCACAAAAAAACAAAACATTCAAACCACAACACTAGAAATTATAATTGTTCGCTTGTTGTACACCAACTATTTAGACAAACAGCCACACAACTACTCCACTCCTAATATCCTCACATAGTGGATATTAGCATTCACTATGAAAATAGGTTTTTTCAGGTTCACTTAAAACCCTCACAATTGTGTCTTTCAAGTGGGCTTACACAATTCAAAAACCCCATACTCTGAGTTTTCTGGATCACCTCAGACAAACCAAAACAGAGATTTTTCTGGCTCAATCTCAATGAAAACCAAAACAAAGGAATTTACAAAAACTGTAAAATACCTGGATATTCTCCTTTAGATGCAGCCCAAAAGAACTAAGTCGGAGTAGAAGTTCAACGTTGGAGTTCAATGTCCAAACTCACTTATGAAATGGTTCTAGGTTCTAAATTGATTTTAGATTTAAAGTACCTTGGGCTAGCTTGATTTGATTTTGATTCCAAGAAATGGGAATACTACAATCCCTCTTTGAAATAAAATTGGAATGCAGAAATTCAAAATCTAATACAAAGAAAGCTAATAAAAGGGAATATTAAATGAGCACAATATAACTTAAAATAATGACTAACTTATCTCTCAGATTGATGTATTGATTTATCTTGAAATCAATAAAAAACTCTAAAATTCGTTGTTTATTTATAGGTGAAGAAATCACGTTCACGACTGGTCCTGAGGACACTACGACTGGCCGTAGGACCAACTGATTTTTTGAAATTTTGAGCACAATCGGATAAAGCCGTTTCATGGCTGGTCGTAGGACCTTCACGACCGGTCGTGGGACCTCCAGACTGGTCGTGACCTATCTACGATTGGTCGTGTGGAACTTGAAATAGTTGTTGGACTTTGAGTCGTAGATCCAGGACTGGTCATGAACAAGTCGAGCACTATTCACACGACCGGTCGAGCAGTCTCCAGGACTGGTCGTGGCTGAAGAAAAAATTCTGAAAATTTTCAACAAAATTAGGACTGGTCATGGAATTTCTTGGACTGGTCGAGCCAGTGCTAGGACTAGTCGAATAGAATCCAAGACTAGTCGAGAAACAGTCTATTCACTTATAAAATAATTCAATTGAATGATGTATTCAAAATGACCTACCCTAATGTCAATCTAGGGTCAATTATACCTTGTTAGTGATGTATGAACATTGAGCTTCTTTTTCTTTAAGTTGATAGTTGTTCTTTGAAGTTGGCGAAGCTTGAGATCTTATCATAGGATGAAGCTTGACTTGAGACTCTTGAAGCTTGAAATCGACTAACATTGAAGCTTGAACTTGAGTATTAAAGTCTAAGAACATTGTCTTTACTTGTGCGATGCTTTGAACTTTTTAAACTCTTAAATCTTGAAAACTTGAATTCAGTATTGACGTTGTACATAAACATAAATTAGTACACTTGCCTTTGAAGTTCATGAACACAAGACCCTTGTTCTTGAGAGATGCACATACATCATTATGTCGTTGAGCTACACAAGACATAGATTCCAAGAGAGGTTTTGGCACTATAAAATTTGACAATATAGGAGCTAAAAACCGTTGCACTTACAGCATTTGGTAGATAGATGTCCAAACTTTTGATAGGTATAACATTGTGGTTCCTTGACCTTTTTACTATATTTACTTGTGAAATGTTTGTTGTTCATCTGTCTTCCTTTAAATGGTTGGCCACGATTTTTCTGAAAGAATTTTCTGAACCGTTGAGCCAACAAAGCCACTTCTTCATATATGTTTTCTCTTTCACTCTCATTGTCCTCATTTGTTGTATTCTTTGAAGTTTTAAGGACAATAGTTTTGGATTTAGGGGTTTGTTTGAAGTGTAGTTCAAATGTTTGTAAGAAACCTACTAGTTCTTCTACTTTCATTTCATCTATGTTTCTACACTCCTCAATGGTTGTTACTTTAGGATTGAACTGTTCCGGTAATGATCTTAGTATTTTTCTACAGATTTTTGGGATCGGAACTTTCTCACCTAATCCACCCATGGAGTTGCAAATGATGTTTAGTTTTGTGAAAAACTCCATGAAGGTCTCATGCTCTTCCATTTTAAGACTTTCAAACTATGATGTTAGGAGTTGCAGTTTGGATCTCTTCACAGTGCTTGTTCCTTCATGGGTTGTTTCCAACAAATCCCATGCTTCTTTGGCTGTCCCTCACATACTGATTTGATTGAAAATGTCTTAGGATACAACACAGTAGATATCATTCATAGCTTTAGCTTCAGATGTTTATTTTTCTTTATCGAATGTTGTCCACATTTCTTTGGATTTTTGTTTGGTGATAACTGTGCCATTTTCAAGTACTATTTGTTCGGTTGGTGGCACGTATCCTCTTTCAACAATGTCCCAAACATCATGATCCAAATATCTCAGAAAGTAGTGCATTCTAGCTTTCCAGTATGCATAATTTGATCCATCAAACACTAGAGGTCTAGTGACCGATGAGCCCTCTCCTTTGGCCATATTACCAACTTCAGTCAAGATCACTCTCTAGGCGGTGAAGCCCTTAAGAGAGACCCGCTCTGATACCAATTGAAATTGCGGTAATGACCGCTTTAGGTGAAGTAGGAATATGCCAATATCTCCTAGAGGGGGGTTAATAGGACTTTTTAATATTTTATGACAATTTAAAATCCTATCACACTAATCCTAAAAGTAGGTATGCATCAAGATTACTACAGAGTAACTCTACTGGCTTCCAAGCCTGGTAGAGGATCCAATCATAAAGCTATTTGAGAAATACACAATATGTAAATCAGTTTATGATGGATGTGACTGTGTGTGTGAGGTGTGATCTCAGATAATCAAGTGTGAAAGTATTTAAGGAAATCACATAAGTAATGGAAGACAATAGCAATCTCGAACACAGTCATTTTTATAGTGGTTCGACTACTTGTCTACTCCACTTCCGGAAGACGCACTCAATCCTTAAGTGTACTGGATCTCACTAAGGAGGTTTCACAACAGGTTCACCTCAAACTGGAGGTTTTAAATCAGGTTCACCTCTAGCCAGTATAACCTACACTTAGGTTGACACAATGTGTCTACACGACATTGTTTATGCTCCCATGAGTAAGGGTCAACACATAGCACCCGACTTTTAGGCCCCACTGGCCAAAGATCCACACAAGGAACCTAACGAAGGTTTCACAACAGGTTCACCTCTAACCAGAGCTTTTAAACAAGTTTACCTCTAACCAGTTTATGCTCTCCACAGAGCAAGGGTCCTCTCAAAGCACCCCCACGTACACTCTCACCGAAGGCCTCCTACGAGGACTTGCAAGGGGTGAGAAATACCTTTGACCCAATCCTACAAAAGGAATGATCACAAGGGTCCTCTAGACTCTAATGACTTACAGATAAGTAGATGAGCCCCTTTCAGCGCATTGTTGAAGATCTCCTCCTTTGATGACGAAGAATCTTCTGCTTCCTTGAACCGCAACTCAGAAGATGTACCAATACATGGTGACGGGTTGGGTCAAGGTTATGATGGAATCCTACTCTATTAAATGTTTTTCTTATAAGGGAGATAGAGTGATTTCAATCATCTATGCATTTAAGTCATCCTAGCTTAATGATCTACCATTAAGGTGGTAGCTGTAGGATCCTTGAATGCGGAAGTTCATTCCCCAATCCACTCTATTAAATGTCAATGATGAGGGTGGATTGGAGGATGAACTCCCATGAGAGAAAAAGGCTTATGGTAGATGATCTAGGGTTAAACACACAAAAGCACTCTCTATTTTCTCTATCTAACAACCAAGGGCAAGCTCTCATTAAATAGGCAAAAGGTTCCAACGGATATAAAATGGTCACATTTTTGACAGAGTTCGATATCATCGAGCGGGGTCAATATCATCGAGTGTATACTCTCGATAGCATCGACTGGCTGCTCGATGACACGAACTTAAATGTCAAACGCTTTTGAAACTTTTTGCCAACTGGTTGAGGAAATCAAACATGGTCGATGTCATTAGATTTCGAACTCCGATTTCACTAACACGAGGTTCGATTCCTCGACATTTGAAAATGTGAGAGACTTGTCTTTGAAGATTTTTTAGGAAAAAAATATAATCAAGCATCACTCGATATTATCAGAATTTGAATATCAATGATATCGAGGGTAGTGTCGATTCATCAATAATTCCAAGGAATTTTCCTATCAGCTTACTGGACAGTTTCTGTCCACTTTCGATGACATCGACCATGCCTCGATATGATCGATATTTGAATATCAATTTTATCGAGTGACCCCCGATCCGAGAAAAATATCCTAAAAAACTTGCTGGATATAAATATGTCCTAATCCGATATCATCGAAGGGCTTCAAATATCATCGAGATTTGAATTTCGAGGATATTAAGAAGCTCTTCGATATATCAAAGATTACATGATTTGCCTTAGCAGAACTTTGGACACAACAGACCTAATGTCGATTTTATTGAGTCTACTTAATGGACTCGAGATTCAAATTTTAATGATATCGAACCTTCTATCGATACATCGATAATTCCATCTAGATATCTTTGTGGATGTTGGACATCTTATGTCCTTATTTTGATAATATCGAGTGTGCTTCGAGGATATTGACAACAAGGTTCGATTTCATCGAACCATTTGTCGATAAATCGACAAGGGTAGAAAACTTAGAGATTTTTTTGAGTTTTAAAAAAAGTTTTCTAACTATAATCCCTTAGGGTTTTCTAACTAATTTTAAGCATTTTAATTACCTGGCATTTTGGGACATGGGATGTGAGGCTCAAGATTTACTTGTGACGAGTTCGGGCACACATCCAGTTGAGGCAGTTGCTTGATCAATCTTCCTATGGGTCTCTTCTGTCTAGCTAACTCAACGCACACGCTAATTGACAAACCATGGCACTTTCACATTCAACCCTTCAATCTTCATCATCCTCCATCAAAGTTGAAGCTTAGGAGCCAAGGATTTCAGGGAGTTAAAGAAGAAGACAATCGGTTGGTGATCTAGGATTTTCACCATAGATTTTTATGATTTGAGGGCCCACTTGTGTGGGACCCATCTTGATGTATGTATTGTATCATAGAAGGGAGCTCATAGTGGCAAAGCTCCCTCCATCACCGATGTCTCTCTCTATCTCTCTCTTCTCTCTCTCTCTCTCTCTCTCTCTCTCTTCCCTTTGTGGCCCCCCTTAATGAATGGATTAGATTCACATTGTTCATTAGTGGCAGCCACCTTGCTGCCCACAATGGGACCCACTTGATGTATGTTCCTTACATCTCCACGGTTCAGACCTTAGATGGAGGAGGGGTCGTTTGATGTATGTGTTTTACCTACGCTGGTTAGTGGCAATGGGGCCCACATGCCATGTGCATGAAATCCAAACCGTCCATCTACTGGATGTTGGGCCAGCAGTCTAGCAATAAGGTTGTTGTAATGACATCTATAAGCTTTGTGGGTCCCACTAGCTATGCAACTGCTGTATCTCACGACAGCAAGTTCTGTGGGCCCCACCGTGAGATATGTGTTAAATCCAGACTATCCATCTACTGGTGGGCCAACACCCCAGCTTTTGGTTATTGTATTAATGTCAATAAGTCTAGGTCTGATCAGGAAGTATGTGGTAAATCCACACCGTCCATCCGTTTTGGCAGAAGTGGGACCACCCCACACGTGTTGCACATGTGGGGGTGAGGCCACGTTGATGTATGAATTATGTTTCCACACCGTCCATTCATGGATGGTGCTATGTGGGGCTAAACATGATGTATGGGTCTTATCCACACCGTCCAACACCCTGGACGGTGGGACCCACCTTTGATGCATCTATAGTATCCAAACCGTCCATCCACCTTACGACCTCGTCTTAAGGCTTGTGACGAAAAATAAGATAGATCCGTCTATCAAGTGGACCACACTGCAAAACCAGTGGAGGATTAAACGTCTACCATTGAAACCCGTTTGGGGTCACAGAAGTTTTGGATCAATATGGAATTTGTTTCCTCTTAATTCAGGTCTGTGTGGCTGTGTGAACAGATTGGATGGAAAATAAATGTTATGGTGGGACCCTGCCTTGATGAAGTTTTGTACATCACACCGTCCATACCTGGACGGTGCTATGTGGATGCACCATGATGTATTTGTTATCCACGCCGTCTATTTGCTGGACGAGTGGGGCCCACCTTTAATGCAAGTGTTTCATCCCTGTTGTCCACGTGGGACCCAGGTGATGTAAGTGTTTTATTAGCACCGTCTAGTCCCCTGGACATGTGGCCCACCTGATGTATCTATTGTACATACATTTTGTTCATCTGGTGGGCCCATTTGGAATGAGCAAGGCCCACCCCAACATTATGTATATGTGACCCATTTGGTGAGGCCCAACGTGATGTAATTATGGCCCATATGATGAGGCCCGATGCAATGTATACGAGGCCCGTATGATGAACCCCATCGAGAAGTATATTAGACCCTTGTGTGAGGCCCATTGTGATGTATATTAGGCTCTTGTGTGAGGCCCATTGTGATGTATATTGGGCTCTTGCGTGAGATCCATTATGTTGTATGTGAGGCTCTTATGTGAGGCCATGTGCCCGCTATATGTTTGGCTCCATGTGGGCCACTCCTTGGGAGCAATATTGGTTAAATGTCCACATTGATGGGCAATGATGGTTAAATGTCCTCATTTTGACCTTCCCTTAGGCCTTGTTAGGCTCATTCTCATCATTCTCTAAGTGGGTTGACCCTAATCATTGGGCCCCATTTGCATGATTCATCTATTTCATTGGGCTATCCCAAGATGTTGGGCCCCTATTGGTTGTTAGTAGGATTATTTCTTTTATCTTAAAGTCCATCTAGGATTTATTTGGGCCCCCTAGTACATCCAGCATGGCCATATAATAGTATGGAGGAGGAACCCTTTTCGGATCATTAGAAGTGTAGTTAGGCCACCTGGGCCCAACCTTAATGTGAGGAGAGTTCATCATCATCATAGACTGAGGGGATCCGTGCTATTAGATTTGTTATACCCATAGTTGAGGACCGACCTTCATGTTATGGGTCTGTTGTCCATCTATGGACCCCGCCTTGTATATAGGCCAATTATCGATGTCTACTATGAGTACGTACTAGTATGACATCATGATACAAACCGTTGAGATGATATGAGGCCCATTATGATTGTATTAGGCTCATTCTCATTTCCCCTTAGTGGGCTAGCCCAAACTAATGGGCCCCTATTATTATTAGTATAATCCATCTCACCTTATTGGGTTATCCCAATTCTTTGGGTCCCCATTGATTGTAACGTCTCAGAAAAATTCGTACAAGGACCCGAGTACCACCTCTAGTAGGACTGCTCAAGGACTGCATCCTGCTGAATAATTTATGAGAAAATTGGTTAAGTACTAAACTAAATAATCGGTGGATTAAGCTCGGGCCAGCATTTCCATAAATGAGAAGGCCTAAAACCATTAATACCATGGGCTCGATGTCACTTAAAGACCTAGGAGAAATCCTAAGAGCCTGTTGCTCTCACGAGTACATTGAAACTCTGTATTAGACCTAAACCGCACGTCGAGGGTCCGATGACCGTGAAACTGTAGGACTATGTCCGTCCTACTAGGCTTGACAACCATCATGGGAATCAAGCCCAGATGGTATCCAGAAACGTCCGATTTGAATGCTGAGTGAAGTGCGTGGGAAACGCGAATATCTTTAGAAAATGAAATGAAACTTAAGTGAATTGGGCCGTTTACTCTCACGCAAAATTGAAGATTTTGGACCATCAGTTTCTGACCAAACATCGCCCATGAGAAAAGGAAATTTCCCTGCACGTATCTGTATAATTGTGGCCCCAATCGAGTCAGTATGACCATTGATCTGACACAGGTCCTCCACGGACGATCGGCTTATCCGATCACATTAAAATCATGTCCTGGCATAGATCCATTGTCAGGGAGCATATCCTATGACGTAGGTGGGTAGTGGGCATCCCTATCAGCCCTGTTTGTCAGACATAGTCGCCCAAAGGGTATAACCTATGTACATAGTGGCCCTTGGGGCATTTGCATCACTTATGGGCTTATAAATAACCCTTATTCCACCCCACCTCTATCATATATGAATTTCATCAAACCTTAACGGAGAGAGGAGAGAAAAGAAGAGAAAAGAGGAAGGAGAGAGGAGAGATCTTGGGAGATCGTTATAGGAATCCTCTCCCATGATTCCATGCACTAAATCACCATCCTGTTACGCTATACAACCTCTTCCGGTTATGATTTTGGGTAAGAAAACCTAACCCTAATTTTGTTGTAGAGATCCAGGCTGATTGTTCGTCAATCTAGCTAACCTATTTCATCATTTAGGTGCCCGACGTTCCATTTCTTGAAAACGTAAAGTTTGAACGGAGTCTGAATCGAGCATCCCAACGAAAGGTATAGACTATAAACACTTAGTTTGCAGTTATCAATGCTTTCAATGTCAACTAATGATTTATGTCTAACTCGATTGTTGCCGTATTGTCTTAGATACGTCGATTTCTGTATAAAACGTACATATGAACTGTGATGAGTAAAATTCCATGTGTTTGTTGAAATGTTTGAATGAGCATTTGAATATGATTTATGCTTGCCATGATTACTGATCTGGGATTAATCATTGTCACATGCATGCTGACCTCTCTGTATATGGAATTGCTAAAATATATGTTGTAACTAACCTAGTCTATATATTTGGTGAAGTGTAGTCTAAGTGTTTGATGAATTGTCTGAATGAGAAATTGTTGATGATTTGTATTCATTATGAGTATTAAGATAGGATTCTTTATTGCCTTATGCATATGTCTAATTTTTTTTATGAAATCATATTTGCCTCTATGTAATTTATTAATAAAATGTAAGTGTTTGGTAATATGATCGATGTGTTTGATGAAATGCTCAAATGAGGGATTCACTTAGATTGTTTGGTAAAATGCTGAGATGATTATCACATGTATTTATCTGCTACGTATGAGTAGGATTGAGGCTACAATGTAGCCTAGGCAATCGGTAACAGTCCCTGTTCGGGTGGCCGAACTAGTCTTGCCACATTGGGTATACTCGATGAACCCGGGTCGCATGACAATTGTCGACAGTGGCTAGGCCACGAGGGGTGCTTATGTGATCCATGTCAATTAAGTCAGCGTGTACCCGTACTAATCGAGCTTGCCTAACAACCCGATTGGCCTATTGTGTGTTTACCATGTATGGACATTATTGCTTGAATCTAAGGTACCCCTCACCAATGTAAAGGCCCATTTTAACCATAGTACCACTATCCGCTAAGACTCATGAGCCGGGCATGGTGGTATAGGACACTGTGTTCGAGCTATCGGGCTACGCTGGGGTGACTAGCCTCCTCATAGTGACTAGTGCATAACCAAGACTCGTGAACTGGACATGATGGTATGGGACACCGTGTTCGTATTGTCGGCCTATGCTGAGGTGACGAGCTTCCCGTAGTGACCGCGAGTATAAATTCTTGAATTTGCTTATTGACAGCGTTTCATTATGAGTGATTCCCTACAACTTGCCTATCGTGTGTGCTTAACTAAGACTCACGACCCTAGATGGATCCTTCGGTTTGGGCCAATGATATAAAGGGAGGTACCATAGCATCCCAAATCTGCTGTATGAATAAGCTTAATTAAGTACTCGGCTAACACGACCATGCATCGTATTACATTAGTTAGGATGTGCTTTAAAGGTGATGAAGTTGCATGGGAGGTAGTGATTTCATATGCGAAATAGGTTGTCGGAGTCGCTTGTGAGGGAGTTTGATGCGAGGGCATACATCATTATTTGCACTCCATTCCTGCATTAACAAGAGTAGTTAGGAAGTGATTGTTATGTTGCTTTATCATTACTGCTTGATTGACTTGATAACATGTTAACTTTTGCCTTATAACACCACTGAGTTAGCCACTCACTCCCACTCTAGGATGGTGTTTTAAAATACCTGTATCTGATTTAGATATAGGTGCTGATGAAGTCTATGCAACGGATCAGGACTTTATGGATGAGGAGGAGTTCTCCTACTTTCAGCTCTCGGGCTGGTCTACGTAGATATTGTGTCGATGCGCAGGGACTATAGGGATATTTTGCTTAGTTGAACACCTTACATTTCTGCATTTTGTATATTTTGAAATAGTACATGTATATATTGAGCCCAGTTACATACTTATACTCTGGAGGTTTGTGAAACACCCACATGTTTAAATATATACGTTTCAGACTTCCGCGTACTTATTTTAATTATATCCGGAGTATGATATGCCGTTATAGTATAATCCCACTCATGTTTAACTCATTAATATGGGTGAAATCTGAACATCATTATTCATATAGCATAAGTGATGTGCTAGATCTCGGGAGTAGGGCTTTGCTCGACCCTTGAAATTTAGGGCATTACAAGTTGGTATCAGATCATGATTTAGATTAAACGTGACCCTAAGCACAGTTGTATGGTCCACAATGTATTTTAGATCACGTAAATTGATCTTAGTCGCCTTTAGGCCGTCAGTCGACAAGTTTGAGTCATACTTGACAAATTTTGAACCGGAAATGGATCCAAATGGTGCGAATACGCTCGCGTTGGACCATAAAAATGGGCCCCGTAGGCCTAAGGACCCAAATCACAATGTTTGGTGGGGCCTAAGGGATCCCACGGACTAAAACATGTCATCGGGGGGCATTGGACACCGTCCTAAGGCTGAGGCACCGCCGGGCAGCCTAGGTAGGGTGGTGGTACCTCCTGATTGGCGACACACCGCCGGACAGCCGAGGTGGGCATGGCGGCATTGCCGATCAGTCCAGCCAGCTGCGGTGACACCGTAGGAGCAGTAACACACCGCCATCCGGCTGGCCAAGTGGGGTCCCTCCCACATGTGGGGGTCCCCTTTTGGCACCCTTTGCCCCATTTCTCCCTCATTTCACCCCTTCCTAATCCCTCAAACAGCTCCAAGCTCTCCAAAAACTCTCTTTATCTCTCAAATCCTCATTTTCATACTTCCAATCTCCCTTTTTTTCTCTACATCCTACACCCCACCCCCACTATTTCTCCATAACCATCCCTTACAACCCCTAATCTCCCTTATTCTCACTCATTTGAGCACAAAACCCTCTGTTTGTGTCTCATAACCCTCATACTTTCAAATCCACTTCATCCTCAAAGCTTTTCCATCTTAATGGCTCTCTTTGAGATTATGACCACCATCTTCTCCATTTCAACCCTTCCTTTCCCTTATGGGAAAGAATAGAGCGGCCCCGGATGAGGCTGGTCCTAGCCGTCCAAGCCGTTGTAAAAAGAAGACGAGTGCCGAGACAAGTGTGTGTGCCGAGCGGAGGTCAAAATGGGACCTCGATCCTTAAATCTCGGTAGAGAGGTCCTTACCAGTGGGCACCAGACTCGGTAAGTTCCGAAATTGCAAAGTTATTTTCGAAGCACACGTGGATGAGAAGTTATTTGGGATATATCCTGTGATCGACCACCTCCTAGAAAACGGGTGGGGTCCCATATTTGAGGAAAAAATACACGCTAGTGAGGGCACTGTATGAGCCTTCTATGCACACATATGGGACCCAACTCTTAAACCTCTCCAGTTTACCATTCCGTTGGGAAGAACAAAAGGCAGGGTCGATGTGGATATCACGACACGTATCATGGGAATAGAGCGTGGAGTTGTACATGCCAGTGATACTAATCTTGCCAGTGGATGGGAGAGAGATCGTCGCACACGTTTCCTTTGCGGCCAACTTGTCAATTGGAGGTGAGGAAATAACCTCGCATCGACACGAATGATGGAAGATTTCCGCCTACTCCACCATATATGCACGTATAACATGTATCCTAGGTGGAGTAACCACACAGAATGCACAAGATTTATGGTGGACTTCCTGTATCGAGTTGGACAGGGAGAAAAAGTGTGTCTACCTACTCTTGCCCTGACTTAGATAATTAATACTACATGGTCTACTTCGGGAATGCCTCCCTCCCATTCGGCAGACTCATTTGCAAGATCACCCGCAACTTCGGATTCAAGCTCCATATGGATAATCTCGCCCCTATCCATTTCATCAATGAATCTACACTCAACAATATGAGAATAGGCCCCAGACAACGTCAAGCCAAAATTGATGAGTTCGGGGATGAGATTGAAGAAGAGACCAAAGACAAGGAAAGCAGTGAAAAAGAAGAAGGTAGTTAAGAAGAGGGGCAGGAAGAAGAAGAGGAGGCCTAGAACTCAGACAGAGGACCTCCTACTTCTCGTGAGGACCACTATGACCGTGCTGCCCTAGAAGCTCGCATGGCCAAGATTGAGGAAAATCAGGTCTAGTTGAAACAGAAGTTCGAGGAGAACCAGGCCTACCTAAAGCAAAAGTTTAAGAGAATGTCCTGCACCCTGAAGGCCCTCCTATGCTGTATGCAGGATAAGGGAGCACTTCCGCCTTCGCCAAAATTCGAGGACTAGTAGTGTAATTGTAGTTGTTTTCATTTTTTTTTTTGTAATATCCTTTGATAGGCATAGTTTGGATGTTAGGTTAGTAAGTGTTGAAGTTTGTTTTTGTAAGCTATCATGTATTCCCTGTCATAGTACTTGATTACCACTTCATATGTGACTATGACAATTTTTTTAAATGAAATGCTTGAAGCTTCTTTTGTTTAAAAATGTCTAGAATGTGTGGAAAAGGTGGATGATGTTATCCTAATCATATAAACGTTACACCCTATGTTGTATATAGGGAATGCCTCCTAAAACTACTCGGAACATGGCACGTCTCCCACTTGGCTGGTAGATTGACGGGGCCCCTCCCCCAAGCGATAGCCAAACGGACCCTAGTTTAGGCCCGAGTAGCGAGACAATGCCGAATTCATAACTGGCCACTGGCCCCACAAATGGGTCAACACCGAGTGCACCACCAGTTCTGGGTCAGAACCGCGCATCTTCGTCGATGCCACATGTGCCTCAAGCAGCCTCTCCCCAAATAGGTTGGAGTAAATGATGCTCCTAATGCAATAACAATAATAGGTTCTGGCTACTATAGTGGGGGTCATCATACAAAATATGAATGTGGCCCCGCCAATGCCACCCATACAGCCTACTGGGGCTATGACTATAAGTGGCTTATTTGAACACTTTCAGCGCCTCCGTCCTCCCACTTTTGCGGGTACTCATAGACCCGAGGAGGATGAGTACTAGTTGGATCGCATATCCAAGATGTTGAAGTCATTACACTGTACAGAAGCAAAGAAAGTTGAGCTTGTTACATATATGTTTGAAAAGGAGGCTAGTATCTGGTGGGATAACATCCTACAAACCGTTCCTATAGGATTTGCATGGACGTGGGACGAGTTCCCGCAGGAAAGTATTTCCCCCTCACTTACCGTAATGAAAAGAAGGGCGAATTTCTCTGCCTCAAACAAGGGGGAATGACTATGGCAGAATACAAAAACCAGTTCACATATCTAGCCAGGTATGCTCCTTTGATTTTGGCAAATGACCCAATGAGAATGCGATAATTTTTAGAAAGGTTGCGGGCTGACATTCGCACTAAGATGTGTTGCGCTAGCATTCCCAATTATGCTGAACTAGTGAACATGTCCCTACGAGCTAAGTAGGATGGTGAAAAAGTGTCTCGAACACGCATGCCAATGGGCCCGAGGCCTAGGCCTAAATTATAGAATTGGCTATTTCTTGGCAAGAGGTCGCGGATGAACTCTCCTCCCAGACTAATGGCTCCACCGGCTCAGCAAAGGTGAACTGATCTTTAGTGTACTTATTGTAACAAAGCGGGCCATACTAACCCCTTTTATTTTACCAAGATGAGGGACAATAGCTACACGCCGCCTCAGAAGATCAACCACCTGCCACAACACGCTATTTCAGCCCCACCTCTATGATTTGTGGCACCGACGCAACCATACAACCGACCTCTTATATCCCATAATAGGCTACCTCAATGACCTATGGCAGCGCAACCTAATCATCCACAATAAGATCGAGTACATGCCCTTGCCGCTGAAGCGTCTGAATCTGCGGTTGTAGTACCACTAGCTTTTAAAGTCACTACCCACATCCAAGGTACACCTGTATTTCTGTTGGTGGACACTGGGTCCACTGTTTCTATGATAGCATGCTCTACAGTCAAGCGATTAGGGTTGGACACTACCCCTATGGTTAGGGTGAGAGTTATCGCCGCAGTAGGAACCTTCTCAAATGCCACTAACCTTTGTAAGAGTTTCTCGATAGACTTATGAAGCAGAATGGTGCGCATTAACCTAATTATCACCACAATATATCATTAATACATCATCCTCATCATGGATTGGCTCACTGAAATGAAGGTAAAAATTGACTATGAAACTAGATTGGTGCAGCCCATGGGCCCGAGGGCACGACCTTCACCTTCCCAGTTCAGGTCAATTGTGCTTACCTGGAAAATTGTGATAATCCTTCACTTGGGGACAAGCCAGTAGTCTAAGATTTCATGGACGTGTTCAGAACAATCCCTGGACTACCTCCTCAGTGCAAGATCGACTTTACCATCGACCTTGTGCCAGGTGCGACACCTATTTCCTTATCGATGTACCGCATGCCTCAGTGTGAAATGAAGGAACTGAGGAAGCAGATTAATGATTTGTTGGACTCGCGATTCATACGGTCGAGCGTATCTCCTTGGGGAGCACCTATCTTGTTTGTGAAAAAGAAGGGTGGATCGCTGCGGTTGTATATAGATTATCGCCGGCTAAACCATGTCATGGTGAAGAACAAGTATCCTCTACCCAGGATAGATGACTTATTCGACCAATTGAAGGGGGCACAGTATTTTTCTAAGATAGACTTACAGTCTGGGTATCATCAATTATGGGTCAAGAATGAAGATGTGCAGAAAACAACATTCAGGACCAGCTTTAAGCACTACGAATTCCTCGTGATGCTATTTGGACTTACAAATGCACCGGTCATATTCATAGATCTCATGAACCAGGTATTTTGACCGTACCTTTATCGATTCGTCATCGTATTCATAGATGACATTTTAATATACTCAAAGAGTCAAAAAGATCACGAAGAACACCTACAAGTAGTCCTTGATACTCTAAAGAAGAATCAATTATTTGCACAGTACCGAAAATACAACTTCTCGAAGGAAGAAGTTAAGTTCTTAGGACACGTCGCTTTCAAGGAAGGAATCGCCATGGACCTTGCCAAGGTAACCATGGTACAAGACTGTGAGCAACCAAGACTCGTGAGCCGAGCATGGTGGTATGGGACACCGTGTTCGTGCTGTCAGCCTACACTGAGGTGACGAGCCTCCCGTAGTGACCGCGAGTATAAATTCTTGAATTTGCCTATTGACTGCATTTCATTAGGAGTGATGCCCTACAACTTGCCTATTGTGTGTGCTTAACTAAGACTCACGACCCTAGATGGATCCTTCGGTTCGGGCCAATGATATAAAGGGAGGTACCCTAGCTTCCCAAGCCTGCTGTATGAATAAGCTTAATTAAGTACTCGGCTAACACGACTATGCATCGCATTACATTAGTTAGGATGTGATTTAAAGGCGATAAAGTTGCACGGGAGGCAGTGATGTCATATGCGAAATAGGTTGTCAGAGTCGCTTGTGAGAGAGCTTTGATGCAAGGGCATATATCATTATTTACACTCCATTCCCGCATTAACAAGAGTAGTCAGGAAGTGATTGTTATGTTGCTTTATCATTATTATTTGATTGACTTGATAACATGTTAACTTTTGCCTTATAGTACCACTGAGTTGGCCACTCATTCCCACTCTGGGACGGTGTTTTAAAACACCAACCAGACTCTGGTTTAGATGCAGGTGCTAATGAAATCTATGCGATAGAGTAGGACTTTATGGATGAGGAGGAGGAGTTCATCTACTTTCAGCTCTCGGGCGGGTCTACATAGATCTCGTGCCGATGCGTAGGGACTACAGGGATACTTTGCTTAGTTGAACACCTTACATTTTCACATTTTGTATATTTTGAAACAATTCATGTATATATTGAGCTCGATTACATATTCATACTCTGGAGGTTTGTGAAACACTTACATGTTTAAATATATATATGTTTCAGACTTTCGCTTGCTTAATTTAATCATATTCGGAGTATGATATGCTATTTTATTATAATCTCACTCATGTTTAACTCATTAATATGGGCGAAATCAGAACATCATTATCCATATTGCATGAGTGATGTGCTGGATCTCGGAAGTAGAGCTTTGCTTGACCTTCGAAATTTAGGGCATTACATTGATGCTAGTAAAAGTACCCAAACCTGGAAGCTCACTCTTAGGCCCATGAGTAAGCCATCTAAACCTATCCTTGTTATGAGGAGGATGCATCATCACCTCTAGCCATAGGTAGAAGAATCTATGGTATGAGATTTGGTATATCCACTATTGAGGACCGATCCTCATGATGTGGATTAGATTTGCTATCTGTCTATGGACCCCACCATATATAAGCCGATTATTGGTTATGATTATGTCAGTATATGCACTGAGTATGTGTTAGTACATCATTATGATTATATGAGGTCATTGTAAGGCTAAATTTTGATTGTATGAGATCTATTGTGATGGTATGGGGCACATTGTGATTATATGAGGCCCATTATGTGATTACATAAGGCCCATTGTGATTATATGAGGCCCATTGTGATTGTATAAGGCTCATTATGATTGTATGAGATCTAATTGTGATGTAAGAGGCCCATCATATGTATGAGGACCATTTTATGCGTGAGGCCCATTGTATGTGTGAGGCCCACCATGTGTAGGTGATTATTACACACCACCCATTCACTAATATAGGCCGTGGGCCATCTTATACTGGCCCACTATGATGTATGTGATTATAATCATGCTTGGTATACTTCATGATACATGCCCATATGCATCATACGCATGCCTCTTATGAGGAGTGATTGAGCATAGCATATGCCATTAAGTTGATTGTTTATGGGACTCCCTGAGAGACGGAGTTGCCCTACATGACCGCGCGGTACGCATAAGTTTAATGCATGACTGGATGGTATGACTCACATATTTCATATTTTGTGATATGACTACCGTACGCCCTACTGACATCGGGGTCGTGGCCTCCACATGCATGTCTTGGATGGCCAGATGGGACTCCAAAAATGTTTAGTTTTACATGGAGTGCTATAGAAGTCCCTAGGTGAAATTTCCTAAACCCTCTTGGTACCAGAGGACGCCACAACATCTAGACCGAGTGGATATTTATGAGCGCATGAGGGTTGTATACTAGTAGGCCGCGTCTCCCATTGTGTCATGGTCAGTTGGGAGGGGGTGTGGCCTTACCCACTTAAGGGAGTAGGCAATGTTAGGCTGAGTATAACCAGCTCATAAATGGGTCCGCTATCGATGGGCCGGGCCATTATTAGAAGGCAGATAGTGAGGTCTCTTCCACTTACCCAGTTGTGCGCTTGATGAGGCAACAAGCTGGTGTAGAGTGTACTAGACCTTAGTGGTGATCTCAGAGATGTATGGTACTAATATGTGGACTTATTGAGTAAGAGTTCCATACTCGGCATTTTACCTATTCATTCATTCATTCACTATCTACTCGAGATGGTGGTGTGCAACTAATTTGTTATGTGTACCCTCGTAATGACCAGGATGTCGATTGGGGCATGCGACTAACCTGAGATAAGGAGTTTACCACATTGAGTCTGGCTATACAAATTTAAGTATGGGACTGGTTTCGATAGAAGTCCCTTGTGATGGACCCCATACCCTACGATACTACATACTATCATCCCAATTTCACACTCCAGCTTAGTCATTTCGTTCTCATCGCATATTGCATTGCATCCTCAACACATAGCATTTGGTTTACTATGCTTCTGTTTTGCATAGCCTGAATAAGGTTGATGGTATTATGGACTCGCCAAGATTTGCATATTGCATTATATCCGTGGCATATGGCATTTAGGTTACTATGTTTCTGCATTTATATGGCCTAGATGAGGCTAATGGTATTTTATAGCTCTTCAAAATTGCATATTGTATTATATCCTCGGTATCTGATATTTAGCTCACTATGATCTGTATTACATACTCTAATATTGAATGACTTATAGCCTTGCCAGTGTTTCACTTACACTGATATTTGTGTGCTTGACACTTATCGTGCGCACACATGTACACCACCCTCTAAGATTTCTATAAGCTTATGCACAATAGATGTGTGTAGGTGATGATAGGACGCAGTCAAGCTGAGACAGGAGCGTGCGACAGAGCTTCTGAAGCTTTTGACATTTATCTTGTATTTCTCCTTCATGTATTGTACTCAAGTTTTCTATTTTACTGGATATGTGATGATGATGTTGCATTTGTGATTTGGGTAAACTTGTGGTTATGCTTATCTATAAAGAAATTCATGTTGAAAATCCTCCTTATAGGATCCCAGGATCAGAATCTAGTGTATGGGTACTGGAAGCTGAGAATGGGGTACTACGGAGGCTGTCGGCACCAGATTCGACGATCGAAAATTTTGTGAGCTCAGTTTCCGAGTTTGGGGGCGGGACAATTGTTGTTTAGTTCGAATTGGAGCCGCAAATCCAATTCTGGCATGCCCATGCACCAAATGCAAAAAACAACGTAGAACAAGATTAGCTTAATAGTTTTGATTTCCATCCACTTATGACACATGTCAACCCAATTTTGTGCTTGCATGATTGCCCTACTCTGTTAGAGCTTGGTTGTCTGATGCAGCTGCTACATGTGGACACCAATTGCCTATGGTTACATGTGGATGCGGATTGCCTATGGGCCAATGCCGGAGGGAGCAGTTGGGTTCTACTCCCACCAAGATAGCTAGAGACATGAGATGGTCCAGTCAGAGGCTCTGTAGGACCCACCGTGATGTATATATTATATCCACGCCATCCATCTACTTTTGCATATCCTTTTATGACATGAGCTCAAAAAGGATGTAGATTGAAGGTTCAAGTGGACCACACCACAGGAAGCGGTGGGGGTTGAAAACTTACTGTTGAAAACTTTTTGGAACCATAGAAGTTTTGGATCAAATGGGTATAGTTGTTTTCTTTTCATAGAGGTCTATGTGACCTTAAGAACATGTTCGATGGTAAATAAACATGACAGTGGGCCCTAGGAAGTTTTCAATGGTAGAAGTTCAATCCCCACTGCTTCATGTGGTGTGATCCACTTGAGTCTTTGATGTATCTCCTTTCTACGGTCATGCCCTAAAATGATTTTTCAAAATAGGTAAATAATGAGGATAAAACATATACATGGTGGGCTCCATAAAGCCCTTGACATGACCATCTGTCTCTAGTTAGGTCCTCGTGGCAGTAGTACCCAATCTGAGCCTAATGCCAAAGCGACTCTCTACTTGATGGTGTTGTGAAGGCCCACCATGATATATGTGTTTTATCCACAAGGTCCATCCATTTTTCATATCATTTTAAGACATGAGCCCAAAAACCCAAAAATGAGGCAGATTAAAATCTTAAGTGGACTACACCATAGGATGCAGTGGTGATTGTGTTGATAGATGTCTTAAATCTGTAATCCAGTAGTTTGTCAATGACAGGTTCGATGCCATTGAGATTTTTCAGAATAAATCGAATTAGTTGCTGGACACTTTAGGTGCCCTTTTCGATGCCATCGAAGTAAGTTTTGATGTCATCCAAGGTTTCTCAATGCCATCGGTAAAATCCAGATTTTCATGTTTGGTCGCTAGAATGTTTTGGTGTTATTCCAATGACATTAAAGTGAGTTCGATGACATTGAAGGTTTAGTTCAATGCCATCAAAGTCCCATCAAATGTGTCATTAAGAGTAATGCAAAATTACGCTGATTTGCGGGATTTGTTTCCGATTTCGATTGGGATTCTTCTAAAGGCTATATATTTAGGTGTAATCGAGATTGTATCTAAAGCTTTCTAATTTGTTCCTAGGGTTTCAAGGGCTTGTAAGGGAGATTCGAGGCTTATTCGAATCGGGTAATCTTTTTCTCTTGTAATTTTCTACTTTTATAGTGCTTACTGTTGCTTAGTGACGTGGTTTTTCCCGCAAGGGTTTTTCCATATTATATCTATTGTGCTTACATTGTTCTCGCTTGGTGTGATTAGATTACTCCACTTAATTCATCTCGGTGTGCTTCCGCGGTCCCCCAACAAGTGGTATAAAAGTTATCGTTGTGTCACAGGCTTGAATCTAAAAGTGATTATCAATGGCTACCCATCCTAAGTTCAATGTTGAGAAATACTCTAGTAAAAACAATTTTGAATTATAGGAGGTTAAGATGATTGGCCTATTTAGTTCAGTAAGGATTAGACGAAGTCCTTGAGAAGCGACCGGAATCAATGGAAGAAACTAGATAAAGCGAAAACCTCCATCTGATTGTGCCTAACGAATGAGGTCCTCTATAATGTCATGCGTGAGAAAATCGTGGCAAGTTTGTGAGTAAAGTTGGAGCACATTTATGTGAAGAAGTCCCTTGAAAATTGCCTACACTTGAAGTTGTAGTTGTTCAACTTTAAGATAGCTAAGGGAGGAGACGTTAAGGCCCACATTAGCAATTTTAACAAGATGGTCTGCAAATTGTTGGATGTGGAGGTAGTGGTCAATGATGAAGATCAGGCGTGTATCTTGTTAAACTCACTCCCTACTTCGTTTGAGTCTTTTAAAAACACCTTGTACACTGGTAACATGATCCTCAATGTCGATACCCTTATCTTAGCCCTTCAAGAAAAGGCGATGAGAAAGAAAAATGTTTGCATGGAAGCCTCTACTGATGCATTGTATATAAGGGGTCGGAATTCTGAGTGGCACACAGGATCTTCTCGATCGAGATCCAAATCCAAGGGCAAAGGCAATGGAAAGTAAAAGTTCTGGAATTGTGGGATGTCAGGGCACATAAAGAAGGATTGTACTAATCCTAAAGTAAAAAAAGAGAACTCAGAGGCTTCTTCAAAGAAAGCTAACAATGCCACATCTGATGAAGATACAAACGGAAGTGATGTGTTGTCAGTGTCCATGATTAGACACTTATACGATGATTGTAGAGACAAGTGGATCTTGGACACAAGAGCTTCATATCACATGACTCCTCATCAGAGTTGGTTCACCAGCTACAGGGAATGCAATGGTGGATATGTATTCATGGGCAATGATAATGCTTGTAATGTTGTGGGTGTTGGATTAATGCATATAAAAATGTCTGATGAGATGGAGCGTACCTTGACTGAGGTAAGGCACGTTCCTGACATGAAGAAAATTTTGATATCTCTTGGTGCACTCAAGGCAATTGGGTGTAAGTTCACCGGTTTTAATGGTGTCCTTAATGTTTTTAAAGGGGCACTCATAGTTATGAAAGCGCAGAGACATGGTAATCTTTATAGGTTGATCGGAAGCACTTCAATAGGTGGAGTTGCAGCTGTGGTAGCAAATTCCACGTCTGCATGTATGTGGCATGCACATCTAGGCCACATGAGCGAGCGGGGTAGGAAGGTACTTTCTGATCGATGCTTAATTCCAAATTTTAAAAGTCTTGATTTAAATATATGCAAGCATTGTATATATGGTAAACAATCTACATTATCTTTTAAATAAGTAAAACATGTATATAAAGGAGTGCTTGATTATGTGCATTCTGACGTATGGGGTGTAAGGCTTGTGTCCTAGTACCCATCGTTTCTTAGTATCTTACGATCCTTCCCGTCGAATTCCGGTGACCCATAACCTATAGATAGCATTTGCGAGTGACCATAAGTCGCATCCTATAAACCCGAGTCAGCTCAACCTGAGACCTATGCCATTGCAGCTGGGCCAATGCGATGCTTAGATTGAGAGATATGGCCTGCACATTATCCCAGTTGTGGACCACACGTTACGGGGCCGTGGATTTCCAGATAAAGTGGATTCCCTAGAAAGCAATCATGATGGTGACATCACCCTAGCCTACCTAAGGTAGGATGATATCACCCTAGCCCCATGCTTCTTACACTTAATCATTTCAAGCATAACATGCCCTCTTACACAAGCCATTATGACCTTACAATGCAATCATTTCCTTCCTACATCTCTCTCTCCCTCCCTTTCTTCTTCATTGCTAGAAAGAGAGAAGCCATGGACGTCCCACCTTGGAGAGAAATCCCAAAAATCTAGCCCTCTTTCACCATTAATCCCTCCTAATCCAGCCCTTAGAAACCCATCTCCACCATTGAAAAGGATCCTAGAAGGCTTGAGAGTCCAAGGGTAGAAGAAGAAGAAGAAGAGAATAGGTGGGTGCCTCCTATAACTATTTTCCTTCATTTTCTTGCATGAATCTTCACTTTTTCTAGCATGGGGCAAGTAGGACCCACCAATCAATGGTGAGGATCTTATCTTGACCCCTAGGTGTGGCCAATGGCCCACCTTAGCTTGCATGCACATGCCATGATGGGGCCATTCTCCATGGACCCCATCATGATGTTTCGCTTGATTTATAGCATTGAGGGATCATCTAGACCCTTGATTTCATGGTGGGGATGGCATCCCCACCTTAGATTTCTGATGTAAGGGCCCACACATGTGTGGGACCCATCTTGATGTATGTTTGTATTTTATCCAAGCTGTCTAAACCATGGGACACCCACCGTCCAGATTTTTTGGATGTCCAGCAAGTCCCAGATGGACTGGACGTGGACTTGCTAGACGTCCAGTTAATGGAGCCCACCTTGTTGCCTGTTTTTCAGGCCAGCCTGGATGAAGGAAAATTTGTAAATATTAACTTGATCTTTGGTGGTGGGGTGGCCCATTGAGGTGTGGACCCCACCTTAATGTACATTCACGCCGTCTAGGGCCAACAGGCCCACCGTGATGCATGTGATGCACACTGTCTGTCCATTTGGACCGGCCTGGACGGAAGAGAAAACATAAATATCAATTTGTATCCAAGCTGGTGGGCCACATGTGTGGACCCACATGATGTATCTGTTTATGCCCCACCGTCCAGATCATATGGGGCCTACCATGATATATGGTGGCGTCCACACCATCCAGCAAGGACGTGGGACCCACATGATGTTAGTGTTTTATCCTCACCATCTAGATAGGTTGGACGGTGGGGCCTACTATGATGTATGTGTTGTCCACCGTCTAGCAAAGGACGGTGGGGCCTGCTATGATGTATGTGTTGTCCACCGTCCAGCAAAGGACAGTGGGACCCACATGATGTAAGTGTTTTGTCCACATCGTCCATTGCCTGGATGTGCACCCCATATAATGTAAGTGTTTCATTCACACCATCCAGTCACTGAATGTGGGATGCCTCATGATTTATGTGTTTTATCCATGTTGTCCAGTCCCTGGACGTGGACCCCACATGGTGTATGTATTTTATCCAGCCATCCAACCCTTTTGGACATCCAGTAATGGATGGGACGCTGTTGCACTGCCTATCCAGCAGCAGGCCCACCCTGATATATGTGTTGTGTTCATGCCTTCCATCTGATGGGGCCCACTTTAACATGTATGGACCACCCTGAAGTATTTATTTCATCCAAATAATCTATTTGCTAGACCCCAGTAAGCCTAGAAAGTTAGGCGGGCTGGATGTCCAGCAAGGGTCCAAAAGTGTTGCATATAGTTGTATGTCTTATGGTTGTGAGGCCCACCAGGTTGAAGGTGTTATGTATACACACCATACATTTATTTTTCTAAGATTATGGGCCCCTTTAATGCCTTGCAAGGCCCATCCTTCTTCTGATTAAAGTAGAACCATGCTGTCCATATTTTTGAATGTCCAGCTTTAGAGCCCATTTTTATGCATGAGCTGCCCCATGAGGCCCACCATGATGAATGAGGTTTATTGGCTGACCCAAGAGGCCCACCATGATGAATGAGATATTATGCATGCTGCCCATTTGTTTTCTAGCCATTGTAAGGGCCATGGGCTGTTTCATGAGGCCCATGTGATGAGGCCCATTGTGATGTATATAAGGCCCTTGTAATGAGGCCCATTATGATGTACATGAGGTCCGCGTGATGAGGCCATTGTGATGTATATGAGGCCCTTGTGATAAGGCCCATTGTGATGTGCATGAGCCCATGTGATGAGGCCATTTTGATGTACATGAGCCCATGTGATGAGGCCATTGTGATATACATGAGGCCCATGTGATGAGGCCTTTGTGATGTATATGAGGCCCTTGTGTGAGGCCCAATGTGATGTATGGCCCATTGCATTATATATGTGAAGCTCAATTGTGATGTGTGAGTCTACCATGATGTATGTGATAATTTTTATGATGCTCATCCATTTTCTAGCTAGTATAAGGACCATGGACCCCCCATTATAGGATAGGTTATAGTGGGCCACACCTTGGAAGCTGTCCACATTAGAAACTTCCCTAGGGCCCATTGTTGAGCCCATTACCTTAGGAGCAATGATGGTTAAATGTCCACATTGTAACCTCCCTAGGGCCCATTATTAAGCTCATTACCATCATTCCCTTGTCGGGCTATCCCAAATCATTGGGCCCCCATAATTGTTAGGCCCATCCCCCTCTCACCTTAGTGGGTTAACCCCAACCTATTGGGCCCACATTGATTTAGTAATTCCCACCTTACCTTGTTGGGCTAACCCAAACCGTTGGGCCCCCATTAATAATGATGTTTTCCACCATACCCTGTAGGACTACTCAAACCTTGAGACCCATCTTGTGGTCCTGCCGGGCCTTCCATAGACATGTTTGACCAATCTCAGTACCAAACCCAAGGCCTACTTAGATGATGAGTCAACCACCCGACCTATTTGCAAGAACACATAGTCCTAGATGAATGGACCCTACCGAGGCCCGCCTTGTATTCATATCGGGCTCCCATAATAAAGTCCAGTTGTTACATGATTAAGAGAGTGTGGAAGCCCACTTATTGTAACCTGCTTGACTCACCCCATGTGATGTGCCCTACCTTTGAATCAATTTCAAGAACTTTGTATTATGTATGTATCAACCATACCATCCATTTACCCTCTTAGGACAAGTGTGAGGCTCATCCTCGACATTTGTACATCATCATTATTCCCCCCTTGACGTAGATAGAAGAATATGTGATATCAGGTTTACCTATATATTCACTATATAGGCTTACCTTGATGTTCATGTTAAATATGCCGTCCTTCTATGGACCCCGTCATGTAATGGGCCAATTAATGTTATATTTGTTAATCATGCTAGTATGCTTAAGCTAGTAGGACACACTAAGTATATGTTAGCATAATATCATGATACATGCCCATGCGCATCATTACATACTTATTATGAGTGATTGATCATATCATGTGTCAATGGGTTGATTGTTTATGGGACTCCTTGAGAAACAGAATTGCCCCACCTGAGCACACGGTATGCACAGGTTTGATGCTTGGAGCATGTCAGTTAGTACGTGCAGGTTTGATGCATGATTAGATAGTATGGCTCATGCATCTCGCGGTTTATGTCATATGTTCACAACCCCAAGTGTAGGGTCGCGATGTAGTAACAATCTAGGTGACACTGAGGTCGAATCCACAGGGACTGTACTTGTATGTCTCTGAAATTAAGTAGAACTAGAACTAGAAGAAGATGAAATTCTAAATCTGGAAGTATAGAGAGTAATTGTGAATAGATTAATTAAAAACTAATAAATTTAAAGGTGGTAACTAGGGTTTCTAAGGATCCACTTGTAGGTTCTCAGGATGTTACCTTACGTGATTTAAGGACACAACTAGAATCAGAGTCCTATCATATCCAATTGGTAAGAAGAGATTTGTCAGATCTCTGAACTTATCATGGATCTAATCATCAATGGATGAGAGTTGTGAGGATTTGGAAGTGATTCCATCACCTAACCATGCCTAGGAGACAAGGCAAACAACAGGATTTACCAATCTCACAACCAAACATAAGAGAATTGTGAAGTTAGGAAGGATTCCATCATCCTATCATGCCTAAGGGACGATGGTGAACAACAGGATTTCCTAATTTCACAATCTCAATTAAGAAAAAGAAGATACTCAAGCCATTGCAGATCTATTGTAATTTGTCACAACAAACCATTAAAAACTTAAAATATTCCTTCACAATCAAACTAGAATCCAAGAGAGTTCAAAAAACATGAATCAAAATAAAGCAAACATCCCAATCGCGCTACAAGCTTCACCTCTTAGCCCTAGCTAAGAGGTTTAGTCAACCATAGACATGATTAAACTAAAGACCCTTAAACAAAACAAAACGAACAAATAAAAAGGAAGAAGAAGAACTCCCGGACGGCGGCTCCACCCTTTTGCTCCACTCCTCAAACCCTAGAAGATGCCTAGGAACATCCTAGGGACCCCTATTTATAGTTTTGCAACTCAAACTTTTGCACCGAGTTGGAAAATTCTGGAAACCGCTTCAAATTTCTGCACTTTGTGTGCTGTCTACGTAACCCAAGACTGGTTGAGGGTTACCTTCGACTGGTCGAGGGTTTCCTTCAACGGGTTGAGGATGACCTGGTTTTAGATAATTTTGCCACTAGAGTTCGAGTCGAGGAATTCTCAATTGGTCCAGCAGGGCCAAGACTAGTCGAGCAGGAGCCAAGACTAGTCGAGGATTACGTAAATTCATTTCAAAACTTCAATTCTCTTCATTCTTGACTTGGTTTTCTTAGATCTTTGGCATGTGAATTCTTCATTCATAGTCTTTTAAGATCTAATCTTTGGCTTGGTGATTCTTAAGCGTTAAATTCATACTTTTAGCATTCTTTTCAATTCAAGCTCTTAAATTCACCTTGCAACACAAACATGAGCAAAATAGGACATTAAGCATTATCATGTTCATAAAACCAAGTAATAAATGGGGTCTAATATGCAATATTTGACCCTCAAAACAATCCCCAACCAGCATTTTGCTAGTCCCGAGCAAAGAATGAGAAAAATATTTCAAGAACCACAGGACAATTTCTATAAGCTCAAGCGGTTCTAAAGACAATCCATTTCATAAAAATTTAGGATACATTAATATTGAGTAATATTTCCTCCTAAATTCTAGCACACGGTAAATTTCATAGTCCAGTTCAAACATTAATCCTCCAATTAGAACAATCCTAAACATTGAGTCCCATGGGTGCATAGTAAAGCCTTATAAAATGTCCAATTCTCAATTTTCATGATAACATTGATAATAAAAAGAGCATTCTGGATAACCAAAACCTAAACCAAAACTTGCCTTATAATTCAACCTTTTTATTCTTCCATCTTTTGATTTTTCCATTGATTGCTTTCACACTATATCAATCTTTTTAAAGATCTTTAATAGGCAGTCATTTTCGACAACAACTGTTTTTTAGCATGGTATCTTTTCTTCTTTTTTTCTTTTTTCATTTGAACATGATAGATAAATTCCCTAGGTTGGTTCCTTCCATGCTTGATAATCACCAAGTGAACAATTCAATATCAAACTAAAACCTTAATGCGTAAACTAGATGTGACATGTGACATTAGGACTCAATTAATGTTGAAAATTTCTAATCATGGATTAATAAGTCGAACTTAACTATGAAATATAACAAGTAACTGAATCCAAGAGTCATAAATCACCAACATTAAGTATCTTATACTTCTAAATCATTGATGAACTTTAAAATTACTCGAATTTACAAAATTGTCAGAAAATTTTTCACAATTTTTGCTCAAAGACAAAGAAAACACTAATTAGCTTGCCTAATTCAAATCCCCCAACCTAAAATCTATATTGTCCTCAATGTAAAAGATATAAGCATGCAATACACATGTGACAACGAAAGTAAAGGAGAAGTGATGGAAAGGTATTACCTGAAGATGGAATTTTGGGGTGTTTCCAATGAACTCAGTGCGAAAAATGTGTTAGCACAAAAGACTCAAACCGATGATAAGAAAACTATCTTAAAATAGCTAAAAGCAAACTATCCTAAATTTCATGAAAGCAATAAACTAATCCTAAATTAGGAAAGCAAGGGAAAAACTACTCAGTCATGCCACATGATTCCTCCTCTGGCCAATATCTTAATAAATTTCTCAGTAGGTTTCTCAACAAGATCATCCAAAAGCCCTTTTTGCAATAGGCTTGGATGCCCTGGAGCATGAATGTCCAAAGAAACTTATGTACCTTAGCATAAGGTTTCCTTTTAATCTCTTGAGGTATCCAAAGTATATATGATTCACATGTGACAGAGAAATTTTTAGAGTTAGTACCCCATGGTGAATCAGAGACTACAAGTAGATAAATTTCAGAAAAATTCTCAGCAGATGATGTAGCCTCAACATATTCCAAAGTTCTGAATTTTGGTTCAATTTCTAGCTCCTCTTTTAACGGTAAACATTCAGGGTTTGGGGAAGGAGGGGCTTCAAAATAAGGGTTCTCTTAATCCGTGACAACCACCGAGGTATTGTCTTGCGAGGCATCCACTATTTCTTTTATTATAGGATCATTTGAATCTGCAAAGTGTGCCAAGCAATCATCCAAAGAGTTAGAAAATTCATCTGAGAGTGACTCATTTATATATTGAAGTTTGTGATGATCTTTCCAAGGATTCCATAATCTCTAGAAGTGGATGGATGCATGCTCTCTTGCTCCTACCCTGCATAGATAGATCAAAAATCAACAGGCGAAGAATTTATGTGAAGATTCTATTCATTGGTACTACTCAGTAAAGGCATCGTATTGTCACGAGTTTACAACTCAGATGGTGGCTTTAACTGGATGGTTTCAAATTCTAGTGTCATATCGTGCAACTCGTCCATCTCCTGAATCATATCATCATTCAATTCAGGGGAGTGGTCTAAACATGACTCACAAGAGTTATAAGGGTCAGTTGAAAGGGGCTCGTCCTCCATATTTAAATCAGACATGTCAGATGAGTGGAGTAGATCCTTATGACCAATCACTTCGTGTACTTCTTGATCATTGACCTGAACCAAACTTAAGATTGATTCCAGGGGAATTTGAGCTACACATTCATGATCGTCATCCCAATACTCATCATTTTCCAATTCAGTGCAATACACACTTGGGATGAGATCACTTTCCTCACATTTTATTCCTAAATTGGGTTGAGGTTCGAATAAACTAACCTCTCCCTCATCATTGAAACCAAGTGTGCCATGTGAATGAAGTGTGTCATTATCATGATATTTAAAAGACACTCATGTCTCTTGATCCTTCCTTTAGACTATCATCGAGATCAACTCTTCGAAAAATTGAACCATATGCTCATTAACACAATCCAACTCTTCATTCTCAATTTCAGTATTCTCTATAATCACATTACGTGAACTATACTGTTGTATATCTTTTACAAGTTCTTGAAGTCTCTGGAGTTTGTATGAAATTTTGAAGTGAATTCTCTTGGATCGTTTCTTGTTGGATCTCAGAGGTATATCAAGGCGTGATTCAAGCACTTCTATCGTTCTTCTGATGTCAGCAACATTATCTTTGTAATCCTGAAGTGACTCATCTTGGATCATTTCTGATTGGGTTTCAAAGCTAAAGGACCCAAGAGAATTATCACTATGATGTATTGCTGGTTCATCTTCCTAACATTGATGTTTCCACTGATTATAATCATATAGGTCATAGGTGGGAGAATCCGATGGTTGTTGATACATATTATCACCCATAATATAATCACACATTGTTTTCTTCTTATCTGATGGGTGATAATAGTTTTCACTCACATATTTATGATAACCCCAATACTCACATATTGTTTTCTTAATCTGTGCGGTGTAATTATTCTCCTGTATATGATCGCGTAAGGATTTTTTAACTGGTGGAACATTGTATTCCGTTCGGTTCTCGATGATGGTTTCAGAAAATTTTTGAGACATAGGTTGTCTCCTATCATAACCATCATACATCCCTTTCCAATATCTCTTATCCATCTCAGCATACTGACATACCCACTCTTGCATGGTGAAACCCTAATTCTTAATCTAATCCTAAAAAATAAAATAAAAGAAAAATCCTGCAGCAATAAGAAATTTAGAAATAGAAAGAAGTTACCAAATTAGAAGTTTCTAAATTAAGATCCTGAAAACAGAAATTCTAAAATTAGAAAGTTTTTAAAAACAAAAATAAAAAGATGAGTTAGTTTCTAAAAAGGAAAGTTTCTAAAAAAAAAAACCTAGTTTCTAAAAAAAGAAAAAAAAGTTTCTACAAACAAAAAATAAAAAGTTTCTAAAAAGAGAAAAAGTTAGTTTCTAAAAAATAATTAGGAAAGTTTTTAAACCTAAAATTAGAAAGTAGATCTAAGAAAAAAAAAGAAGGAAAGTTTCTAAAAAAAAGTTAGTTCCTAAAAAAAAATTAGGAAAGTTTCTAAACCTAGAAATAGAAAGCTAAGTTAGTTTCTAAAATAATTCAGATAACCCTAATCCTAAAAATAGAAACTAGAAAAACTATAATCTAAAACTAATTAATCTCAAAAAAATGTAGCCATCAATCCCCAGCAACAGCGCCAAAAACTTGTTCACAACCCCAAGTGTAGGGTCACGATGTAGTAATGATCTCGATGAAATCGAGGTCGAATCCACAGAGACTAAACTTGTACGTTTCTAAAATTAAGTAGAACTAGAACTAGAAGAAGACGAAAATCTAAATCTGGAAGTATGGAGAGTAATTTTAAATAGATTAATTAAAAGCCAATAAACTTAAAAGTAGTAACTAGGGTTTCTAAGGATCCACTTGTAGGTTCTCATGATGTTGCCTTGCATGATTCAAGGACACAACTGGAATCAGAGTCCAATCCTATCTAATTGGTAAGAAGAGATTTGTCAGATCTCTGAACTTATCATGGATCTAATCATCAATGGATGAGAGTTGTGAGGATTTGGAAGTGATTCCATCACCTAACCGTGCCTAAGAAATAAGGCAAATAACAGGATTTACCAATCCCACAACCAATCATAAGAGAATTGTAAAGGTTAGTAAGGATTCCATCATCCTGCCATGCCTAAGGGACGATGGTGAACAAAAAGATTTCCTAATTTCACAATCTCAATTAAGGAAAAGAAAACATCTCAAGCCATTGCAGATCTATTGTAATTTGTCACAACAAACCATTAAAAACTAAAAATATTTCTTCATAATCAAACTAGAATCCAAAAGAGTTCAATAAAATATGAATCAAAATAAAGCAAACATCCCAATCACACTACAAGCTTCACCTCTTAGCCCTAGCTAAGAGGTTTAGCCAACCATAGACATGATTAAACTAAAGACCCTTAAACAAAACAAAAAGACCAACTAAAGAGAAAGAAGAAGAACTCCCGGACATTGGTTCCACCCTTTTGCTCCACTCCTCAAACCCAAGAAGATTCCTAGGAACATCCTAGGGACCCCTATTTATAATTTTGCAACTCAAACTTTCACACCGAGTTGGAAAATTTCAAAAACCACTTCAAAATTCCACACTTTGTGTGCTGTCTGCGTAACCCAGGACTGGTCAAGGGTCACGTTCGATTAGTCAAGGGTTTCCTTCAACAGGTCGAGGATGACCTGATTTTAGGTGATTTTACCACTAGAGTTCGAGTCGAGGAATCCTCGATTGGTCGAGCAGGGCCAGGACTAGTTGAAGATTATGTAAATTCACTTCAAAACTTCAATTCTCTTCATTCTTGATTTAATTTTCTTGAATCTTTGGCATGTGATTTCTTCATTCTTAGTCTTCTAAGATATAATCTTTGGCTTGGTGGTTCTTGAGCGTTAAATCCATGCTTTTAACATTCTTTTCAATCCAAGCTCTTAAATTCACCTTGCAATACAAACATAAGTAAAATAGGACATTAAGCACTATCATGTTCATAAAACCAAGAAATAAATGGGGTCTAATATGTAATATTTGACCCTCAACATCATATGTGTGCTTTATCGACATCAGGACTATGGCCTCCATAGGCATATCATGAATGGCCAGATGGGACATAGGAAATGTTTGGTTCTAGCATATGGGCACGTTGGATGTCCATGGGTAAAAGTCTATAAACCCCCGTAGTCAGGGGATGCTCTAACATTTAGACCGAGTGGATACATGAGCGCCTGAGTGCCGAATACCAGTAGGCCACGTCTCCCACTTTTTCATAGTCAGTTGGAAGGGGGTGTGGCCTTACCCGCCTGAGGGGAGGGGGCAATGTTAGGCTGAGTCTGACCAGCTTGAGGAATAGGTTCGCTATCGACGAGCCGGGCCGATATTGGTAGGTGGATAGTGAGATCTCTTCCACTTACCTAGTTGTGCACTTGGATGGGGCCGCAAGCGGCGTAGAGTGTACTAGACTCGGGTGTTGATCCCAGAGATGTACAGTACTGATATGTGGACTTATTGAGCAGGAGTTACGTACTCATCATATGACTCATTCATTCATTCACTATCCACTTGGGCTGGTGGTGCGCAACCAAAACATTATGTGTACCTTCTCAATGGCGTAATGGCCAGGATTTTAGTTGGGGCATGCGACCAACCTGAGATAAGGAGTTTACCGCATTGAGTCTAGCTATCCAAATTTAGGTATGAGACTGTTTGGATAGAACTCCCTTGTGATGAACCCCACAGCTTGCGATACTATGTACTATAATCCTAACTACACACTCTAGCCTTGTCATTTCTTTTGCATTTATATATTGCATTGCACCCTCAGCATATGATATTTAGTTCACTATGATTCTACATTACATGGCCTAGATATGATATTTGGCTTACTATGTCTCCGCATTACATAGTCAATCTACATTGCTTCCTCAGTATATAACATTGGCTTATTATGTCTTTACATCACATAGCCTGGATAAGGCTAATGAAATTTATGGACTTGCCATTATTTCTACTTACTGTGATATTTATATGCTTGGCACATGCATTACACACACATACACCACCCTCTAAGCTTCTTGTAAGCTTATATATGATAGATGCGTGCAGGTGACGCTAGGACGTGTAAGTGCTATAGTTTATAGCCCCTTTTTTGTTGTCAAATTTGTGGTACCAAAGACACTATTATGAAGCTTGTATATGTGAAGAACAAAGCTCGACTCAAGATCAGCTTTGATTGACAAGCACTGTTCACAAGTCAAGATCTCAAGAAGCTTTCAAGTTCAACCTCAAGATCTCAAGAAGCTTTTAAGTTTGAGTTACATCAAGACTTCAAGCTTCATTACTTTTAAAGGTCACTCGTCTCTAAGTTTCAATGTCCTTACTTCACTATTGAGGTATGACTGACCTTAGGCTGACCTTTAGAGTAGGCCGTTTTGGATACATAATTCATATGTTTTATATAAGTGAGTTTAATCGGTTCTAAGACTAGTCCTGGACTTTGTTCGATTAGTCCTAGCACTGCTTCGACCTGTCTAAGAATTTTCTGGATCAGTCGTAAGTTTGTTGCAAAATTCAAAAAATTTCTATTAGCCTTAGACTAGTCTTAGGGACTGTTCGACTAGTCGTATGAACAGTGTCGACTTTTTCTTTAACCAGTCGTAGTCCTATGACTCAAAGTACAGTGTTGAAATTTGGCTAGCTTCGACTAGTCGTGAGAAACCTACGACCAGTCGAAGGAGACCTACGACCAGTCATAGACCACCTACGACCAATCGTGAAACTGCCAGATCTTATCATGCCTGAATTTTCAAATATCTGTTAGTTCTACTACCAGTCGTAGAGATCTTTAGACCAGTCGAAGACTTGATTTGCTCACCTATAAATAGAGCACGAATCTCAGAATAAAATATGAAATTCAAGCTAATTTAATTCGGCCTTCTAAGAGATAAGTTTGTGCTCCATTTAAGCTAAGTGTGCGTGTTTAATATTCTCTTTCTTTAGCTTTTCAAATTGATTTTGTTTCTTGTATTCCAATCTGATCTGAAAAAGAGGAAGTTTCATTTTTCCTTTTTCTGGAATCAAAATCAATTAGAGCTAGCCCCATTTGGTTTGATTTAAAATCTATTAGAACCTAGAACCATTATAAAGTGAGTATTGGACATTGAACTTTAATATTCAAATCTCTACTCTGACTTGGTTCTTCTGGGCTGCTACAATGAAGGACAAATTCAAGTATTTTACGTTTATGTAATTTATTATCATTTGGTTTTCTTTTGGGATTTTCCAGAAAATCTCATTGTATTGGTTATCTGAGGAGAGCCAGGAAAACTCAGAAGAGGGGTTTTTTAATTGTGTAAGCCCACAGAGAAAGGCACAATTGTGAAGGTTTTGGGTGAACCTGGAAAACCTATCTTTGATAGTGAACGTTGATATCCCCTGTGTGAGGATATTAGGAGTGGAGTAGCTATGTGGCTGTTTATTAACAGTTGGTGTACACACAGGCAAACCACTATAATCCCATGTGTTTTGTGGTTGTGTGATTTATATTTCATATATTTAATTATTCATTTGTAGGATGTATATGTGGATGTGAATGATGTAATCATTTTATTTCAAGCTCAGTGGGGAATGTTGTAATAGTTTAGATTTATATTTCTGCAATTTATCTCTTGCTATCTCTTTATTAGTTTGAGCTTCAGTTTCTCTATTTGTTCTAGTAAGGTTGCCTTGCCATTTTTATGGTGCATGGTTGTCCTTAGAACAATCAATATTTTGAGATTGCATTCCGCATTTGTGTATTAATTTATTTATTTGGCTATCTCTCTTTCTTTATTTCTGCTATATTTATTTTAAATTTGGCATAGTCCTATTCACCCCCCCTCCCTCTAGGACATATAGCTTGGCCATTTCAAGTGGTATCAGAGCTTAATAGCTCTCTTTCTTATTGGATTTAATTCCTGAGCTAACGATCTAAGCTTTATATAAGATGTCAAATTTTGATAGCCTTTCAATCACTAGGCCTCCACCCTTTGATGGCTCCAACTATGCCTATTGGAAAGTCAGGATGAGGATCTTCCTCAAATCAATGGTTGAGAGTGTGTGGCAAGCCACAGTGACTGAATGGAACCCACCTACCACTGAAGTGACTAGTATCGATGGTTCAAAATCAATGAGAGTAACTCCTTATTTCTCTTGGACCACCCTTCAGAAAAATGAGAGTAGTGTCAATGCAAAAGCACTAAATGCAATCACTTGCGCAATATCACCGGATGAGTTCAAAAGAATCATATCCTATGATACTGCAAAACAAGCTTGGGATATATTAGAAATGACACACGAGGGTACTACAATTGTCAAAAAATCTAAAGTCCAACGCCTCACAACCAAATTTGAAAAAATTCATATGGAGGAAAATGAATTGTTTATGGACTTTTACACAAGATTAAATGACATTGTAAACTCAATGTGGGGTCTTGGCGATAAAATCCTAGATAGTAAAGTGTGTGCAAAGATACTACGCTCACTTTCTGAACGGTTCAACTCTAAGGTAACCGCGATCCAGGAACTTCGTGATACGGACAATATGAGGGTAGAAGAACTAGTTGGTTCTTTACAAACCTATGAGTTAAGCTTTGAAGCTCCTAAAAGTAAATCTATCGCTCTTAAATCTTCTAAATGTATTTCTCAAGAAAACTCTGATTCTGAAGATGATATGGCTCTTTTAGCGAAAAAGTTTTACAAGATTTTCAAGAGTAAAAAGAGGGTTGATTTTGAAAAATCAAATGATAAGAAAAGATCAAAACCTAAATCTAAAACTTGAAAGTCTATGAAAGATAGTCAATGTTACAACTACCAAGAATATGGGCATTTAGCAAACAAATGTCCTAAAAAGGACAAACCAAAAAGGAAGGGTATGTTGGCTACTTGGGATGAATTGTCTGATTCTGAAGCTTCTTCTGAATCAGAAGATTCTGAAACTGAGTCGGGCAGTGAAGTTAAGCCCTTATGACTCTAGCTAAATTCACTTTTTCAGATCACGATGATTCAATTAGAGAAGAAAATCTGAATAGTGATTATGAAAATGAAGATGATCTTCAAGACGCTTATAATGCCCAGTACAAGGAAAGTTGTAAAATTGCTATCAAACTTAAACTTCAAAAAGAAAAGTTTTTTAAACTCAAAGAATGTTTTAAATCTCTTATTTTTAAAAAATTCCAAATTTCAGATTGTTTTAAAAAATCAAAATGCGATTTAGAATTCAAAACCTCCTTGATTGAAAATCTGAAATCTGAAAATGAGAAACTTAGAAATGAAGTATCTTCTCTTCTGAGTTTAAAGGATACATGGAGGTATGCCCAAGGAGATCCAAAGTTAGAAAAACTTTTATCTGGATCTAGAAAATGTGGCGATAGATCTGAGTTGGGTTACAATAAAAATGTTCCTCCTAAACAAAAGTATACTCCTCCTAAGTTTGTGAAAGGTGAGTCCTCTAACTCAAAAGGTAAAAATACTAGTCAAGGTTTTTCTAAAAATACAAAAGCTTTTCAAAAACGTAAAGCAGCTATGTCAACTTCAAAATTCAGAACAGAAACCCATTAGCTGAAAAGATAATTGATTTACCCAAGGAGCTCTTAAAATCTAACTCAGTAGGTCATCCTTATAACATCAGACAGAAGAAGACCAACTATATTCCCAAACCCAAAACAGTTCTAAAATGGGTTCCTAAGGTTGCCTGCTTGGTTGCCCACACTGCTTTCAAAGCTACAAACCATTCAAAGTGGTACCTAGATAGTAGATACTCTAAGCATATGACAAGCGACAAGGTTTTATTCACCGATTTTAAAGATATGACTGATGGGTCAGTTACTTTTGGTGATGAAAGCAATTGCAAGATAATTGGCCAAGGTACGGTTCAACTCTATAACCCTCCTTTGTTTAAAAATGTTTTATATGTTGAAGGACTGAAACATAATCTTTTAAGCATATCTCAAATTTGTGATAATAACCATAGTGTTCGGTTTTCTAATCAAAGCTGTGAGATTCTAAACAACAAGGGTTCAGTAATACTAACTGGACGTAGAACGTCTGAAAATTGCTATATTGTTAGCCAATCCAACTTATCTATTCAATCGTGTTACATGGTCCATACAGACGAGACTGATTTGTGGCACAAACGTCTTGGACATGTCCATTATGGAAATCTATATAGATTGAGCAAATGGGAACTTATAAGAGGTCTACCCAAACTACAAAAATTAGATAAAATATGTGGTGAATGCCAGATTGGCAAACAAATGAGGAACTCACACAAAAAGGTGAATTCCGATACCACATCAAGACCACTTGAGCTTCTCCATATGGATCTTGTAGGACTTACCAGGATGGAAAGTCGAGGTGGCAAAAGATATATCTTAGTAATAGTAGATGACTTTATCAGGTATACATGGGTTTTCTTCTTAAGGGACAAATCAGAAACCCTTGAAGAAGTGAAAACGGTTCTCAAAAGGATTCAAACTGAAAAAGGTTCTCAAGTCAGTAAGATTCGTAGTGATCATGGATCTGAATTTGAGAATAGCGGTTTTGAGAAGTTCTGTAGCGATCAAGGAACATTACATGAATTCTCAGCGCCCAAAACTCCACAATAAAATGGTATAGTCGAAAGGAAAAATAAAGTGCTTCAAGAAATGGCTAATGTCATGTTGAATAGTATGAAGCTCTCTAAGAATCTTTGGGCCGAAGCAGTCAATACAACTTGTTATATCATTAACCGAGTTTACACTAGTAAAGGTAATAATAAAAAGGCTTACGAAATGTGGTTCGATAAAAAGCCTACTATCAAATACTTTCAAGTTTTTGGCAGCAAGGAATATATTTTACGAGATCATGAAAATCTGGGAAAGTTTGATACGAAGAGTGATAAAGGGATCTTTTTAGGATACTCTTTAAACAGTCGAGCTTATAGGGTTCTGAACAAAAGGACCGGTGTGATTCAAGAGTCTATCAATGTAGTCATTGATGATCACTTAAACACACCAGTCTCAAGTTTAGATAATGATGAAGTTCTAGTAATTGATAAATCTGATACTTCATCTAATCAGACTGATTCTGAACTGAGGACTGTTAAAGATCATCCAACCACATAGATTCTTGGAAACCCTCTCACTGGTATTCGTACCCATAGACAACTTGAGGATATATGTAATTCATATGTTTTACATCCCAGATAGAACCATCTAACGTAAAAGAAGCTTTTGCTGATGAAACTGGATTGTTGCGATGCAAGAAGAACTTAACCAATTTGTGAGAAATGATGTTTTGTATCTCGTTCCTAGACCAAAAGATAAACACATCATTGGAACCGAATCGATTTTGAAAAATAAATTTGACGAGCTTGGCAATATAATTAGAAATAAGGTTAGGATAGTGGTACAAGGTTACACTCAAATTGAAGGTATTGATTATGATGAAACCTTCGTACCAGTAGCACGTCTTGAATCAATTAGACTCTTTATATCCATTGCATGTTTTAGAAAGTTTAAGATTTACCAAATGGATGTGAAAAGTGCATTTTAAAATGGTGATTTGCATGAGGAAGTCTATGTTGAACAACCGATGGGTTTTGAAGACCCCAAAAATGCTGATCATGTGTATCGCTTTAAAAAGACACTTTACGGTTTAAAACAAGCTCCTAGGGCATGATACGAGAAACTAACAAAGTTTCTATTAAGCCATAATTTTCAAATGGGATGTGTTGATAAGACTCTGTTTATTAAAAAATATAATGATCACATTTTAATAGTACAGATTTATGTTGATGATATCATTCATGGATCTACCTGTACTAACATGACTATTGAGTTTGCAGATTTGATGAAATCTCAGTTTGAAATGAGCATGGTTGGGGAATTGAATTATTTCCTTGGGTTGCAAGTAAAACAAAAACCTGATGGAATGTTTATTTCTCAATCTAAATATGCTATGAATTTGATTAAGAGATTTGGATTTGAGAATGGTAAGAATTTTGATACTCCTATGGGAACAACTTTGAAACTCTCAAAAGATTCTACTGGTAAAAATGTGGATTCGAAATTATATCAGAGTATGATTGGTAGTTTACTGTATTTAACTACTAGTAGACCCGATATCGCTCTAAGTATTGGTATTTGTGTTAGATATCAGTCTGATCCTAAAGAGTCGCACTTGACTGCTGTCAAGCAGATTATGCGATATGTCGCAAGTACTATTAATCTCAGTGTCTGGTATCTACATGAGACTAGTGTTCAATTAGCTGGGTACTTGGACGCTGACTGGCCTGGTAATCTTGATGATAGAAAATCAACCAGTGCTGGTTGCTTTTATATTCGAAACTATTTAATTTCATGGTTTACCAAGAAACAAAGTTCTACATCACTTTCAACAACTGAAGCTGAATATATCGCAGCTGGTAATGTGTGTACACAGCTTGTTTGGATGAAATGTACGCTAAGTGATTATGGAATTAAACAGGATTCTATGTTATTATATTGTGATAATTCCAGTGCCATAAATATTTTAAAAAATCTAATTCAGCATTCTCGTACTAAGCACATTGACATTAAATTTCATTATATTCGAGAATTAGTAGAAGAAAAGGTTATATCTTTGGAATATATCCCTACCGAGAATCAACGTGCTGACATTTTCACTAAACCGCTTGACAAAAGTAGGTTTAATAAAATGAAATTTGATCTTGGCATGTGCATTTTAAAATGAGTATTTATGCCTATTTGTTTCATATTGTATATATTTGTTTGATTAGATTTCAATTTTTGTATATAATGCTGGAAATCAGATTTTTGGCCAGTACTCGACCAGTCGTGAGTATACACGACTAGTCGTGTACATCCACGGCCAGTCGTGAATCACATGAATAACTTAAATTTGGGAAAAATGCTTCATCTTCTTCATTTCCTCTTCACTCTCCAACAAGCTAACGCACGACTAGACGAACCCTTCTTTCAAAATCTTCAAGGTTAGTACTCCATTTACTTTTTTCTTGCAGATTTGTGTCTAGATTACTTCTATTTTACTCTTAAAGTTATCTATTTCAAATTTTGTCGAGATTTGGGGTATTTCTTTTGTAAAATCTGATTTGAGAAAACCCTCTTCTCAATCCTTTGCAACTCTTTATTTTCTTGAAATCCTTATTGCAAATGGCATCTAGAGGGAGAAAGATAACATCCCGTGTTCCATCTTCTTCCTCCAGATCAGCCCCTATCACTAAGCGTCATCTTCAGGCTCCCGAGGACGATCCATCATATGTTCAGGACATCAGATTACGTAATGTTATTGTTGAACATACTGTTGATACTAATCATGTTGCTCCTTTTGATATCCTTCCTATGCTCCAAGCTGTAGGTTGGGATAACTTATTAAATTGGGGTGGGCCAGCATACCGGTCCATTGCCCAGTCCATGTTCGCATGCATATGTGATTTTTCATTAAAAAATTTATCTTTTAAGATAACCACAAGAGAAGGACCATCTGACGTTGATCGTCATTTGATTTTAGCTCTTATGAAAATTCCTGTGAATGATGAGGGCATTCCTATCCATAACTTATCTGAAAAATCCTCAGTAACTGAAAAAGTTATGCTCACTAAAGATTTTTGTAATTTTAATGTTCAATGGACCCATAAAGGGAATGTGCTTCCCTCAAAGTATCTGTTACCCAAATACAGAGTTCTTCATAAAATCTTTATGTCTAACTTGTATCCTCGACCGGGTAATAAATCTAAATTGACTTCCTTCATGGTTCGTGTTCTTCATGCTGTTGCCAGCGGTGCTCATGTTTGTCTACCATCCTTGATTTGTCACTCCATTATTCAGTTTTGACTCCATCTAGGTCATAGTGACATTCCTTTTGGTTATTTGATGATTGTGTTGGCTATGCATATGTTAGTCGATATGCCGGTTGGAGAGGCCCCTATCCATCATCTGATATTTAACAATTCCAATATCAATAAGATGAAGTTTGATTTCCTTCCTGGTCAAGGTGCTGGTATTGGCAATGCTAAAGCTAAACATGAAGAAGAAGCTAGTGATCATCCTCCTGATGATATTAACATGGATGATATTTTTTGACTAACTTGAATCTGATTCTGCAACTGATCCAGATTATGAGCCTTCTGAGTTTGATGCACGTCTGCGTGCATTGGAAGATAAGGTTGAGAATATGAATGTTAAGATGCAAAACATGTCTATTGCCCATGATTTACAATTCAAGTATATGCGCAAATATCTTAGGCGCTTGAACAAGGGCATGCATTAACTTGATCCTTCCATTCCTGCTCCTTCATCTGGTTCAGATTAGTTCTTTTCAGTTTACTAGTCTGTTATAACTTTATTACTCATGCACTAGCTTAACTGGTTTTGAGATTGTAGCTATCTTTGACTTAGCTCAGTTTATGAATTATGTGGGTTGTTTATGCTTGTTACTCATATCTTGTCTTGTTACCTCTCATACTTATTTCTCCTCAGTCATCTATTCTGTGCTTACTTTGTCCTCTTATGACAAAAAGGGGCAGAATGGATATGGATGTATATGTCTAATGATTATGTTAGTGATTATGTTAATGATTATGTTAATGATTATGTTATGAGGAGGGAGTAGCATTGCTCGTTTTTCCTGTATGTTACTCAAGGGGAGTATGTGCAGAAGTGGACTGTATGTTATATTGAATATTGATTTACAGGCTTTTTAGGATCATGTTAGTATGCCGATTGATAACAACTGGTGCATGATTCTTTAATCAAATATTCTGCGTTATGTAACATATCTTGGAAGTATGTTTTGTTACTAATTTAACAAAGGGGGAGATTGTAAGTGCTATAGTTTATAGCCCCATTTTATTGCAAATTTGTAGTGCCAAAGACACTGCTATGAAGCTTGCATATGTGAAGAACAAAGTTCTACTCAAGATCAGCTTTGATTGACAAGCACTGTTCACAAGTCAAGATCTCAAGAAGCTTTTAAGTTTAACCTCAAGATCTTAAGAAGCTTTCAAGTTTAACCTCAAGATCTCAAGAAGCTTTCAAGTTTGAGCTACATCAAGACTTCAACCTTCATTACTTTCAAAGGTCACTCGTCTCTAAGTTTCAATATCCTTACTTCACTATTGAGGTATGACTGAACTTAGGTTGACCTTTAGAGTAGGCCATTTTGGATACATAATTCTTATATAAGTGAGTTTAGTCGGTTCTAAGACTAGTCCTGGACTTTGTTTGACTAGTCCTAACACTGCTTCGACCTGTCTAAGAATTTCTTGGATTAGTCGTAAGTTTGTTGCAAAATTCAGAAATTTTCTATTAGGCTTCGACTAGTCTTAGGGACTGTTCCACTAGTCGTATGAACAGTGTCGACTTTTGCTTCAACCAGTTATAGTCCTACGACTCAAAGTACAGTGTTGAAATTCGGCTAGCTTCAACTAGTCGTGACAAACCTACGACCAGTCGAAGGAGACCTACGACCAGTCATAGACCACCTACGACCAGTCGTGAAACTGCCAGATCTTATCGTGTCGGAATTTTTAAATATTTGTTGGTTCTACGACCAGTCGTAGAGATCTTTAGACCAGTCGAAGACGTGATTTGCTCACCTATAAATAGAGCATGAATCTCAGAATAAAATATGAAATTCAAGCTAATTTAATTTGGCCTTCTGAGAGATAAGTTTGTGCTCCATTTAAGCTAAGTGTGCGTGTTTAATATTCTCTTTCTTTAGCTTTTCAAATTGATTTTGTTTCTTGTATTCAAATCTGATCTGAAAAAGAGAAAGTTTCATTTTTCCTTTTTCTGGAATCAAAATCAATTAGAGCTAGCCCCATTTGGTTTGATTTAAAATCTATTAGAACCTAGAACCATTATAAAGTGAGTATTAAACATTGAACTTTGACATTCAAATCTCTACTCTTACTTGGTTCTTCTGGGCTGCTACAATGAAGGACAAATTCAAGTATTTTACGTTTATATAATTTATTATCATTTGGTTTTCTTTTGGGATTTGCTAGAAAAATCTCATTGTATTGGTTATCTGAGGAGAGGCAGGAAAACTCAGAAGAGGGGTTTTTTAATTGTGTAAGCCCACAGAGAAAGACACAATTGTGAAGGTTTTGGGTGAACCTGGAAAACCTATCTTTGATAGTGAATGTTGATATCCCCTGTGTGAGAATATTAGGAGTGGAGTAGCTATGTGGCTGTTTATTAACAGTTGGTGTACACACAGGCAAACCACTATAATTCCTTATGTTTTGTGGTTGTGTGATTTATATTTCATATCTTTAATTATTCATTTGTGGGATGTATATGTGGATGTGAATGTTGTAATCATTTTATTTCAAGCTCAGTGGGGAATGTTGTAATAGTTTAGATTTATATTTCTGTAATTTATCTCTTGCTATCTCTTTATTAATTTGAGCTTTAGTTTCTCTATTTGTTCTAGTAAGGTTGCCCTGCCATTTTTATGGTGCATGGTTGTCCTTAGAATAATCAATATTTTGAGATTGCATTCTGTATTTGTGTATTGATTTATTTATTTGGCTATCCCTCTTTCTTTATTTTCGCTGTATTGATTTTAAATTTGGCATAGTCTTATTCACCCCCCCCCCCCCTCTAGGACATATAGCTTGGCCATTTCAGGACGCAGCTGAGCTGAGGCAGGAGTGTGTGGCTGAGCTTCTGGAGTTTTGATATCTATCTTGTATTTCCCTTTTATGTATTGTACTCTAAAGTTTTTTATCATAGTGGATATGTGGTGGTGCTATTGTTTGTATTTGGGTTATACTTATGGTTATGCTCCTTACAAAAATTTCATGTTGAAAATCCTCCTTGTGGGATTCCATGATCGGAATCCAGTATATGGGTGTTGGGAGCCGAGAATGGGGTACTACGGAGGCTATCGACGCCAGATTCAACAATTGGAAATTTTATAAGCCCAGTTTTCGAGTTTGGGGTGTGACATGGGGGCCTTCACCTGTGGTTTGTGGTGAAGGGTCATCATGGTTTGTCACATTTATTGACGACTACTCCTGGAAAGTTTAGGTTTACTTTATGAAACATAAATCCGAAGTTTTCACCTATTTCAAACAATGGAAGGCCATTGTGAAAAAGCAAATGGGGCAAGAAGTGAAAGTTCTAAGGACTGATGACAGTGGTGAATTTAGTTTTACTGAATTTAATCAATTTTGCAAGGATGAAAGGATCATAAGGCACAACACAATGCTCCACACACTAGAGCAAAATGGTGTGGCGAGCCGATGAATCGGACTCTCTTGGAGAGGGCCCAACGCATTATTAGTAATGTTGGGTTGGGCAAGGACTTATGGACTGAGGTCGTTAGCACGGCCTGCTATTTGGTAAATTGGTTCCCTTCTGAGGTAATTGATTGTAAGATTTGAGAGGAAGTATGTAGTGGTCATAAGGTTGTCTACTCAGAATTGCACGTGTTTGGCTGTGAGGCTTACTCTCATGTACCGTCAGTTGGAGAGATAAGCTTGACTAAAGAGTCAAAAAGTACATCTTTGTTGGCTATGGTGGTAGTGTGAAGGGTTACAGGCTGTATGACAAGGTCACACATAAAATCATCGTTAGTCATGACGTCAGATTAGACACATTCCTTATTCCACAAGAATGAAGAGGATGAGCATAAAGAACCAGGAAGGTTGGTCATGTACATATAGGTTGACACAGGTGATACTCATGTAGAGAGAGACAGGCGGATAGAGGTACAAGAGCAAGTGGGGGTAGCTACCTGTGAGAATAAATCTTCTGCGAGATTGCAGGCTACCGGTGAGATATAGGAACGACTTTAATATCGCATATGCCCTCATTACAGATGAGAGGGATCCTTCTACTCTTCAAGGGGTTCTTAATGAACTTGATGCAGAAAAGTGGAAAGTAGCAATGGACGATGAGATGGACTCCTTATACAAGAAAGAGACATGGGAGCTGATGGAGCTTCTAGTGGGTCGAAAAGTGATCGGTGTAAGTGGATCTTCAAGAAGAAATAAGATAGATACAAAACAAGGTTGGTAGCGAAGGGTTATGCTCAGAGAGAAGGTGTGGACTTTACAGATATATACACGCCAGTTGTAAAGTAAGTGTCTATTAGATTTGTGTTACTGTTGGTTGCCCAATACAATCTCGAGCTTTAAAAAATGGATGTGAAGACTACATTCTTACATGGGGAATTGGAAGAATAGATCCTCATGAAGTAACCAGAAGACTAGGAAGTTAAAGGAGCAGATAACAAAGTTTGAAAGTTAAAGAGGACATTATACGGCCTGAAACAGTCACCTAAGCAATGGTACAAAAATTTTGATTCTTTCATGTTAAGTCAAAAATTTACTAGGAGTGAATACTAACACTGTGTCTATTATAAGATACTAAGTGATGGCAAGTTCATCATTCTAGTAGTGTATGTTGATGGCATGTTGATCGGCAGTCATAATATGTCCGAAATCGATGTACTGAAGACTCAGTTATTAAGAACATTCTAAATGAAAGATCCGGGGGCTGCAAAAAGGTTTCTCGGCATAAATATTCATAAAGACAGGAAGAGGAGCAGGCTTTGATTATTTCACACAAAATACATTGAGAATGTATTAATCAAGTATAAGATGAACAAGGCAATACCAGTTAGCGTTCCGCATGCGGCTTACTTCGAGCTTTCCTCAAAACAATGTCCTATATCAAATGAGGAAAAGCCGAATATGTCTCGTGTGCCTTATTCGAATGATATGGGCAGTTTAATGTATGTCATGGTCTGTACGAGACTGAATATTTCACAGGCAGTTGGTGTTGTGAGCAGATACATGTTAAATACCGGCAAGCAACATTGGAAAGTGGTGAAATGGCTACTTTGATACATTCGACGTACAAAAGACTGCGTCCTATCTTTTAAGAAGACAGGATCTAAGTTAGTCAGGTATGTGGATTCAGATTACGCAGGAAATATGGATTCCAAAAAGTCGACTTTAGGTTACTCATTTGTACTAGCGGGTGGAGCAATCAGGTTGATGTCGAAGCTTCACTCTGTGGTGGTTCTTTTCACAACCAAAGCTGAGTATACGGCAGTGACAAGGTGTAACACCCTAAATTTTTACGGCCCAAGTATATACTCGTGCCCGAGAATTCCTTGTGTTAATAATGTAAAAACTAGATGCTTCAAAATCACACCTTATTTTTTTAGATAAGCCAGATCTAGTTACATTCACAAGAATAAAATCAACTGTATTTATTATTCTATTAGAGTAAAAAGCGTACAAATAATTCTTTAATGCCCTCTCAATGGAAGCTTATTACATTATCAAAGTTTACACCAAAAAATAACTAAAATATTTCGTGGTGTTATCCTTCTTCTTTTCTTTTTGAAAGAATCTTCCATAGAATGATTATCAGTCATATCATCGACCTGTAATTCACCTGCAATATCTATATGGCTGGAGAGGGTCAATACCCTACTCATAATGATGATTATCCTTTAAGACTAAGAATAATTCAAGAGATTCATAAGAATAATGTGAGGGTTCTGATACATCTCGTACTCCACCACTACTGTGGTATCGGTATGCGTAACCAATCTACATGAATGCATGCCTAGCATAGTATGTGCGGTCCATCATATGTAGTAGTCATCACAATGTAGAATCTAGTTCGTAGAAAACCCGGATCACCCCGTATCCCATACTATAGAGATTAGTTGGCGTGTCCAATATTAACGTGGATTTATACGACCATCTCAAGGCGACACAAGAACACGATTGGAAGATTTACGTGACATGATTTGTTCATAAAATGTCAATTTAAAACATCCAATCCTGAGAAGTGATGTAACACGCATGGCAGTTTACTTACATCAATTGTGCACCACTACCCAACCCACAAGATTACGTGCCAACCAAGAGTGTCGCTACCCAAATGCATTACGTCCACAATAATATATACGAACCACTATATATGAGTCCTATAACACATCACTTGCATCAATAGCGAAATAAGTCAAACTATGAAGGTTTTGGAATTCCAAGACACATGCCCAAGCCAAAAAGGGAGGTAGCACAAGGCTAACTTAATAAAGGAGAAGAGTAGTAATAAATAGAGTTATACACGAGCAGAGTTAGCTCGGTAACTCGCTCGACTTAGCTCGAAAGAGCTTGACTCGACTGCTGAGGGTCAAATATTGCATCTTAGACCCCAGTTCTTACTTGCTTTTATGAACATGATACTGTTTAATGCCCCATTTTAATCGTGTTTGTGTTGCAAAGTGAATTTAGGAGCCTGGACTGCAAAAGGATACTAAAAGCATGGATTTAATGCTTCGAAGTCACCAATGCAAGGGAAGAACCCTAGGGGACTGAGATTTAAGGAATTTACATGCTAGAGACCTGAGAAAATCATGTCATTCATGTTAAACGAGCCTAAAAATCGTCCAGAATGTAAGATCACAAGGTTCCCACCATTCGTTTGACTCGAAACTTTATATATGGCCCGAGGACCATAAATTAACCGTACACATCAAATTTCAGCCATTGAATCCTTGTGGAAGTGGCCTAATATACAGATCGGCCCCCAAGTCACTAATCTGAGGTCCACCTAATATCTAGATATGCTTCAATTTTAGTCTCAACCCATTAAATGGGGTGCCAAAATAAATGGACGGCATGGATTGCTCATATACATCACGATGGGACCCACCTGTGCATTGCACGTGTATAGCATGGGTGCTCCAGCTACGCACCGGTTTTCAAGAACTCGGTCAACAAGCGCTGACCGAGGATTTCTAAAAAAAAATCTCAAAAATGGACAGTGTCCACACGCCGATTTCCATTTTTTGCTAGTGGGGCCCACTCCTCAAACATCGCGATGATCCAGACCGTCTATTATGTCTCTAGGCTAGGCGTGACCCTCGCCTAGGTGGCCTTTTGGTCCCATACACATGTATGCACGTGGATCCTAGAAAAATGCAGGATGAACGGCGAGTTGATTTTATACAGCAAACCGCACCAAAACTTGACCAAAACCACTCCTTTCCGACTGAAATTTCACCAGGAATCCAATAAACGGGTCGGATTTCTCCGAAAACACCAAAGTGGGGCCCACTGAGCATCTCATCGTACCCTATTTTCACACGCCGTACTGTGATCCTGATCACTATCGGATGGGTGATCTGAACCGCTCAATATGTCTATAGGGAGGCCATGACCCTATCTAAGATGCCAGAATCAATAGATGAGTAGATTTCGCGGCGCAATTCGTCTCCAAACGCAAGAAGTTTCACTTGTTTTCTTACGTACGCTTCTTGCTATGTAAAAGACTTTCGCACTGACTCCAGCCCAAACCGACTAACCTACCAGCTCTATATAAGAGGACATGAAGAGGGAAGTGGGATTCATCAGTAGAAATCCAAGCCTGAACATGGAGCAGAGAGAGAGAAAGCTAGACGTGGAGCAGTTTTTCCTAACAGAGTTTTTTCTCTCCTTTATTTTTGCTTTATGTTTTTTTAAAGATCAGTTAATTATGGTCAAGATTTGTTAAACCTCTTAGCTAGGGCTAAGAGGTGAAGCTTGTGGCATGATGGGAATGACTCTACAGGTTTGATCATGTTATGAATTGATTTGATTCTGGTTTGATTATTAGGAATGCTTTTAGTTTTTAATGGTTTGTTATGACTGAAATTACAATAGATCTGGGAAGGCTTTAAGTATTTCCAATCCATTATTTTGATTGTGAAGTTAGGAAGCTCTGTTGTTCACTAGAGCTAGGCAAAACAGATCTAATCCGGTTGATCCGACCTGATCAGACCCGATCCGACCTGATCCTAACCGAACCGACGGCCTGGATCAGTGCGAATTGAGTTTGGTATTTCAGATCCGAATGATTTTCAATTCGGGATTGGATTATGGTCAATCTGGACCGATCCGATCTGAAACCCAATCTAAATGGATCCGATCCGATTAGATACGACCCGATCTGGAGCCTTAGGAGGATTTTAATGGAGGATATCCAATCATTATTGTTTTCCAGTGGTATGGTCCACCTGAGATTTTTATCCCTCTAATATTTTGTATCAAGCCTTAAAATGATCTGTAAAAATGGATGAACGACATCAATGAAATACATACATCATGGTGGGGCCCACAAATTACCGAACACAGGGAGTAGCCGATCTATTTCTGTGTGTCAGTACCACACACCAGCTACTGCTGTAGCCTCCTCTAGGAAATAAGATTGCATACTAAGTTATTTAATACACTTTTATGTACTAAGTAAACTCAGTTGGGCCTACTAGTAATGTATTTGGGTAATCCACGTCGTTCATCCATTTTTCGAGATCATTTTAGTGGTTGAGTCTAAAATAGAAGTATTTCCAAAGCTCAAGTGGACCACACTATAAGAAACAATGCGAATAATGACTTCCACCATTGAAACCTTGCTAGGGCCCACAGTGATTTTTATTTGTCATCCAACCTGTTCATAAGATTACACAAACATGGATAAAGGTAAAAAAAAAAAAAATATCAGCTTGATCCAAAACTTTTGTGGGCCCCAAGAAATTTTCAATGGTAGAATGTCAATTCACACTATTTCCCATGGTGAGGTCCACTTGAGATTTAGATATATCTCATTGTTGGGATGAAACCATAAAATTATCTATTAAAATGGATGGACGGAGTAGATAAAATATGCAAATCACGGTGGACCCCACAGAGTTTACTCAGTACGCAATCCACTTCCATAGCCTAGGGCCTAGGCCAGCTGGCTAGGAAGGTGGCGTGCGAAGATGAGACTGACACTCCTCGAGCTCCGAGTTGCACGAACGGTTCAAAGGAGATCAAAGTTATATGGGTCCCACAGTGATGTATTTATTTTATTTACACAGTTCATATATTTTTAGAGATCATTATAGAGCATTATCCAAAAAATGAATAATATCCAAAGATCCTCTGGACCACACCACAAATAGCAGCAAAGAATGATTTTTCACCATTAAACATTTCGTGTGGTCCACTTGATAGTTAGATCTATCTTATTTTTCATCTCATGCCTTATGACGAGCTTGCCAAATGGATGGATGGTTTGGATATAACACATACACCATGATCAGGCGCACAGAATTTACTAACTTCGTTATAGCAAATCACTTGCATTTAAATCACTCACTGCACTTTCGTGCGGTGCATGTCAACACAATGTCCGGTAAAAGCATGGACACCGTAACGGAGAGTTCTTTTAGAGCTATGTGGGGCCCACCTTCATGTATATGTTTTACCTAAGCCGTTCATCCATTTTGACATATCATTTTAGGCCTTGAGCACAAAAAGGCAGTATATTAAAGGCTGAAGTGGACCACACCACATGAAACAGTTTAATTAAATTCATACGATCTGAATCCTACCGAACCTGATCCGACTCGGTTTCCGTGACCGAGTCAGACTTGGTTCAGGATAGGCCAACCATGTATCGGATCGGTCCGAGTTAGGTGAATCGGACTCGGTCCCGGATCGGATCGAGTTTGGGTCAGGCCATTAAAACTTCGGATCAGGTCGAGTTTGACCCAATCCGATCCAATTCGGACCGATGCCCAGCTCTATTGTTCACCATTGTCCCTTGGACATGGTTGGATGATGAAATCCTTCCTAACATTCATACATCTTTCTGATTGGTTGTGGATTGGTTTAATTCTATTGTTTACTTTATCTCATGGGCATGGTTTTGTGATGGAATCCACTATAATTCTCATACCTCTTATCACCTTGAAAACTAGATCAAAGGAAGTTCAGATTGAGTTTTGGTGATATATCTTCTAACTGAATGAAGATGGGACTCGAAGTCCAGTTGAGTTCATGAATCAAGCGCAGATCTCCCTGATCTCTACAAGTGGATGCTCTGAATCTCTAGTTTCCTACCTTTGAATTCTATAAGTTTTAGAGTAATACTTTCCCTCATATTCGCCTGATTTAGATTTCATCTTATTCTAGTTCTAGTTATGGTTATTTTCAGATTACGTACAAGGTTTAGTCCTTGTGGATTCGACCTCAGTCTTAGCAAGTTTATTACTACATCGCAACCCTATACTTGGGGTGTGAACAAGTTTTTGGTGTCGTTGCTAGGGATTGATGGTTACATTTTTCTGAAATTGACTAGTTTTAGAATTAAGTTAAGATGAGGGTTTTTCTAGATTTAGGTTTTTCTATTTTAATTTCTAGAAACTAACCTAATTTTTCTGTTTGGTAGGACCCTGACATAAACTTTCTAAATTGGTAATCTCTTTCTGATTTTCTAATTTTTCTACTTTCTATTTTTAGATCAAGTTTTATTTTTCTATTTTTAGAAATTTTCTAATTCTAGGATTCCTTTTATTTTTAGAAACTAATTTACTTTCTAATTCTAGGTTAGGACTTTTCTGATTAATTTTTAGAAACTAGGTTAGTTATTTCCCTTTTTAGAAACTTTTTCTAGTTTTAGAAACTAATTCTTTTATTTTCTTTTGCAGGATTCTAACACAGGAACTTCCAATCTGGTAACTTCTTTCTAATTCTTTCTCTTTCTATTTCTAGATCTCTTATTGCTATAGGATTTTTTCTTTTATTCATAGGATTAGATTTAGAGTTAGGGTTTCACCATGGAAGAGTGGGTACGTCAATATGCTGATATGGATAGGAAATAGTGGGGAGGGATGTATAATGATTATGATGTAATTCAACCTATATCTCAAGATTTTTCTCAAACCATCATCGAGAACCGACTAGAATATTATGCTCCATAGGTTAATAAGTCCTTATGCGAACATAATTATGGGAATGAGGACTATTATTAACCATCATATTCTCCCACATATGATCCATATGACTATAACCAGTGGAAACATCAAATTTGGGAAGATGAACCAACAATATGTTATAATGATTATTCTCTTAGATACCCTACCTTTGAGATCCAACCAGAAATGATCCAAGAGGATTCATTTTAGCGTAACATGGACTGTCTTACGAAAATTAGAAAAACATTGTAAGTGCTTAATTCGTGCCTCGATATGATAGAGGAGGCTCGTTCATCCCAACCACAACACAATCCAAAATTACAATGTAAGGAAAGTGATCTTAACTCGTTTTTTAAGAACTTTGGAATTTGGAATGAAGAGTTGGATTATGTTAATGAGCATATGGTTCAATTTTTCAAAGAGTCAATCTCGATGATGGTTCAAAAGAATGATCAAGAGACGTGGGTGTCTTTCAAATACAATGATGGTGACACAGTTCACTCATATGGCACACATGGTTTCAATGATGAGGGAGAGGTTAGTTTATTCGAACCTCAACCCAATTTAGAAAGAGAATGTGAGGAAAGCAATCCCATCCCAAGAGTGTATTGCACTAAATTGGAAGATGATGCATATTGGGATGATGATCATAATGTGAGGCTCAAATTCCCCTGGAATCAATCTCAAGTTTGGCCCATATCAATGATCAAGAGGTTCAGGAAGTTGTTGACCATAGTAATTTACTCCACCTATCTGACATGGCTAATTTAAATGTGGAGGATGAACCACTTTCACCTAAACCTTCCAATCTTTGTGATGTATGTTTAGGCCACTCCCCTGGATTGAATGATGATATGATTTGGGAGATGAACGAGCCGCTTGATATGACTCTGGAAGTTGAAACCACCCAGTTGAAGCCACCATCTAAACTGTCAAGTTTTAATGATTTAATGACTCTACTGAGTAACTTCAATGAACAGAGTCCTCACATCAATACTTCATCTATTAAACCTCAATTTTTCTGTGCAGGCTAAAGCAAGAGAGCGTACCTCTATCTACTTTTAAAGATGATAGAGTCCTTGAGTGTCTCATTACAGATTTTAATGTGGAATTTTCCAATTCTTTGGGCGATTACTTTGCACACTTTGCAGATTCAAACTATCCTATGATAAAAGACATAGTGAAAGCCTTGCAATACAATATCTCGATAGTTGTCACAAACTGAGAAAACCATTATTTTGAAGCCCCTCATTCCCTAAATCTTGAATGTTAACCATTAAGGAGGAGTTGACTATGGAACTGAAGTTTAGAACTTCGGAATGTGTTAAGACTACATCACTTTCTGAAATTTTTTCTTAATTTTATTTACTTGTAGTCTTTGATTCACCGTGGGATACTAACGTTGACACTTTCTCTATCACAGGTGAATCATATATACTTTGGATACCTCAGGTGAATCAATGACAAATTTTTGATGAGGTCCATAAATTTCTCTGGACATTCATGCCCTAGGGTATCCAAGCTTATTGCAAAAAGGAATTTTAGATGATCTTGTTGAGAAACGTACTAAGAAATTTATCAAGATATTGGCCAGAAGAGGAACCTTGCAGCATGACTGAGTAGTTTTTCCCCTACTTTCATAGGATTAGGGTAGTTTGTTTTATGCCATTCTAGGATAGTTGGCTTTATGCCGTTAGATTAGTTTACTTTCTAAGTTGTTTTAGGATAAGTTGCTTTCGTTGGTTTCACTCTTGTGCTTACTCGCTCTCACGCTGATATCTCTTTGGAAAGGTCGTTCAATTTTCTCGTCAGGTACTATCTTTCCATCACTTCTCTTTTACTCGTTGTCCCATATGCATTGCATGCCTATTTCTTTTTCATTGAGGATAATGTAGATTTTAAGTTGGGGGTGTTGATTATGTAATCTAATCAGTATTTTCCTAGTCTTGAGCAAAAATTGTAAATTGTGAAAAATTTTCAATTTTTTTGGAAATTCTTGTAAATTCGAGTGATTTTGAAGGTCATCTTTGATTTAAGAAGTATAAGATACGTAATGTTGGTGATTTATGACTCTTGGATTTAGTTAACTGATAGATTTCACAGTTTAGTTTGGATTATTACTCCATGATTAGAAGTTTTAAACATTGATTGAGTCATGATTTCACATATCACACCGCTTACACATTAAGGCTTCAGTTCAATATTGAATTGTTAACTTGGCGATCAATAAGCATGGAAGGAACCGACCTGGGAAATTTGTCCATCATGTTCAATAAAAAGAATTGAAGAAAAAAATGAATACCCAGCTAAAAAATAATTGTCTTCGGAAAGGGTTGGGCGAATGGTCTTCATCATGGGTTTGCTCCCTATAGGTGAGGATTCGTTTCCCCTCCTTGGCTTTACCTTAAAAACTTGACATAACGTGAAACCATCGATGGAAAAATTAAAAGCTGGAAGAATGAAAAATTGAACTGTAAGGCAAGTTTTGGTTTAGGTTTTGGGTGCCCTGAATGCTCTTGTTGGTTACTAATGATATCATGAAATTGACGATTGAATCTCTTAATGATGATAAGCTGAGATTACACTATACACCCATGGATCTTAATGTTTAGAAGTTTTCTAATTGATGGATTAATACCTTGAACTTGACTATGAAGTTTACCGTGCACTTAAGTCCAGGAGAAAGTAATGCCCAACATTCATGAATCTTAGAATTCTAGTATCTGGATTGTTTTTAATAAATCACTTGAGTTTATAGAAATTGTCATGTAATTTTCAACTTATTTTTCGCATACTTTAATCGGGACTAGCAAAATTGTTACGTCCCAAACCCGAAAATCGGATTTACAGGAATCCCGATCGCCGAATCCAATGCCAACAGCCTCCATAGTACCTCATTCTCGGCTCCCAGCGTCCATATGCCAGGTTCCGATCCTGGGATCCTACAAGGAGGATTTTCTAATATACATTTATCTCGTAAGAAGTATAACCACAAGTTTACACAAATCACAAAATCAACATTATCATCACATATCCACTAATATAAACATTTGAATACAATGCTGAAAGGGAAATACATATGTCAAAATCAAAGTTCCAGAAGTCAGCTACATGCTCCAAGCTCCACGCTACTGCAGCCTAACATCACCTACACGCATCTATCATACATAAGCTTATAGAAAGCTTAGAGGGTGATGTAAGTGTGTGTACAAGATAAGTGCCAAGTATTCAATATAATGCCATAATCATACAATATCGAAAATACTGGTAAGATTATGAATCATTCGATATTAGAGTAAGCGGAAATACTGACAAGTCCATGAGTCAATCAATATCAAAATACGCAATACAGATTAGCTATGCAAATAATGAATTATAAGGAATCAAATATCATATGCCGATGATGCAATGCAATATAGAATTCCTGATGAGTTCACGAATAGCGTCAGCCGTACCTAGACCATATAAATACAAAAACACAGTAATCCAAAGTACCATATACCACGGATGTAATGCAATATGCAGTGCGAATGGAATGACCATGTTGGAGTGTGAAATTAGGATAATAATACATAGTATCGCAGGCTCTGGGGTCCATCACAAGGGACTTTTATCCAAACTAGTCTCATACCTAATTTGGATAGTCAGACTCAATGTGGTAAACTCCTGATCTAAGGTTAGTCACGCGCCCTAGACGAAATCCTGGCCATTGCGAAGTCACACGTAACAAATAGTTACACACCACCAGCCCGAGTGGATAGTGAATGAATGAATGAATATGCAACGCTTGCTCTACAAATCTATATTGTACATCTTTGGGATCATCACCGGGGTCTAGTATACTCTACATGCAAATCGCCGCCCACTGACGCACGACCATCTAAGTGAAAGAGACCTCACTATCCGCTTAACCAGTAGTCAGCCAATATCTACCCGGCACGTTGATAGCGGACCCATTCACGAGCTGGTCAAACTCATCCTAGCTATGCCCCTTACTCTTGGGCGAGTAAGGCCACCCCCCTCTCAACTGACCATGACACAGTGGGAGACACGGCCTCCTGGTATTCGGCACTCGGGCGCTCATGTATCCACTCGGTCTCAATGTTGGGGCGTCTCCTGGCCTCGGAGGTTTAGGAACTTTCACCCACAGATATCCAAAGTGCCTAGATGCTCAAACTAAATATTTTCGGTGTCCCATCTAGCCATCCACAACATGCCAATGGAGGTTACGGCCCTGATGTCGCTAGGGCGTACAGTAATCACAACACAAAATGGAAGATGCATGAGTCATACAATCCAGTCATGCATCAATCCTGCACATACCGTGCACTCGTGCGAGAATATCTCCACCTATCAGGGAGTCTCATGACAACCTGCCCAATGACATATGCAATGGTCAACCACATCTCATAATAAACATGCAGATGATGCATATGGGCATGTACATGATGTTATGCTGTCACATACTCATAAATCGGTATCAATAACTGGCATCGATAATCGACCTCGACAATGTGGACATTTAACTAACATTGCTCCCAAGGAATGGCCCACATAGAGCCTATATAGTGGACTCATGGCCTCACACAAGGGCCAAATATACAACACCATGGGCCTCACTCAAGGGCTTAATACACATAATGATGGGCCTTTCACATGGGCCTAACATACATCACAATGGGCTCCATCGCTTGGCCCTCAAATGCATTACAATGGGCCTCACCACATAGGCCTCATATACATCACATTGGGCCTTAAACACGGGCTGAATACACATCACAACGGGCCTCAAATATAGGCCATATATGCATCACATTGGGCCTCAAACACGGGCCAAATGCTCATCATAATGGGCCTCAAATATGGGCCGCATATAAATCACATTGGGCCTCGGCAATTGGCCTTGATAGTCGGAATCGGAATCAGCCTCGACAATTAGAATCGCCCTCGATGATCGGAATCAGCCTCGATAATCGGAATCGGCCTCAGGGAAGGTCACAATGTGGACATTTAACCATCATCACCCATCAATGTGGACATTCAACTAACATTGCTCCCAAGCAGTGGCCCACATAAAGCCAAACATAAAGTGGGCCCATGGCCTCACACAAAGGCCTAATATACATAGCAATGGGCCTCATACAAGGGCTACATGCATAACAGGTGGGCCCTGCACATGAGCCTCAGATACATCACACAAGCCTCAACCCATGGGCCTAATTCATATCATAATGGGCCTCATTAATGGGCTACAAAAAAAACATCGCAATGACCACGCTATATGGGCCGAAAATACATCTCATTGGCCCTACCCAAATGGGCCGGAAATACATCACAATGGGCCATGTTATATGGGCCGAAAATACATCTCAATGGGTCACGACCCATGAGCCTCAGTACATCATAATGGGTCGCAACCCATATGCCTCAAATACATAACATGTGGGCCCTACACATGGGTCTCATATGCATCAAATGGGCTACGTATCTGGGCCTCAAATACATCACAATGGGCCTTGCCCATGGGCCTCAGATTCAAGCAGGTGGGCCCCATCATATGGGCCTTAAATACAAGGCAGGTGGGCTTTATCATGTGGGCCTCAAATATTCATCATGATGGGCCTCATGGATGGGCCACACCAATGGACCTCAAGTGGGCTTGGGCCACACCAAAAATCATTTCAATAGTTATAGGTGTAACATGTGTATCACTGTACACTGTCATTTCATGGGGCACATGGCCCACTAATGATGATCGGCCCTATCCAAACATTATACAGGAAAATCAACACCATCCAAACACTTCCCATGTAAATCTACACTGTCCAAACATTGGACATCACCATCCAAACATTGTCCAGCACCATCCAGCATAAACTGGGAAGTGTGGATGAAATAAATACATCATCGTGGTGTCCTCGCTGGCAAAATAGGTGGACAGCTTGGGAAAAACACATATAAGGTGGGTCCACAATGGGCGGATAGTTAGGATCTAATACATACATCGTGGGAGGGCTCACACCGCACTGTCCAAATCGACGGTGTGCGTATACAGCACATACATCGCAGAGGATCTTGCAACAAATGGATGGTGGGATACAAAACATACCACATGGTGCGTCTCACACACACCGTCCAGGGACGAACAGTGTGGATATAAAACATATACATTACAGTGGGGACCACACCATCTGGACAGATGACAAAGTGGATATACAATTCATACACCAAGGTGGGTCCCATTCCACACGTACAGCACGTGTGGGATGGTCCCACAGAAGTTGGAAATAGATGGACGGTGTGTGTGAAACACACACATACATCAAGGTGTGCACCACACAACACAGACACACAGATGGGCCTCATCCCGGAAAAATGGATGGACAGCGTGGTGAACACATACATATATCAAGGTGTGCACCACACAACACACACACACATGAATACATGGGGTCCCACCGTCCCCAAACAAATGGACGACTAGGATGGAAGGCACGTACATCAAGGTAGGTCCCATCCACAAACAGTATAGATCAAACATATATTGTGGTGGTCCCACACAATCTGGACAGTGCAACACATATATCATGGTGGACCCCAAGCCAGCATGGAGGAAACACTTGCAGCCACACATACATCATGTAGAGGGGTCCACATAGATGGGTGGTGAATATAAAGTGCATACATCTGGTGGGTCCCATCATCCTATCCATCTGGATGGTATGGATGCCCACACGTGTAGGGCCTCACACTAATGGACGGATGGTATGGATGTTTACACATCCTTGTGATCAAGCCATAGGACGTACTGATGTTCATACAGCATGTATAGCTGCTAGTACACAGTTCTCCAGCCAATCCTTTTGCAGGTGGGTCCCACGTGGAACCCACCATGACCTTTATCTTCCATCCCAACTATTGATAAGGTCACACAGACTTACATAGAGAGGAAAAACAAATTTCATAAATATCTAAAACTTCTAGGACCCCAAAAAGGTCTCAATTGTAGACGTTCAATCCCTTGCTGATTTGATGGTGTGGGCCACCTGAGTTCCTTGAACGGCTGATTTTTAGAGAATCCTAGTTCTCAAAGGGGACCCATCAAATGCACGGTGTTGATGCTCCACATACATCACAGTGGGGCCTGTGGTGGGACTGCCTTCAACAAGGATGCTGCTTACTGTAGCGTCCTCTGGACGCTGCCAACAATAGTGTCCAGACCCTTCTTCTTTTTTAAACTTGGTAGTTTTTCATAGGTGGGGTCCACATCCAGACGATCTAGTCCGCCGGTTGAGTTCCCAAGCTCGTGACAGGCCCAACGACACCAATATTCAATAAGTTTTGAGGCACAAAAACATCACAGCGATCCGTAACAATTTTGACAGTAAATTTGCTATTCTCAGTGGTGTGGCCTCCTAGAGAGTAAGATTGAATTCATTTTTCGGCTCAACACCTAAAATGAAGTGAGAAATGGGATGGACGGTGTGGATTAGATACATGCATCAAGGTGGGATCCATGTGATTAGACCTTCACAACTTGTTAACCACAAATGGCTACTATGTGGTATACAAGTCAATCCACTTCCACGGTCAAGGTGCGTCGACATGTGTGGCCCACCTCATCTTGGATTAAGATGATATTTGTATCTTCGTTTCATCCAGGGACACTGGATGTCCAACAGATGGGCGGCCCTACATGGGGCACGCCATCAAGGTGGGTCTTGGGTTAGATGGCATGGATATAACACATGTTGGTGGGCCACAAACACACACATTAGGTGGGTGGATCTCCACCGTCCAGTTTTTGTTGGATGGTGCAGGTATAATAAATACATCATGATGGGTCCACATCAACGTGGACGGTGTGGATTAACTTCAAGGTGGGCCACAAAAAGGGAAAAGAGAGAGAGAGAGAAATGAAGATCGAAGTAGCTGAGGGACCCCGCCACTATAGGTCCCTCTATATAATGCATACATCAAGATGGGTCCCACCATATGTGGGCCCTCAAATCAGAAAAATCACACAAATCAAACCTTAAAAGAACGCCCACTATTAGATCTTGGACTCCTTCTCATCTTAGCTCTAATGGGACATGATTCAACGGTTGAGATTGATTAAGGAAGGTGGGATTGGGTAGTAGGAAGTGGGCCACACTAGCTTCTCTCCATGGGAGGCTCTCTTGCTTAGACGGTTTCTTTCTTGGAGAATGAGAGAGAGAGAGAGGTGATGGGAGAGAAGTGATGGGAGAGAGGGATGATGGAGTGACATGAGAGGTAAGGTGCTTGTTGACTTTTGGGGAAGGTAGTTGTACATGGAGATGGGATGGAGTGATGGGTTGTACTTTGATTAATTGATGGATTAATGTGATGTTTCGTAAAGATTCTCTTGGAATTATAACATGCGATATTTTCTTCAAACTAAATGCGGGTCCACATCTCTTAGCAGAGATATCGCCTCGGCACGTGAGATGCGGTTACGGTGCGGTCGCACTGGTACAAGTCTCATGTCGAACTGACTCTGATATGCAGGACTCGGCTTAGGATTACGAGCAAACATCGGATACAGGTCGAGGGTTGCCAGAATTCGATCAGGGGGACCACGGAGGCCTACGAAACGGTATGGTTTAGGATACAAGCCTTACATCTCTCCCCACTTAATAAAAATTTCATCCTCAAAATTTATAGAACAGATAAGGGAAGAGGAAACATCATCAAGTATATAAGTCAAGGCACAATCAATCTACCAAAGGATGAAGATAGCTCTCTCTAATCTCAGCCTTGCGTTCCCAAGACATCTCCTTAACAGAATAGTGAACCATACTAATCCTCAGATCCTGGATCAGAAACAATCGAAACTGAAATACTATGCAGCCTCATAATCTCAACGATAGGGAGCTATATTAGAAAATATCTAAGTTATTTGAACTCAGGGATCTAACCATTCTAAGTTCTCAACAATCATATAGTGTAGGGTAGCTATCAACAGATATTTGATGTTATCTTCAGGTATTCCCAAGTTATGCTCTGATACCATCTTCTGTCATGCTCCAAACCCAAAAATCAGATTCACAGGAATCCCGATCGCTGAATTCAGTGCCAACAACCTCCGTAGTACCCCATTATCGCCTCGGCGCGCGAGACGTGACGACGGCACGATCGCACTGGTACAAGTCTCAGGTCGAGCCAACTCTAATATGCAAGACTCGACTTGATCACACGCAAATGTCAGATACAGGTCAAGGGTTGCCGGAATTTGACCGGGGGAACTGTGGAGGCCTACGGAACGGTACGGTCTAAGATACGGGCTTTACAAAAATGCTGGTTGGGGGTTGTGTTGAGGGTTGAATATTGCATATTAAACCCCAGTTCTTACATGATTTTACGAACATAATACTGTTTAATGCCCTATTTTAATTATGTTTATGTTGCAAGGTGAATTTAGGAGCTTGGACTGAAAAGGGTGCTAACAGCATGGATTTAACGCTCTGAAGTCACCAAGGCAAGGGACGAATCCCAGGGAACCGAGATTGAAGAATTTACATGCTAGAGACTTGAGAAAATCATGTTATTCATGTTAAATGGGCTTTAAAATATCCAAATTGTAAGATCACAAGGCTCCCACCATCTGTTTAGCTCGAAACTTTATATATGGCCTGAAGACCATAAATTAACCGTACATGTCAAATTTCAGCCATTGAATCCTTATGGAAGTTGCCCAATGTATAGATCAACCCCCAAATCACTGATCTGAGGCCCACCTGATATCTGGATATGCTTCAATTTTGGTCTCAACCTATTAAACGGGGTACCAAAATAAATGGACAGTGTGGATTTCTCATATACATCATGATGGGACCCACCTGTGCATTGCACGTATATAACGTGGGTGCTCCAACCGCGCACCAGTTTTTAAGAAATCAGTCAGCAAGCGTTGACCAAGGATTTCTTAAAAAAATCTAAAAAACGGACAGCTTCAGCACGTCGATTTTCATTTTTTACTAGTGGGGCCCACTCCTCATACATCTCGATGATCCAGACCGTCCATTATGTCTTTACGGTAGGCGTGAACCTCGCCTAGGTGACCTTTTGGCCCCATACACGTGTATGCACGTGGATCATTTAAAAACGCAGGATAAACGGCGAGTTGATATTATACAATGGACCGCACCAAAACTCGACCAAAGCCTCTCCTTTCTGACTGAAATTTCACCAAGAATCCAATGAACGGGTCAGATTTCTCTGACAACACCAATGTAGAGCTCACCAAGCATCTCAATGTACCTTATTTTTACAGGGACATGCGTCCGCATGTCCGGCCTCTATGGGCCGTACTATGATCCCGATCACAATTGGATAGGTGATTTAGACCGTTCAATATGCCCATATGGAGGCCGTGACCCTAGCTAAGATGTCAGAATCAATAGATGAGTTAATTTCGCACCGCAATTCTTCTTCAAACGCAAGAAGTTTCACTTGTTTTCTTACGCATGTTGTTTCTGCGTAAAAGACTTCCGTACTGACTCCATCCCAAACTGACCGACCTACCAGCTCTATAAAAGAGGACATGAAGAGGGAAGAGGGATTCATCAATAGAAATCCAAGCCTGGACGTGGAGCAGAGAGAGAGAGAGAGAGAGAGAGAGAGAGAGAGAGAGAGAGAGAGAGATAGAGAGATGTGGAGCAGTTTTTCCTAACAGAGTTTTTCTCTCCTTTATTTTTACTTTATGTTTTTTTAGAGATTAGTTAATCATGGTCATGATTTGCTAAACTTCTTAGCTAGGGCTAAGAGGTGAAGCTTGTGGTGTGATGGGAATGACTCGACCGATTTGATTCATGTTATGAACTGAGTTGATTCTAGTTTGATTATTAGGAATGCTTTCAGTTTTTAATGGTTTGTTGTGACTGAAATTACAATAGATCTGCGATGGCTTTAAGTATTTCCTTTCCATTATTTTGATTGTGAAGTTAAGAAGCCCTATTGTTCACTAGAGCTAGGCAAAACAGATTTGATCCGCTGGATCCGTCCCGATCAGACCCGATCCGACCTGATCCTAACCGAACTGACAACCTGGATCGGTGTGGATTGAGTTAGGTATTTCACATTCGAATGATTTTCAGATTGAGATTAGACCGTGATCAATTCTGACCGATCTGATCCAAAACCCGACCCAAATGGATCCGATCTGATCAGATCCGACCCGATCCAGAGCCTTAAGAGGATTTTAATGGAGGATATCCAATCATTATTATTTTCCTGTGATGTGGTCTACCTGAGATTTTTATCCCTCTAATATTTTGTATAAAGACTTAAAATAATCTATAAAAATGGATGAACGACATCGATGAAGTACATACATCATGTTGGGGCCCACATATCACCGAATACAGGGAGTAGCCAATCCGTTTCCGTGCATCAGTACCACACACTAGCTACTGTTGTAGCCTCCCCTAGGAAATAGGATTGTGTACTGAGTTATTCAGTACGCTCTTATGTACTGAGTAAACTCAGTTGGGCCTACTAGGAATGTATGTGGGTTATCCACACCGTCCATCCATTTTTTGAGATCATTTTAGTGGTTGAGTCTAAAATATAAGTATTTCCAAAGCTCAAGTGGGCCACATTATAAGAAACAATGCGAATAATGACTTCCACCATTGAAACCTTGCTAGGGCCCATAGTGATTTTTATTTGTCATCTAACCCGTTCATAAGATTACGCAGACATGGATAAAGGTAAAAAAACAAATATCAGCTTGATCCAAAACTTCTGTGGGCCCTAAGAAATTTTCAGTAGTAGAATTTCAATTCACACTATTTCTCGTAGTGAGGTCCACTTGAGATTTGGATATATCTCATTTTTGGGATGAAACCATAAAATTATCTATTAAAATGGATGGACGGAGTAGATAAAATATGCAAATCACGGTGGACCCCATAGAGTTTACTCAGTACACTTAGCGTACTGAGTTACCCAGTACGCAATCTGCTTCCGTAGCCTAGGGCCTAAGCTAGCTGGCTAGGAAGGTGGCGTACAAAGACGAGACTGACGCTCCTCGAGCTTCGAGTTGCACGAACGGTTCAAAGGAGATCAAAATTATATGGGCCCCACAGTGTTGTATTTATTATATCTACATCATTCATATATTTTTAGAGATCATTGTAGAACATTATCCAAAAAAATGAATAATATCCAAAGATCATCTGGACCACACCACAAATAGCAGCAGAGAATGATTTTCACCATTAAACATTTCGTGTGGTCCACTTGATAGTTAGATCTATCTTAGTTTTCATCTCAAGCCTTATGACGAGCTCGCCAAATGGATGGACGGTTTGGATATAACACATACACCATGATCAGACCCACAGAAATTGCTAACTTGGTTACAGCAAGTCACTTGCGTTTAAACCACTCACTGCACTTTCATGTGGTGCACGTCAACACATGTCTGGTAAGAGCATGGATACCATAATGGAGAGTTCTTTCAGAGCTATGTGGGGCCCACCTTGATGTATATGTTTTATCTAAGCCATTCACCCATTTTGACATATCATTTTAGGTCTTGAGCACAAAAAGGCGGTATATTAAAGGCTGAAGTGGACCACACCACATGAAATAGTTGAATTAAATTCAAACGATTCGAATCCTACTGAACCCGATCCGACTCGGTTTCCCTGAGCGAGTCGGACCCGGTTCGGATCAGGCCAACCATGTATCGGATCGGTCCGAGTTAGATGACCTGGACTCCGTCCTAGATCGGATCAAGTTCGGGTCATGCCATTGAGACTTCAGATCAGGTCGAGTTGGGCCCAATCCGATCTGATCCGGACCGATGACCAACTCTATTGTTCACCATTACCCCTTGTACATGGTTGGATGATGGAATCCTTCCTAATATTCATACATCTTTCTGATTGGTTGTGGATTGGTTTAATTATGTTGTTTACCTTGTCTCATGGGCATGGTTTTGTGATGGAATCCACTCTAATTCTCATACCTCTCATCTCTTTAAAAACTAGATCAAAGGAAGTTCATATTGAGTTTTAGTGATATATCTTCCAACTGGATGAAGATAAGACTCGAAGACCAATTGAGTTCATGAATCAAGTGTAGATCTCTTCTAATCTCCACAAGTGGATCCTCTGAATCCCTAATTTGCTACCTTTGAATTTTACAGGTTTTAGAGTAATACTTCACCATTATTCCCTCATATTCGTCTGATTTGGATTTCATCTTATTCTAGTTCTAGTTCTGGTTATTTTCAGATTATGTACAAGGTTCAGTCCCTGTGGATTCGACCTCGATCTTACCGAGTTTATTACTACATTTTAACCCTATACTTGGGATGTAAACATCGACTCGTATTGAAACTCTGTTCGAACCAAGTCGAGCCATTTTTTGGGAGCTCGAAACATTTTTCAGTCTAGTGCAAGCTCGACCTAGCTCGACTTGGCTCGACTTGGTATTGAGCTCGACTCGACTCGGGTCGTACTCAACTCAGATCGAGTTTTAAGTGCATATATAATGGTTTTTTAAAAAAAAATCCTCATTCGCTCGACCCTAACTCAGCAAGCTTCTAGCGCCCATATCGCCCGACCCTGATCCATTTCTCCCTCCCTTTCACCCAAATCGGTTATCCGTTCGCCCAATACTCTTGCCGTTCTCCACCGCCCAGTGAAATTTCTCCTTATAGCATCTGTCTGAATGACCTTCTCTCGCAAATTGAGTCCTCTCCTCCCCTCTCGCCATTTTTTCCGGCGAGTAGCGTCCGTCTGAGTAGCGAAACTCATCCGATCAGCGACCACTGGCCAGGTGCCTCTGGTACAGTCAAACGTACATCTAGTTTGGTCGGACGAACCCATCTGACCAGCGACCACTCGACTCGAAAACTCAGCTCAAACTCGACTCGAACTAAACTAAGTTGCTGGCCGAGCCAAGCACGAGCTACTATTCCAAGCTCGAAGGCCGAGCCAAGCCGAGCACGAGCTGAGACTCATGTTGTCCGAGTCAAGCATGAACCGAGTAAAGCTTGGCTCGGCTCGACTTGTGTACACCTCTAGTAATAAGCTAATTAACTAAGAGAGAAGAGTAGCGAATAGGCTAACTCAACAAAAATAAGGGTAGACGAGCAAAAAACCAACTCAATATAAAGTGGAAGAACGTGTCGCTCTCAAAATTAGCAAAGGGTAAGGCTTGTGTCCATCACCCCACATAAATTCGTAAAAATCATGCATAATTAAAATCATACATTAACCATAATTTTCAAAAGGATAAATAATTCATAACAATCCATTAATCCATTGCATGGAAAATCATAGTAAAATTATAAAAACAAGATAAATCATATCAACTCAAATTAGTGTAAGCTTAAAGGAATCCCTCATATTAGCCTTAGATTTAAACCCTAAATCTCAATGTAGGAAAGCTTTTACATTAACCACGACATCGCTTGAGTAAGAGGGAGACACTATCCGTGTGGAGAAGGAAGTGGATGATGGCGTCTAGGCTTTTTCTTTCTCTTTCTCCTTCTCCTTCTTCTTCTCCTTCTCCTTCTCTTTCTCTTTCGCTTTCTCTCTCTCTCCCTCTCTCTCTCTCTTCCTTAAGTGTTGGGAAATTGGGCGCATGAGTGGAGAAGGGATGCACACTCCTTTTATAAAGGAGTGGGCATGTGAGAGGGGGTGTGTTTCACATCCCACTTGGATTGGGTTTTTCCAATTTAACCTTTTCGGGCGATCTTTCTTTAAATCTATGTCACGCCCCAAACTCAGAAACCGGGCTCACAAAATTCCCGATTACCGAATCTGGCGCCGACAGCCTCCATAGTACTCCATTCTCGGCTCTTTGCACCTATACACCAAGTTCCGATCCTGGGATTCTACAGGAGGATTTCTAACATGATTTTGATTTGTATTGAGCATAACTATAAGAATAACCCATGAATAATAACCACAAGAACACCATCACAAAATCCACTATGATAAAAAACTTTAAAGTACAATGCGTATGAAGGGAAATACAAGATAATAAACGGAGACTCCTGAAGCTCGACTGCACACTCCTGTTGTGACTAAGCTACGACTACGTCCTAACGTCACTTGCACGCATCAATCATGTATAAGCTTATAAAAAGCTTAGAGGGTGGTGTAAGTGGGTGCGCAATATAAGTGTGCTAAGAATGTAATGCCAGAGTAATGTGGAATCATGCTAATGAGTACAAGAATGCAATTAGACATACCAAGGCTATGCGGTGCAAGACATGAATGTTGTCGGCCATATCAAGGCCATGCGATGCGAAATGCAACTCACGCATGTCAATCCTCATCCACATGTCAATGCAACTCCTTATTAGAGCATTAAATATCAATACGATTCTCACTTTGGATAATCACTGGGGTTTAGTACACTCTAAATGGCACTATCCCTTTCCCAGGCACGCAGTCTAAGTGAGTGTAAGAAACCTTATATCCGCCTGGCCAATAGTCTGCTAATACCTATCCAGCACATCGATAGCGGACCCATTCACAAGCTTGTCAAACTCAGCCTAGCAATGCCCCTACCCTTGGGCGAATAAGGCCACACCCCTTTCCAACCGACCATGACACAATGAGAACAGAGCCTCTGAGTCTTCGGCCCTCGTATGCTCATGTATCCACTCGGTCTCGACGTTAGAGTCATCCTCTAGTACCATCGGGTTTAGGGATTTTCACTCAGGGACATCTATGGCACCCCAATGCTAGCTAGTAACAATATTTCTGGGATCCGATCCTGCCATCCACGATGTGCCTGTGGAGGTCATAGCCCTGATGTCGCTAGGGCGTATAGTAATCATGTCATACAAATTTGAAGTGCATGAATCACACTACCAGTCATGCAACAATCCAGCGCATACCGCGCCCTCATGAAGGGCAACTCCGCCTATCAGGGAACCCATGAACAATCTGCCCAAAGGCATATGCTATGATCAGTCACTCTCATATCAAGCATACATATGATGCATAGGAGCATGAATCATGAAACTATACTAAACATGTTATATGGTGATGGATTCTGTTCATAACGAAGGGGGGCCTAGACGGCCTACACACTATAAGTATGGGCCTATCAATGGGCCCTAGGGAGAGTTACAATGTGGACATTTAACCATCATTGCTCTTACAATGTGGACGTCAAACCATCATTGCTCCCAAGGCATGGCCGCCAAAACATCATTACATACATCGTGGTGGAATCTCACATCGCAATGGGCCTCATATACATCACAGTCAGCCCACACAAAGGCCTCACATACATCTCATTGGGCCTCATATACCTCAAGTGGGCCGCATCATGTGGGTCGCTCCAATGGGTCAATCATGCATCAAATGGGCTACATCAAATGGGCCGAATCAAAGGGGCTGATTCAAATGGGCCAATCAAATGGGCCGAATCAAAGAGGTTGAATCAAATGGGCCGATCAATTGGGCCGAGTCAAATAGACTGAGTCAAATGGGCCGAGTCGAATAGACCATTCATCCATCGTTATAGATCTTTATAGAGCATTAAAAAAATGAATCATATCCAAAGGATCATCTGGACCATACCACAAATGACAATGGTGATAATGATTTCCACAGCTAAAAATTTAGAGGGCCCACCATAGCACTTATTTCCCATCAATACTGTTCATAAGGTCGTAAAGACCTGGATATAGAGGGGAAAAAATATCACATTGATCCAGCGTCTAGTAACCCAAAGGGGTTTTCAATGGTGGGTGCTCATCCCACTATTTTTCTGCAGTGCAGTCCACTTGATTTAGATTTGCCTTATTTTTAGCTCAAGCCTAGAGACAGGCTTGCCAAATAGATAGACAGTCAGATTCATCACATGCATCAGAGGGTGAGACCCACTGTCCCAGCCTACGGATGGTGTGGATAAGACCCATACATCACGTGTGGTCCCCACGAAATTAGGATGGATGGTTTAGATGGATGAAATCCATCAGTGTGGGGCCATGAGCACATCAGATGGATGGAGGCATGGCTAGAACAATACATCAAGGTGGGGCGCATGATGCATGGCAAATGGATGGATAGTTGGGATTTAAGATGGATGGACGGCTTGGATGTGATACACCCATTGGTGGTGGGCCCCATCTGCTACCGTCCAGATGGACGATGGATAAAACATATACATTTATGTGGATCCCACCCGTCCAACATGCTAGATGGTGGATGACACCTCACAAAAATGGTGGGGTCCACCACTTGCTGATGTCAAGGGCCCCAACTGCTCCATCTAGGAGGGTGGGTCACACGTGTGGCCCTCCTCTCTCTCTCTCTCTCTCACACACACACATATATATATTTAAACCAGATAGTCCAGCGTGCTAGACGAATTTCCATCGAGAAATCCCACCATCCCTAATGGATGGTGGGGATAAAACGCATACCTCAAATATAGTGGGGCCCACATGGCAACGGCCACTAGTTAATCCATTATCAAATGGGTCCCACGTGTGGAACCCACCAGCTCAAGAAGAGCAGATATTTGTGTTTTTCTATCCAACGGATCCATTAGGTGGGTCCCACAAGGTAGATGGCATGGATAAAATATATACTTCGTGGTGGGACACACACGAACACACCATCATCCATACAAGAGAGAGAGAGAGAGAAAGAGAGAAACGGTGAGATAGAGGGACCTCGCCACTATGGGCCCCTCTCTACATTGCATACATCAATGTGGGTCCCACAACAAGTGGGCCCTAGAATTGAAATCAATGGTGGATCACCCACCTATCGGCCTCCTTTAACTCCTTGGACTCTTATGCTCCTTGCCTTTAATTTTAATGGAGGTAGATGATGAATGAATGGTTGAGATGGGAGATGAGTGAGTGTGAAAGTGGGCCACACTTGAATTTGGGGAGAGCTTGGACGTTTGGAATTTTGTTGCTTAGGAGATTGTTTTGAGAAATGAGGGAGAGAGAGAAGTGATGGGATGATAAGGGATGGAGTGATGGGTGATGGGTGATGGGTGGAGTGATGAAGTTGTAAGAAAGGGATGGGTGGAGAGAGAGAGAGAGAGAGAGTTGACTTTAGGAATGGGAAAGGGATGGGTTGCTTATATTGTGGTGTGGTGTGTACTTGACTTGATTGATTGATTGATGGGACATGTTGTAGAGATTCTCTCAGAATTCGCAACGCGCCACATTTTTCCTTGAGGTGAACACAGGCCCACATCTCCTGCCCTGGGTATCAGATCGGTGTGCGAGTTGCGCTGTTGGAACCGCGACAATAGCACGGTCACAGGGGTACAAGTTTGGAGTCAAGTCACCTCTAATAGGCAGGACTCGGCTTAGGATCGCGTACAAACATCGGATAGGGGTTGAGGGTTACCGGAATTTGACCAGGGGGACTGTAGAAGCCTACGGAATAGTACGGACTATGATACAAGCCTTACAAGTCTACCCTTCAAGTAAAAATTTTATCCTCAAAATTTACACAATCATCACACGTAAACGTAACTCATAAGGAAGAGGAACATAGCATCATCATATAAAATTAGAGAGAGCATATAAGATACAACATATAATCAATCATCAAAGAGATGGGAATAATGCTCTCGAATCTCAGCCTTGCACTCCCAAGATGCCTCGTTAACAAAATGGTGACCCCATTGAACCTTCACCAAGGGAATGACTTTGGTCCGGAGGACCTGCTCCTTTCAATTAAGGATACAAACTGGCTGCTCAATATAAGAAGCATCCTCACGAACCTTTAATGACTGCCAATCAATAACAGGAATGATGTCTGACCCACACGTCCTCAACATAAAGATATAAAAAATATTGTGGACGCCAAATAACTGAGATGGCAAGGCAAGCTGATAGGCCACAGCGCCAACACATTCAATGATCTCAAAAGGTCCAATGAATCTCGGGGCAAGCTTACCCTTCGCTCCAAATCGAACCACGTCCTTCATGGGTGAGACCTTAAGATACACTTTATCCCCTACTGCAAACTCTTCTGCCGACTCTAAGCTATGTGCATCCTCTGCCTGATAATATCAATAGCTTCTGACGTCTGCTGCACAAGCTCGGGACCTAGGAGACACCGCTCTCTAACCTCGGTCCAACAACTAAGAGATCTTCATGGTCTGTCATACAATGCCTCAAAAGGAGTCATGCCAATGGTCGCCTGATAGCTATTGTTGTATGCTAACTCAGCCAATCATAGATGCCCATCTCAGCTACCCCCAAAATCAATCACGCAGGCCTGAAGCATATCCTTAAGGATCCAGTTGACCCTCTCGATCTAACCATCGGTCTGTGGATGATATGCGGTGCTTGAAAGTGCCCTGTTTTGTCAATTAGCATGAGTGTTGAGTCCATCAGACAGAGAAGCTCCATAGGAAGATCAATCAACCGTCTGCCTCAATCGGATGTGCGTCCGAACTCGCCACAAGTAAATCTAAGCCTCACATCCCATGTCCCAAAACACCAGGTAATTAAAACCCTTAAAATTGATTAGAATATCTTAGGGTTTTTGGGTTAAAAAACTTTTTCAAATTTTTTGAAAATCTCTAAAGTTTTCTAGCTCTGTTAATTTATCGATAGTTTGATCGATATAATCGAGAAGTGCTGTCGATGTCCTCGAAGATCACTCGATAATATCGAATAAGGACATAAGTTGTCCAGCAACTACATACATTTCTGGACAAAATTATCGATGTATCGATAGCTATATCGATATCATCGAAATTTTGAGACTATCGAAGTTGACTCGATAAAATCGACAGCAGAGATATTGTGTCGATGTTTTTTTAAGGAAAATCTTAAATTCTTCGATATATCGAAGTTCCGCTCGATATCCTCGGAATTCAAATATCGATGATATTGGAAGGCCTTCGATGATATCGGTCTTGGACACACTATTTACCAGCAATATTTTCAGGTGGTTTTTATCTTGGATCGAGGGTCACTCGATAGAATCGATATTCAAATATCGATGATAATGAGGCCGAGTCAATGACATCAAAATTGGACATAAACTGTCTAGCGAGCTTAACTGGAAAATCCTTGGATTTATCGATGCATCGACACGATTATCGATATCATCGACATTCAAATTCTGATGATATCGAGTGTGCCTTGATCATTCTTTTAACCTGAAATATTTCAATGACAAGTCTCTCTCACTTTTGAAAGTATCGAGGAATTGAACCCTGTGTCGATGAAATTGGAGTTCGAAATTTGATGATATCGACGCATGTTCGATTTCCTAGACTAGCTAGCAAAAGGTTTTAAAAGCGTATGACATTTGAGATTGTGTCATCGAGTGGGCAGTCGATGCAATTAAGAGTATACGCTCGATGATATCAACCCTGCTCGATGATATCGAACTCCATCATAAATGTGACCGTTTTATATCCGTTGGAACCTTTAACCTATATATAGAGAACTTGTCTTTACTTGCTGGTAGAGAGAAAATAAATAGTGCTTAAGTGTGTTTAACCCTAGATCATATACCCTAAGCCTTCTCTCTCATTAGAGCTCATCCTTCAATCCACCCTCATCATTGACATTTAATAGAGTGGATTAGGGAATGAACTTCCACATTCAAGGATCCTCCAGCTGCCATCTTAATGGCAAATCATTAAGTTGGGATGCCTAAAATGCATTAATGATTGGAATCGCTCTATCTCCCTCATAGGAAAATATTTGAGAGTAGGATTCCATCATAACCTTGACCCAACCCATCGTCATGTATTGGTACATCTTCTGGGTTGCGGATCAAGGAAGCTAAAGTTCTTCATCAAAGGAGGAGATCTTCAAGAATGCGCTAAAAGGGACTCATCTGCTTATCTGTAAGTTATTAGAGTCTAGAGGACCCTTGTGATCATTCCTTTCTAAGTTTGGGTCTAAGGTGTTTCTCACCCCTTGCAAGTCCTCTAAGAGGCCTCCGGCAGGAGTGTCGTGGTAGGTGCTTTGTGTTGACCCTTGCTCTGTGGAGAGCATAAACAGTTAGGGCCTTATAGGAGGTCCTTGGCCAGTGTGCCTAAAAGTGGGTGCCTTGTGTTGACTTAAACGTGAAAGGTTCCTTATATGGATCCTTGGCCAATGTGCCTAAAATCAGGTGTTATGTGTTGACCCTTGCTCGTAGGAGCATAAACTATCAGCCTAGGTGTAGGTTGTACTAGTTAGAGGTGAACCTGATTTAAAACCTCAGGTTTGAGGTGAACTGTGTAAAACCTCTTTAGTGAAATCTAGTACACTCAAGGGTTGAGTGCGGTTGCCAGGAGTGGAGTAGACAAGTAGTTGAACCACTATAAAAATGACTATATTTAAGATTGCTATTGTATTACATTTGCTTATGTGATTTTCTTAAATACTTTCATATCTGACTATTTGAGATCAGACCTTACACACACACACATAGTCATATCAATCATAAACTAATTTGTATATTATTCATCTCTCAAATAATTTGTGATAGGATCCTCTACCGGGCTTAGAAGCCAGTAGAGTTACTCTAAAGTAATCTTAATGTATACTTCCCTTTAGGATTAGAGTAATAGGATTTTAAATTGTTATAAAATTATTAAAAAGTCCTATTCAACCCCCTCTAGGACATATTGGGATATTCCTACTTCAACTAAGGCGGTCATTACCGCAATTTCAATTGGTATCAGAGCGGGTCTCTCTTAAAGGGCTTAACCGCCTAGAGAGTGATCTTGACTGAAGTTGGGAATATGGCTAAAGGAGAGGGCTCATCTGTCTCTAGACCTCCGGTATTTGATGGATCAAATTATGCATACTGGAAGGCTAAAATACACTACTTTCTGAGATCCTTGGATCATGATGTTTGGGATATAGTTGAAAGAGGATATGTGCCACCATCTGAACAAATAGTACTTGATAATGGCACAACTATTACCAAACCAAAATCTAAAGAGAAGTTGACAACATTCGACAAAAAAAATTAAACTGCTAAGGCTAAAGCTATGAATGCTATCTACTGTGCTGTGTCCCAAGATATTTTCAATCAAATCAGTATGTATGAGACATCCAAAGAAGCATGGGACTTGTTGGAAACAACCCATGAAGGAACAAGCACTGTGAAAAGATCCAAACTACAACTTCTAACATCACAGTTCGAAAGTCTCAGAATGGAAGAGCATGAGACCTTTATGGAGTTTTTCATAAAACTGAATATCATTTGCAACTCCATGGGTGGATTAGGTGAGAAAGTTCGAGTTCCGAAAATTTATAGAAAAATACTAAGATCATTACCGGAAAGATTCAATCCTAAAGTAGCAACCATTGAAGAATGTAGAAACATAGATGAAATGAAAATAGAAGAACTAGTAGGTTCCCTACAAACATTTGAACTGTACTTCAAACAAAACCCAAAATCCAAAACTACTATCCTCAAAACTTCAAAGAAAACAACAAATGTGGACATTGAAAGTGAAAGAGAAGATGCAGATGAGGAAGTGGCTTCGTTGGCTCAATGATTCAGAAAGTTCTTTCAGAAAAACCGTGGCCGTTCATTTAAAGGAAAAAGGGTGGACAAAAGACAGTCTACAGGTAAATTTAGTAAAAAGACTAAAGAACCACAATGTTATGCATGCCAAAAGTTTAGACACTTGTCTACTAAATGCCCAAATAGGAAAACTAAGGGTAAGGCAATGGCTACCACATGGGATGATACGGAAGAGTCAAACTCAGAATCTAGCGACTTAGAGAGCGATGGAGACCAAAAAACTTTGAAAATTCTTATGGTCTCCACTACTTCAAATATTCCCAGTGAAACTGAAAATGAGAAAGAACCGCAAGCCACTGAATCATTTCCTTCAGATAATGAGGAAACTGAAAAGGAAAAAGAAGAAGAACAAAATAAACTATAAGATACTTATAATCAACTTTACATCCTTAGCATCAACATTGTTAGAAGACTTGCAATATCTGAAAACAAAAAGGAATTGCTGTAATAAGATTTGGATAAAACTCTGGAAATTAATACACATCTAATCAATGATTTATAACAATATCATTCAGATAATGATAGACTTGAGAGAATTAACACCTTCCTTAAATCCGAGTCTAAAAAACTAAACAAACAGGTTGAGCAATTAAAAGATAAAAACATGCTTCTTCAAAATGAAAATCATACACTCCTGTTTGATTTAGAAGAATCTAGAAAAATCGCTAAGCTAAACTATAAGTTTTCCCAGAGTGGTGAGAAGTTAGAAAGACTCTTAGGTATGGGAAGACCCGGTAAGGACAAGAGTGGCTTAGGATATGAAAATTCTAAAACAAAAATTGGAAAAGTAGCACAAATAACTGAGAAATCTGCCACTTCGGGAAGTAAGACAAGAACTACTCCACTCTGTCATTTATGTGGTAATTTGGGTCACTATAAGTTTGAATGCTTGACACCTAGGAGGACATAATAGAATTCTGGTCAAATCCGTTCTGGTAAATTCAAACCAACCAGAAAAATACAGGATGTCAAGAGTTCACCCAAGAATATGGATGAAGGAAATACACATCCATCACCACCTAAAATGAATGACAGAATGAAGAAGTTATTGAATCAAGTGACTGAATCCATCACAGTCAAAAATCTTGTCACAAAATGGGTTCCAAAAGAAAAGAAGAATTGTCTGGTTACTCATTCAAACCATATACCAGGCAATGAAACTAAGTGGTACCTAGATAGCGGATGTTCAAGACATGTCACAAGTGACAAATCTCTCCTTACAAATTATTCGGATCTTAATAATGGGATAGTCTCCTATGGAACAGAAGCACCGCTAAGGTAATTGGATAGGGAATTATTAAAGGAATAAATTTGCTCAAAAATGAGAATTCCTTTTGTATAAAAGGATTAACACGCAATCTTCTAAGCATTTCTCAAATATGTGACAGTGAGCATGTGGTTACATTCAATAACAAAAAATACGAAATCCTAGACCTCTCAGGAAAATCAGTAATGAAGGGTTTTCACGCAAATAACCACTGCTATGTCATCAAAGGTAAAGGAAAGGATGATCCCTATACCTAGAAATATTGAGCATAGAAAAACAAGTCCAAATCATGCATCAAGATCTGGACATTTGCTGAAATGATGCAATTTTTGCTGAACTCTTAATGTTATATCTGAGGTCTCTCACCTCATCTTTTGTATATAAACATCTTGATGTTTATAATTTTTGGTTGTACAATACTTGTACAAAATTTTTGCTGTGTATATGGTTGATTCAAAGATATTCTATACTATACAAGAAAGTTTGTGGAAGTGTGGAAAAATGAAAATTATTCACCTTCGATATGTTTGTCGATAAGTCATGTGGATTCTCGATTAATCGATCAAAGGTCGATGTCATTGACGACTCTTTGGAATAGGAAGAGTCATATGATTGAGAATGATATCGAAGACAGTTTCGATAACATCGGGTGGGGTATCTCGATATCAACAAAACACTAGTCGATGATATCGAAGATTGCCGCTGATGTAAGGCGGTCGAGCGCGAAAAGTCACACTTTTTATCAAAAAATCATTTTTCTTTCTTCTTACTTATCTCCTTTCATCGGTTCGCACGAAACTCCATCTAAGAGTTATCGACATTCCTCTAAAACCGGTATTTCCCCTTCTATTCCATCTTACATGTGGATTGGGTATTTTTAGTTTTTTTTTTAGGAAATTTTGTCCGATTATCCCAAAATCTTGAATCTCTGTGTCATCACATGGGAAAGGACAAAGGAAAGGTGTCTGGTCCAGGAGAGTCCTCTAAAGCCTCTTAACAAAAAGTTCTTGCCTCAAAAGAAAGAACAAGGGCTCCTGAACATGAGACCCCTACACGTCAACGCACTAGACCGGGATAGCGTAGCGGGTCCCAATCTAAGGCTCCAGCACCTCCTCCAGTTAGAGTGAATCCGGTTTTGGCTAAGTACACTGGTAGGAAGCTTATTCATGAAAGAAAAGTAGGGACTGTTTAATACCATGCAATCTGGAACCCCTTTTTGCTACAATTGATTGGTTGCCGGTTCTTGTCATTCTCTTGTGTCTGATCAACCTTCCATCACTGTGTCTATTGATGGTGATGACTTGGAGATCACCCCTGCATCTATTGCTGGAATTTTTGGTCTTACCTTGTCACCTGTTGGTCTTCTGGATATGGATCTTGAAAATATTGAAACTCGATCCTTGGTCACTAAGTTTCTCTGCCATGGTCGGGACATTCCTTGGCACTAAGGAAATGCACTTAAATCTAGGTTCATGGAACCACGGTTTCGGATCTTGCATGGTATCTTTGCTTTAAATATCTATCCTAGAAGTACCAACCGTTTCGATCTTACTAGGTTTATGGCCATAATAGTCTACTCCATAGCCACAGGGATCAAGGTTTGCCTCCCTACCCTTATTGTACATCAATTAGTCTATGTCATTCATACATCCCAAGATGTTCACTTGCCCTATCCCCGGATTATACACATTGTGTGCAATGCCATCGGCTTTCCACCCTCCAACGATCTGGAACTTCCCCTTCATGTATTCAACAAAAACAACATTTGAAGAATGGATCTAAAATTCCACAAGTTTCCCAAGGATCCACAGGAGGAAGAAATTCATGTAGAAGGAGGAGAAGGTGAAGGCGATGCTCCTGATGAAGGGGCTAGAATGGCTAGGAATGAACCCTATGCGCCTCATCAAGCTCCATCCACATCAGAGGCCGAGCATGTGAAAAGGTTTAAGCTCCATTAAGATAGGATTGGAGCAATACAGTGAGATGTCTCCTAGCTTAAGGAATTAGTGAATGAAAGGTTTACCATCTTGGAATACCTGGTAAATGGAGTGCAGCAGACCGTGCAACAGTTGGTTGATCTGTTCACCTGTCGTCGAGATGACACGGCACCATCTTCCTCTACTCCATAGTGCTGGTCTCTGGACGCTGTCACATATACCTCACTCTTATTTCCGTGTATGAGCATTAGTATCTTTTTGGATGTTCTACGCTTCCATGAGTGTATGTGATAACCCACTAACCTGCACAATCTGACAGTTTTTTTTTTTGTGATGTGTTGTATATGCCCATGAATGGGCTTAACACTGGCGGTTTTTTTTTTTTGGGTGCCCATGGATGGGCTGAATTTTTTTGTTATGGGATGAATATACTACTGCCAATCTTGGGCAGTACATGTATACTTTTTAGATATTGCCATGACGATCTATATGTCATCGATCTTTACTGCCATGCTTACATTCTGTGATTTCCTGCTTTATCTGGTTATAGCTCTCATGATATGTGTAATGCATGTGATATTTTGATCTATATATTGTCTGCTATGCATATGTGGTTGCTAAAATATGATGTTTATTTTACATCTATCTGTTATGAGCATACCCTCTGAATGATGATTCTCTCAAATACTTCAACTTCTGTCAAATATCAACTATTATATTTCCCTTTGCCAATGACTGACAAAAGGGGGGAGAACAAATCCCGAAAGGAAAATTGTATATTTTCTTATTAAGGGGAGCAGCTGCACCATGAAAGGGGGAGAATGCTGTTGGGGGGAGCAGCAACTGATTGTGTGTATGGTTTCACTAGACAATGTAAAATTATGTAAAATACATGTACACACAATTTAGGATATGTTTGTCTATATGCTATTCTAGGGTGTTTTGGTATTTTGTCACGTAATTGACACAAGGGGAGATTGAAAGTGCCCTGGTTTGTCAATTAGCGTGAGTGTTGAGTCTGCCAGACAAAGAAGCTCCATAGGAAGATCAATCAACCGTCTGCCTCAACCGGATGTGCGCCCGAAATCTCCACAGGTAAATCTAAGCCTCACATCCCACATCCCAAAACACTAGGTAATTAAAACCCTTAAAATTGATTAGAATATCTTAGGGTTTTTGGGTTAGAAAACTTTTTCAAAATTTCTGAAAATCTCTAAAGTTTTCTAGCTATGTCAATTTATCGATAGTTTGATCGATATAATCGAGAAGTGCTGTCGATGTCCTCGAAGATCACTCGATAATATCGAATAAGGACATAAGTTGTCCAGCAACTACATACATTTCTAGACAAAATTATTGATGTATCGATAGCTGTATCGATATCATCGAAATTTGAATCTCGAGTCTATCGAAGTTAACTCGATAAAATTGACAGCAAAGATATTATGTCCCTATTTTTTTAAGGAAAATCTTAAATTCTTTGATATATCGAAGTTCCCCTCGATATCCTCGGAATTCAAATATCGATGATATCGGAAGGCCTTCGATGATATTGGTCTTGGACACTATTTACCAGCAATATTTTCAGGTGGTTTTTATCTTGGATCGAGGGTCACTCGATAGAATCAATATTCAAATATCGATGATATCGAGGCCGAGTCGATGACATCAAAATGGACATAAACTGTCCAGTGAGCTTAACTGGAAAATCCTTGGATTTATCGATGCATCGACATGACTATCAATATCATCGACATTTAAATTTTGATGATATCGAGTGTGCCTCGATCATTCTTTTAACCTGAAATATTTCAATGACAAGTCTCTCTCACTTTTTAAAGTGTCGAGGAATCGAACCTTGTGTCAATGAAATCGGAGCTCGAAATCTGATGACATCGACGTATGTTCAATTTCCTCGACCAGCTGGCAAAAGGTTTCAAAAGCATATGACATTTGAGTTTGTGTCATCGAGTGGGCAGTCGATGCAATCGAGAGTATATGCTCGATGATATTGACCCTGCTCGATGATATCGAACTCTGTCATAAATGTGACCGTTTTATATCCGTTGGAACCTTTTACCTATATATAGAGAACTTGTCTTCAGTTGTTGGTAGAGAGAAAATAGAGAGTGCTTAAGTGTGTTTAACCCTAGATCATATACCCTAAGCCTTCTCTCTCATGGGAGTTCATCCTCCAATCCCCCCTCATCATTGACATTCAATAGAGTGGATTGGGGAATGAACTTCCGCATTCAAGGATCCTCCAGCTACCATCTTAATGACAAATCATTAAGTTGGGATACCTAGAATGCATAAATGATTGGAATCGCTCTATCTCCCTCATAGGAAAATATTTGAGAGCAGGATTCCATCATAACCTTGACCCAACTCATCGCCATGTATTGGTACATCTTCTGAGTTGCAGATCAAGGAAGCTAAAGTTCTTCATCAAAGGAGGAGATCTTCAACAATGCGCTAAAACGGACTCATCTACCTATCTGTAAGTTATTAGAGTCCAGAGGACCCTTGTGATCATTCCTCTGTAGGTTTAGGTCTAAGGTGTTTCTCACCCCTTGCAAGTCCTCGAAGAGGCCTCCGGAGGGAGTGTACGTGGTGGGTGTTTTGTGTTGACCCTTGCTCTGTGGAGAGCATAAACAGTTAGGGCCTTGTAGAAGTCCTTCGCTAGTGTGCCTAAAAGTGGGTGCCTTGTGTTGACCCTTGCTCGTGAAAGCATAAATGTGAGAGGTTCCTTATGTGGATCCTTGGCCAGTGTGCCTAAAATTGGGTGTTATGTGTTGACCCTTGTTCGTGGGAGCATAAACTGTCAGCCTAGGTGTAGGTTGTATTGGCTAGAGGTGAACCTAATTTAAAACCTCGGGTTTGAGGTGAACTGTGTGAAACCTCCTTAGTGAAATTTGGTACACTCAAGGGTTGAGTGCGGTTGCCAGGAGTGGAGTAGACAAGTAGTCGAACCACTATAAAAATGACTGTGTTTGAGATTGCTATTGTTTTACATTTGCTTATGTGATTTCCTTAAATACTTTCATATCTGACTATTTGAGATCGTACCTCACACACACACAGTCATATCCATCATAAACTAATTTGCATATTGTTCATCTCTCAACTAGTTTGTGATTGGATCATCTACCGAGCTTGGAAGGTAGTAGAGTTACTCTTGAGTAATCCTAATGTATGCTTCCTGTTAGGATTAGAGTGATAGGATTTTAAATTATTATAAAATTATTAAAAAGTCCTATTCACCCCCCTCTAGGACATATTGGATAATCCTGCTTCAATTGTAACATCTCGAAAAAATCTATAGAAAAACCTAAGTACCACCTCAGGTAGAAATCACTAAGGACCAAATCCTTTAGAAATTAAACGAGAATTAACTAAGTGCTAAACTAGATTATCTGTGAAATTAGCTCTAACCACTTTTTATACGATCTGTAAGACCCAAAACTAGTAGCATCGTTAATGCTACATTAACTAAAAACGTAGGATCAATCTCAAAACCCAGTTGCTCTTGGGAGCATCACGAAACTCCGTAACGGACCTGGCCGTGCGTCGAAAGTCTGATTACCACGAAACTATATGATTATGACCGCCTTACTGGGCTTGACAACCATCTCTAAAACCAAGTCCTAATAATATCCAGAAACGTACAACTTGAGCCCGGAGCGAAGTGTGTGAGAAATACGAATATCTTTAGGAAATGAACTGAAACTTAAGTGAATTGGGTCGTTCACTTTCAGGCCAAATTTAAGGTTTCAGACCATCAAAATCTGACCCAACTATAACCTTGGATCAGGGAAATTTCTCAACATAAGTCAGGGTACTTGTGGCCCTGATCGAGTGAAACTGGTCTGCGGTGGTCGATCCTTAAATCCGACGGGACCGAAAACTTAAGCTGACCTAGATCCAATGTCAGGGGACTTTCTCTGGACCATATGCAGAAAAGGGGTCTCCAAATGTGCTCCGTTGGACCGAAACTGCTGATCTTTGGCTATAACCTAAGTATACCATGGCCCTGGGGCCATTGAGACTAGTTCTGGGCCTATATAAGGAACTTTACCCACCCCTCTCTCATACCATACAAATTTTCTAAACCATAAGAGAGAAAAGAGAGAAAAATAGAAGGAAAGAGAGAGAAAGTGGGAGAGTAAGTGGGAGATCGTGGCTGGCCTTCGATCCCACCACTCCACGTGCCGAATCACCTTTCCCTTATCGCTATACCAGCGATTCCGGTTCTGATTTTGGGTAATAAATCCTAACCCTAATTTGTTTTAGTGATCTAAATAGAAATAACTAACCTATTTTAGTGACTAGGTAGCCATTGTGCTGTAAACGGAGACGTAGGATTTAAACTGAGTTCGATACGAGTATATCGACGAAAGGTGCGGACTATAAACATTTAGGTTATGATTTTCAAGGCTTTCAATGTCATTTAATGATTTATGACTAACTTGATTGCTATCACATATGCTTAGATACGATGTTTCTTGTATATTACACATATATGTAAACTATGTTGATTTTAATGCATCCCAAGTGTTCGTTGAAATGTTTGAATGAATATGGAATTATGATTTGTGCTTGTCATGATTCTTGAATGCAAATACATGATTGTTGTATATGTGGTAACTCCTATGTGGAAGGATTTGCTATAATATGCATGTTAATTAATTTATTACGTGTATGTGATATGTGTAGTCTAAGTATTTGATAAAATGCCTGAATGAGAAAATGCTTGTTTAAATGTATGTAATGAGGGTGTTAAGATAGGATTCTCAATTCCCTTATCTATGGTTACAGTTTCCTCTATGTAACCTATCTTACTCCTATGTGATTTATGGATGAAATGCTTAAGTACGGTAACATGTGTAGTGTGTGTTTTGTTAAAATGCTTAAATAAGATTTATATTTAGATTTAGTTGTCACATGCTGTCTTTGGCTATTACATGCGAATGCTATTGTTTGGAGTGTGCATGGGGACACGAGCTAGTCCAGGCAATCAGTAATGGTTTACGATTGGTGGCCGAACCATTCAGCCATGATGGATACGCCCGATGAATCCAAGTCATACGGTGATTATCAACAGTGGTTAGGCCATGAGGAGTGCGTACACACTCCATGTCGACTAATTTAATGTACGCTCGTATCAGTCGAGCTTGTCAAGTAACCCAATTGGCCCAATGTATGTTCACCATGTATGGATGCTATTGCTTGAATCTAAGGTACCAAACTTACCAGTGAAACACCCGTTTAACCTTAGTACTTCAATCCGCTAAGACTCGTGAGTCAGGCATGGTGGTATGGGACACCGTGGTCAAGCTGTCGGCCTACGCTAGGGCGACGAGCCTCCCCGTAGTGACCAGTGAGCAACCCAAACTCGTGAGCTGAATACGGTGGTATGGGACACTGTATTTGAGCTATCAGCCTATGCTAAGGTGACGAGCCTTTCCCGTAGTGACCTTGAGTATAAACTAAGGCCTACGCTGATGGTGATGAACCTCTTCGTAGTGACCTGAGCTTTTCTGTCCACTGCTTTTCAAATTAGGGGTGAAGTTACCCTATAACTTGTCTATCGTATGTGATTAACTAGGATTGATGACCCTAGATGGATCATAATTTGGGTAAATGATAAAAAAGAAGGTACCTTAGCTTCCCGAATATGTTGTTTGAATAAGCCTAAATAAGAACTTAGCTAACACAATCAGACATTCGCATTGCACAGTGCTTTGGCGAGGAAGTGCACATGTCTGGAGTGGTGCATGCCGCGATCATGAGATGATGTCACTAAGGGAGTGTAGGCGAGGGCATACATCATTATCGCATATCATTTCTGTATTAACAAGAGTACTTAGGCTATGATTATTGTACTACTTTATCATTACTGCTTAATTGAGTTGATAAAATGTTAACCTTTGCCTTATAGCTCTACTGAGTTGATCACTCACTCCCACTCTGGGATAGTGTTTTAAACACCAACAAGACCCTGTTGTAGTTGCAAATGATGATGAGCCTTTCATGACGGAGCCTGACTTTTATGATGACGAGGAGGAGTTTTCCTATATGTAGCTATCAGGCGGGTCTATGTAGGCCATGTTCTGATCGACAGGGATTACTGGGATGTTGACTAGATGACATTGCGTATTTTGTATATTTTGGAATTTTACATGTAATTAATTGACCTAGTAACCTGATCAAACTCAGAAGACTTGCAATCACTTATATGCTTTATATACTTATTACAGTCTTCCGCTTGCATAATTCAATTATCTTTGGAGTATGATATGTTATTTCGGTATGATCCCATTCATGTTTAATGCACTAATATGGACAACATTTAATCATCATTATCTATGTTACATAAGTGATACGTTGGAACTCGGGAGTTGGGCATCTACACGACCCCCAATTTTTAAGGCATTATAAGTTGGTATCAGAGCATGATTTGGATTAAAACGGACCTGGGTTATGTTAACACGATGCACACTGATGTAACGTAGAAATAGTCGTAAGATTCCAAGTTTCATCCGCCGGTGATCATATCACCATCAAAGCGAAACTGACCGTAGAAAGCAAAACCATAGGCACCAGTGATCATTTGAAATGATCCCAAACCTTCCCTAGGCCGTTGATTGATGGGTTTAGACCATGATTCAGCCTATTCTACCCTAAAACAAACCAAAAAGAGTGAATACATGCAAAAGGGGGACCCAAATTGACTTAAGTGATCAAGGGGGCCCAAACCCCGCAATTCGGGGGGGGGGGGGGGGGGACATTTGACACCCCGAGAGGGGGGTGGCCACCACCCTATGGCGGCGACATTGCGCCGAGTCCAGAGGACAGTGGCTGCGCCACGCCTACCAGGGCGCACCCCTATCCCGATCGCCCGAGCCTATCGGGCCGGCGCAGGCCAGTCGGGTCGGCACTTGTGGGAGGCTATAGGGTCACCAAATTGTGTGGGACCCCTTTTAACCCTTCCATTTGCTTCCTTTTCCTCTCTTACACACCTCCAAGCTTTCCAAATCCCTCAAATCCCCATCTTTCTCTCTCAAATCTCTCCCCTATTCTCACATCTTCTTCATCTTCTTCACTAAAATCCCACCCCCACTATTCCTCTCAAATCCATCTCCTATCTCCCCCATTTCCTTTCATTTAAGTGCATAAACCCTTCTTTTTTGTGTCTTAAAATCTCAAGGTATCACAACCCATCCCATCCCTCCATTTTATTTCACTTTCATGGCTCTTTTCGAGCTAGTGACGCCGATTTTCTCCATTTCCACTCTTCTTTCTCTCATGGAAAAGAAGAGAGCTCCTACGGAAGAAGCCAGGCCTAGCCGCCCTACTCGTCTAAGGAAGAAAGCGAGCGCCGAAGTTAGCACAAGTGCCGCCCAAGAGCGAAGGACAAAGTGGGATCTTGATCCTCAAATCCCAGTCATGAGAGTTCTACCGACGGGCTTCAAACATGGTCGCTTTCTTGGCCGTAGGGTTTTGTTTGAAGCTCATGTAGACGAAAAGTTATTTGGGCTGTATCCGATAATGGACCACATGGAAGACACTGGTTTGGGTCCCATATTCGAGGGTAAGTCTCACGCATGTGAGAACACTGTTCGAGCCTTCTACGTCCATATACGGGACCCATAGCTGGAGCCTCTGCAGTTCAAGATTCCAGTAGGAAGGCGGGAAGTGACAGTCGATGTAGATTTGGTGGCCCGGATCATGGGAATCCCACGTGGTGAGGTGCACACTAGCGAGGAGAATCTCAAGAACAAGCGAGAAAGAGATCACTGCACGCGTTACCTTTGAGGCCTATTAGCTTATTGGAAGTGAGGAAATTACTTCCCGTCGACGGAGTTGACAGATGTTCACCCTGCTACAGATAGTCCAGACTACGCGTTCTATTAGGAACGATGTCGCACTTCCATTTGGCCAACTCGTATGCAAGATTGCTCGAGAGTTTTTCTACAGACGTAACATGAATGACCTTGCTCCGATCCACTTCATTAATGAGACCAGCTTAACAACATGAGGATTGGCCCTCGACAACGTCAAGCTCGACTTGACGAGTATGGGGATGAGACAGAAAGTGAAGAGGAATAAAGCAATGAGATATAAGAAGAAGATGAGTCTGAGGAAGGAGGTGAAGAAGTAAAGAGTGAGGAAGAAGAAGAGGAGTCCCAGGGCTCTAATGAGGGCTCTCCTCTAGCTGCACAGGGGCGCGATAGTGATCGGACTGCTATAGAAGCCCGCTTGGCTCGACTTGAGGAGGCTCAGGTTGCCCTGTAACAGGAGGTCAGTGAGACCCGGGCCTTCGTGAAGAAAAAATTTAAGAAGGTGTCTCGCACCTTGAAGGCTATCTTGTGTTGTCTATAGGATAAGGGTGCACCTCCACCATCGCCAGATTCCGACGACTAGTTCCACATGTAGTCGTCTTTGGTTTACTTTGTTGCTTGTTTTCCTGTTTCTATGTATAGCCTTGATAAGCTTATTAGTGTAGTAGAGTGGTTCATAAGTTTTAGTGTGTCGAGCCTTCCTTAGATTAGCTTACATGCATCTTCTGTCATGATCCATGTAATACTGCATCTCATGTATGGTGACAATTTTGATAAATGAAATGCAAGAAGATTCTTTAGATTTGAAATGTGAATGATGTGTGTATGTGTGTATGATCTTATGTTAAATCTCATGGGTTGCGCCCTCTGTTGTATATAGGGAATGCCACCTAAGAGCATGCGAAGTACGTCACGTCTTACACTTGGTGACTCGTTTGACGAGGCACATCTCCTCAGCGATAGACATATGGACCCCAACTTGGGCCCGACCCACGAGACTATACTGGATTCTCAGTCGGCCACTGGCCCACGAAGGGGCCGGCACCTGTTGCACCACCTATGGCACCACCGGTTCCCAAGTAGAACCACGCGTCCACCTCGAGGCCACACGTGCCTCAGTCGGCTCCCCCTACTGATATGTTGGAGTAGATGATGCTCTTGATGCAACAGTAGTAACAACAGCAGCAACAGTTTTTGGCCACCATTGCGGGGGCCATTGCCCACACCATGCACACGGTCCCGCTTACACCACCTGCGTAGGCTATTGGAAATATAAGTGCTAGTGGCTTATTTGAGCAATTCCAGCGCTTCTGACCTCTTACATTTGCGGGTACTCATAGACCCGAGGAGGATGAGTATTGGCTTGACCGTATCTCTAAGATGCTAAAGCTGTTGCACTACATTGAGGCGGAGTAGGTTGAGCTAGTCACCTATATGTTCAAGAAGGAGGCCAGTCTCTAGTGGGACAACGTCCTTAGGACGGTTGCTCCTGATTACGTCTGGACATGGGAGGCCTTCGAGGCGCGCTTCCACGAGAAGTATTTCCCCCTCACATATCGCCATGAGAAGGAGAGTGAATTCCTCCGCCTCCGTCAGGGAGGGATGACAATTGCTGAGTATGAGAAAAGATTCACAAAGCTGGTTAGGTACGCTCTGTTGATATTAGTTGATGAGCCGATGCGAATGCGACGATTCTCTAAGGGTCTGCGACCTGAGATACACTCAAAGATATGTTATGCTAGCATACCCCACTATGCTGAGCTAGTGAGCATGTCTCTACTAGCGGAGTAGGATGGGGATAGGCTATCCTGCACATGCATACCTATGGTTCCCCCAGACCGTGACTAGATTTGCTGAGTAAGTCGTTCCTCGGCAAGAGGCCACATGCAGATTTGCCTGCTAGGCTTGCGGCTTCACCGACTCAGTTGAGGTGAGCAGACTTGTGGTGCACCTACTGTAAGAGGTCAGGCCACTCAGACACGTATTATTTCACCAAGATGAGGGATATCGGCTTCTCGCCGCCTCAGAGGATCAACCGCCAACTTCCTCAAGCTATTGCAGCCCCATCTCTACAGTCAGCACCAGCACATCCATCTTTCCAGCCGCCTGCTCCTCGATTTAGGCCACCTCAGTGACCTATGGTAACCGAACTGTTCTCAGCAGGCGCGAGTACATGTGCTGGTAGCTGAAGCCCCTGAGTCAACATCTACAGTCCCTTTGGCTTTCGAGCTCACTGCCCACATACAAGGTACACCAGTACTTTTATTGGTGGATACTGGATCTACTATCTCGATGATTTCAACCTCGGCAGTTAAACGTTTAGGGTTGAGTACGACCCCTATGGTAGGGGTGAGGGTGATCGCAGCAGCAGGAACATTTACAGATGCTACTAAGTTATGTAAGGGGTGTTTGATAGACTTAGGGAGCAGAACCATACGCATTGACCTGATTGTCACTTCCTATACCATTACGACATCATCCTCGGCATGGATTGGCATACTTAAATGAAAGCTGAGATTGACTGCGACACCAGATTAGTGACAGCTCACGAGCTTAAGGGCACGACTTTTACATTTCCCATGCAGGTCAGTTGCCCTTTTTGAGTTATTTGTTATGCTTCCTTGCTGAAGAGTGTTGATGGTCCGACACTTGGGAACATGCCAGTAGTTTAGGATTTCTCGGACGTATTCAGGAAGATACCTGGATTGCCTCCTCAGCGCGAGATCGATTTTACTATTGATCTAGTGTCAGGTGCGACACCCATTCACTACTGACATATCGCATGCCTCCATGTGAGATGGAGGAATTGAGGAAACAGATTGATGATCTGTTCGATGCAAGCTTTATACGACCTAGCATCTCTCCGTGGGGAGCACCTATGCTGTTTGTAAAGAAGAAGGATGGATCTCTGCGATTGTGTATCGATTATTGCGGGTTGAACCAGGTGACGGTGAAGAACAAGTGTCCTTTGCCTGGGATAGATAATCTATTCAATCAGTTGAAGGGGGCACAGTATTTTTTGAAGATCGATTTACAGTCAGGGTATCACCAGTTGCACGTCAGGGATGAGGACGTGTAGAAGATAGCTTTCAAGACTAGCTTTGGGCCCTACGAGTTTCATATGATGTCGTTTGGACTCACAAACACACTGACCGTGTTCATGGATCTGATGAACTGAGTGTTTCGGCCATATCTATTCTGATTCATCATCGTATTTATAGATGACATCCTAATATACTCTAAGAGTCGAGCAGATCATGAGGAGCACCTGTGAGCAGTCTTCGATACACTAAGGATGAACCAGTTATTTACGTAGTATAAGAAGTGCGACTGCTGGAAGGAAGAAGTGAAGTTCCTGGGACATGTAGTGTCTAAGGAAGGGATAGCTGTGGACTTTGCTAAGGTAGCCGCAGTTCAGGACTGGGAGCAGCCTGGTTTGGTTACTACAGTGAGGAGCTTTCTGAGACTTGCTGGCTATTATTGCCGATTCATTCAGGATTTTTCCAAGATGGCCAGACCGTTGTCTCAGCTGACTCGGAAGGATCTCAAGTTTGCCTAGAATGATAGGGCAGAAGCAGCTTTTCAGGAACTGAAGGACAAGCTAACGTCCACCCCTATACTAGTATTGCTAGAGCAAGGGGTCAAGTATACGATATACATTAATGCGTCTCGTGTTGGTTTGGGTTGTGTCCTTATGCAGAAGGAAAGGGTGATCGCCTATGCATTACGACAGTTGAGGAAACACGAGGAAAAACTACCCTACGCATGACCTAGAGTTAGCAGCGGTCATCTTTACATTAAAGCTCTGGAGACATTACCTCTATGGAGAGGAGTTTGAGCTCTTTTGCGACCACAAGAGCCTCAAGTACATATTCACACAAAGGGACTTGAATATGAGGCAGAGACGGTGGATGGAAACCTTGAAGGACTTCAAGTTTGAAGTCTCCTACCATCCTGGCAAGGCCAACCTTATGGCAGATGCGTTGAGCCGCAAGAAGACAATAACATTTGCGGCTCCGCTAATGATAGCAAAATGGAATATGGTCGAGTTTATGCGAGACTTTGAGCAGAAACTTACGGTAGAGGAGCCCTTCGAGAGCATCATGTATATTCATGTTCAGTCACTTATCGATGATCGAATCATTGCGACTCAGAAGGAAGATGAAGGGTTGGTAGAGCTGAGAAAGTGAGTTAGTGACGATGAAGACTCAGAATGGAGAGTTGGTACAGATGGGGGTTTACATTATCGTGGCCGCCTATGCGTCCCAAATCTTCATGACTTAAGAAGAGAAGTTCTAGAGGCAGCTCACAATTCAGGGATGGCAATGCATCCTGATAGTATGAAGATATATAGAGACATGAAGCGTTCATACTAGTGAGACAATATGAAGGCCCATATAGCAGATTATGTGTCTCGTTGTCTCACGTGCTAGTAGGTCAAGGCAGAGCATCGCCGACCTCCTGGGCTGCTTCAGCCCATGCCCATAGCTGAATGGAAATGGGATTTCATTTCCATGAATTTTATCTCAAGGCTACCGAAGACAAGGAAGGGACATGACTCCATTTGGGTGATTATGGACCGATTGACGACATCGGCTCACTTCCTCCCGATCAGAGTTCGCTTATAACAACAGCTTTCAGACAAGCATCGGTATGGCTCCCTATGAGGCCTTGTATCGGCGCCCCTGTTAAGCACCGCATTGCTGGGCAGAGGTTGGTGAGAAGAGTTTGATTGGCCCAGAGTTAGTACAGGCGACCTTAGAGAAGATTGACATTATCAGGCGTCGACTTCTGGCAGTGCAAAGCAGACAGAAGAGCTACGCCGATACAAGGCGGAGACAGCTAGAGTTTGAGGCTGGGGACCATGTGTTCCTGAAAGTTTTTCCCATGAAGGGAGTCCTTTAGTTTGGAAAGAAGGGGAAGCTCACATCGAAATTCATTAGTCCATTCCAAATACTAGACCAAGTGGGTGTGGTAGCCTACCGCCTTGCTTTGCCCACACCGCTCGTAGGCATGCACAACATATTTCATGTGTCGATGATGAAGAAATACGTTCCTGACCCTTCCCACATTATCAAATGGGAGCAAGTACAGTTGAGCGAGGATGCTACTTATGTACTACGTCCGACGCGTATCCTAGCTAGGAAGGAACAGGTGCTGCACAGTAAAGTGATCCCGCTTGCAAAAGGTCCTGTGGACGCATTATACTGAGAAAGAGGCTACTTGGGAAACAGAAGCCGAGGTTCGCAAGAACTACCCTCAGATTCTCGAGGAGTACGAAAAGGTACTAATTTTGAGGATAAAATTTTTCTTTAAGGGGGTAGATTGTAACGTCTCGAAAAAATCCATACAAAAACCCGAGTACTACCTCAGGAAGAAATCACTGAGGACCAAATCCTTTAGAAATTAGACATAAATTAACTAAGTGCTAAACTAGATTATCTGTGAAATTAGCACTAACCACTTTCTATACGATCTGTAAAACCCAAAACCAATAGAATCGCTAATGCTACATTACTTAAAAACGTAGGATCAATCTCAAAACTTAGTTGCTCTCGGAAGCATCACGAAACTCCGTAACGAACCTGGACTGCGCGTTGAAAGTCTAATTACTGTGAAACTATACAATTATGACCGCCTTAATGGACTTGATGACAATCTCAAAAATCAAGTCTTAATAGTATCTAGAAACGCACAACTTGAGCCCGAAGCGAAGTGTGTGAGAAATGTGAATATCTTTAAGAAATGAATTGAAACTTAAGTGAATTGGGCCGTTCACTTGCAGGCCAAATTTAAGTTTCCAGACCATCAGAATCTGACCCAACTACAACCTCGGATCAGGAAAATTTCCCAACACAGGTTAGTGTACGAGTGGCCCTGATCGAGTGACGATGACCGTTGAACTGAAACTGGTCCGCCACGATCGATCCGTAAATTCGACCGGACCGAAAACTTAACCTGACCTAGATCCAATGTCAGGGGACTTTCTCTGGACCATATACAAAAAAGGGGCCTCCAGATGTGCTCCGTTGGACCGAAACAGCCGATCTTTGGCTATAACCTAAGTATACCATGGCCCTGGGGCCATTGAGACTAGTTCTGGGCCTATATAAGGACCTTTACCCAACCCTCTCATACCATACAAATTTTCTAAACCCTAAGAGAGAGAAAGTGGGAGATCGTTGCTGGCCTTCGATCCCACCGCTCCACGTGCCGAATCATCCTCCCCATATTTCTATACCGGCGATTCTGGTTCTAATTTTGGGTAAGAAATCCTAACCCTAATTTGTTTTAGTGATCCAAATAGAATTGAAGGTGAAATAGCTAACCTATTTCAGTGACTAGGTAGCCATTGTGTCGTAAATAGAGACGTAGGATTCAAACTGAGTTCGATACGAGTATATCAATGAAAGGTGCGGACTATAAATATTTAGGTTATGGTTTTCAAGGCTTTCAATGTCAGTTAATGATTTATGACTGGCTTGCTATCACATGCTTAGATACGATGTTCGCCGTATATTACACATATATGTAAACTATGTTGATTTTAATGCATCCCAAGTGTTCATTGAAATGTTTGAATGAATATGGAATTATGATTTATGCTTGCCATGATTCTTGAATGCAAATACATGATTGTTGTACATGTGGTAACTCTTATGTGGAAGGATTTGCTATAATATGCATGTTAATTAATTTATTACGTGTATGTGATATGTGTAGTCTAAGTATTTGATAAAATGCTTGAATGAGAAAATGCTTGTTTAAATGTATGTAATGAAGGTGTTGAGATAGGATTTTTAATTCGCTTATCTATGGTTACAGTTTATTCTATGCAACTTATCTTACTCCTATGTGATTTATAGATGAAATGACTAAGTGCAGTAACATGTGTAGTTTGCGTTTTGTTGAAATGCGTAAATAAGATTTATATTTAGATTTAGTTGTCACATGTTATCTTTGGCTATTACATGCGAATGCTATTGTTTGGAGTGTGCATGGGGCTACGAGGTAGTCCAGGCAATCGGTAGTGGTTTACGATTGGTGGTCAAACCATTCAGCCACAACGGATACGCCCGATGAATCCGAGTCATACGGTGATTATCGACAGTGGTTAGGCCACGAGGAGTGTGTACGCGCTTCATGTCGACTAATTCAACGTACGCTCGTATCAGTCGAGCTTGTCAAGTAACCCAATTGGCCCAATGTATGTTCACCATGTATGGATGCTACTGCTTGAATCTAAGGTACCAAACTTACCAGTGAAATGCCATTTAATCTTGGTACCTCGATCCGCTAAGATTCATGAGCCGAGCATGGTGGTATGGGACACCGTGGCTAAGTTGTCGGCCTACGTTGGTGCGACGAGACTCCCCATAGTGACCAGTGAGCAACCCAAACTCGTGAGCCGAATATGGTGGAATGGAACACTGTATTCGAGCTATCGGTCTATGCTAAGGTGACGGGCCTTTCCCGTAGCGACATCGTGTATAAACTATTGCCTACACTGATGGTGACAAGCCTCTTCGTATTGACCTAAAGTTGCCTGTCCACTGCTTTTCAAATCAGGGGTGACGTTGCCCTATAACTTGCCTATCGCATGTGATTAATTAGGATTGACGACCCTAGATGGATCATCTTTTGGGTAAATGATAAAAAGGAAGGTACCTTAGCTTCCCGAATATGTTGTTTGAATAAGCCTAAATAAGAACTTGGCTAACACGATCATGTATTCGCATTGCATGGTACTTTAGCGAGGAAGTGTACATATCCGGGGTGGTGCATGCCGCGATCATGAGATGATGTCGCTGAGGGAGTGTAGGCGAGGGCATACATTATTATCGCATACCATTTTTGTATTAACAAGAGTACTTAGGTTATGATTGTTATACTGCTTTATCTTTACTGCTTGATTAAGTTGATAACATGTTAACCTTTGCCTTATAGCTCCACTGAGTTAATCATTCACTCCCACTCTGGGATGATGTTTTAAACACTAACCAAACCTTATTGTAGTTACAGATGATGACGAGGCTTTCGTGATGGAGCCTGACTTCTATGATGACGAGGAGTTCTCCTATATGCAGCTATTAGGCAGGTCTATGTAGACCATGTTCTAATCGACGGGGATTACTGGGATGCTGACTAGATGACATTACACATTTTGTATATTTTAGAATTTTACATGTAATTAATTGACCTGGTAACCTGATCATACTTAGGAGACTTGCAATCACTTATATGCTTTATATACTTATCACAGTCTTCCGCTTGCTTAATTCAATTGTCTCTAGAGTATGATATGTTGTTTCAGTATGATCCCATTCATGTTTAATGTACTAATATGGACAATATTTAATCATCACTATCTATGTTGCATAAGTGATGCGTTGGAACTCGGGAGTTGAGCATCTGCACGACCCACGATTTTCAAGGCTTTACATTAACTAAGGCAGTCATTACCGCAATTTCAGTGCTGAGCTATAAATCAGTGCCCATCGCTCTCTGAAAGCTCCCCTAAAACTGAGACGTGAACTTCGGGTCTCGGTCTGAGACGATCGAGACAGGAACGCCGTGTAGTCTCACATTCTCATTAACAAATAGCTTGGCGAGCCGATCCACATGCCAAGTCTCACGAATCGCAAGAAAATGTGTCGACTTCGTCAGACGGTCCACGACAACCCAGATGTTAAGCCTCGATTACCCTTGCGATAAGAGAGGGTTGAATCGATAGGCTCGATAACTGAACGATAGAAGACTGCAGACCAAAATCGAAGTCATACTCTCCTATATCCTCGAGCATCCTCCACTCCCGAATCAACATGTGTGCCATCAGGCCTCGTGGCTAACTGCTAAGGGCATCGGCCACCACATTCGCCTTCCCTAGGTGGTACCAGAGATCAAAATCATAGTCCCTCACGGGCTCCATCCAACGCCTCTGCCTCATGTTCAGTTTAGACAATGAGAATAGGTACTTCAAGGTCTTGTGGTTAGAGAAGAGCTCGAACCTAGCCCCATGGAGATAGTGTCTCCATACCTTCAGTGCAAAGATGACTGCTGCCAGCTCCAAATCATGTGTGGGGTAGTTCAGCTCATGGACCTTGAGCTGGCGAGACGCATAAGCCACTGGTCTCCCGTGCTGCATTAAGACAGCACCCAAGCCAATACATGAAGCATCGGTAAATACAACAAATTCATCACTCCCGGAGGGAAGAGTGAGGACAGGCACGAACGTGAGGCAGTCCTTCAGCTCCATAAATGCTCGCTCACAAGTGTCGCTCCAAACAAACTCTGCGCCCTTCCGAGTAAACCTGATCAATGGGGCTACGATATGGGAGAAGCCCTTAATGAAACGTTGTTAGTAACCCGTTAAACCAAGAAAAATGCGGATCTCGGACACAGTCGTGGGTAGGTCCCATTGACGCACTGCCTCAACCTTTGAGGGGTCCACTGTGACACCCTCTCTCGTCACCACGTGACCGAGGAACTTCACATCCTCCTGCCAAAACTTGCACTTCTCCAGCTTCGCATACAGCTTGTGGGCACAGAGGGTCTGTAGTGCAATCTTCAAATGCTGTACACGCTCCTCACGGGTCTTCGAATAGATCAGAATGTCATCGACGAATACCACAACAAACTGATCAAGATATGGATGGAAGACCTTGTTCATCAACTACATGAATACTGCGGGCACATTGGTAAGTCTGAAAGACATGACCTGAAACTCAAAATGACCATAACGTGTCTTGAAAGTCGTCTTCGGGATGTCCTCCTCTTAGACCCGAATCTGATAATAACTTAACGCAGGTCAATCTTCAAAAAGAATTGTGTACCCAGCAGCTGATCAAATAAGTCGTCTATCCTCGGGAGTGGGTACTTGTTCTTAATCATGACAAGGTTGAGCTCGCGATAATCCACGCAGAGCTTCAACGAGCCATCCTTCTTCCTGATAAAGAGTACTGGCGCTCCCTAAGGCGAGCTGCTGGGATGAATGAATCCCAACTCACATAACTCGTCCAACTGGCGTTGCAGCTCCCTCAACTCCATCGGTGCCATGCGATACGGGGCCTTCGAAAAAGTCATGGTACCGGGCACGAGATCAATCTAGAACTCAATATAGCGACGCAGCGGCAATTCCGGAATCTCTTGGAATACATCAGAAAAATCACAGAGCACCAGTAACTGGTCGATACATAAAGCAACGGGCTCCTCGACTGCGCAGGACATGAGACAAGACAACGACTCTCCTCTGGGCTCGGCAATGAACTGGAAATGCGGCAAGCCGAGTATACAGAATGTGACGGTCCTAGCAGAACAATCCAACATGGCATGGTACTCGGTAAGCCAATCCATGCCCAGGATGATGTCAAAATCTGACATCGGTAGTATAAACAAATCAGCGGGAAAAAAGATATCACTGACCAGAACTGGGCAAGACGAACAGAAACGGCCCAACATTGAAGTTTTCCCCAAGGGCGTCGATACGGTCAACCCCTTGTGAGCAGACTCTGTCGGCAATCTAGTTGAATGATAAAAATCCTCGGACATGAATGAATGCGATGCACCAGAATCAAATAGTACACGTGTGATACATGCGGAGATAGAAAGAATACCATCAATGACTCCTCCAGTTGACTGCGGGTCCTACTGAGTGGCGTAGAACCTAGCCTGAGCTGGCTGGGGAGGTGTCTGTCCCCTCTGAGGTTCCTGCTGCTATTTTTGCCTCTGTAGCGGCCTGTACTGCTGTCTCTACTGCTGTCGAGGCCTCGGTGGCTGAGGTGACTGCGGTCACTGCTAATGGGGTCGTTGTTGCTGCGGTCGTTACTGATAGGGTCGTTGTTGCTGCGGTCGCTGCTACCTTAAGGCTGCTGTGGCCCTCTCGACTGCTTCAGATGAGTGCAGGGACACTCATACACGCGGTGCCCTGTCCCACCACATCCAAAACAAACCCCTGTAAATAGCTGTTGGGGTGATGCTGGAGATGCCATTGGTGCTTCTGGTGCTCTAGAAGATGGGTGACTCTTGTACCTCTGTAGCCGTCGATGTTATTGGGAGCTACTGGAGGGGACCTGCCTCTTCCGACCTCTCCTTTAATCCAGATTTCTCTATGTACTGGCCCACTTAGTCTCATAAATTTGAACCCTCCGCACTACCGCCTAAAATTTAGGAGCTCATACCCATTAACATAGCCTTGAAGACTATAACGCAAGCCGTTCTCGAAATGGCGAGCCTTCCGCCCCTCATCATCAATCAAATATGGCACGAACCTCGATAGCACCACAAAATGAGCCACGTACTATGCCACAGACATGTCTCCTTGCACCAAGGTCTCGAACTCTAACGCTCGCTGCCGACGAATGTGGTCGGGGAAGTACTGCTGCTCGAATCGGTCTACGAAATCCTCCCATGTCTAGACAAAATCTGGTCCTACAACATGAGTAATGGAGGTCCACCAGTACTCAGCCTCACCCTAGAGAAGAAATACTACCAACCGGACCCGCTGCTGGGTCATACATGCCATAGTATCAAAAATCTTCTCCACATGGAGTGCCATCTCTCTGTTGTAGTCGGATCTAGCTCGCCCTGGAAACGTGGGGGATCAAGCTATCAAAACTCTCGAAGAAGGTCGCTCGCATGCTCCTGCTCTGCCTATGTTGGTGAAACAACTGGGTGCCTACCCTGTCCCTGAAGCGCAGCCGTCACAGCCTGCAACATTTGCTGTAACTGGGAGGCACTCACAGGTACGGTCAGATCCGCACCAGTCTCAGGTGGAGGAACGACATCCTCAGGCTAGGGAGCAGGGATCTCTAGGGGTGGAACGAGATTCGTAGCTGGTAAAGTGAGAGCCTCAGGTGGTGGAATGGGAATCGCTCGGGTCGGTCTCCTGGGCTGCATGTCCTATAGGAAGGAATAAGGACGTCAATCAACCTTGAGACTCTCTCAAATACACGCACGTTAGGGAACTAAATCGGAAGGTTATGCACTTGGAACCTAATCGTCCTAAACTCATAGCAAACATGTAATGTTATTCTCGGTTATTCCCAAGTTATGCTCTGATACCAACTTTTGTCACGCCCCAAACTTAGAAATCGAGCTCACAAAATTCTGGAGCCGAATCTGGCGCCGACAGCCTCCGTAGTACCCCATTTTCGGCTCACGACACTCATACACTAGGTTCCGATCCTGAAATTCTACAAGAAGGATTTCTAACATGATTTTGATTCGTAGTGAGCATAACCATAAGCATAACCCACGAATAATAACCACAAGAATACCATCACAAAATCCACTATGATCAAAAACTTTAAAGTATAATGCGTATGAGGAAAATACAAGATAATACTAATGGAGACTCCTGAAGCTTGATTGCACACTCCTGCTGCGACTAAGCTATTGTTGCGTCCTGGCGTCACCTGCAAGCATCAATCATACATAAGCTTTGAGAAAGCATAGAGGGTGGTATAAGTATGTGCACAATATGAGCATGCTAAGAATGCAATATCAGAGTAATGTGGAATCATGTTGATAAGTACATGAATGCAATCAGCTGTACAAGGGTTATGCAGTGCAAGACATAAATGTTGTCGACTATATTAAGGCTATACGATGCGAAATGCAACTCACCCATACCAATCCTCATCCACATGTCAATGTAACTCCTCACTAGAGCAATAAATATTAGTACGGCTCTCACTTTGGATAATCACCAGGGTTTAGTACACTCCAAATGGCACTGCCCCTTTCCCAGGAGCGCATCCAAGTGAGCGTAAGAAACCTCAGTATCCACCTAGCCAATAGTCTGCCAATACCTATCCGGCACGTCGATAGCGGACCGATTCATGAGCTGGTCAAACTCAGCCTAGCAATGCCCCCTACCCTCGGGCGAGTAAGGCCACGCCCCTTTCCAACCGACCACGACACAGTGAGAGACGCGACCTCCTGGTATTCGGCCCTCATGCGCTCATGTATCCACTCGGTCTCGACGTTGGAGTCATCCTCTGGTACCATCAGGTTTAGAAATTTTCACTCGGGGACATTTATGGCGCCCCGATGCTAGTAACAATATTTTCAGTAACTGATCCTACCATTCATGATGTGCCTGTGGAGGTCAAAGCCCTGATGTCGCTAGGGCGTATAGTAATCATGTCATACAAATGTGAAGTTCATGAATCACACTACCAGTCATGCAACAATCATGCGCATACCACGCGCTCATGAAGGGTAACTCCGCCTATCAGGGAGCCCATAAACAATCTGCCCAAAGGCATATGCTATGATCAGTCACTCCTCATATCAAGCATACATATGATGCGTATGAGCATGAATCATGGAATTATACTAAACATGTTATATGGTGATGGATTCTGTTCATAACGAAGAGGGGCCTAGACGGCCTACACACTAAAAGTATGGGCCTATCAATGAGCCCTAGGGAGAGTTACAATGCGGACATTTAACCATCATTGCTCTTACAATGTAGACATTAAACCATCATTGCTCCCAAGGCATGGCTGCCAAAACATCATTACATACACTGTGGTGGAATCTCACATCACAATAAGACTTATATACATCACATTCGGCCCACACAAAGGCCTCACATACGTCTCATTGGGCCTCATATACCTCAAGTAGGCCGCATCATGTGGGCCGCTCCAATGGGTCAATCATGCATCAAATGGGACGAATCAAAGGGGCCGATTCAAATGGACTGATCGAATGGGCCGAATCAAAGGGGCCGAATCAAATGGGCCGATTCAAACTGGCTGATCAATTGGGTCGAGTCGAATAAACTAAGTCGAATGGGTAGAGTCAAATGGCCGAGTCAAATAGACCATTCATCCATTGTAAAAGATCATTATAAAGCATTAAACAAATGAATCATATCCAAAGGATCATCTGGACCATACCACAAATGACAATGGTGATAATGATTTCCACAGCTAAAAATTTAGAGGGCCCACCATAGCACTTATTTCCCATCCATATTGTTCATCGTAAAGACCTGGATATAGAGGGGAAACAAATATCACATTGGTCCAGTGTCCAGTAACCGAAAGGGGTTTTCAATGGTGGGCGCTCATCCCACTATTTTGTTCTGCAGTGTGGTCCACTTGATATTAGATCTACCTTATTTTTAGTCTCAAGCCTGGAGACAGGCTCGTCAAATGGATAGAAGGTTGGATTCAACACATACATCAGAGGGTGGGACCCACCGTCCCAGCCTACAGACAGTGTGGATAAGACCCATACATCACATGTGGTCCCCACCCTCTGGATGGAGGAAATCCATCAGCGTGGGGCCAAGAGCACGTCAGAAGGATGGACAGCGTGGCTAGAACAATACATCAAGGTGGGGCTCATGATGCACGACAGATGGATGGACGGTTGGGATTTAAGATGGATGGACGGTTTGGATGTGATACACCCATCGGTGGGGGGGCCCATTTGCCACTGTCCAGATGGACGATGGATAAAACATATACATTTATGGTGGATCCCACCCGTCCAGCGTGCTGGACGGTGGATGACACCTCACAAAAACGGTGGGGTCCACCACTTGCTGATGTCAAGGGCCCCAGCCGCTCCATCCAGGAGGGTGGGTCACACATGGGGCCCTCCTCTCACATTTATATTATATTTTATATATATACACACACACACAAACATATATATATATATATATATATATATATATATATTATATTTTGTATAAGAGTGTGTGTGTGTGTGTGTGTATTAGACATTCTTTTTTTTTTTAACTAGATAGTCATTTCCACCAAGAAATCCCACCATCCCTGATGGATGGTGGGGATAAAACGCATACCTCAAATATAGTGGTGCCCACATGGCAACGGCCACTAGCTAATCCATTATTAGATGGGTCCCACGTGTGGAACCCACTAGCTCAAGAAGAGCAGATATTGGTGTTTTTCATCCAACGGATTCATTAGGTGGGTCCCACAAGGTAGATGACATGGATAAAATATATACTTCATGGTGGGGCCACACACACAAACTCACCATCATCTATATAAGAGAGACAGAGAGAGAGAGAGAGAGAGAGAGAGAAACAGTGAGATAAAGGGACCCTGCCACTCTACATTGCATACATCAATGTGGGTCCCACAACAAGTGGGCCCTATAATTGAAATCAACGGTGAATCACCCACCTATCAGCCTCCTTCTTTAGATCCTTGAACTCCTATGCTCCTTGCCTTCAATTTCAATGGAGGTAAATGATGAATGAATGGTTGAGATGGGAGATGAGTGAGTGGGAAAGTGGGCCACACTTGAATTTGGGAGAGAGCCTGGACGTTTGGAATTTTGTTGCTTGAGAGATTGTTTTGAGAAATGAGGGAGAGAGAGAAGTGATGGGATGATAAGGGATGGAGTGATGGGTGATGGGTGATGAGTGGAGTGATGGAGTTGTAAGAAAGAGATGGGTGGAGAGAGAGAGAGAGAGAGTTGACTTTGGGAATGAGAAAGGGATGGGTTGCTTGTACTTGTGGTATGTTATGTACTTGATTGATTGATTGATGGGACATGTTGTAGAGATTCTCTTGGAATTCACAACGCAGGTATTTTTTCTTGAGGTGAACATGGGCCCACATCTCCTGGCCTGGGTATCGGATCGATACGCGAGTCGCGGCATTGGAATAACGGTGATGGTGCGGTCACAGGGGTACAAGTTTTGAGTCGAGTCGACTCCGATATGCAAGACTTGACTTAGGATCATGCGCAAACGTCAGAGATGGGTCGAGGGCTGCCGGAATTCAACCAGGGGGACCGCGAAACCTAAGGAATGGTATGGACTATGATATGAGCCTTACAATCTAATTCATCCAATGTGTCGGGGTCATTTAATAAAGTCAGGGTACATGATTTTCTTATTGATTTGAAATTTAGATTGGCCTATCTTGAAAATTCTCCTAACGAGTGTCAAAATGAACTTAATCTCAATTAACGATCCACACTTAATGATCAAGGCCCAATTTTGGAAGAAATGTGTAGTCGGGACAGGCAAATGGTTGGAGAAAAGATGGTGGTTGATCAATGGTGGAAAAGGCCTAAATTTGAAATTTTACTTTTTACACCAAAAGAAAAGAATTGGAGTCAAGGCGGTCATCATTTAACGATGTAGGATCATAAATTAGGGTCTAAATTTTGTATGATATCGTAGTTATATGAAGCCAAAGAGTGGTCTAAATTTAAGTTGCGATTGATGGTCTAATGTGGGTCAATCAGAAGCTCTAGATTTATGAAGGGTTGGTAAGCATAAAACAGCTTACTTCATGCCTAAGGAAAAGCAAGAGTGGGGTCCTCACATTTTACACTGGGTCCATATAATGGGCAATCCAAGTCATTCATATGGAGGGAAATATCCTACTACAACTATCCACGAGCTTTCCTCACTCGATGGACACCAAAATCAATGGTTAAGGGGCTGATTTGTTAATTGAGCCACTTTTACAATGATTTAAGTACTAAAATTCGACATTTATGGTTAATTTATAATAAATAGGCATGATATAAAATTTCACATGAAACTGATTAGGAAAACTATATAATATAGAATTCAAGGATATAGGTTAATGGCATTAAGTATTTACAATTTTGTCATCTTTTATTTCTCAAACTTCCACCGTCTGTAACATCAAACTACATCATCCAAATGCATTGAAATTTGATAGACATTACTTATTTTTCATTCTCTTTCTATCGCCCCAGTTGGGCCTTGATCACTTACAGATAACTAAGATGCCTTTTTAATGGATAGTGTAGTCCGATGTTACGGACAGTGGAAGTTAGAGAAATAAAATATGGCAAAATTATAAATATTTAATGCCATTAACATATACCCATATGAAACTGATCATGAGAACTATGTGATATAGAATTCAAGGGTATAAGTTAATGGCATAAGTATTTACAATTTTGTCATCTTTTATTTCTCCAACTTCCACCATTCGTAACATGGGACTACACCATCCAAATGCATTAAAATTTGATAGACATTATTTATTTTTCATTCTCTTTCCATTGCCTCATTTGGGTCTTGGTCACTTACAGATGACCAAAATACCTTTTTAATGGGCTATACTGCCCCGAGGTCTAAATCAACACTTTCATATATCTAATAAAGAAGTCAACCGATAGTTGTGGCATATATCTTACAATCTTTAAATTGAGCAGTTCATTCTGATATTTAAACAGCCTGTTTGGCAGATCCAAATATAATGGACAGTTAAATGACATGTTGAAAATATGAAAACTTAATGGTTAGTACTCTGATCATGTATGTATGTGGTTGTACGGTCAATTTTGTAAACGGATCAAAAGTAAGTTTTTGGAGTAATCAAGAGGTAGAACATGTATAACGATAGATTCAAGTGATTTGTTCACATGTATTCCTCAAATTGTAGTCTTGATGGTGGGTTAAGCATATTCATAGGTGATGAACAAGATGAACGGATTAACATCTCAATTCGATACGTGTACAAGTAGATGTAGAGATCAGGTAGTTAGTTTACCATGATCTTATGGTCCAAACTCAAAGTGGAGACTCAGATATCTTTATCTAGTGGTGAATAATTGATTAAATGGTTGATTATGATAAAAAGTGAGAATATTTGGATATATGATTATCTTGTCCTAAAAATCAACGGTCGGATGACTTGATCTATGGATGAAGATTATTCCCAATAGTCAAATTCAGGTTAGAGAATAGATGTAAGGTTAGGATAGAGTAAATTGGTGACATACATACATATGTATATAATTAAATTTCATAGTAACACTCAAGAACTTTCAATACTCATGTATTAAAAAGTTTGGGGTGTTACACAGAGGCTTTCAAAAAAAGTATTTGGTTGAGAGGCATGATAAATCAATTGAAGCTTCATCAGGTGGTTGTGCTGGTTAATTGTGATAGTGAGAATGCTATCAATTTGGCTAAAAAATCAGTTTATCATTCACATACTAAACACATTGATGTTTGTCATCATTTTATCCAACAGGTGCTTGGGGAAAGAGGCTTGACTCTAGAGAAGATTTACACCAGCATTAATCCGGTGAACATGCTCACCAAGGTAGTTGCTATAGATAAGTTCAAGTTTTATACAACTTCTCTGGGCTTGGTGAAGATGTAAAAGAAGGACAGAGTGTGCACAAGAAACAATGATGAAACTATGATGCAAGGTAGGATTAGAGAATGAGAAAAGAAGTTATGAAGGATGGCAATTGAAGATATGATTGTAACGCCTCGGATTTCAAGGGTCGAGCAAAGCTCAACTCCTGAGATCCAACGCATCACTTATGCAACATAGATAATGATGTTTAAAGGTTGTCCGTATTAGTGCATTAAACATGAGAGGGATTACACCAAATCAGCATATCATACTCTAGAGTTAATGTAATTAAGCAAGCGGAAGACTAAGATAGTTATATAAAGTATATACGTGTTTCACAACCTCCAGAGTATGAGTATATTACCGGGCCAAATATATACATGTTATAACTCAAAATATACAAAATAACAAAATGTAAGTGTCTTACTAATCCATGTATCCCTGAAATCCTATCGAAGCAGCATGAGGTCTACATAGACCTACTAGAGAGTTGAACATAGGAGAACTCTTCCTCCTCATCCGCGAAGTCCAACTCCGCTGCATATACATCCTCATCACATGCATCTATAACAAAGTCTGGTTGGTGTTTTAAAACACCGTCCCAGAGTGGGAGTGAGTGATCAACCTAGTGGTACTATAAGGCGAAGGTTAACATGTTATCAATTCAATCAAGCAGTAATGATAAAGCAATACAACAATCATTCCCTAACTACTCTTATTAATGTAAGAATGGCATGCAGTAATGATGCATGCCCTCGCACGACACTCCCTCAAGTGACTACATCAACCATTCGCGCATGGCAAACTCCCTAAAGTGCACTTCCTCGCCAAAGCACATACAATACGGTGTGTGATCGTGTTAGCCGAGTACTTAATTAGGTTTATTCATACAACAGATTCAAGAAGCTAAAGTACCTCCCTTTATATCATTTACCCAACCGAAAGATCCATCTAGGGTTGTCAATCCTAGTTAATCACATACGATAGGTAAGTTGTAGGGCATCACTCCTAATGAAAAGCAGCGAATAAGTAAGTTCGAGAGTTTATACTCGAGGTCACTATGGGGAGGCTTGTCACCTCAGCGCAGGCCGACAGCTTGAATACAGTGTCCCATACCACCATATTCAGCTCACGAGTTTGGGTTGCTCATTGGTCACTACGGGGAGGCTCATCACCCCAGCATAGGCCGACAGCTCGATCACGATGTCCCATATCACCATGTCCAGTTCATGAGTTTTAGCATATCATAGTACAATAATTGAAACGGGTCTTTACATTGGTAAGTGGTACCTTAGATTCAAACAGTGATGTCCATACATGGTAAACACACAATAGGCCAGTCGGTTTATTTGACAAGTTCAATTGGTACGAGCGCACGTCGAATTAATCGACATGGAGGGCATAAGCACTCCCCGTGGCCTAACCACTGTCGACAATCGTCGTACAACCCTGATTCCCCAAATGTATCAATGTGGCGAGACTAGTTCGGCCACTCAAACAGGAATTGTTACCGACTGGCTGGAGTAAGTTGTAGTCCCAATCTTACTCAGATATAGTATGTGGATACATGTAATAATCATATAAGCATTTAACGAACAATCCAAATACAACATTTATTTGAGCATTTTATCAAACACATGGAACATGTCGCCAAACACTTGCATTAAATCCATAAGTCGTGTAGCGGCGATATGATTTCATGAAAGAAGCCATACATATGATTAAGGAAATTAAGAATCCTATCTTATTATACTTAATAAATACCAACCATCAACATTTTTTTTCATTGAGACATTTTATCAAACACTTAAACTACACCTTACTAAATACATAAAATAAATTAGTGGAAGTGATTTAGCCCGTGGAGTAGTGGAAGTGAATCCCAGCAACGATTTCCCTATCTCTCTCTCTTCTCCTCACTCTTTTCTCCTCTCTTCTCTCTTCTCTCTCCTAGGGTTAGAGAAATTCGTATGAAATGGGAATGGGGTGGTTTAAGGGCATTATATAGGCCCAGAACTAGTGTAAATGGCCCTAGGGCCATGGTATACTTAGGTTACAGCCAAAGGGTGCCTGTTTCAGGCAAACAGGACTCATCTGGAGGTCCATTACTCCCTACGGCATGGAGCAAGTTCTCTGACCATGGATCTAAGTCAGGTTATGATTTTGGTACGATCGGATTAGCGGATTGATCGTGGAGGACCCGTGTCAGATCAACGATCTTTGTCGCTCTATCAGGGCCACAAGTATACAAATATGTGCAGGAAAATTTTCCTAATCCATGGGTGAAGTCCGGTTAGAAACTGACGTTCTGAAATCTTCAATTTTGCCCGTAAGCGAATGGCGCAATTCACTTAAGTTTCAATACCTTTTCTAAGGATATTTGTGTTTCTTACACACTTCGCTCAGGGCTAAAGTTGTGCATTTCTGGATACTATTTGGGCGCGATTCCCAAGTTGGTTGTCAAGCCCAATAAGGTGGACATGAACCTATAGTTTCGCAATCATCAGACTTTCGACATGCGGTCCAGGTCCAATTCAGAGTTTCAATGTGCACCCGAGAACAACTGGCTTTTAGGATTTCTCATAGGTTATTAAGTAGTATTGAGTCAATACTTTTAATAGTTTTGGGTCTTGCAATTTGTATAGATAGTGGTTCAAGCTAAATCCACCGCCTATTTAGTTTAGTATTTAACTAAATTTCGCCTACATTTCTACAGGATACAATCCTTAAGGATTCCTGCCTGAGGTGGTACTTGGGCCTTTATACGAATTTTTTCGAGACATTACAATCTACCCCCCTTAAAGAAAGATTTCGTCCCTGAAATTAGTACCTTTTCGTACTCCTCAAGGATCTGAGGGTAGTTCTCACAGACTTCAGCTTCCGTTTCCCAAGTAGCCTCTTCCTCAGTGTGGGGAGTCCACAATACTTTCACAAGTGGGACAACTTTGCTGCGCAACACTTGTTCCTTCCTATGTAGAATACATGTTGGTCGAAGTACATAGGTAGCATCTTTACTTAGCTGTACTTGCTTCCACTTGATAATGTGAGTAGGATTAGGAACATATTTCTTCAACATCAATACATGAAATACGTTGTGAACGCCTACGAGTGGTGTGGGCAAAGCAAGGCAGTATGCTACCACACCCACTCGGTTTAGAATCTTGAATGGGCCAATGAATCTCGGCATAAGCTTCCCTACATTGGAAAAAATTTCAGGAATACGTGGTCCCCAA